>NC_060123.1:289608598-290808598 GCF_021461395.2 Schistocerca americana | reverse complement strand
CGGAGCATGTACGTTTCCTCACGATGGTGGTGAATAAACAAGAATGCAACTTTTGTTTGCGTTGGACGAACGTTGCATTTTTTCATCTGAACTGTGGACTGTAGCATCAAACTTTTTGCACATATTATTCTTTTCCCAGAGGAGCACATTTGCAAGTATATGTACTGATTCACTTAATTTTCGTCTTGCACCCTCCACAGTCTCACAAAACACAGCTTCGTCTGTGGGTACTGACAATTGGTCATTTCGCCCTGTTAGTGCTACTTCACGAAAACAATATCGTGCAATCAACTTCTGCACTCAGTCCCGATTAGTGCAGCGCGACCGTTCTCTGACACTTGCTGAACTACATCGGGAAGAAAGGAAGCCGACTTGGCATTGAAGTAACAGTAGCACCTTGATTAATAATGTATGCAACCCTCAACATCTGACTCTTACTCTATTTTTGAACTCCATCCGCAAATGTTTTATACTGAATGTAGCTGTAAACAGTTTCAATATGCTGCTGCTTGTATATTGAGTATATCGTTTCTTTGGTCAAATTCCCAGTAGCTCACAACAATATCTCCAAAAGATCTACAGCTGTTTCAATAATCATTGATACATACAACTTCACTTCGCTTCAGTCATTTAACAACCTCATCTGATTCTGCAGTATAGTATTTTACAAATGGATACATCTTCAGAAATATATTTTTTCCGTTTCTTAATGGCATAATAAACTAATATATAAACATACTGGATCTCTTGTTCCTCGATTACTCACATGCAAATATTTTTGATAAAATGGTAAGTGCTTTTATTTGCTTCAATGAATCGAAAATAAATGTCAATAGATACCCATTGAGTCTTTCTACAATTTTACTAAAACTAGTAGGTGATGGAATGATCAGTGCTAAGACCATCTAGTTGTTCCTTGTGCGTGGTAAATCTTTCATCATAAGAGACATTTAGGAAACATTGACCTAAAAATTGCTTACACAAAAGACAAAACTGTATTTTCTTTGAATTAAAACAATTACGCCATTGCTCAGTTTAGTTCTCATTCTGTTCAGTGCTTTTGTTTACTACCGTCGCATCCTCATAGCCACCATGAACACATAACAGATTATCAAAATGACCCTACGTCCTAGAGCCATATATATTAGTACTAATGTTGTCCGTTTTTGTTCTGAATTACACAACGACGAAGACAGAATTGGAGATTATTTGACAAAATCGATCTACTCTATCATGCACAGAATCTGTTCGTGGCGTGCTGAAGATGGAGATCACTGGGCATCCGTCATGAGCCATTAATTCTTCTTCACGAACGCCTTCGAATTTACTTAGAATTCTAGTCTAGCCTATAAATCAGTATTGTACATATAAAACTAGACAGATATCTAAAATTGTGGCGGGTAAACCCCAGCGTCCTTGTGTCACTTGGAATTACTAGATACTATAACCAGTCACAATATATTTTTATTTACACTATGCGATCCTTGGAATGGCAGAACTAACAGATGAAGCAACACAAGGAAAAAAGCTTCATTGCATCTGATGTGCAACAAGCAGCAAAGTGGTGAGCGCCTATTCACCAAAGGTGCAGGTGGAAGCATATTCCTCAGAGCAAACAATCCTTACTAGTATCTCATTATCTGACTCAACAAACAGTCAACAATGTAGATGCACTATCTAGGAGATTTTATCCCAGGGCGCACCCAGTGTCCAATTTCTAAGGAAATGAAAACTAGGCAGTCGGAGTATGGGGGCCTAATACACCCTGCAAAGGATAAGTCACAACATTTTGAATTATGTTTTAAACGACAGACTCATAAAATCAAACACAGAAACATAAATTACCTTTCCAAGTTGAACGTAAATTCACTATCAAAATTAGGAATTAAAATTTTAACAAACTTTCTGAGGAAAAAAAATACAGGATCGTCACTAACTATTGTCACTTGGAATAACTCCGAAAGTTTGTGGGACAAATGTTGCATGGGACAACGGCGGCCCTCATATGACGTTGGTTATTTGTTGCTAAGTGGGATCACCTGAGAGATATGAAGGTAAACTTTGTTTTTTTTTTTTTTGTAAATGGGATGCTATAGTTTGGTACATATTTTCTGACAGTGGTTATTGAGACGAATCCAATGATGTGCAACAGTAAGGTCTTTGAAGGTCAACGAAGGTCACAAAGGTGGCATTAACGTCCCTTTAGAGAAGGTTTTCGAAGTGATGGCCATTGATGTCAATGCAGTGCTGCAATCTTCTTATCATGGATTGAGTGGTATTCTTATCACTTTTACACTTATCGAAGCACATGGTCTGATAGTTCTCTCTCGTATATCGTGCAAATATTAAACATTCGCCGAGTACGGCGTATCCATCTAACATGTGAACACCATTTGACGGTTTCGCAATACGACACTAACATGAACGGTAAGACTAGTATCGTCGAATCAAGCGGATGTGATCCATGTATTCATTCGAAGAAAAGTCGATACGCTTCTCATTTACGGAAAATGGCAACGAAATTCCGTGAGAACTAGAGACTTACACGCTGAAAGATCTGCTCAACGTACTCACCCTACACGTCGTACATTTAAATATGTGTATGATAAATTGAGAACAACTGGATCTTTAACGAATCGGAAACATATCCGGCAAAGGAAAGTTACTAACGAGGAAACGGAAATTGGTACTCTTGCCACTGTGGTTCGAGATCCTTGTGTTAGTTCACGTCAAATCGCAAGGGAATCTGGTATGAGCCAGAAGAGTGGGTTTTGCGTTCTGCATCACCATAAATATCATCGTTACCATATCAGTATCCACGAAGAGTTAATTGATACGGATTGCATTCATCGCATTGAATTCTGCCGAGGGGCTCAACTTAAAATTCAGACGGATAACACATTTATTAATTTGATTTGATTTACTGGCGAGGCTACATTCACCATCCATGGAAATGTTAATTTATATAATATGCATTATTGTGCAACTGAAAATCCATGTTTGCTGCGGCAAGTAGCACACCAAAAACCGTGGTCAGGTGAATGTATGGTGTGGTGTTATTCAGAATTATAGGCTCCTGTTTCATCGAAAGAAATCTTAATGGTAGGAAGTATACCACACTCCTGCAAGAAACATTAGGTTTGTTATTGGAAAAAATAGCTCTACGGACAAGGAACGGAATGTGGTATCAACACGATGGGTGTCCGGCACATTTTTCGCTGATGGCTAGAAATGAGTTGCAGCGACAACTTCCAAATCGTTGGATTGGGCGCGGAGGAGATGCGTCGTGGCTGGCTCGTTCACCAGACTTGACGCCTTTGTATTTATCTTGTGGGGATTCGTAAAAGACATTGTTTATAAAGACGTTCCAGCTACACCTGAAGATATGCGTGAGAGAATTGTCAGAGCATGTTCTTCGATAAGTGCCGATGTGGTAAGGAATAGTACTCAATCCATAAGATGAAGATTGCAGCACTGCATTAATACAAATGGTCATCACTTCGAACACCTTCCATAAATGGACGTTCATGCCACCTATGTGACCTTCGTTGACCTTCAAAGACCTTAGTGTTACACATCATTGAATTTGTCTCGATAGCCGCTATCAGAAAATAAGAACCAAACTATAGCATCCCATTTAAAAAAGCAAAGTTGA
Source organism: Schistocerca americana (assembly GCF_021461395.2). NCBI lineage: Eukaryota > Metazoa > Arthropoda > Insecta > Orthoptera > Acrididae > Schistocerca > Schistocerca americana. The sequence continues at coordinate 290,804,943 of NC_060123.1, read as the reverse complement.
CCTTCATAACTCTGAAGCGACTCCACCTAGAAACAAGAAAACAACATCATGTTATGGCCCCCATTGCTCCATGCAACTTTTGTTGCACAAACTTTTCAGCTCCTCTCATACTTTCGGAGTTATTCTTGGTGACGACAGATAGTGACGCACCCTGTATAATGATAGCAGCACTGCAGGAATCAAGATTTACTGACGAACATCTTTTATAGTTAGAAGGATTCAAGATATTTAAGGGAAAAAATCTGGAAAAAGAGTTATGAAAATGTACCCAAATCTGGATCAGGTCTCACTGTAAATAATATGTTATTAAACTCAGTAACATAATTATAATCAATTAATGAAAGACTTTCTGCATTAACATTTAAATAATCAAATTTTAAATACACGTCCACCAACAAATGGGAAAAACAGAACACAAGGAAAGCAAATAGGAAATTTTTGGCAAACTGGGGCAAACACCCTAAATAACTTTCCATTGAAAACACAGTATTACTACTTGGAGACTTTAACGCACAAATTGGCAGAGAACGTTATCACAGGTCAATAGAAGGAAATTTCTCTGCTCATAACAGCACCAACACGAACTGAGAAACACTCTTACACCCATGCAGGCAGCACAATGTAGCACTAAAATCTAGGATGTGTGGTGAAAAACAAGTCGAGCACGTTGCTACATGTAGACACTCTGTCCAGGAGATAATAAATGTAGAATTTGCCAAGAGCACCACTTTGGATTCAGACCACTACATATCTGTTATTTAAATCAATGTTAGACCAAAATATAGAAAAAAGGACCAGTACCAACCCAGAAACTTGGACATACAGATCTTATCAAGAGAAAATGATCACAAAATGCAAATTGAGATTGCAGAAGAAACTATCCCTCCTAAAAGAAATGGAAACACGCTTGGTGGAATGATGATTGTGATAAGTTAATTATAAAGAGACAAAGAACTTGGAATATTTGTCATACAATTAAAAATAGGGTGACCAGATGCAATTGTTTAAAAAGAAGGACAAACAGCTTCAAAATGGAGGACAAAGTAAGAAATTAGTGGACACATCAAACGGATGAACTGCAGATGAGGATACCACCTGTCAGCTTTGGACAACTCACGTGACTGCCGGAAATTACTGGTAAAACTAATTGTTAATTGTTATTGGTGGTCAGATGGTGATTCCCAGAGCAGTATTTTTTATTTTGAATTAGAAACATTGATTGTGGTGACAGTGTGTCATCAATTGTTTTTATATTTACACGTAGTTTTAAGATTTAACAAAGACGGCTGTCTACACGCCACTCCCAGTTGGCTACTTTCATGTGACTTGTCCAAAGCTGAACGTGGTATCCTCATCTGCAGTATTCTCCATCAAACATACGTTCAATTTTAATAAATGAGTTCATTATTTATAGTCATAACATACATATGTACCTTAAAAATTATTATTATTTCTCGGAGGAACCAATTTTTTGCAGAAGTTTAGGCTAACTTAACGGATAATTGTAAAATGACACACATGAAAATGCTTTTAAATTATATTGGATCATGAACAAACCTTCCACTGATTCAAGGTTTAAAAATATATTCCTCTTATCAGTCCACTGTGTGATAATTAGAGAAAATATTCTTTTGGCATTAGCATTATGCCCGTATAACTGAAAAAGTATTCAGCAAGTTTCAGCAACTATGAGTGACAGTCAACTGACTTACTGTCACAAAAAAAAGCTTTGCCCATTTTTTACAATAAGATAAGTCCTTAATTCTGGATCATCATTATTCCTTTTTAGAAATTGCCTGAAATTGCAGAACTGAGCAAAACAATCTTCAATTTCAAAAGCTTTACATCCCTCCTGCAAATAAACAAGGCTTTTCTCAATATCACTGTAGCAAAAATCATTTTTAAGTGACATCCATCTAAAATATGAGAAATCCTCAAACATACAGAGCCATCGTTTCAAATATTCATGGCATAATTGATAAAGTAAAATGGCTTCCTCCATAAAAAGTTTGACTTCCTTCTCGAAGCCTTCCTCTGTTGCAATTTTCAGGATCTGCTTGTCCTTAAGGCAAATGAATTTTTCACTTAATCGGTCTTCAAGCACCTTACATTCTGACTCAAAAATTTCAATGCCATCAACCACAAAGTTGTCCTCCTTTTCTAATTCCAGAACACTTGTACTGAACAAAGATACCAATGAATACAAATACCATAAGTAAGCTTCACTCAACCTGTTCTCAAAAAATTGAAACAAAACCTTTGGTGGTTTGATTTCAGAGAGAAAGTAAGCTTTAAGAGGAACATACATTTCCAGTACCCTATCAATGGCTGGAAAAAGAGACAGCCACCTAGTTTTCGCATGAGACAGGACTTGTTTGTAATTAAGTTCAACATATTCACAGAAAGATCGCAACTGTTCTGTTCTAACTGTGTAAATAGAAAAATAACTATGTATTTTTACAATAATACACTCTAAATCAATAGAAAGACAATCAGCTGCATTCTGAGTTGTATTGTGTAAAATGTGAACTGGACATCTCACTCCAATTAAATGCTTATTTTTCAGAGAGGTCTTTAATCTGCTGTATATATTATTGTCTTCCTTGCGGTTAATATCACCAAAATTTGTGTTTCAATGATCACCAGTAAACGACACACACTTATTAACAATACCCAAATGCTGTATAGTTTCTGTAATGTACTCTACAACTGTCTCAGATGTTTCACTTGGAGTAGATTTTAGCTCGATTACTTTTGTTTTTAAACCACCCTGTTTGTAGTCAAAATATTGTATAACAATTGGAAACATTTTTATATTGTCATGGTTACTTCCATCAGTAGAGACACCAAAACAACAGACGCCACTCAAATCTGCCATTGTTACAGTCAAGGCATGTGGAGCAATCACATTATTTACAATACTTTGAGTTTTTGTTCGTGCAGAGAAAATCTTTTTAGCAACATACAAGTCAAAATAAATTGTTTCATTTAATTTTGGCATACAGTCCATTGATCTGTAGCTAAATTGATGCCTAACATTATGAAATGCTAATGTTCGTTCTCCAGCAAGAACTCTGTGGATTATAGCAGAAGTAGATTGTCGTTGCTGAAATAATATCTCTATCCTAGACATTGAACTGGAAGCCTGAAGGATTTTTTATGCTTCTGAGTGGCAATGTGACATTCACGATCTTGGCCACCTGTGCAAGAAATTTAACATTTCAGTGACAAAGCACCATGCATTTCGTTTTATAGCTTTCAGGCAGCCAATAAGATTGCATGTTTCTTCCAGGAATTAAAACTAGTTGTCAATTGCTACTGTGGTCAAGTGATGGTTAACTGAACAATATAAAAAAATTAAAAGCATTGATTGTGGTGACAACGTGGCATCAATTGTTTTGTTATGTCAACAACACGGAATTGTTTACAAAGCGAAAAACGTAAGACCATTCACCTGCCTTCATTCGACACACCGCTACGAACATCTACAATTCAAACAGCAGATGACGACATTTAAACTGCACTTTAACCTTCCGAATACAAATAAATTGAATGACTATGAAACAATGAAATAAAACCATGACAGTTAATCTGTCGAGTTATTTCTTACCTTTATCGGCCACTGAGAGGTATGTTCCAGCTCCACATATCCTACATTCCGCTTCAAATTCATTTCTCCCTTTCTTAAAAGCCGGATATTTGCAGGAAAGGACATCAGAAAATGTACATTTTCGTTTCGGCATAGGCATTTACTTTACGTAACTCACTTGGTTAAAAATTACACTCACAAATCACACGTGCGCTACAGTAAGCCAAGTCAATACAAAGCGAACATACGGAACGAAAATTTTAAGTAATCGATATTTGCATTCGCTTATAGGTCGACCAACGATAACATCGACGGTCCTAGTGCCACCTACTAACACCGCCTTCATGCATGTTTATCGCGAAGGCTGTGCCAATAGTTAAAGTATTTAAGTAAAGAGCAATAGAACGGGACTTATTGTAACTTGAACTCTATTACGCTCGACTTTGCGAAAAAGCTGGACACTGTAAAAATTCGCCCGGATCCCGGACAAAAAGCTAAAAAGGAGGACATGTCCGGATTAATCCGGACGTCTGGTCACCCTAATTTAAAATTATAAGAACAGGAAAAATTTTATGGATGCAAGGAAACATGCATCAAAAGGACTCCAAAATATCAGTGTGCAACATATTAAAGATCAACTAACGTCAGCTGAGTTACATTTTAAGCAGAAAAACAAGAGGAACTTTTACAAAACACTCAAAAACAGCTTATAGAAGTACACACCACCAAGTTTATAGTTTATAGATGCAAAAGCACAACTACTTCATAGAAACCCAGAGAACTTGAGAATACTTGCAGAATACTTCAAACTGTAAACCACCTCAAGCGTAATTTCATTTTGATAACTCAGAGTGACTAACAGCAGAAGAAATCAGAGAATCCATTAAACAAATAAAAAATAACAAACCATCAGGTGAAGACAGTATAGTTGCTGAATTGTGGAAACACTCTACTAACAATATTATTCCATGTCTAACAGAAATCATTAATGAAATTTGGACAAAAAACAGCTAACCATTGGAAAAGACTTTGGCATTAATACATCCACTAAATAAAAAGGGAAATAAAATTGGCGCTAACTATTGCACAGGGACTTTCCTCTTACCAGTGACGTATGTGATATAATCCTGGCACTTTTAAAAAGAGTTGAACGATTACTTGACCAACAACTAGGAGAAATCAAGCAAGATTTAGAAAGTAAAGGTTTTGTGCAGAGCAAATATTAAATCTAAGGAACATAATATAAATCTGAAAAATCAGAAACTTGAAATATGTGATAACTTTTTTAGATTTTAAAAAACCACATGACTCAATTGATAAAAATTCACTGATCAACATTTTAATGGAATTCTGATTCGACAATTTAACAACAGAAATCATCAGATGGACTCACACAAACTGTTTTGAATTCTTAGGATAATGCATAACAAACAACCCAAAAGAAAATACAGCCCTAGAAAATAGAGTACATGACAAGGATAAAGCATTACAAATGACATAAAAGATATACAACAAAACACATTTTCTTGCAACACAAAATTAACACACTATCAAACTGTGCTAAGCCCTAAACTTCATGTGCATCAGAAACACAAACCTATAAGAATTGATGACATTGAGAAATTGGAAAAAGTTAAAAGAAGACTTCTAAGGAAAAAACTGAGACATAGAAGTAATAGTATCATTGAATACAAATTAAGATCAAACAAAGAGTTCCATTTGCAAACGGAAAAACCAAGTGATGTAATGAGGAAAAGAAGACTAGAGTTCTATTGCAACACATACAGAATGGATAATAACAGACAAACCATGAAAATCTTCAATTTACTAAGCAGCTACAAATCCAAACCCACTTGGTTCATCAAAATTAGCTAAGCTATGAAAAACACAGAAACTAGAACGGACATAATAGATAACAGAATACTTTTTAGAGAAGCGACACAAAAGGTACGATTTCTGGGAAGAAAGAGGTCTGTAAAAGTAAGTGGACCCAGAAAGAAAAGGAACGTTACCTTCGAAGGACCAAGGAAATCTAGAAGCAATGAAAATTAAATACTAAGTTGATTTATCGTAACCTCCAACAGGGTTATTCAAACAAATAATATATAATGTATGTACAATAAGAGGCAAAAAGATTGCGTGGTCCGATTAATGTAGAGTCGAAGAACAGAGCATTGGTCATGCCCATGTTCAGTGTGCAGTTCTAGCGGTCTGTGGAGCTTCAGCTTGATGTTTACATCGTCAAATAGAAGCAGTAGAATAGTTAGAATATAGTATATGCCGAGATTCATTGCAATGTACCTCATCGTGTTATTTCCTATCAAAATGATTATTCGAGCACGTAGAAACGGTTGAAATATAAGAACTCCACTTCTGTAGAGTTAGAAAGCGACGAGCTTTTCACAGCTGTTTGAACGACTAAGTGGATGCCGATATGGTAGCTGTGCGTGTTCGGCCAGAGGGTTAGTTGCCCTCTGTAATAAAAAACTAAGTGAACGGCTCAACACTGAACTTCACGGGTGTTATGGGACATCCGCACCGAATAAATGCAACGAACAAAATCGAACAAAATGAGAACAATTAAAAACAAAAAAGTGAGCAGACCGATGGTTTACGAAGGTACAGGACGAGCGTTCAGATCTATCAGGAGTCAACACAACTTTTTTTTATTCAGACCTATGCACGTAAAATTTTAAAATTTAATGTGCTACAAATTGTGCATTTGTAGGCATTTCTAGGTTCCACATTCATTCAAAAGATTCCATTTTATTCACTTTCTTTCAGAAGATTCCATTTTGTAATAGTCTAATCTGTAACCAAACAGACAAATGGTCATTGCAAAAATATTGAAAATGAATATATTTCTTTTAACTACTTTGACCGACACCTGGTGTCTCTATAGTTTTCAGCTAAGAGAAATGAATCAGCTGATTGGCATATTTTTCTAAGTTCTTACGCGCGGTTTACTCAAGCAAATGCATGTGCCTTCCAGTGTCTGTTGTTTACAATTTAATATTCGTTCAATTACGGTAGGGTTCTTCGACCGTTATGCTATAGAAAAGAGAGCGGTAGCTACTTGGTAACCTGTCAGCTTGCTGTACGGGTAGCTGTAGTATGTGTCGTACCGAATCTCACTGCAGCCTTTTTTTCCACCGCGTAACTAATTTTTCATGCTTTATTTACTTTTCGTTATTAAATTATATTTTCCTTTTTTCACTTTTTTCAGTAATCTCTTCAGTAAATACCTAATTATGGTATGTGAATTTGACATCTAAAGATAATCTTCCTTAGAATATAATATTTATCTGACATCCTGTAACAATAATCATCCTTGGAGAGTAATAGTTATCTGACCTCCGATAAAAGTAGATATAATCTTCTTTGAAGGGTCATATTCATCTGAACTCCCATAAAAATACAAACAATATAGTAGCAAGTAGGTTTGTATTTTGAAATTAATATTGTTGGCGTAATAATTACGTAGGCCTTTCACAGACAAGTGAAATAAATTAAAATGAAGATTAGGTTATGCATAGATTCAGTTTTTTGTCCACAAGCCATTGGTATCAAGGACAGCTTGCTTCCTTAAAGGCATAGAACTGGTAAGTCTATGGAAAAAGTCCTCATCCATGGCAACTCTCTCGCATGAAGAACGAACACCATAGGGCATTCACAGGAGGGCCTGGCCAATTGTCCCTCAGAGTCATTTTAAGTAGGACCCACACGTACTATATGGGATTAAGGTTAGGTGACTTTGGATGCCATGGAAGGCAACTTTGAATCCCAATGCTAAAATGTGATGGATGACCAGAATGTTGATAAGTGAAGCGCCATTCAGGGTACCAAAGTCGAGCTCCAGGGATGATTACGTTTTCAAGGAAATGTTTATAGCACGCTGAATCGAGCATGCTATAGAGTTCCAGCAATCAAGTAAGACATTCAGCCCCAACATCTCACACTTATGCGTCCGCTTCTAGCACGTATGGCCACGAAGCGAATGTCATATAGTTGCCCATCTGTGCGGTAAACAAGAGCAGGACCTCCGCTCGTGGACTCAATTGTGCACTCGTCGGAGAAAATGACTTCCCTCCAATCGATATCTTCCCAGGAACACATAATTGCTAGTTTATCAACTGCTTGTTCGTCAAACAATGGTTCTTTGATAAGAGTATGACAAGACATGATTCCATGGTCCTTTAATGTCCTGAGAATAGTTCTCGGCAGGCCCGGGAAATGTGAAACCCTCCTTAGTTCCCTGATGAGACACAAAGGAGGATTCTGGGCCGATCATGCCAGTCCTTCACATTGCCTCCGTGTAGAGACTCGTGGTCTTTCAGGTAGTGGACGTCTCGCTACCTCACCATTATCTCTAAATCGTTTAATCCATCTTCTTGCTGTGGAAGCATCAACACCGCAACGACTTCCAGCTTCACATGCACAAACACCGTTTTCAAAGAGATCTATTACTCGCTCGCGGACATTTACATCAGCCATTTTGAAGCACAGCAATGACGTATGCCAATCACCTGATACGTTCTCTTAGCTGAAAACTGTCAGAGACAATAGGTGGCGGTCGAAGCCATTACAAATAAATACATGCATTTTCAATATTTTTACTGTGACTATTTGTTTCTTTAAAGATCAGATTATTATAAAATGGAATCTGTTGGAAGAATGTGGAACCTAGAAAAACCTACAACTGTGCAATTTGTAGCGAATTAAAGTTTAAAATATTACCTGGATAGGTACAAACAAAAAAATGACAGTTGACTCCAGTTAGATTCGAAATCTCGTCCTTTACGTTCGTAAGCCCTCTGCTATCCATTTTTTTCTTTTGCATTTGGTCGTTGCGGACATCCCATGATATCCGTTCAATTCATCGTAAATGCCATCACTCAGTTTTTTTTTACTAGAGAGAACAGACAGCTCTCTAACCGAACACGCTGAGCTACCTTGCCGGCTAGTCACTCAGCCATTGAAACTGATGTGGAACGATCGTCATTGTAGTAATTCTGCCGACATGGAGTTCTCATATTTCAACCGCTTCTACGTGCTCGAATAATGATTTTAAAAAGAAATGCTGCAATGAGTAAAATTGCAATCCTAACTATTACCCGGCTTATCTATTTGACGATGTAAACATCAACCTGAAAATTCACATACCATTAGAGTTGTGAACATTGGCACTTCTGAACTTGGGCATGCGCAATGCTGTTTTCTTGGACTGTAAACTATCTGGGCCGGTCAATCTTTTTGTCTCTCGTTCTACAACTCTTGGATAACCTGTGGCATTGCCTCCGATGGTCACAAGCTTATTTTCTGTCCTGTTTACATTATATATCCTTTGTATACTCCTCACAAATGAACACAGTGCCACACGTTACCGAAAAGTTGCGCGTATAATACATACAGATCATATTAAGTGACATAAATTCGTTTGATAACGGAAGTTTAACCCTGCAAAACTGTTAAATCAAGCTTCAGTTGGTATTAATAAAGCATCGTAAAGCTTAACCTAAAATGATGGCATTTATAAAATGTAGATACTCAATCTCATTTTTATACAGTGGAAGAAAACCAAGGGAAGTCCTTTGAAAGGACATAAAGCAGCAATGAAGAGGTTACTTAAATACTTTGTATTAAGATAATACTCTAATAGCAGAATCGTTAGGACAGACTTTTGACTACATTACCCAATACTGAAATCTAAGCACCGTGTTATGATACATGCTTTCTGAAAATACAGCACAAGTGATTGACATAGCAGGTTGTCTCAGTCCTACATAAATTACGGAGTGAAGCAGTATCTAATTTCTCAGCCAAGTCTCCATCAACGTAATGGAACCTGTCGTTATAATTACGACGTGTTTAAGTGCTTTCAAATGGCATTAAAAAGGGTCGTAACTATACATTTAAGTTCCTCTTCATTTACGTAGTTACAGAAAGCTGTCGGGATAAGTTAAAGTAGCGGTGGATTAAATGTTTAATTACCGTTATGAAATGCGGGATGAATCTGGGTGGCAAGGCATTAGTCAGTAACGTATATTACGTCGGGCAGGCACCGCTTTTAGCCAAGTCGTTTTACTGAGCCAAACTGCCTGCAAATGGGACAGTGTGTGCTGCGTGCCGTCTCCCAGAATGCTTTGCGCTGAGGACGCACAGTGAGCGCCGGTTTACGTCCCACGGGGGCGCAATTAGGGCCGCTCTTAAAGCCGCCAATAAAACAGCCCGAACGTTGTACAGAACACGATTCAAGCTTGCCGCTCGCTGAGGGCAGTAACAAATCTCCATCGTCTTCTGCAGCCCCAAACGTTCACCTAAGACTTCCTTCAAAGAGTTTATTTTGTTGGTGTTAATTTTGTATCGGTAAACTTTGAAAGTCAGTGGACAAAAGGCAGTTTGGTTTAAAAAATGTAAACAATGCCATATCAATAATCAATACAGTGCGTTTAGTTGCAGAAGTACGACTACAGAAAAAAGATCCGTACCTAAAGATTGGAAAATTGCTCAAGTCACACCAATACCCAAAAAGGGAAATAGGGGAATCTGCTCAATTACAGGCTCATATCACTAACGTCGATATACGGTAGGGTTTTGGAACATATAGTGTATCCGAACATTATGAATTACGTCGAAGAAAACGATTTATTGACACAGTCAGCACGAATTCAGTAGTTATTTAACGAATATTTAACTATTTTGCCAGTAACTTTGTTTATATATGCCTGCGATCTATATTAAAAAACCATGGAAGCTTAAGAAGTGGTCAATCGCATGTATTGGCAGATATCATTATTGAAAAGAGTGCAAAAAGACGCTTCTATCAAGCAGACATAAGTAACTGTTTGAACAATAATTAACAACATTTTGTTGTCACTTAGCCTGTGCTCAGTTTTAAATGAATACTGACTTATTTATTATGTACAATTTACTATTCATATTTATTGTATATATAATCTGTGTGTGCATGAATACGTAAAATGTTTCTTTCATTTAAATATCGTTATAACATATTAGTTTAATGTGTAAGGTGGTCAAGTAGGGTCAAATCACGTCTGTACACGTAAGGACGATGCATTTCTGGTGGGATTGCTTTTAGCCAATGGAGAAGTAGACTGTATTGGAACACTGCTGGAATCATGTGGAGACGGATAATTTTCGAGTCGAACATTTTTACGTTAGTTCTGGAGGATGGCAGGCCTACCTGTAGTAACGTGTTATTTGATCGTGTCAGTGATAGACTGTGGGAGTGTACTGCTGCTACAGCCGGCCGAAGTGGCCGTGCGGTTAAAGGCGCTACAGTCTGGAACCGCGAGACCGGTGCGGTCGCAGGTTCGAATCCTGCCTCGGGCATGGATGTTTGTGATGTCCTTAGGTTAGTTAGGTTTAACTAGTTCTAAGTTCTAGGGGACTAATGACCTCAGCAGTTGAGTCCCATAGTGCTCAGAGCCATTTGAACCAATTGCACTGCTGCTACAAAACTTCCGTTTTTGGATGGACTATAACTTTCATGAAGTCGGAACATACTCCAGAGAAGAACTTTCACTTTTCCTATTACATTACAGAATTAACAGTAAATAGAGTATAAGTTCCTGCTCAATATCTCTTGTGTGTTATTGTGTAAACTGTCACATTGTACTCTGAATTACTTTGAGCTGGCGTGTATTTCATGTATTGGGAGCGTGAGAATGACTTAGTTTTCCAAGCAACTTTGATGTGGGTTCTAATCTCTCTGATTTTATCCTCATGGTCTCTTCGCGAGATATACGTAGCAGGGAGCAATATACTGCTTGACTCTTCGGTGAAGGTATGTTCTCGAAACTTTAACAAAAGCCCATACCGAGCTACTGAGCGTCTCTCCTGCACCGTCTTCCACTGGAGTTTATCTATCGTCTCCGTAACGCTTCCGCGATTACTAAATGATCCTGTAACGAAGCGCGCTGCTCTCCGTTAGATCTTCTCTATCTCTTCTATCAACCCTATCTGGTACGGATCCCATTTTACAGAATTTTCCAATGTTTTCTTCCTGTCTGTATTATAACTGGTTTTTGTGGGACCACTTTCTGTTTTTTAATAACATATTCTTGGATAATCATTATTCAACGTAATTCTCTGATGTCATCAACATCAATTACAGACACTGGAATAAACTGCCCTTTCAATTAATTATTCATTTATTTAAATTTTATAATTTTGTTTAATTTACTAATTGGTTATTCTAGCCAATGTGTAGACTACTTGACTGCTCGATCACAGCTACAGATTGTTATTTGAAGCGGTGATCTGGATACGAAAGCAGCTGTGTGCAGCTTGACTCTATGACATTAACGAGTTATTCTTTTTAAACAGAACTGTGCATTGGCTGGCTACTTAAGATGTTCGCAGTACAAGGTGGAGTCACAGTTGGTTTGCTCATAAGGAATGTTGGCTAGAGGAGCTACAACTCAGCTTAATGTCCATTAGGTAACATTGCAGCATCTAGGAGTAGTTGAACTGACATTGGAGGAACAAATGGAGACAAAATTTGCATGTGATGCACAAAGATTAGTGTCGGCGTCTCAAATGGGTTATTGAAGATGATAAAGTAGTAAACAGTAGAGATGAAACTGTAGGGGTACAGCTGGGTATGTTGACCAAAGGTATGCAAAGTGGCCCTGCAAATATGTCATTGTTAATTGCTGCCCTCCAAAATAATGAATATGGAAGTTACTATCTAACAAGTCAAAGAAGAATCACAGTCAATTTAGTTCACTGAATTAAAAAAGCACAATAAAAATTTGACAAAAACCAACCAAACTTAGCTGGTACATTGGAAAGTCTGATTGGACGATCTAGGGGTCTGAGTGTAATAATTAAATGTCGGTATAAAACAATTATAATCACAAAGTCACACCATTATAACTTAAATTGTTAGCACTAAAAGGCAGATAGCGCCATAAGCGGACATATGTTTCCAACTGTAGCCAGAATAGAAACATATTGATCGTAAAATCTGCAAGAAAGGCTTGAGAATGAATCTTGAAGTTAATGAGACTTAGTAAAAAATTATTACTCTCTGTACGGTTCATTTCACTGTTGTGGCTAGCTGACACCATGTTAATACGCACGTGGAGGCAAAATCAGTAATTGGTTGTGCCTGTGACTGAGTTCAACTCAGCTGGAAAAGTTTCTACGTCCCCCGCTCATCTGCCAGAGGAGGCGCCTGGTAGATGAGCTAATGAGGTATGCAAAGAATTCTGGTGAATACGTGCTCTGGTTGAGAAGTGATTTTGTACCGTCTGCTTCCTAAAAGCAAGAAACTATTTTCACTTTTTCGTTTGTTCAGTCATTTAGATTGGCTGAACTATTGATATTCTGAGTGCCGACCAATGAGAAGCTCGTCCACTTTTTCAGGTGGTTAATCAGTAACATGTTCTCCAACCCTTTTCGCTGAAAAGCTGTATCACGCTCCCTTTCAGTGTATCTCTGGGCAATGAGGTGGGACTTCGACAGCATAGTCGAGTTTCTCTCTTTTGAATTTCTAAATTGCTTGTTTTAGCCAATACATTTTCTAGCATGTACATTTTCTGATGTTATCTACTGCGCGTGGTTTATTTCGAAGAAGCTCTTCTTCCTGTCTTCTGTTCATAATAGTTTTCCTCCAGGTCTCGCCAGAAACAGCACTGCTCCTTCCTTCCACATTCATGTATTAAAAAACGAACTATCTCAATGGTTCTACACTAAGGAGATCGTATCTGCTTTGTGACTTCTAGAGGATGGGATTGATCAAGTGGCAGTGACCTTCACCACTGCTAGCGAGTCCTTCAATGTGACCAGCTGCATACCCCTACAGTTGCAGCTCAGCTCAAATGTACCTTCACAGTGACCTGTTATTCAGATAAACCATGCAATTCAGCTCGAAACTATGAACTATGCTAATTATGTCCTGGGATCCAACGGTACTAATATACATCTAATTTGTCAGTGGGGATTAATTACTCAAATTTGATTGGTCTGTTTATTTCTAATCTGTATCCGTTATGGGACAGTTTTGGAAAGAACGGTCATGTGAAAGAAAAAAGACGTCAACTCGAATGTTTCAGAAGAAGTTAACACATAAAAATGTTTTTATTTCTTAAGAGTTCATAGTCAAGCAATTGGCCGAAAAAATTGGTCGTTGAAAGTAATTTGGAGATGGTAATAAGGTTTGAGAGATTTCGGTATAATGTACCTGTTTAGTGGAGGAGACAGAAAAACGTCATAGAAAGATAATCCAATGAGCCTCCAGCATGCCATCACAACAAGAAACACCCAGTTATAAATATATACAGAAAGGCCACTGTAATCCCTGAGAAGTTGGTTGCATGTGTTCAAATGTATGACTGTCTTGTTCAATGATCAAGAAAACGGTACTTTTGAATTTCTATTTTGATTTCACTGCATAAATAATACGCCAGTTCTATGTATTAAGTCGGTCGAGGAGGTGGCGACAGTCACTCATTGTCGGCCGTCGCTGTTGCAGAAGTTGGATGATGGCGCACCTTCTTCTCGACACGGTCACCAGGCGAAACGGGCTCTTGATATGCGCCAGCTAATGCTTCCCGTCCAATACCGTGTCAGAAACTAGCATAGCAAGTCGAGTGCAATTACATGCTGGCAAACCCCGAAAGCGCGGCAACTCGCGGGAGCGTCACACAACACACCTGCTCCACCGCCCTCCTCCAGCCAGACTCTGCTCTGCCCGCCCTCCACGCGGCAGAGTTAACTCTATCAAAGATCCTAAACACTTTCGTTCTCCCCACGACCTATCGATGTAGTCGTTCGATAGCATAGTTTTCCCGAGGCAAGACCCAGCGTAAAAATACAAGTAATATTTAGAAAACAAACCAATTATACATCGACATGAACGCATATATATATATATATATAGTAAAACAATTACAATATACAAAGACACAGAAATGTCATATCTTCATGTAACAAAATAAGGAAAAAAAAATTATAGTACAATAGATGGAAATAGGAGGATATGCATTTCCGGCGTTACCAAGTAATAATAACATAATTGCGGTAAACACAGAAGTTACAGATAACATACATTTGGTACATAAGGTATTGACACCCATTTTGTACTAAAACTGCACGAGACGAAATCTTCTAACAGATGTTTCTGTACAGTTAGCGTGCAAGGAATCGTCCAGTTGTCGCGCGAGCGTACTGGTTTAGGTCCACCGTGTATATAATCATTGATTGAGAAAAAATCTTGAACAGATGTTCAGTAGAGCTACCCTCTTGTGCACTACAAGTTTCGCCCAATTATATTAGCAGTAACAGATAACAAAATACAATTTATGCCCTCAAACGGCAGCCTGTCGAAAACCAAAACTACGGTTACAAATATTGCAAGGAATTTCAGGTAGCGAATGGACATATTCCTACAAGTGGGAAGGACCTTAATTCCTGCATCTATCAAATGTCTGTTGAAATACGTAGTTGCCCATGTCACATACAGAAAATCCAGTTTGTCACCATATTGTGCATCTGTTAAAAAAAGGGCGCTCTTACCCACTGTTGTATCCTTTACAGCACTCACAAGAGCACATGGAATACGACGAGTTAGATTCTTGTGTACAGTGCAGCGTGAAACAGTATCGACGCCTGGTAGCAGATCTTAAGGTGTACCCATTATATCCGTATACAAAAATAAGCCTTCATCTACAAGGTGATTATAATTAAACCTTCGCTACTTGAGCCAGTGTAGGCGGAAAACTATATTCCTTTATGAGGTGCCCTACTTTCACAGGACTGACGTTCAGACTCTGCGCTGCAGGGTTTGCGTTATTAATAGTGTTAGTGTCATGACATGTCGTTATGCGCGAGGGACAAGTATCAGTGCGCATTACGGTTCTAAACAGTAAACATGGATCTGGATAAGGGAGCAGGACTTTACTCGTAAAGCTGTTTTGTCGAAAAAACAGCAACAATACTACTAGTCTTCCCAAGTATCGACGCATTATAGGAATGGGAAGAGATCCTCTTTCCGTGCCGGGGTTGATTCGGAAGCACGAATTAATACGAATTAACTGGCGATTTGGATATTGCTCCTGGGAGAGGACGACGGAAAAATGCGCCAAAAATTGTTCAAAAAGTTACTATTGCTATGGCACGGAACCCTGGACGTAACATACGATCTTCAACCAGAGCACGAGCTGTGTTACAGCAGCTGAACATTCCATGGTCCACCAATCGAAAAGTGCTGCGAGCGGTTGTGAAATGGTATGTATAGTGCGGTTGCAGACTGCCGTGGATGCAGATGGCCGTCTACATCTACATCTACATTGATACTTCTCAAGCTACCGTAAAGTGCGTCGTGGAGGGTAGCCTGTACCGCTACTTGTCATTTCCCCTCCTGTTCTACTTGCAAATAGAGCTGGAGGTAAACGACTGTCTGCATACCTCCGTATGAGCCCTAATTTCTTGTATCTTATCTTCGTGGTCCTTACGTGTATGTTGGTAGCAGCAGAATCATTCGGCAGTCAGCTTCAAATGCCGATTCAGTAAATTTACTCAATAGTGTTTCCCGGAAAAGACGCCGCATTACCTCCAGGGGGCTTCCATTTGACGTAAGTTTTGTTGAAACACTTATCGGTCACAAATCTAGCAGTCGTCCTCTGAATTCCTTCGAGGTCTTCCTTCAATCCGACCTGGTACGGATCCCAAAGCACTCGAAAAATACTCAAGAATTCGTCGCACCTGCGTCCTATGTTCGGTCTCGTTTACAGGTGAACCACTCTTTTCTAAAATTCTCCCTATAAACCGAGGTCGACCATTGGCCCTCCCTACCACAGTTTTCGCATGCTCGTTCTTCTTCAACCTCACACTGCTTTGCAACGATACGTCCAGATATTTAAACGACTTGACTGTCAAACTGGACACTAATAATATTGTATCTGAACATTATATGTTTGTTCCTCCTACCCACCCGCATTAACTTATGTTTCTCCACATTTAGGGCTAGCTGCCATTCATTACACCGGCTGGAAATTTTGTCTAAGTCGTCTTGTATGATCCTAGTCAATTAACTTTGACACCTTACCGTACACCAAGGCGTCATCAGCAAACAACCGCAGACTGCTGCCCACCCTCTCCGCCAAATCATATATGTACGAGGGTTGTACAGAAAGTAAGATCCGATCGGTCGCGAAATGCAAACCACAGTAGTACTAGAAACGTTTTATTTGCAACAGTTAGTTACACCTTCCACCTATTCCTCTACATAGTCGCCGCTCCAACTTCCAGTGGTGTCATAGTGTTGGTCCAACTTTCCAGTATCCTCGTCAAACAAAGCAGCTGCATGTGCTTTCGGCCAGATACCTGCACTGGTCTGCAGCTCGTTGTCTGTGGAAAAATTTTGTCTTCATAGCTAGCTGTTCTCGTGAGCAGAGATGAGACTCAGGGGGAGCCAATTACTGACTGTATTGTGGGTGATAAAACTCTTCTCATCTGAAATGCTGCAGGAGCGTCTTCATTTCCGCTGCAGTGTGAGGCCGAGAATTGGCATGAAGAAGAAACTGCTCGACAGTTGTGTTATGTGGGCTGCATGCTACAGGCGAAATTTCTAACCAGGCCCTCATACTTGGCGGCAGACGCTACTCCCTACGCATCTTTAAGTGTTCACTGTTCACTCAGAACTGAGAAGAGCGACGCGACATGATCGACGGGCATACCAGAGACGCTGCCCAACACATGTGTCTAAAGCTTTACCGGATTTTCCCAGTGGTTTCCATTTCGCGACCGATCGGAAATTACTTTCTGGACAACCCTCGTATATAGGGAACAACAACGATCCTATCACACCTCCCTGGGGCACTCTAATGAACATTCGCCGACGAGGACAGCATACTGGGTTATATTATTTAAGAAGTCTTCGAGCCTCTCACATACCTGTGAACTTATTCCACATTCTTGTACCCTTTGTTAAAAGACCGCAATGGGGCACCGTCACAAATGCTTTTCGGAAATCTAGAAATATGTTTTCCTTCATCCATAGTTCTCAGTATATCATGCGAGAAAACAGCAAGCTGAGCACACGAGCGATGCTTCATGGTCATAAGCCTCTTCGCCTCAAGTAAGTTTATTATATTCGAACTGAGAATGTGTTCAAGGATTCTGCAGCAAACAGAAGTTAGGAATATTGGACTTTAATTTTTGCCGATTCGTTCTTTCATCTTTCTTGTATACTGGAGTCACCTACGATTTTCTCCAGTCACTTGGGATTTTGTGCTGAGCGAGAGATTCATGATAAATGCATGCTAGGTAAGGGGCCAATTCCGCAGAATACTATTTGTAAAATCCAACAGGGATTCCATCAGGACCAGAGGATTTATTTGTTTTTAAATCTTTAAGTTGCTTCCCTACGCCTGATATGCTTGTGTCCATGTCGTCCATGCGAGAGTCTGTCCGAAGGTCAAATGACAGTATGTTTGAACGGTTCTCGTGCGTGAACGATTCCTTGAACGTGAAATTTAAATCTTCGGATTTCGTTTTGCTACCTTTAACTGCCACACCAGGCTGGTTAACAACGGACTGAATCGAAGCGATTTTACATACGATCAGAATTTTCTCGGGTTCTCTGCCGGAACTTTTGTTAAGGTGTGACGATAGTAGTTGTATGCTTCGCACATAGATCTTTTTGCAGACGCTCGAATCTCTACTAACTTTCGCTTGTCGTCGTTTGTGCGTTCTTTTTTTGAACCTGGAATGCAACAGCCTCTGCTTCCTCACCATCTTACGAATTCCGTTATTAAACCATGGTGGGTCTTTTCCATCCTTTATTCACTTACTAGGCACGTAACTCTCCAGATCACGAGAAAAGAGCAAGCTGACCACACGAGCGATGCTTCATGGTCATAAGCCTCTTAGCCTCAAGTAAGTTTATTATATTCGAACTGAGAATGTGTTCAGGATTCTGGAGCAGACAGAAGTTAGGAATATTGGACAGTCGCCTCCAACTAATACTGCATGAGTATTTACGCGCTACTGACCGTAGACTTTCTTTGAATGCCTCTAGAACTGCCACAGCGGAATCAGGTGGCCGGTAAAAAATCCAGTAATTAGCTTAGTTTCACGTACACCTGTTATACACGACCAGAAGACTTCACTGTCACACTCAACTTCGACCTCAATAGAGACAAACTGAGCAACGTTTGTAACCGAAACCTAAACGTGGTATGCAGTTAACAATTGTTACCCTCTCATACGGAAATTAAAATGTATCTTGCATGGTTTATTGGTTATTTCTCTTCAGCACGCCCTTACAAACGTTTCCACGAAGTTTCAGTTTCCTACGATCACTCATTTTCAATGACGGTCTTCTCAAGTAGCAAAAGTTTAATTCTTACCACCCTGTCTATTAAAAACTAAAAGAGAACCAATATAAAGTAAAGAAGATTACAGATAAATAAGAACAAAGAAAGCGCAAATCTGGGACAACCCGGAAATTGGCAGGAGAGCTTACGAGGAAGACTTTCTGGAGCT
This sequence comes from Schistocerca americana, assembly GCF_021461395.2. Lineage (NCBI taxonomy): Eukaryota > Metazoa > Arthropoda > Insecta > Orthoptera > Acrididae > Schistocerca > Schistocerca americana. Next base: position 290,785,838 of record NC_060123.1, on the reverse strand, counting down.
TGGGAGCTTTAACGCTTAAGGAAAAGCGAGGCTTGAATGACAAAAAGATTTATGGTGGCGATATGCCGCGTGAATGTGCAGTATGCCATATAGATAACAGCAAGGTATTAAGTTAGGAACGATATGTGCAACAGCACGAGTGGTTACGAACAGTCGGTTAAATTTTCTTTGAAATGATGTGTAACTTCATCATGCACCAATTGACTACATGACCTTCGACGTTACATAGTGAATGAACAATATGTCACATAAAATGAAGCTCAATAAATCACAAACTTAACATTGATAACAGAGGTTTATTACTTTTCAACTCTCTCTCGCCCTCACTCTCTCTCTGTCTTTCTCTCTCATGTGTAGTAGTAATGATACTCAACAAGATAAGTTCACTTGAAAATTTCAGTTCACTTAATAATGATTGAGAACGATAAATTAAATTAATTGCATGCACAATAAATATCTTGAAATAGGTTCTTGGCTGCATGTCACAAATATAAGTAACTGAAATTTGGTAAAATATGTTTACTCTAAGGTACCAATGAAGCAACTATTTTTCGCCAGATGTGACCACGCAGTATTCGCGATACGGCTCAATGTAGTCCTGTAGCGTCTAGCGTAAAGATTACATAACTACAATACAACGGGCGTACTAGCTGATGGTTGAACGTAAATGTTCTTTTGTTTTTTGAAGTGTAAGGGGATGGAGTTAGAGTGTATGGGTCTGAAAAGGCTGAGTCATGTATAAGGCATTCGAGAACTGACAACAAAAAAAGCACGTGCTTAGGCGTTTCACAAAGGAGGAAAGGTACAGTTCGACGCATATCCTTGATGACAACATACACGTAGTGCTTGCTCTAGCAAAAGGGCACTACATCGCCCACATCTCACGTGGGCTTATCAACGAAAATGGAACTATATCCAATGCAAGGAGTGTACCTGAGGTCAGCTGAAATGTCTGCCGGTTTAGCGAGTCACAATTTACGACCCCTCCCTCTGACCCCTTCCCACCGTTTCTACCATCACCTCCCTGCGCTCGGGTGTTTAGAAAATGAGATTTAGGACTATAGACACTTTACTGGTTTCTGACATCTCAATAGCCTTGCCCGTCGAATACATATGATGATCTTGTACTGTAATAGTATTTGAAATGTTGATGGGAGCCTCCAATAGACCAATATCATCTCCCCTAGCGCATCATTTTGGAGGATTTGTGGACGGTGAAGACTATGAGATACGTCGAAATGGAAGTATAATACGGACTCAAATGTCAATAGGAAGCATGGGAGCTCAGTTCTTCCCCCACTGTATTTTTCAAACCTTTTTTGATGACGAAAATGGTTTCTTTTCACACGAAATGTAGCACTTTAGAAACAAAGTTAACTTATGCCAACAGATCTTACCCTACTGCTGCAGCGAAAACGCGTTTCTAAGCGTGACTAACAAATACAGGAGACGTATAAAATAATCTATATGAGAAAATATTTCAGTGTTCATCTTCCTTAGTGAAGAAATCCGATAACAGTTCTCAAATCGACCAAATGAGCGAATGTTGTGTTGTTGTGGTCTTCAGTCCTGAGACTGGTTTGATGCAGCTCGCCATGCTACTCTATCCTGTGCAAGCTTCTTCATCTCCCAATACCTACTGCGACCTATATCCTTCTGAATCTGCTTAGTGTATTCATATCTTGGTCTCCCTCTACGATTTTTACCCTCCACGCTGACCTCCAATATTAAATTGGTGATTCCTTGATGCCTCAGAGCGTGTCCTACCAACCGATCCCTTCTTCTAGTCAAGTTGTGCCACAAACTTCTCTTCTCCCCAATTCTATTTAATACCTCATCATTAGTTATGAGATCTACCCATCTAATCTTCAGCATTCTTCTGTAGCACCACATTTCGAAAGCTTCTATTCTCTTCTTGACCAAACCGTTTATCGTCCATGTTTCACTTCCATACATGGCTACACTCCAGACAAATACTTTCAGAAACGACTTCATGACACTCAAATATATACTCGATGTTAACAAATTTTTCTTGTTCAGAAACGCTTTCCTTGCCGTTGCCATTCTACTTCGACCATCATCAGTTATTTTGCTCCCCAAATAGCTCAAATGGATCAAATGGCTCTGAGCACTATGGGACTTAACAGCTGTGGTCATCAGTCCCTTAGAACTTAGAACTACTTAAACCTAACTAACCTAAAGACATCACACACATCCATGCCCGAGGCAGGATTCGAACCTGCGACCGTAGCAGTCGCACGGTTCCGGACTGCGCGCCTATAACCGCGAGACCACCGCGGCCGGCCCCAAATAGCAAAACTCCTTTACTACTTTAAGTGTCTCATTTCCTAATCTAATTCCCTCAGCATCACCCGACTTAATTCGACTACATTCCAATATCCTCGTTTTGCTTTTGTTCATCTTCATCTTGTATCCTCCTTTCAAGACACTGTCCATTCCGTTCAGCTGCTCCTCCAGGTCCTTTGCTTTCTCTGACAGAATTACAATGTCATAGGCGAACCTTAAAGTTTTTATTTCTTCTCCATGGATTTTAATACCTACTCCGAATTTTCCTTTCTGTTTCTTGACTGCTTGCTCAATATACAGATTGTATAACATCGAGAGAGGCTACAACCCTGTCTCACTCCCTTCCCAACCACTGCTTTCCTTTCATGTCCCTCGACTCCCATAACTGCCATCTGGTCTCTTTACAAGTTGTAAATAACCTTTCGCTCCCTGTATTTTACCCCTACCACCTTCAGAGTTTGAAAGAGAGTATTCCAGTCAACATTGTCAAAAGCTTTCTCTAAGTCTAAAAATGCTAGAAACGTAGGTTTGCCTTTCCGTAATCTAGCTTCTAACATAAGTCGTACGGTCAGTATTGCCTCACGTGTTCCAATATTTCTACGGGTATGAGCGAAATGATGTCTGATATGCCCATGTGATCATTCGGTTCGTTCAGCGCATTCAGAGTGGGATGTAACGTAGTATTGTACACATTGTGATTGGTCGTAGCACGTAATCCTGTCACTTCTGTACGGATGGCGGCGATTTAACGCGTTAGCTTGTTGCAGGCCGGAGGTAAATATGCTATGTAGATTCATCTCTTGTACATATTTAGCAGACGCATATATTAAGTTGTGTATCATGCAATTTGTTTACATATTCTGTACCTAGTGTAGGGTTGCAGACTTTCATTGATGAAGGAGAAGAGTAAATTTATCAATTTTAAACCAAGGATTTGGCCCCGTAAACGACAGAATCGGGAGTTACAAGACAAAATCGTTGTGGTGCCTCTGACAGTGGTGCTGTGGTGCTGTATTTTCTAAGACTGCAGGGTAGCCAACTTTCACAGGTGAGAATGGACCGATACAAGAAAAAAAATTCTGGCAAAGATAAGCTCTATAATGCACAGGTTAAGTGCTATGAGCACTTGTTCATCTTCGCTAATATGGAACACCTCTTCTGTAGAAGAAGTGCCTATACTTGAGTATTGCTCATCAGTGTGGGATCCGCACCAGATCGGGTTGACGGAGGAGATAGAGAAGATCCAAAGAAGAGCGGCGCGTTTCGTCACAGGGTTATTTGGTAACCGTGATAGCGTTACGGAGATATTTAGTAAACTAAAGTGGCAGACTCTGCAAGAGAGGCGCTCTGCATCACGGTGTAGCTTGCTGTCCAGGTTTCGAGAGGGTGCGTTTCTGGATCAGGTATCGAATATATTGCTTCCTCACACTTATACCTCCCGAGGAGATCACGAATGTAAAATTAGAGAGATTCGCACGGAGGCTTTCAGACAGTCGTTCTTCCCGCGAACCATACGCGACTGGAACGGAAAAGGGAGGTAATGACAGGGGCACGTAAAGTGCCCTCCGCCACACACTGTTGGATGGCTTGCAGAGTATAAATGTAGATGTAGATCTCTTGAAGTATGGATTTTAAAGCACATATTTACTGGACTTTTGTTGTTGGTTTGGTTCACACTACACCGCCCTCTGCCCCCCCCCCCCCCCCCCAAATAGTAAGAAAACACAAGAGCTTCGAGGAAAGAGATTTGTTTCACAGTATCCATAGCGAACAAGTGCTCATAGCTCTTAAAACATCTACATCTACGTGGATACTCTGAAAATCACATATAAGTGCCTGGCAGGGAGTTCATCGAACCACCTTGACAATAATTCCCTATTATTCCAGTCTCGAGCTGCGGGCGGAAAAAACGAACGCCCATATCTTCCCGTACGAGCTCTGATTCCCCTTATTTTATGATGATCATTTCTCCATATGTAGGTCGGTGTAAACAAAATATTTTCGCACTTGGATGAGAAAGTTTATGACTGAAATTTCGTGAGAAGATTCCGCCGCAACGAAAAACGCGTTTGTTTTAATGGTGTCCATCCCAAATCCTATATCATGTCCGCGACACTCTCTTCCCTATTTTACATTTCAGATCCAGTGTTCCCTAGACATTTTTTCTTGTTTCGGCCAATACTGACACCTTTGAATGTTGTATACCCTAGAATCTCAGCAACTACAGTATTGGCACGTGTATTACACTACCAGAGGTATCAGAACCATTTTCGCCTGTAGCTTTGACTCATTTATCTTCCTCCACCATACCTGAAAATTTTTAGTATCAATGATCATCACTCAGTAGATGATCAGAAGTTCAACTATACAAAAATGTAGCTAGGCAGGCGACATTTACCGAGAGATTTCTTCACAGAGTTGGCATCTGAGTTTCTATGCTATTCTTTTTGACTGTGCAAACTATTCACTAAAACAAACCTGATTAACTAGCGGGTCGAATTGTGTCTTGTAACGGCTATGCATCCCATCCAAAATGAACCTGAGGTTTAATTACGCGGCGAGGCATTTCTCTCTACTGCCGTATAGTTACTTTCAACTCTATTGAGAGCCCCACAGGCAGGTTGTAATGTACTCTATTTTGCTCAATATATTTGCAGGACAGCTTCAACTCGTAGCTCATTGGTGGTAGTAATCAACCTGTTACCTGGAGCCCAATCACTTAGGCCGTGAGCAGGACGGTGGCGGAAGCACTGCAGTTGCTATCGGCAAATCGTGTGTCTGGCTTACTTCACAGGAATATATCTCTAACTTCCTTTATTGTTGCGGTGTTCTTTATTTTTAAGAAAGGTTCTGATAATTTTTAAGTCCAAGTACGCCTATGTAAAACTGTTTGCACATTAATCAATTTCGGGAACAATGAAGTGACGCAAACGTACCAGCATTATCATCTAAATACGTGCAGCTTCTTCTCTTCTTCTTAGATTTAAGTAACAGGAAGTCCTTACCGAAAGTATTTGTATGGAGTGTAGCCACGTATGGAATTGAAATATGGACGATAAACAGTTTAGAAAAGAAGAGAGTGGAAGTTTTTGGAATGTGGTACTACAGAAGAATGCTGAAAATTAGGTGGGTAGAAGACGTAACTAATGAGGAAGTACTGAATATAATTAGTGAGAAGAAAAAATTGTAGTAAAACCTGACTAGAAGCGTTTGGTTGGTAGGACACATTCTGGGGCATCAAGGGCTCACCATTTTAGTACTGGAGGGAAGCGCAGGGATAAAAATCGTAGAGGGAGGCCAGGAGATGAATACAGCAAGCAAATTCAGAAGGATGTAGGTTGGAGAAGTTACTCGAAGATGAAGAGGCTTGCACAGGATAGAGTAGCATGGAGAGCTGAATCAAACCTGTCTTGACCACCGCCGCCACCACCACAACAACGATAAGAACATCAACAAAATCATGTGCAGCTTCGCTTAATAAGGAAAAGTATCACAGTCGGCTCACTTGAGCACAAATTTAAGAACACTGTGGTATTTGCTTGCAGGTGGCGAAGACTTCTTGCCAGAAGTACGTTCAAGGGGAATGTGGGTGAAAACAGCGATTTTACAAAAATTGAAGCCTGAATATGCAACACTCAGGGAAACACGCCATGTTTTGGAAGAGCCGAATTAGCATTCGCTAGGTGAAACATCAAACATACTATACAACGAGTGCCACAGAAATTGGAGCCACTTCATAATAGCAGTTGTCAAATCTTACAATCGTTTAAAAGTACTAGCAGATGACCACAGCAGAGGCAACAGCATGTAGCTTTCTGGACATGTTCTCACTTAAATTAAACCTTTATCTACAACAAGAATAAACATAACGAGTGAGGAAATTAGAAATATAAAAATGGAGTTTCTCAGACAGAAGGAACTATTTATTTTATTGTTCAGTCTCAGATTTATTTGTATACAAAAAAATCATATCTCTAGACATACTGTACAGCATTTGCGTGATTTATGAGCGACTCGTATAAATGGCCAATTAGGGTTCCATTTCCTTTATCGCGTGAAAAATGCAGGAACTGTTCTCCGCGAAACAGGAGAGTGTGGTAGAATTAATCTGGGGTACCTTAAATTTCTAAAAACAGTAGACGTGGAGAAGTGAATAAAAAACTAGAACATATAATAGGTCTTCACGTACAACTGGTAGAAGCAAGAGGAACGTACATATTAATGCTACGATAATTCGAATGAGTTAATAGACTCGCCTTAGCTTTTGGATACAATCACAGAGTTTACTCATCCCATAAATTTTATTTCCTACAGAAAATACAATAAGCAGTTCTAATTATCTGTGTGATGGATTTTGTTGTTCGGTGAGCTGTAATCAGAATGATTACTGCATTTATAGAAGACACCAAGGAAAAAGGGATGCACAGGAAGTTCGTCAATATTCAGTAGCAACCGAATATCTGGTTGTTGAACCACCACCATTCCGGTGGAATACATTTGGAAGCTATGGCCTTACACCCCTCACAGTACTTGGCCTGACACAATGCGAAGGCTTCAATCGTCTGATATCAGAGAAGTAGTTCATGATTTTTACAACAGAAAATCGCCTCTTATCGTGGTATCCGCATTGACTGCTGAGTGCGCCAAGGGTCTAAAACTGAACAATAACCCCTGTAAGAAAGGGACTGCTCCTGGAGATGACTTGGTCCAGATCCTAGCATGAACAGCTAAATACACTAACTCCTTTTTCCATGTTTACTCTTTAAAGCAAGTGGTGTTGTTGCACCAGCAAACATCATTTCTTTAATGATTGCTTACAGTATAAACACAAATTTCCAAAGCTGGTATCTTTGACAATATCTTCTTGTTTTCTGTGGTAGTCTGCACGGACAATGACACTAGCAGGGTTAAAAATATTGAGCATGATCTCAGGAAACAAACGTCAATGAGATTCAACATGAATAGTTTCTTCTAATTCCTTTAACATTTCTTTTGCTTTTATTTGAACCAAATCAATTAGTTCTTTTAAAATATCGAATATATGTTTTGACACTTCCATTTTACGTTATTTTGGTTAGCTTCTGATTCTTCTAGGAGGTGGCCTTTCTATCCTATTTCAGTCTCCTGGATATTTATCTATCACTGAAGTGTTTCATCAGCAGAATACACCATCCGTTCAACCCGGTATGGTCAGTATTTAGGGGTATGACAGGAACGATTATCCGAAGCAAAAACGTGTAGTACAAGTACATATGGGCTGTAAAATGCGCACCATGAGAGCTACAATAACTTCTTCATCTCTGATACTGCGAAACAAATTTCTGCTACAAGGTGTTTTCCCTCGATATTTTGAGAAATGGTAATATGGATTAAAACAAGCAAAATATGTTCAATACGCATTGGCTCTAAAGTGCACATCTTAAGAGCTATGAGAACTATTTCATCACTGCTACTGTGAAAAATATCTTCTACTTCAAAACTGCTCGTAACTGTTAAGGTATGCAGTGTTGACCCCATGTTTACTACACTTCTTTTTGATTCAAACGGTCGTTCCGGTAATATCCTTGAATATTGACCATTCCTCCTCGTACACCCTGTATAAATGGAGAAGCCTTTGCGGCCAGGGCCAGTAAGTATGAAATCTTTTCGGGTACTAGACCGCGTCATTTGGTAACCCTAAAAAATACTATAAAACAAAAACGAAGTTTCGAGTGTCTTTTCACAGGTACTCTTGATGGTACCGAAAATTATGATAATGGTTTTCCTTATGAGTTATACTGTCCTATTTCGTTTTATCACATACTCGCATCGGTATAAAATCTGTTGAACTTGCCTAAAGCTGGGCGCATAACGCCTTACTAGGACGGTTGTGTTTTCAATATATTTTAATTAGAAGGGTAAATATTATGGGCAAATCGAGAGGCAAGGGGCTCGTCCTTCCATTCTGTGGTATGTTAGAACTTCATAAAAACCTTCGAGCAAAGAACACAAGGTTTCCTTTAGCAAGGCTTGTGTTCTATTGAAGATAAGTTCTTGGTTTTTATTTTGAAGTGTTTCAAATTCATCAGTTCATTCCCATTCTGCATCATTTCACATAATTTATAAAAATCCAGTCAGTTTTCTTCGATCGAGACCGTCAAATAAATCAGAGGTGAATCCGAATATCGAAGGACTTATTGTTGCCGCTTCAGAGCGAAGCGACCTACAGGGGTTGAACAGTCACGGTTGTACGTCAATTTCCAAACCTCTGATCACCGTAGACAACTCAAAGTGCGGCACCGCTGCACCCACGTTGTTGGTTAAGGTACGTAAGTGGCACGTTCGTCATATGACTCGGAAGCTGGATTATCGACGTCTTGCCACTACAACCAGAGAATTCTAAAAATATAAAATTCGTGCTAGAAATTGGAGAAAACGGCGTTGGTTCTTTTTCTGCGTAATTAAAAAAATTGGGAATTTGTGGTAAGTTCTAGTGGGACCAAACTGCTAAGGTCATCGGTCCCTAGGCTTACACACTACTTAATCCAACTTAAACTAGCTTAAGATAAGGACAACACACACATCCATGCCCGAGGGAGGACTCGAACCTCCGTCGGGGGTGGCCGCATGAACCAAAACAAGGTGCCTTAGACCACATGGCTACCCCGCGCTGCTGTGCGTAATTATAGAACACCTAGCGTTACTCAGAGATATAAGGTGCAAAAGGGACCGACGAACAACAGATATCTGCATCGCAATTCGCGCCAGGGCGCAGCACAAAAGATCGTGGTCTTATCCGAGCTTACCTTACAACCAGTGTTAATAACATCGAAATGAACTAAATGGGCTCCGAACAACATTCTGTGCGATCGATATAGTAGTGAAAACATTAGCTTTGAGGTGCAGCGAAGACAAAGCAGATGATGAAACAGGAAAGTAACTCGCCATTATACACTTACCTTACGTGAGAGGCCTCAGAGTCCGCATAGGCAAAATACTGAGCCATGGTTGAACCGGTATTTCAGAGCGGCCGTAAGAACAGAAATATACATAGGCACTATAAGGAGTCCGTAGGTGATCTCCATTTGTTTACGAACTTCGCTGTGAACGCGCTGATATCTTTGTCAAGGAAGTCAGGAGATCGATTAAGGCGCCTACACACACACCAGTTTATCTGCCGACCGACCGAATGGCCAGTTTCGTAGCAGCCAACACACGTCCCGACCGACTGCACTCAGAGATTACAGCGCTGCCCTCTTCCGGTGATTTGTTTTTCCTTTAGTTTATGCTCTACGGGATTCCGCCTAGTTTTACGAAGTAATAAAAACGAGGATTTTCCATGAATAAATTCCGAGACAAAGGTGTGGGCAAAGAAGTGGATAATCAAAGGGAAGAAATTTACCCACATTCCGTTACTTAAGCTGCTGGGAGTCGATGATGTTCGTAAATATCTAAGAATGGATGAATCATGCTTTCCGGATCTATTGAACGTCACCAATCGATTCTTAACGAAAAAGAATACAGTCATGAAAGGGGCTACGGTATGAGGGGAGACTGTTAGCTACATCACAATATCTGGCAGCGGGCAAAAGTTAATCTGAGCGGGGTGGCGCAGTGGTTACCACACTGAATTCGCAGTCGGGAGGGCGAGGTTCAAAACCGGGTCCGGTCATCCTGATTTAGGTTCCTGGTTATTTCACAAAATCGTTTCACGTAAATGTCGAGACGTTTCCTTTGAAAGAAGGGCACGGCCTATTCTCTTCCCTATCCTTCGCTAATCCGAGCTTGTGCTCCGTCTCTAATGACCGCCTTGTCGACGCGACGTTAAACACTAATCTCCCCCTCCGCAAAAGTTAAGAGGACCTCGAACTCAGTGCTGCTGTATCCCCACAACGTGATTTATAGTTCACTGAGGAAATACATCATGGTAATGTAAAATAGATAAAACAATATACCTTCATATAAATATTATTAATTTATTTATGTATGTAGCGTAAAAGCGGACCTGAGAGATTTAAGAAACTCATTTCAAATTCCAAGTAGAAAGACTGTTCGTGGTGGTGGCGCAGATCGTACAATAAATATAACAAGAGATACAAAAGGAAAGAATCATTCAGCAACTGCTAGAACTATTAAGAAATACGATACTTTGCTCTTTATACCAAGGGGATTGGATACAGGGTGTCTTTTTTAACACTATAACAAAGGAACGAGTTTATTTTATGAATTAACGGTCGGTATTTCGGGTTTTATATTTAATTTCCTGTAAATATTGGAAATAAAACCTAAAAACGGAAATACAGAAAGCCGACAGACAATTATTCACTCTCTGTGCCTCACGAAAGCATTATAGATTCGTTAACAGAATGAAAAAATTGCTCATTTCTAAAACCTATGTTTGCTGTACTCCTCGCATGTCGTTCCCCACAAACATTTGAAATCTTTAAATTTATCCAAAAACTCCATCCTTAGAGTTTCGTCCGCCTCGCACCATGTCATGTATATTAGAATAGCATTTAACCCCGCGACCGGTGACAAAAGAGCAACTTCTGTCGGGCGGCTGGCACGGCAACGCTACACTCGGCAACATTTGTTTGGTGGAGCGGCGGTGGAAGAGTGGGCGGAGGGCGGTCAGCAGTAGAGTGGTCCTACCGACTGGCATCACGACAAGGTAAGTTCGTCGACTGGTCGGTCAAAATGCCTACACACGTACAATTCATCGGTCGGTCGGTCGGTTGATGCGTGTTTAGGGCCATCTGGCATTCGCTTGAGCAACAGGGGAGATCACAGCAAGTTGCCGACGGCCTGGCTGCCAGCGGTCCCAGTAGAACGTACCGCGTGTATTCGCCGACCTCACAACCAGAGTTCAACGTTGCAATAAGGAAAACTGCCGTGCGCCATGGATGTCATGCTAGAGGAAAATGCTGTCCTTAGATACAATTTGCCTATTCGCTGTTGTCTGCTTGTTGCGTGCTAGAGTATCCCTCTGTTCAACCATCCCTTCATATACAAGTTTCCTTGGCTGCCCAATGATGTTCCATAAAGTGGCATCAGTAGCCACGTAACACCCGAAATGTGAATGTGTATGTGGAACAGGACCGCTGCGAAATCTGTCGAGAAGTAGGTTACATAAAATAGGACATGGCGTAACACCCAAAAGGATTTTTTTCCAGTCCGGGTTAATAGTTTAAAAATTTATTATATTTCTTCACTCGGTGCACTACTGACGATATTCAAATGACTTTTGTTCAATTTCTTCCGTTTCTAAATTTAATTAAAAGGGATTACGTTTGTAGGTACTACACTGTCCAGTTACATTAATGTGACCATCCGTCAAAAGCCTGAATAACTGTCTTTAGTAGTGTGGACCGCTGCGAGATGTACAGGAGGAGAGCTAGTGAGTTTCTGGAGGGTAACGACAGGGATGGAGATCCATGCGTACTCGCCCGATCAAGGTGGTTCCACAGATTCTTGATTGGGCTTAAATCCGGGGAGTTTGGTGGCCAGTACGGTAAAATCATCCTAAAGCTCTTCCAATTACGCAGTGTGACACGTTGCACAGTCCTGCTGGTAGACGCCAACGTGTCGAGGAAACTCTAACTGCATTAGGGGGTAGACGTGGTCCACAAGATAGATATATACATGTGTTGATCCACTGTGATTTCCAGAATGACGAGATCACCCAGAAAATTCCACGAAAACGATCACCGGACCCTAACGCACCCTCTCCCGGCTTTGACCCTTTCGGAGATTGCTGCAGGGTGTTTGCTTTTAGATGTTTCACGCCGATTGAGCATCAGACGGAATTTATCGGCAAAAGGCCACTTGTTACCACTTGTGGATGACTGGTTGCAGTACTGGCGTGGAAATCCGAGTCTTCGTCGCCGATGAGAAGTATTCAGCACGGATGCATCAACCACTCGGCTACTGCGGAGGCCCATATGCAGCGACGTTCGCTGAAAGGTCGCAGAAGAGGCACTGTTGGTTGCCCCTCGTTTCATCTGGGCTACAAGTTGCTCAACAGTTGCACGTCCATTCGCCTGTACCCATCTCTACAGCCGTCGCTCACACATGTCGTATATGGTCTCTGGTGCACCGGATTTGGATAGCGCCTTTTTACAATGCACGGTATACTTTAACTATGGCGGCATGCGAACAGTTACGAAACTTAGCCTTTTCGAAAATGTTGCAGCCCTTGGCCCAAAAGCTAATAATCAAGCCCTTTTGAACGTACCGGTCTCCTAGACAAGCTTTATGTAACAAGCTTCATGTACCCTCCACTACCAGTGCTGCCACCTTCCATCTGTGAGCGGTTATTGTACATTGGTGTCGAACGTAGGCGTTAGTCATGTTAATATGACTGGACAGTGTATAATCTTCACCATACGAGGCTCTCCCGCGGGAGTGCTGATAAGAAGTAGTCTTGTTCGTTATTGACAAATGAATTATAAAAGGCTTCATTACGTATTTTTGCTTTAGATTCGGAGATATTTGCCAAGTACTGCATTTGTTTGCATGATTCTGGGCAACTAACGTAAAAAAATATGCCATCATCTGACGTGGACAGGATTGTTTGACCTCCCACATATTCAGATCTTGGAATTACTAATATCCAGTAGATATGTAAAGTACCGCGAAGGATGTTCATCCAAAAAAGTTCTGAATTTTTAATATCAGTTTATTACACTGTAACAAAAGTGTTAACAGAAAGTTTAGTGTATTGTAGGACGCTCGAAACGTTCAGGAAGTTCAATTTACAAAAGTTCCACATGTCTTACAACCTCAAGGAATATGGAAGCGGAAAATGTGAAGGAGCTAAGCTTTAATAAGTCGTTTTAAAAAGCAAACGGAAGCTCTCTGAAGAGAAAGAAGAAGAGGACGAAAAAACAAGTAAGTGTTCCATTTGGATGAGCTACAAAGCTGCAGTACTTCTAGCAAAGCTTGCGTCCTTCCATAGATGATGATTTAATAAAAGGGTGCATGACAACTCCCGCTGAACATTCATGTGGTGCCGTTATCAAACATGAGAATCGCGCTTCGGACACAGATTAAGGCAGAGGATGTCCAGAGCCCGCTTGAGAAATCTTTGTAAAGAGTTTGTTGCATTTTCTTTAGCACTCTATGAAGTACAGATACCACAGGCACATAGTTACCGTGACATTGTTAGCAACCCTGAGGAAAGTGCAGAAAATGACGCTTTGTTATGGAATTTATTAGTGTATGTGACTATAGACGGAGCGACAGCCATGTTGCAAAAAAGTCAGTATTCGGAGCGTAACTGAATGAGGGACAAAAGGATTGCTCCCAGCACTCGATGCCCGCTGGTCTGGAGCTTGAGGTTGTTGATCTGTAATGTGGCAGGAAATATAAGGACAATCTGGATTTCTTCACGCTTTTCACTAAGGACCGATTTACTCGTTTACAAAAGTCTCCACGCGGCTGCGTGACGTTGGAGCGAATACAGTACTCGCTCTTCGCAGGTCTACGCTCACCGTCTCCTCACAAGAATATCTTTGCTGTGAAGCCCTGGTATATGTGCTTTGCGCCTTGGAGCGACTTCGCTCTGGACCATGATGACATGGTTACTGGCTGCTTGCACTGCATTTCGGCATTGTAAGTTACGTGCCGCTTCATATTCTGAAACATTACATTTCTTTCTTTCGCCGTCATGTTTAACGTGGAAAACGTGAGGGCTTTATTCGAGTTAACAACTTCGTCAGAACACATAGGAATCAATATCTACTTCTTATTCAGCCATCTGAGCTTTCAGGTGATTTATATCGTTTCTCTTCTATTAATCAAATAATATTTCGTCCATTAACAATACGAGAGTCACTCCAAATAAGTGCACACTATTTTTTTTAAAAAATCCGTCTTTTATTCTACATGCTTTTAAGTCTTACAGTGTGTAGATATATTCTTTAGGAACAATATTTTCATTTCTCCATATAATTTTCATCCCTCTCAACTGCCTTACGCCATTTTGGGACCAGCGCCTGTAAACCCGCACGGTAAAATTCTGGACCAACCTGTTGGAGCCACTGTTCGGCAGCGTGCACAAGTGAGTTATCATCTTCAAACCTTTTTTCACGAAGAGAGTCTTTCAGTTTCCCAAAGAGATGATAGTCACATGGAGCCACGTCACGACTGTAAGGCGGGTGTTTCATTGTTGTCCATCCGAGTTTTGTGATCGCTTCCATGATATTTTGACTGACATGTGGCCGTGCATTGTCGTGCAACAGCAAAACATACTGCTTTTGCCAATGTGGTCGAACACGACTCAGTCGAGCTTGAAGTTTCTTCAGTGTCGTCACATATGCATCAGAATTTATGGTGGTTTCACTTGGCATGATGTCCACAAGCAAGAGTCCTTTGGAATCGAAAAACACCGTAGCCATAACTTTTACAGGAGAAGGTGTGGTTTTGAATTTTTTTCTCTCTTGGGTGAATTTGCATGATGCCACTCCACTGATTGCCTCTTCGTCTCTGGTGAAAAATGATGGAGCCATGTTTCATTACCTGTCACAATTCTTCCAAGAAATTCTTCTCCACCATCCTCGTACTGTTCCAAAAGCTAGCTGCATACCGTTTTTCTCGTTTCTTTGTGGGCCACTGTCAACATCCAGGGAACCCACCTGGCACAAACCTTTCTTAACGCCAACACTTTAAGTATTCAGCAAACACTTCCTTCACCTATCCCAACGTAGAGTGACAATTCGTTCACTGTGCTGCGTCTGTCAGCAGTCACCAATTCGTTAACTCTCGTCGCATTGTCTGGAGCGTGTGCAGTACGAGGCCTGCCGCTCCGAGGACAATCCTCAATATTGCCGTGCCCGCTTTCATCACGTAACCTGCTTGCCCACCGGCTAACTGTGCTGCGATCGACAGCAGCATCTCCATACACCTATTTCAACCTCTTGTGGATGTTTCCCACTGTCTCGTTTTCACAGCACAGGAATTCTATGACAGCGCGTCAAGTTTAGCAGCCATCTTGAAGACATGCTGTGACGGCGCCACTCACGTGGACAGGCTGAACTAAGATTGAAAACAAGCAGTAATTATGCATCTACACACTGTAAAACTTTCACACACGCAGAATGAAAATTGCATTTTTACAAAAATAGTGTGCATCTCTTTTGGAGTGTCCCTCATAATATATGATGATTTTATTTGTGTATTGTACAAGTATAGTCATGTAAAGACACATGCTCTGTTGAATGGGATATCTGTATGAATTACTAGCTGTGCACCGCGTTGTCACCTGCTGTTAAATATAAATGTTAATGCAGAGACCCACTATCCACACCTATGCCCAGTCACAGAAATTATCCATTTGCGACTCAGCAACATCGAGAAGAGGGGTAAAAGTGCAAATTTTGAGACGATGAGAGAAGCCGGCAGAATACATGTCACTCAAACCTTACTTGTTTACTTAAGGAGCAAAACGTTTTCGCGATAGAATGGTGAATTACAAAATGTGCCAGAAAAGAGAGTAAAGAATTTCACGACTGTTTGCGACGTTTCTAGCACGGAAAAAGTCATTGTCTTGGTGTGTATGGAGAGCCAGAAAGGTACTATAATGCATCTCTCTAAACAGTGTTCCGAGAGTTCTTGCACTCAACATGTATGTTGAGTTTTCTGGCTCTCAGTACAAGCAAACAGTCAAAGTAGAGGTGTCCGTGCGAAAAACATGGTGTGTCCACATGAATACCAGCTACTTTTAACGTTTGTCCATGACTCCTATTTATAGTGATCGGGAAGGCCACTTTCAGAGGGAACTGCAAGCCTTTGAACTGGAAAGGCAGGTTTATGGAGACAATAGGTATTTGTGATTTCAATACCGTCTCCCCTTTGCCTTCACCGGTGATGATGCTGGCCTACACGAAATACTTTCTCGGCTCCATCATGCGTACCTTGGTGCCGTTGCACAATCTTGATGCAACCAGGTTGCGCATCAGTGTGACAACCACACACACGTCCAGTTCCAGCTTGTGAGACGGCACCCGTGACAGCTCTGAAGAGTTCTGAAACTCCACAGATTATGTAGTAGTGTCGTCTCTTGTCATAACTGAATCGATTGACATGTGGGTTGTCACCCCACCTGGTATCTGGTCAATAATTTTTTTTTATGTCTTTCACAGATTCATTCTCTCCACGAAACTTAATGCACATTGACCATTCCATGGGTTCAATGACTATTTTTGCAATAATGTGGCTTATGTGTTAATTCCGGGGATAGGCTATCTCCATTCCAAAGTTCATCCGAATCCATCCTCATGCTTCACTTTAAAGGAGTAAGATACATACTAACGCGACGAAGAAAGAAAACAAGCAATTTCTAGATGGTGCACCGCAAATTTTATAATATTTTATGTGCAAGTACGTCATCTGCCCATGCATGTATACCTGTTACCAGTAGATATGCTCCCATATCGTAAGGAGATACAGACACACTAAAAACCTACCACATTGTGCATGTGTGTGTTTAGCTCGTGATCACGGGATCCCAGGTTCCATTCCCTCCTGGTTGGGGAATTTCTCTGCCCAGGGACAGGGTGTTCGTGTTGTCCTCATCATACCATCATCGTCATTCGTGTCAGTAGCTAGACTGGACTGTGTAAAAATTGGACTGTAAATTGGGCTTCGTACGGGCGCTGATGACCGCGCAGTTGAGCGCCCCACTAACCAATCATCATCATCAAACACATTCTACATGTAAAGAAACGACGTGTCCTGTTGTACAGTACTGTCGTTGTGGAGCTTCAAGCTTCTCAGAAGCTTGTATGGATGTATGGGTTTCACACTTTGAGAATTGCATTCATTATGTTAAACTGTGTTATGTAGAACATAATAAACAAATACAATACAGTTGAAAAGGCAAATTGTTATCAGTTTTGCTAAGAGTAAATATTGTTCGAAGTTTCAAGTTACATTCTTCAGAACCCTACATAACTTGGACTACATGTATTTAAAAGTAGCCTAGGTGTTAATTGGGCCAACGGCCTTGCTGCAGCAGATCATTGAAGTTAAGCGCCGTCGGATGTTCAGCAATTGGATGGGTCACCCTTTGGGTCTTCCGAGAGCTGCTGTCACGCAGGAAGCACTTAGTCCTTGTGAGGCCAATTGAGGAGCGACTTGATTGAGAAATCGTGGCTCCAGTCCAAAAAAACTGACAACTGCCGGGAGGGCGTTGTGCTGACCACACGTCCCTCCGTATCCGCATACGCACGGGGGCCGGTCGGTACCGTTAAGTGGTCTTTTGTACGTATAATTCAGGTTATAAGCTAATTCCATGCCAATCTTCTTCCAAACCCGTTCAGCAGTTTCAGCAAGGGGGCACATACACACGAATTTCCACATTTATAATATATATATAATCATGACATTTTTATTCAGTTCTTGAACTATAAATTAGACGTGCACATAATTCGGGGTTCTTACGGACTTACTTCGCATTCCTCTGATATTTATTCAAGTTAACCTTTGAAGTGTTACACATCTCTGCATGTGTTCACTTAAGAACTACGTTCTCGAACCTGCTTCCCTTCGCTCTAACTACTTTTAAAATGGATTGGGAGTAAACTGCCTTCAGCAGAGATGGTATTTTTGTTTTAAATGAAATTTTAAGCTTGTCTTTAAGTTCAAATTTCTGTAGAACTGCAAGACACGTGTTGGCAGACATGCAGACTTCGAGATAAAAAGCTGCTATCACATTAGATTAAATACTTTCCGTTTACTAGCTGTTGTAGGGTACCGAGTACAAACACATTTGCATTGCAGAAATTACACCTATAAGAAATATTGAATAGCTGAGTGTGTCAGTTTGGTCTTGTTTAGCTTGTATTAAAAATCTCTTTAATTATTCTGTTGCACTACGACAATGTTGTTTCCACTACGAAATTTAAAAACAAAGTTAATCAGATTACATTTATTCAGATATGGGTTCAATTCAATACAAAGGGTGTGTTTCAGAAAATTACAGTCGCTTATGAACTCATAGATTAAAGTACAATACGGTTCAAAGCTTTCAACTGATGCCTTGCTACGAGGGTCCGTTAATTACTAACTTCTGACTGTAGCCCTTTCAATGGTAATCTTAATTATCTTATGTGAAAATCTGTCAGAAGTTCAAATCTTTATTGTCTGACTCCTGCAAGGGTTATTACTTTTAGGGACCATGTGATTATTTGTGAAGATTTAGTTGATGATGAGTGACGTAGTCACTGAAAGTGACGATTCAATGTTACCAAATTTTGTAAATACCATAGGAGTCTGAATTCTAGTTGAGCTTAGCTGGAATTTTTTGTTATTTTGTACACATTCCTATTATTAGTACGTTCAATGAGTGTGCTGCTGCTAAGATTGTTTTTTTCTGCAAGCATTCTTATTTTAATTGGTGTTCTTTAAGTGCAACACAGATTACTTGTCAAACTTTCATAGGATGAAAGTTTCAGTTTTCCGTAAATTTACTTCTGAATATCTGTCAGATTAATACTGAAATACTTAGAGAGGAATTACTTGAAGTCACCTGTCACTTCAGAATGTGGCATATTTTCATAGTATATAATTCTGAGGTTGCTATTAGCTCAGTTAAACTGAGTCATTCTGTTGAACTGTGTGACAACTGGAAGTCATTACATGTTAGTAAAAAGGTACGTTTGTGAGGATTTAAACAAATGAAGAGAATTATTGCTGAGTATATTCACTGTTACTCTTGTTGATGATTTTGGTACTTGTATTTCTGTCCTGACATGGCTATAGTTACTTCATGTGAAAACTGTTTCTTACCCCTCCAGTAATGATTCTAGTATGTGTGGGTACAATGCTCTACAGTATAACCAGTACATTTTTTTAGGTAACGAATCAGTTTAATGAGGCTTAATTTTGATATTCAGTCCATGGACATATGAAATTTTGATTCTTATGCTGCAACAGCGGTTATTATATTGTTACTCTTTTCTGCTGGCAGTCGACATCTTGTGTTGATGTGATGACGTGTTTAGCCTGGTGTGCTTGTTAACACTGAATGTACTGGGAGCAATAATATTCCAGTGTGCTTGCAAAGGTGTGGAGATACATATATACTTGTTTCTCTGACAGATCGTATACAAATTTTACTTAATGTATGAGAAGTAATGTGCTGAGGTTAATTTTCATATTACGCGGAACGTCTAGCCGAATCATGAATTCTGTGCAACTGCTCTTACTTTTGAGGCTTCATAGCCAAGGGAATTAGTAAATTTTATTTCCTGTTATTGGTGATCAGTGGATGCGTATATCGGCTGTTGTGAATTTCTGTAATGATTTACCTCACGATGAGGCTGGTTAACAATGTTGCTTCATACAACTGGATTACTCTGAGATGCAGTTTAGTTTGTTCTGCTTTGCATTCTCGAACGAAGATATGAATGATTAAAATTTTATTGATGGTATACTATGATTTCAGTATCAGGTGGTTATAAATTATATCCTGCTATATTTCTTGAGTGCCTAAATGAAGAAAGACTACATGTCTTTGGTGAAATTTCTGTATTTAGACGCTATTCCTCTGTTGAGTTACTGGAACCAGGTCACAGTGAGTTTTTTATTCTTGAAAATAGAGAGGCCACTCTGTGTCAGTCATCAAACAATTCATTTAATTTACGTGAGTACTGTGATGTATTATAGGTGCGTCAGTGAATTGACTCAGTGGCTACTGGCTTTCGATTTCAGCTTACTGAGGCCTACATAGTTATGTTGTTACAGTTTTATGCAGTCAGGCTATGTTAGCAATGGAGACATGATGGGAAACGGATTTTTAGGTTGTATTTCATGTTCCTGTCAGATTATTTAAGTTTAGTAGTTTTCATGTATATTTGCTTTGGGTTGAGAACAATCTACCAAAGTCTCTCATTATAAATGGGATGCCGTTTAAATGTTATATGCATTTGGCAGAGAGTTCAGCTTTCAATCTCAGTAAGTTTATTAACAGGAACAACGGTCCTTGATTTAAAACTGCTATGGCGTTCATGAACTTTGCGAGAAAAATGTTATAAATATTAATTTCAAACATCAGCAGCCAGATACAAAATTTCAATCAACTCCATTCCTTAAGAAGGAGGGCAATAAATAACTAGCAGTATTCTTATACAGCAACCCCTTCTAAATGCTAATGTAGCCAACATTAGAAGACATGCTTGCGAGCGCATGGATAAAACTCGTGTATTGTAGAAAATTCAGCATGTGTTCATTTGATTGACCACAAAAACTTTTCACCATTTAGGGCCTGCATGTATAGTGTTAAATTATGAGAAGTGAGATCCATTAAATTCTAACTGCAAGAAATACTTGCAAGATCTGTTGAACGCTTCTGTGGACACTGTTTGGAAAAAATTGAAACACAAAAAATGCATTTTAAGGCAAAAAAGACGACGTTAATAAAACGCCACTGAGTTAGAACGAGATTGTTGTAGGGTTATGAGAAGCTGGATGCTCCTTCTGTGACATTACGGAGAGGCTTGGTAGGAATGTAGCCACTGTACATTATTTCTGGTAGCAGTGGTCATCAGAATGTACATTTGCAAGAAGATCAAGCGCCAGATGGCCACATGGCACTACTGAAAGGAATGACCATCGTGTTCATATGCACGTTCTACTGCTTCTGCAGCAGCAATTTGAGCAGCAGTTGGCACCATAGTGACACAACGAACTTTTACAAATCGGTTACTCCAAGGACAGCTCCGAGCCAGTTGCCCTGCAGTGGAAACTCCACTGACCCCTAACGCCCGCCATTGTCGACCTCATTGGTGTCAAGAAAGAGTTCATTAGATGGCCGGGTTGACATCTGTTACGTTTTCTGCTGAAAGCTACCTCGGTGTTAGCGATGGCCATGTGTTGCTTAGACAGAGGCTAGTTGAGGACCTGAAACCAACCTATCTGTGTGTTAGACACACTGGACCTAAACCTGGAGTCACGGTCTGGGGTATGATTTCGTATACTCAGGGACACTCTCGTGGCTACCCCACGCACCCAGACTGCAAGGTTGTGCATCAGTCTGGTGATTTATCTGCTGTGTTGCCATTCATGAACAGTATTCGAGGGGATGTTTCGTAAAAGGATAACGCCCACCCACATACCATTGTTGTGACCCAACATACTCTACAGAGTATCGACATGTGGCATTGGCCTGATAGATCACCAGATATGTCTCCAGTCAAGCATATGTGGAACATCATTGGTCGACACATTAGCGGCATCCACAAAGAAAATTAATAGTCCAAGTACTGACCAAGCAAGTGCAACAGGCATGGAAATCCACCCCATAATCTGTCATCCGGCACCATTACAATGCAATACATGCACTTTTGCATGTTTCCATTCAACATTCTGGCAATTACATCGGTTTTTAGTGTACCAGAATATCATATTTTAATGACTTACCTCATACTTACAGTAACGTGAGATCTTGCCATGTTAATCACTTCAGTATGTTACCTAGACGAATGCATCCTCTAAATTTCATTACTCTACATTAATAATTTTTTGTGTTGTGATTTTTCCCGTTAGTATATATATATATAGGCAGGGCTATTACAAATGATTGAAGCGATTTCATAAATTCACTGTAGCTCCATTCATTGACATATCGTCACGACACACTACAGATACGTAGAAAAACTCATAAAGTTTTGTTCGGCTGAAACCGCACTTCAGGTTTCTGCCGCCAGAGTGCTCGAGAGCGCAGTGAGACATAATGGCGACAGGAGCCGAGAAAGCGTATGTCGTGCTTGAAATGCACTCACATCAGTCAGTCATAACAGTGCAACGACACTTCAGGACGAAGTTCAACAAAGATCCACCAACTGCTAACTTCATTCGGCGATGGTATGCGCAGTTTAAAGCTTCTGGATGCCTCTGTAAGTGGAAATCAACGGATCGGCCTGCAGTGAGCGAAGAAACGGTTGAACGCGTGCGGGAAAGTTTCATGCGTAGCCCGCGGAAGTCGACGAATAAAGCAAGCAGGGAGCTAAACGTACCACAGGATGGTGCTCCACCGCACTTCCATCATGATGTTCGGCATTTCTTAAACAGGAGATTGGAAAACCGATGGATCGGTCGTGGTGGAGATCATGATCAGCAATTCATGTCATGGCATCCACGCTCTCCCGACTTAACCCCATTCAATTTCTTTGTGTGGGGTTATGTGAAAGATTCAGTGTTTAAACCTTCTCTACCAAGAAACGTGCCAGAACTCCGAGCTCGCATCAACGATGCTTTCGAACTCATTGATGGGGACATGCTGCGCCGAGTGTGGGAGGAACTTGATTATCGGCTTGATGTCTGGCGAATCACTAAAGGGGCACATATCGAACATTTGTGAATGCCTAAAAAAACTTTTTGAGTTTTTGTATGTGTGTGCAAAGCATTGTGAAAATATCTCAAATAATAAAGTTATTGTAGAGCTGTGAAATCGCTTCAGTCATTTGTAATAACCCTGTATATGGTGTGTGTATATGGTGTGTAAGCCATAAGCTGACTTACGCAGTATATACATATATATGGATTAAGACAGTGTGTCTTTTATACTATTGTCACTTCCTCCCTTTCCTGTTCAAGTAGCGAAGGTGAATCGGAGTAGGGGATATTGGCAAGTCCCTGCGTGAGCTTGAAACGCTCTACTTACATGTCTATTTGTGAGATACACGTAGTATGAAGTATAATACAATAATACATATACATATTCCCACACAACCTTATGAATGCTGAATTAATATTATAAACATTTGTGAAGTAATTAAACTCTGGATAACCATCGAAATTTTATTTAAAACAAAACTGATGAAACATGGTGGACTTACTTATCACACTTTGTTTTACATGTCTCCTGTCTCAATGGCTAACACGAAGTTGGGATAATCTTTTTTTGTACTTCTTAGATTAAAAACCAATCTTTAGAAAGATGACGTTCCTATTAAATATTATTATGAGTCCTTGTCTGGTCACTGGTTTTTATATACTTTTGCTGCTTTTGCGATGGAGGGCAATGATTTAAGCTGTATGTTGCTAATACACTGATGCTACTGATAAACCGCAATTGCATTACGTTTGCACTGCGATACATCTATTACAACTTGTACGAGCGTCATGTCAGTTTGACAGGTCGCGATACATCATGTAATACAAACGTTCACACAACATTTATGTGGACCTGGCCTCGTCTAAAAGTCGCATATACATTTTGTGTATAGCCTTTTTGGGATATACTTGACAACTCGCAGGAGTTGCGAATGCACAGCACCAGTCTTTCTTGGCGTCGGCTGCAATGTTTGTATACAACGCCACAGTAGCAGAAGTTGCGCATGCCCAGTTCCTGTATTTTCTGGAGTCTGCTGCTTTGTTTGTGTATGAATGCATAGTTTATATTGAGAGTTCTGTAGAGGTGTGTTTTTTCGTGATAGCTTCAACTTCCTTCAAAATTGTTTTGGAAATTAGTCTTCAGAATAGATAAGTTGCTGGACGCAACAGAACACACTTCATATTGTCGAAACAGTACGCTTACATCCTGGCATATGGGATGTGAAGTCCGTGGACTATAAAAAATCCCAGAAAATGTTTGACAAATGCAAAGAGATTGCAAGACAGTTTAATATGTCTAGGAGAGAGTGCAAATGTAAATGGCACAATATAAGAAGTCAGTACAGTCGGGAGTTGACTAAGCGGAAAGGTAGCAGAGGAACTGGTCGTGCTGCTAGCAATGTGCACCATTCCACTTGGTTTGCGTTTGAAACCCTTCATTTCCTGAGAGACAGTTACAGACCATTCCCTCACGGGAGCACTCAGGAAGTACTATCAGTAAGTCCATATGTTACGTTATTTTATGAATTAAATATTATTCACTATGTTATATAAGCACAGTGTTCTATTAATAGAATATTTACAATAATTAAATCATGCAAACAAACTATTTTCTGTGCTGCCATGGCATGGAGCACTGAATACTGCGGAAGAGTTTAGCATATTCTTTTCTGTTATCATTTAACAATGATGTTCTTGTATAGTTCAGGGCCCAGGTATTACCTTCCCATCATCTTCTCTGTCGTATGTTTGTGGTGGTTCATAAGATCGAGGTTCTCTGTTTTGAAGAAAATTATGTACACACGCACAAGTTAGTGTCACCACTGTAATGTTTTGTGAAATGAGCAGTATCTGTTTCCTCAAAATCTGAAAACAGAACATACGATGCCAAACACATTTTCAATAACTCTTCTTCCTCTGCCCGATCTATAATAAGAACTAAGTCACCATCTATTCTTGTAACAGAGATATATAAGTGATTTAACGATACTTTCCTCTAATCCCAAGACTTTGACTGCAACAAAAACACGTGGAACAAACCTATCCTTGTCAGTAAGAGGAGCCAGTGGTGGTATATGTAGTTTTCTGTTCTCTAATATACTGTAAAATGTGGTGCTTTTGAATACGCCAGTATCTCAAATCCACCCTTGTTTGCCAACATTAACATAAATTGTTTTAAAATTAGCATCAGTAGCTGCTAGCAAAACAATGTTGAAGCGCTCTTTACACTGGAAATAAACTGTTTCACTATTGGGTGGTGCCACAATGTCAATGTGCCTCCCATCTATAGCTCCCAAACACCTGAGGAAATTCCATTTTTCTTCATATTCTTTGGCAGTTTCCAGCCGTTCCTTTCCACTAGCTGGAATCTGGAACGAAAATCTTTATTTTTAATACCATTCACATACGTAGGCTCTCAGAAAACTTTTTGAATGCATTAACATATCTTGACTATGATATATATAACACACAGCTCACTTTGCTTGAGAAATGTGTAACGTATTTTAAAGGTCATCGAAGGTTTACCCCCAGAAGAACGAGGAGAAATTATTTTTCCTTTAGAGAATCATGAGGTACATGTTACATTTGAAGAAATTATTGAAGTTGAAACAGCTCCTCTTCTCAGTGTAGAGAACCAGGAAATTGCAGGTGCAAGTGACACTGCATGTGCAACTCGAAGTCCCAGCAGAAGTGCTCTTTAAAGTAATCAGAAAGGACCAAGAAAGCAAGTGTAAAAAGACAGAGAAGGTTTGGTGCAAGCATTGAAGAAACTGGGTGAAAATTTAGCTAACAGGGAACTGGACCAGTTTACACATTTAGGAGAATTAGTTACCAACAGATTAAGGTTTTTGTTTGAAAATGGTCACACAAGAACAATGGCCATGTTGGAAAATGGAATATACAAATTTTATAGAAGGCAAATGAGGAATTGATGAATGTGGTGACTGACAATGAAGTATAAGTTACGTTATTATTATTACAGCATTACATAGTTTAACAAGCATGTTTTATACAGTAGCCCATTGAGTTAACTGAAGTGAAACAGAAACAAATAAGAGTGTTACAACTGTACTTTTCCTCTTTCCTATACACACTGAGAAACTGCAGTCTTTTTAATATGCAAAGTGCAGAAGTTTTGCGAATTTCCTCCTACACATCTCCATTTTTAATGTCGCTAACTGCTCTCCACGAATTTTGTGTTTGAATGAGAACGATTAAAATGAAATACAAATTAACATTGTTGGACAATGTACTCTGTAGCTGACTTAAGTAATCCAATTGTTTAAAAGCATTAAAATTTATTTTAGTGTTAGCTAAATTTGGAAAATTTATGGGACAAATTACATGTGCCACCTTTACAACAATGAATAAAAATAACTTAAAGAATTATTTAATGTATTAAATATTCTCATATTATTATTATTCTTACTATTACATATTATTACAAATCAGGAATTTAATAACACCCAACCTACCTTCACTTCCTGGGATAAAACTTGCACAATGACCTCGCAAACCCGAAGGCTAATACTGCGTACTGAGCTTTTTGTTACCCTATCCAAGTACATTACAGCGGAATAGGGACCTCCAGAGGCCAAAAATATGAGAATCACTGACAATTATCATCTGGTGGAATCGCTTCTCGAATGTTTGTGTTGAGTTTAGATACAAGAGGAGCCACAACGGACAGCAAACTACCGAGAAATAAATTCTTAAAAGCTCGCTATCTTCCAAAGTTAATTCTTGTACGAGCATCGCTTAAGCTCCATGGGTGACGTATTTGCTGAGAAACTCTCGTTACCACCGTCTGCGCTTCCACCACCTTTCTTTCTCTTCTTTATTCAAAAGAGCAAGCGCACCAGCACATAAAAACTTATTCTTCCGCACAGTTCTGGAAACCCGTTGCAAGCACCGAGCACCTCTGCACCACCGAACGCACTGACATAAATCAATAGATACAAAAGCTCGATGATATATGTGTGACTTGCAAGTAGCGATGTCATGCACGTCACAATACATGTCCCGAAGATGCGCATATACGTCGCGCATACTTGTGTCGATACAAATTCCAGATATAAACGCATCTTTACAGCAGCCTTAAATGCATATTGCGTAGACAATAACAGAACCTGCATTTATTCTAAATTTGGTACATGAAGTTCGTTGTCTTATAAGGAAACGTAACATTGCACTTTCCATACAGGAATTTAAATACCGATCCATGATCTAGTCTCACCCTGCTAGCAATGAACAAACGATCACCGGTTAAACCGATTTTCGATTAGCTCAAGTCATTAAGATAATTTGCTTTCTGTTCTTGCTAATAATAAAAAAATAACCGTTAATAGCGTAACTGCAGTGAAAGAGGTATTACAATGTCGACCACGACTGGACTTGTAGATATTTTGCGTTGTCTGTTTTTATGTTTCATGTTCAACCCATTCATGGAGACAAGGCAGTACACAACAAATATTAAAAGGCAGTCAGATAGACGAGAAAATCATTAGAAGAAATGAATTTGCAACAAAAGGAAAAATGGGAATAATTATCCAGAATTTACGTCATATTATTATTCAAGGTTACGACAGTAACATCTTCTCACTTATCTTTGATATGTGTCCAGTCTTTAACGTTATGAACTTTTTCTGCGTTATAAATGAAAATGTAAACCCCAGATAATATTTTTGTTACCATTCAATGTTTTTAGCCACAAGATGGCTGTTCTAGTAACACATAATAAATGTAATGGTTAAGTCGCACCAAAGTATTTTATATACTACGTTCAATTATTATTCAGATCTATTTGAATGTTAAGTACTGTTACTGAGCACATGCTTTTTCAAATAAAAATTTATTCAAAATTGTTTTAAACATTATTTACTCGTATTTTGTGTTATGGTAAAAACGGGAGCGGTCACTAAACTGGCTACGGAAGAAAATCGTACATGGAGCTAGACATGGAACGAAACGAATTTTCTAATACAGAAATGGAAATTTCATGCATTTCAGAACACAGTCTAGAATCGTGCTCTGAAATCAGTCAAAATACTGTAACTGATGATAATTTATGTGAAGCTGATGACACTTACTTAGAGAATCGTATACCTAATGTGACTTTCAACCCAATGAAGTTTCATGTGAAGTAAATGTTCGAATGAACGATCTTTAACGTGACTCGCGCATGCAAGTAAGTAATCAGCCACTTGATCCAGTTACACTTGTGTTTTTCCGATCTATGTTCTCAAATATTTACTGGATGTACTTCAATTTCTGCTTTTCTCTACAGTTTTTACCCTCCACAGAACACTCTGGTATTATGGGAGGTATTCTATAACATCTTAACAAATGTTCTACCAAACTGTCCTTTCTTCTTGTAAATGTTTCCCACATATTCCTTTCTTTGCGATTCTCCAGAGCACCTCCTCATTCCTTACCTTATCAGTCCACCTGATGTTCAACATTCTTCTGTAGCAACACATCTCAAATGATTCGACTGCCTTCTTTCCCGGTTTTCCCACACTCCATGTTTCACTACCATACAACGCTGTGCTCCAAACGTATATTCTCAGAAACTTCTACATCAAATTATGGCCTATGTGTGATACTAGGAGATTTCTCTCGGCTGGGAATATTCTTTTTGCCAGTGATAGATGTTAAGTCCCATAGTGCTCAGAGCCATTTTTGCCAGTGCTAGTCTACTTTTTATGTCCTCCTTGCTCCACCCGTCACAGGTTATTTTGCTGCCTAGGTAGCAGAATTCCTTAACATCATCTACCTTACGATCACCACTACTGATGTTAAATTTCACACTGTTTTCATTTTCGCTACTTACTTTCGCCTTTCTTCTATTTTCTCTCAATCCACATTCTGTACTCATTAGACTGTTCACTTCATTCAACGCATCCTGTAACTCTTCTTCACCTTCGCTGAGGACAGCAATGTCATCAGCGAATCTTATCATTAATATCTTTTTGCCTTGAATTTTAATTCAGCTCTTGAACCTTTCTTTTATTTCCGTCATTGATTCTTCGATGTACAGCTTGAAAAGTAGGTGTTAAAATTACGTCTCTGTCTTACAGCCTTATTAATCCGAGCACGTCACTATCGGTCTTCCACTGTCATTGTTCCCTCGTGGTTCTTGTAGATGTTATGTATCACCCGTCTTTCCCTAGAGCTTAGCCCTATTTTCCTGAGTATTTCGAAAACCTTGCACAAGTTGACATTGTCGAAGCCTATTTACAGGTCGACAGATCCTATGAAAATATCTCGATTTTTGTTTAGTATTGCTTGTAATATCAACAGCAACGTCAGAATTGCCCCTCTGGTGCCTTTACCTCCAAACTTATCGTCATCTGGCGGATTCTCCATTTTCTTTTCCAATCTTCTGTATATTATTCTTGTCAGCAATGAGTTGTGATGCTAATTTTGCAGTAATTCTCGCACTTGTCGGCTCTTGAAATCTTCGGAATCATGTGTATGATGTTTTTCTCAAATCCAGATGGTATCTTGCCAGACTCATACAGTGTACACACCAACGTGAAGAGTGGTTTTATTGTCACTTCCCCCAGTGATCTTAGAAGTTCCGATTGAATGTTTTGTATCCCCCCTGCCTTATTGAATCACTGTTGTTACGAAGTTTTAAAGCAGTAGAGAACAACATACTGGTCCACTTAAAGAAGCAAACCATGCAACAAGAAATTAAGTCACAATAATTACAAAACCAATCCCATGATTTAACGAAATTGGCAGCTAATTTTAACAAATTCTCACTGCAGTGCAATACTTTAATGGATGAATTTTCACAACTAAACACAGCTTGTTGTGATGTTCCGGAAGCTGTATCGTGTAGCATAAGAAACATAAACAGTTAAGAGATATTTTACAAAAATTAGAAAACGAAGTTGGAGGCTAATGTACAGAAACAAATTGACGATCAGTGCTAACACACTGTAGGTAATATTTTACAGCCGCTTTCACACAAAGATGTAAAATTTAATAGAAACCTTTATTCAGAATTATTCTGTCGTCCAAACTTTGAACAGTGCTGAGTAGCAAATTCTGGAAATGGAATCGGCCTAATCATTACCCAACCAGTAGTTCACCGACGGAAGGATATTATCATGCAAAGCAAATATTTTTGGAAGGGACAAGAGAAGAATGTAAAGAGAAATGTAAAACTAATATTCTATTGAGAATAACGACATCCTTAGGAACACACTCAGAATAGGGCGATGCAACATAAATGACGGAACTCTAAAGTGATAATCTGTATTCATGCTAACGTGAGATCTGTACATATTCGTAGGAGCAATTAAACGTTTGTAGCTGGAATTAGGACACTTGCAGACAGGATAATGAGTGAGTGAAATCTTGAGTCTGGCATGTGCTGCGTAGTGTAAAGGACGATTTCGCTGACACAGATGCATCAGAAAAGGGTGAACATTTCATTTACCTGAAGCAGATTGTTTTTCTTTGTGGTTCGATGTGTAGAACAAGGACGCCCTTACGTAGATCAGGAAGGTATTCCACGCACACAGACTCGCAAGATTTACCGAGTGACTTACCTATCCACGCATGGAGACTACGTCAGTCCTAGTGACGTAACACAGACTTGATTGTTGACGCTGAATGTCACGCTCGGAGTGCTGTTAAAAACTATATTCAAATAACATAACCAATATAGATACGAAACTAGATTTAACAAGGAAACCTACTGTGCCTATTATGATGATTAGTGATGTGTGAGACCGGTTAAACACACGTTGTGGTGCAGAATAATAAAAGGACAAATAAAATCCTTTACGTCATCAAACCCAAATCGTTGTGAAAAAAACTATGGCAAGATGTCGCATGACAATAACGCATGGACCTTCTAACCCTTGAGGCATTTCTCAAGAGACCAATGTCAAACTTGTATAAAAAGAGAAATGTTGCGTCTTTGTAATGAGAACTTTTATTTTCAGCACAACTATTAAGAGTTGTGATGCTACTGTGCGACTGTTCAATGAAACTTGACTCATACTGAACACCTGACGCCTGCTCGAGTTGAGATATCTTGTACCCATCTAGCCACGTACCTTCAAGCCGGTGACGTATCCTTTAACTTGGTGCCATCCGAGAACCACTGATCTCACCTGTCACCTGTCCAAGGGTGCACTCCGTGTTCTTCAAAGAAAACGTTGAAAATGTGTTAACAGATTTTTTTTTTGTAAGACAGCAATGAGAACAATATTTGATTAGCTTGTGAGTTAAACCTGCATGCCTGCATCTCACTAATGAACACTGAACTCAACAGTAACAAATATGGAAGTAACGAGATTTATGGACTCTTAAAAGAAATGTTATTCAGTATATTTGTATGTATCTAATGTAATGTGTAGTTGTAACGAAGCAGGGTTGCCCACTGCTATCCTGTTTTGGTTTTACATTCCTTCCGTAACTTAGTTAAGCAATGAACTTTTATTTTCTTTTTTTCATTTTCACTACTCAGATTCCGACTACAGATTTTGTGGCATTCAGCTTCATAGCACAGAATTCAGAAATAGTTTAAATAAAATTCCCCTAGTAAAATCTATTATTTCAGTACATTCTAATGTCTATTCTGAATGTAATGAGCTAATTAGTTTTATTGGAAATGCATCCTATTAAAAGTTATGAACAATGACGTATATTGTGCAATACATATTAAGCAAAAATCGAGTGAACTAATATATCGAATTCAGCTATAAGACTGCATCCAAAAGAAAGCCTAAAATTTACTGATTCCAGCAAAGTATTTAAATTAACCTAAAGTCTATTAGTTAAATAGATATTAGGACTTGAAAACTGTAGCATGTATGACTTTCAGTGCCAATTGTGACCAAACTACTGAATAATTCCGAGATGTGTTTTGATACTTTTGCTACCTATATTTTTCTACGTAAAATGACTCCAGTCTCAGCTTTGTAAGTGCACTAATTAATAATTAAGTAAAAATTATTGTTCAAGAGGGCTGCCATGGTTATAAGTCGGGAATTCCCACTACGGATGCGTAAGTTAGTTCTGCGTATTTAAACTGATACAGCTTACTCATGTTATTTAAGTAATAAAACCCAATAGTTAACTTCAAAACCAATTAGAAAGGATCATTTTAACCCTGGAAAATTATAAACTATAATATATTAACAGAAATGTCAAATACTCAAGCACTCGTCTATATAAGGTCCGAGCTGGTGCAGTTCTCAGTTAGTTCTCGGTCAGATTCTCATGGAGCACAAGTGCGGCAAGTCGGTGCCGGAGTGTGATGTGATAATACTTGAAACAGAAGCTTAACTTTTCCGGTCGGCACCAAAAAAGTGTAATTGTATTCGGCTTTGAACATTTAACGCGTATTGTGAACATTGTTAATGACTGGAAGTTTTTGACCTACCTAGTGTGATGATTATTAAGTGTCACATGAATGCTGTGTGTGTGAGTGATAACAAATAAATCACACTGTGGTTGTCATAAGTGTTCATCAGTGAATACGGTCTTGACTTTTGATTTTGGAAAACATAATCTAGGATCCTGGCTTCTTAATTGCAGTGTGATTCGGGTGAGACGGACGCAGCTACCGAGAAGACAATATTGAATAAGCAAAGCAAGGTAGGTCAGGAACACTGCACACTATCTACTGGGTGAGGAAATGTTTCACTACATCCGGTTGTGACGTGAACTTTAAGCGGCACTAATACAAGGATTCAGCCCGGCGCGTTACATACTCACTGATTTCATCCCAGACTTATAGAAATGACACTTTTTACTAATGCAAATGTAGTAAGTGACGGTTTGTAACAACTGACGATTCGTTGAATGACATTATCAAGCTGCATAAGGATCTGCCAATGTGATATAACCTGCACGGTCTTACTAACGCTCAGATAATATTATAAACACTTGTGCAGAACCTGCATTTGTTCTAATTTTGTTACACGCGATACGATTTCTTATAAAGAATCATAAATTCCAAAGCCCAAAACGGCATTGAAATACAGATCCATACCCATACATCATCCTGCAACGAGCTGACAAAGTACGTTTAGGAAATGCCCAACAAAGGTGGCTAAGTGGCACCACGGGTGTTACCAACGGGGGGAGGCTTACAGGAATCCTGTGCCATTTTATTCACACGCACACGCATGTGAGTGTCGCACAGCTCCCTGTGATCACATCACAGGAGGGGCTGAAAAAGCATAACCACCCATTGCTGCTGCAGATCACGTTCAAATTTCGTCGAATGGCTTTGAAAGGTCGCTGATAGTTCAGTAGTTCCACCGTGAACATTGTACCGGAGCAAAAATCGCAGTCACACTACAGTCCAAAGGGGTCAGTTTACGTTCAGTGGGGTTTCAGGCTCAGGATGTCCTTAAAGAAGGGTCCAATCCTCCAGGGGTGTAAGCATTGTGAAAGGTTGTCAAGAACACCGTTCAGTCGGCCATCGCACTGAGAACTGTCGTTTTTGCCCGCGGCATGTGTGGGAATCAAGTGATGTTTATGAACAAGGGACAACGGCTAGATGTTACACCCTCGTGAGACACGGCTTGGAACCGTTAAAGAAGTCTCTATTTTTCGATTCCATCCCTTCGTTTAAGAGGAGTCGATTTTTCCTTATGGTGTGTCTAAAAATCTCTTGTTCCT
Source organism: Schistocerca americana (assembly GCF_021461395.2). Classification (NCBI taxonomy): domain Eukaryota; kingdom Metazoa; phylum Arthropoda; class Insecta; order Orthoptera; family Acrididae; genus Schistocerca; species Schistocerca americana. The sequence goes on along the minus strand of NC_060123.1, from coordinate 290,752,562 downwards.
CCTCTATTTTCCAAAACCACCCTTTCTTTTCTTTATGCAGAATTTTATTTTCTTCCAGTCTTTTCGAATAATGGGCAGACGTTAACAAGTGTTCCGAGAACGTAGTGTTATGGACGTTGGTAAATTTTTTATCCAAAAGATATTAATTATGTCTAACCCTCCCGGTTTGTCCGAGGTAAGACACTGGACATTCATCACATGTAATCTTGTAGAAATCTGAGCTGCTTTTGTGAGCAAAGGTACCAATGTCCATAGTTCTATATTCACAGAACACCTGTTAACGTCAGATTATAATTCGAAAAGGACAGAAGAAATTAATATTTTGGCATAAAGATAAGAAGTGGTGGATGTTTGGACATATTGGAGAAATTAAGATTTTTAGACAACCGGTAAGTAAAGATTTATTCCTTTTAAATGAACAGTTGGAATCGACAAACGGAGTGTGCTGTAACGGTTTCAAGCCGTTGCTGCCTAGCATGCAATGTCTTGCCATGGTCCCTTGTTTATTAAAACCAGTTCCTCCTCCGAACCATTATTTTCCTCACGTTCATCTGGTAGTATCGTAAAACTTCCCTTTAGCATAATGGTATTTTTTGATAAGTTAGTTTGTCACAAGAGGGAATTGTTATTTACTTCCTGTAAAATCATTTTTACAGCTAAAAAAATTTTACATTCTCCACCACAGAAACATGCTACTTATGTCTTCATGTTAATACAGGCTGACAATTACTGAACTATATGAACAAAAAACGTAAATTAGATACAAATTACGGCGTGCACACATTTTACTCAACATGTAAACGTCAGTACAGATTTTCAGATCTAGGTTATGACATGTTCGATATGCCTGCAATCATTGGTAATGATGTGGCGGAGACGAATAGCGAAATTCTGTATAACCCCCTGAAGTGTCGGAACATCGATGCTGTCCATGATCTCCTGGATGGCTGTTTTCAGGTTTTGGGGTTGTTAGTGTACACCATGTCTTTAATATAGCCACACTAGAAGAAGTCGCATGTGTTCAGATGCGGAGAATATGGTGGCCAATCTAGGCCTATGCCAGTTCCCTCTGGGTACCCCAGGGCCAGAATGCGGTCCCAGAGTGCTCATCCACGACGTCAGACACTCTCCTGCTTCGATGGGGTCGATCTCCGTCTGGTCGATCTCCGTCTTGCATTAACATCATCTTGTCGAAATCATAGTCACTTCGGATAACGGGAATGAAATCATCTTCAAAAACCTTCACGTACCGTTCGGTAGTCACCGAGGATTATTCCGTGACTAGAAATTGCACACCACTTATCATGCCCGCGCCAACCGTCCAGTTTGAACGTCCTAGCGCAAACCGTTCAGAAGTTATGACGATTTTATTTCATACACTTCAATAACTGTCACCCTGTTAATTTTTTTAAGTGTCTTGATACTGTAGAAAATGTGGTAGTTAGTGTAACTTGACACTATGTAGAATTTTTCTTCCTTTCAATTTTATCTGATTTCTGCTATACTATTTCATATTAGTAGCAACTTAGATTACCATTTTTTATGTGTTAAGACGGTATTTAGCTGCAGGGAAGTAAAGTATAATGTAATTGAGCATGCATCAGACCACAACGTAAGGCGCGCTCTATGGTAGTCTGCGTAAGCGCTCCTGTTACTTACTTAGTTTGATATTTGACTGCTCGATACATATACTTGTTTTAATCTTACAGTTTTAATGGATGTTTCATTCGCATTGTCTGTATGTGACCTGAACACTTCAGGTCGTGGTGGGTGCAACATATCTTACCTAATGTAATCTAAGTAACGTTTTTATTTCCTAGACAGGAGCTGTAATAACTTCTTATTTGCAACTGGGAGTAAAGTATTATTTGGTGTTGTAAAAGAAAAAAAATAATAGGTAAGTCCTCGTTCATCTGAAGAAGATAGCCTTAGCGCTAACGAAACGTAGACCAATTTTTTTTTAAAAGTAGGTAATTCCGGCAAGTGATTGACTGTGTACTTTACTAATTGGAAACATTTTAGAAAATTTGTCAGCCCAGTTAAGGATTATTTTTATACGCTACCTAAGAACAGTATCTGTCTTAATGATAGCCGGCCGCGGTGGCCGTGCGGTTCTAGGCGCTGTAGTGCGGAACCGCGCAACTGCTACGGTCGCGGGTTCGAATCCTGCCTCGCATATGGATGTGTGTGATGTCCTTAGGTTAGTTAGGTTTAAGTAGTTCTAAGTTCTAGGGGACTGATGACCTCAGATATTAAGTCCCATAGTGCTCAGAGCCACTTGTCTTAATGATAATATCGTCGGTGCGGTACGCGGTATCTGTGACGGGAAGCACTCAACCACGTATCAGCTTACTGTTGCCACTTAGTCCAACAACTGGCGTAACTGTACAGGTGCCACAGTTAACCCTCTAATAAGCTTCTAATCACTGTGTGATTCAGTAGCTGTTCTTTACGCCTGGCTCGCTTGGTGTTTTAATGCACCCGCTTTTAGGGGCTCAGTTGTTGCTTGTAAGTGTCGGCTTCTTTTCAGTCAACACAGTGGCTGTCTGTCTGTCTGTCTACCCCACTCCTACGAAGAATAATTAGTAACTAAATTGCTGGTACTTTTGCTCGTACTTTTTCTCGCCTATTAAATAGCAGTTACCATATGTTTCTGTCTTCACCAAAATAATAGTTTTATAACGATTTTTACACCAATCGAGTATAAAGTTGATGAGCCTACGGCTGTTTAAATGGCAATTGATGGATAAAAACATTTCAATAAAAAGTGTAACTAGTTACAGAGTCCTAAATAACTATCTTAAACTAAAGCCTTAGGCATAGTGGACACTTCTATCACCAGTGGTAACGATATGAAATCTATTCCTGGCGCCAGTTTTGCTTTCTTATCAGCTTTCCCCACCGGATTGCTGCTGTAACCTATAGTTGACTATAATTCAGCAACTGCACACCGATTTGTATAGGAAGAAGGAAGATCAGAATTCAGTGTCCCATTGAGGATGGGGACATTACAGACCGGGCTGAAGCTCGGAAGGGGGGAAGAATGTGTGAGGAGATAGGCTGTACACTTTCAAAGTAGACATCCCAGCATTCGCTTTAAGCGACTCAGCCAAATCACGGGAAGCTTAAATTTGGCCACTCAGAGAGAGGCTTTAACCGCCATTTTCCTGAATACGAGTCCAGTGTGCTGAAAACGGCACTATTTACATCGCTAGAGCACCTTTATGTAGCTCCCGATCTAGAGATTTTCGGAGCGAGCTCCTTGCGCTTCTCTATGTCGCATGCGAAAGTCTGAGGCAGAGTCGTGACCCCGGACGATGGCAATTTCATGGCCCGATGAAGCGTGCAGGATTAGCGCTTACCGGTAGAAAGAGCTTGAACTCTTCTTAAGGGTCGCTGTCGATAAATTTTCTTATGCTCTGGCAATAGGGGAGTAGCGCCCGATTACGCCACGAGCTTACGGGCATCGCCATGAGGGAACGAACCCCTTCTAACCCGGCGAGCGAATGGGATAGAAGGCAGTCAGTTAATGGTAATCGTAAGGTACCCACTCAACAACACAGTTTCCGTCCACTGTCAGACTGATGGGTACGTTTACGGCCGGGTTTATCACCGTAACTTAAGTAGTCGTTGAAGAAAGGAAGTCTAGTTAAACAGTAATCGCGAAGCAGAACGTTCTGTCTCTAACCATCCCTTCCGCACATTCACTGTTCTTGTGGTCTTGTCTTCCATTCTTTCTTCCTCCCCCTTTTCAATGTCGCACCAGCACGTTAATACGTCACTATGTCTTTCGCATGGTTAGTCAGCGTATTAAAATTCTCTTGATCATATTTGCAGTGAAACTGGGAATGAAAAATAGAAGGTGTAGGCTGTAGCTGGATTTTAAAAATTTTAAATCATTGCCTATTTTAAGTGGTAGGTGGTTGTGGACTATTAACTGCTCCCAGAATGTCATACAGGGTGTTTCAAAAATGACCGGTATATTTGAAACGGCAATATAAACTAAACGAGCAGCGATAGAAATACACCGTTTGTTGCAATATGCTTGGGACAACAGTACATTTTCAGGCAGACAAACTTTCGAAATTACAGTAGTTACAATTTTCAACAACAGATGGCGCTGCAAGTGATGTGAAAGATATAGAAGACAACGAAGTCTGTGGGTGCGCCATTCTGTACGTCGTCTTTCTGCTGTAAGCGTGTGCTGTTCACAACGTGCAAGTGTGCTGTAGACAACATGGTTTATTCCTTAGAACAGAGGATTTTTCTGGTGTTGGAATTCCACCGCCTAGAACACAGTGTCGTTGCAACAAGACGAAGTTTTCAACGGAGGTTTAATGTAACCAAAGGACCGAAAAGCGATACAATAAAGGATCTGTTTGAAAAATTTCAATGGACTGGGAACGTGATGGATGAACGTGCTGGAAAGGTAGGGCGACCGTGTACGGCAACCACAGAGGGCAACGCGCAGCTAGTGCAGCAGGTGATCCAACAGCGGCCTCGGGTTTACGTTCGCCGTGTTGCAGCTGCGGTCCAAATGACGCCAACGTCCACGTATCGTCTCATGCGCCAGAGTTTACACCTCTATCCATACAAAATTCAAACGCGGCAACCCCTCAGCGCCGTTACCATTGCTGCACGAGAGACATTCGCTAACGATATAGTGCACAGGATTGATGACGGCGATATGCATGTGGGCAGCATTTGGTTTACTGACGAAGCTTATTTTTACCTGGAAGGTTTCGTCAATAAACAGAACTGGTGCATATGGGGAACCGAAAAGCCCCATGTTGCAGTCCCATCGTCCCTGCATCCTCAAAAAGTACTGGTCTGGGCCGCCATTTCTTCCAAAGGAATCATTGGCCCATTTTTCAGATCCGAAACGATTACTGCATCACGCTATCTGGACATTCTTCGTGAATTTGTGGCGGTACAAACTGCCTTAGACGACACTGCGAACACCTCGTGGTTTATGGAAGATGGTGCCCGGCCACATCGCACGGCCGACGTCTTTAATTTCCTGAATGAATATTTCGATGATCGTGTGATTGCTTTGGGCTATCCGAAACATACAGGAGGCGGCGTGGATTGGCCTCCCTATTCGCGAGACATGAACCCCTGTGACTTTTTTCTGTGGGGACACTTGAAAGACCAGGTGTACCGCCAGAATCCAGAAACAATTGCACAGCTGAAGCAGTACATCTCATCTGCATGTGAAGCCATTCCGCCAGACACGTTGTCAAAGGTTTCGGGTAATTTCATTCAGAGACTACGCCATATTATTGCTACGCATGGTGGATATGTGGAAAATATCGTACTATAGAGTTTCCCAGACCGCAGCGCCATCTGTTGTTGAAAATTGTAACTACTGTAATTTCGAAAGTTTGTATGCCTGAAAATGTACTGTTGTCCCAAGCATATTGCAACAAATGGTGTATTTCTATCGCTGCTCGTTTAGTTTTTATTGCCGTTTCAAATATACCGGTCATTTTTGAAACACCCTGTATGTGAGTTATCGTATTTGTGGACTTAGAGGTATTGAGAACAACTTATTTTAAAATTTATGTAAGTCTGACCTATCTATACTGACTGAGGGTTGCACTTAATACAGTATATGTCTGATCTGTTTCCGGCGGGGGGAGGTCGGTCGTCTTCTTTCTCTCTTTCACTTATCGAAAGTCCATCTACCTCTATATGCTTCTTTCCGACGTCCCTTCACTCTGTAATAGCAGATACGTGCTAGGCAGTGTAAAGCATGGTTGATGAAACCTCTACCTAATACCTACCACACAGAGGCCGCGTAACTCGAGTTGAAAGTCAGTTCTTGAAAGTTCATGTTTAAAAAATATGGAATTCGGAGGATGCAGTCTACTTACAGAAAGCATTTTAAATTAGACTGAATCTGCTTTTTATTCGTATTGAAACACATGAAATCGCTATCAAGTCCGTATTTAATATGGTAATGCTCTATCATTCAAAGTTCACTGTCTGAACAACATAGTTTCACTCGAAAAGCATCCAGAATTTTTGCGAGTCCACCCGACGAATTTTCACGTTCTACCAGGTACCCACCCACAACTATTCGTGAGTTAAACATTCGGTCGTTTCAGTTGTCTTCTTCGAAAGAAGTGCTCGCCAAAGTATTCCATACAGATCACGAAATATGCCACGCGAAACTGTTACTACGACCACAAAGTTCATACGCTCATAACTTTCAAACTATTTAATTTAAGAACATCAAACATTCATTAAAATATTCGCAGCTTCAGTCGCTTCAGTCACGAGGTATTCGAAAATCAGTTACCTCACTATTTATTCATTTTTCAAGGATTTTTGCGGAGCTATCTAACATGGTGTTATCCGTAGGCCGGTTAGCAAGCGATTATCACGAACTATTCTGCTCACAGTCCACTCCACTATATTCGCGCGGGAACAACTTAATTCTGATTGGCTGTTGATCTAAACGACCAATCAAAATGTTCCTTCAAGATCATTCTCGCGGCAAAACTTGCCTTATCCAATCAATAATCTGATAGTAATAAACGTCATGAAAACTTCAATTTCTATTATATTGTTTAATCAAAATAAGCGAAGTACGAATTATGCTCCAAATTGATAAATAAACTCATTCTCTCTCTAACTTTCATTCTGGCTACTTTTATACAAAAGCAAGCAGGCACCGATATAAGTCATCTGAATCATGGTTGCACCATAACTTTCTCACGGTCTATTTGTGCTAAGTTTTATGAAAAATGTTATTAAGTTTATCGTATATCCCACATACACTCTCTCAATCATTCTCACGCACTCACACAACAATTGTATTACGTAATGCACAGTGACTAAAGAGTTAAAAAAGAAAGTTCTAATTAATTGATTTTTATGCACTGGTAACTTTGTAATGGCTTCATATGATATTGCAAATCAATCTGTATTTTTTTCTAAAATGGTTTTAAAAAACAAGCACTGGTTTTTGGACTTTTAGGTAATTTTCTTTACCTTTGGCACTATAATAGATAAAAATCTGAAATTTTGACAGCATCAGTCCATTAATAACAAAAGGTTGTGTACCATATTTGAACAAAATCGGATAATAACTAATATAGAGTATTTAGATTCGTATTGACTCACTGTTACGCTATATAGTTCTCACGGCAGGCAGCGTCAGATGCGTTGTGAGTAAAGCGACAAAAAAACGTAGCCATCCTGCAGCCACGGTACCAAACGGCTGCGTTACATACTGCAACGAATGTCAGATCATAATAACTTGGTACGTTACATGTTGAGTACGTTTGTGACTACTTCTTGTGTTCTGCATTTTTTTCTGTGTTGAATTTTGATTTGTATCCTGCTCTAAGTCTTTATTTCCTTAAAATGTAATCCATCCGGTGAAATATTTTATTATTATTATTATTATTTACACGAATTGGCCAACAAAGGACCGCATTACAAATTTTATTTTATTTTCACTTTTTTCTTTCTCTTCTCTCGGGCTGTTCTTCTGCCTGCTGCAATTTTTGCCAGATGTTCAGCTCTTAGGAGCCTGTTGGTCTTCGGTTTTGGAGCCTCCTGAAAAACCTCGAATTCAGTTATTGCCTTTCTGTACTTGTCCCTATTCATTGCGTCCATCTCTGTAAGTCCAAGTTCACCAAGGTCTTTCTTTATTTCCTGCAACCAAGAGTTGGGTGTTTTCCTCTGTTGAATTATACTGAAGATTTTCTTCGTTAATGTCCCATCATCCATCCTCACCAGATGACCAAAGAACATCAGCCTTCTCTTTCTCATTTCCGCTGTGAGTGGTTTAATAACTTGGTAGATCTTCTCGTTGCTCATCTTTATCCATTTTTCACCAAAACTTTTGTGTCCACCAAGAATCTTCCTCAGAATTACTCTTTCCTTCTTGTCGAGCTCATCTATTAGACCTTTGTTCTTGAGGGAGAGTGTTTCTGCTGTATATTGAACTTCTGTTCTCGTCACTGTGTTGTAGTGTAATAACTCTGCATTTCGAGATAGGCATTTTTTGTTGTACAGATTCTGTGTTAAAGTGTGTGCCCTATTATGTGTAACTGCTCGAAGTTTGACAGTTTCTTCTTCTATGCCAGTATCGGTTATTGTTTCTCTCAAATATTTAAAGTGTTTGACCCTTTCGATACATCCGATAACTGTGTGCAATTCTTTCATTTCATTATATTTGTTAGACATGAATTTAGTTTCTTATTGTGACATCTGTAAACCAAATTTAGTTGCATGCTTGGCTAAGATTTCTATTTGATTAATTGCATCTGCTATACTTGTGGTTAGGAGAGCAATATTATCTGCAAAATGTTTTATTATCAAATGCGAGTATGTGGCTTTCTCTTCGTCGACTGAATTCTTGATCTTTGTGTCCTATTTGCTATCACTGTCCGTGTGTTGGGTTTTTCTGTAATGTTGTGTTATTTCTGTGTGCTTATGCAGTGTTCATATCCTGTCTGTTTGCAGGCCTTATGTTTCAGTATAATAACTAGTATCCACTGCTATTTGCTTCATTGTCTTTAATTCCTTTGTGTCGTTTGTGAGTTTTACGTTTAATCTTTGGGGCAGGAGCAGAAAAGTTGCATTTTAGTGCGTCAGTGGGTGGTTGACTGGTTTTGGATAGTAGTGTTAAGGGCTGTGCAATTTCTTTAATTCGTGAAATTGCGTGTGTAGTTTTTTCTTTGTATGGTGAGAGTCAGAAATTTTATTTCATTGTTTGCTCTTGTTTCTAAAGTGAAACAGAAGGTAGTAGCACAAAGAAAACAGACTGATAGCGATTACATGGCTCTATGAAATGTTACAATATTTAACACAGCAAAGTAACTATACAAAAGTGATAACAAAACCATATAAAAATGAACACACACTCCCACACACGCACACACACACACACACACACACACACACACACACACACACACACACACACACACAGAAAGAGAGAGAGAGAGAGAGAGAGACAGAGACAGAGACAGAGACAGAGACAGTGCGTAAACGAAGTTAAAAATAGGCGCTAGACAGAATACGAAAAGAGATCTATAGCATGATAGGCGAATAGTGACCAAGCACTCAGCAGCAAATGAAACACTGTGGATTTTGAAGAGCACAAAAGTGTAACATGCGATTGCACTTCCTTAAACACATGTATCTTGTTTTATGCTTATACTTCGACAGAGATGAGGGCAGTTACTAAGAAAAGAACAGTAAGTAAGCGAGTAAGCGCTAAGGTCGGTTAAAGTTTCAAATCACATGTCCTTTGCTCTTCCCATGATTCGAAAAGAAGAATGTAAAAAATACATTGATCACCTCGAAAGCAAAAAAAAAAAAAAAAAAAAAAAAAAAGAAAAACTGTCCAATATCTTAATTTATCATCTGCTGTAATGTCTTTATGTCACGTTGAAGAATAGCCGATACAGTTACAGAACAGGCCTAATCAGTTGACTACCTGTCATGCCACGCTATTAATTTACAGAGAAACGTTCTCGAAAATTTGTCACCACGAAGGCATGTGGGCTGTCATCGGACCACCGGTGTGAGTTATGAGTATTGTTGACAGCGTCGGGAGTGAAAATGGCTTCATATAAAAACATTATTAATAGGATTACTGGGTGATCTGTATTTAGCCAACTACAAAATCCTAGCCGGCTGGAGTGGCCGAGCGGTCCTAGGCGCTACAGTCTGCAATCGCGCGACCGCTACGGTCACAGGTTCGAATCCTGCCTCGGGCATCGATGTGTGTGATGTCCTTAGGTTATTTAGGTTTAAGTAGTTGTAAGTTCTAGGGGACTGATGACCTTAGAAGTTAAGTCCCATACTGCTCAGAGCCATTTTGCAAAATCCTAATCGTTTAGAGTTATTTCCATCTCAGAGTTGTTGAAAGCGCTGAATATAATGATCATAAAGGTTATGCATACGCACTGTCAGCGAAGTGGGGAGAGTGTTGCGCCCTGTGGATGGTGCACCTAGGAACACATGATGTTTCATGACCAGTGTTTAAGTCTACTGATAGATTTTAAAATCACGTAAGGAAATGCCGACTAGGAACATCCATAAGCAATTTCCTGACCTTTCTACAGTTTCTGTAGTTGTGGGACACGAGGTTGTGCTTTGTGGAGTGTTACTAAATATTAAGAGCTCTACTACTTAAGTAATGCATAATTATTTCAGTTATTAGGAGGATACAATTAATTCTTCAGTTACAGGGTTATGTGGTGAGTAAAATTCTGTACGTTTTAAAAATTGGTGACATAAGGTGTGGACACTGAAACATACTTCGTCAGTGGTGAGCATCTTGTATCTTGAAAAGTAAAAAAGACTTCTGCCAGTGAATACGTCGAATTTGAAGGTGAACTGGAAAGGAACTCCTTGAGTGAGCGGTCGCAAAAGGTCTACATCTACATCTACATTTATACTCCGCAAGCCACCCAACGGTGTATGGTTCGCGGGAAGAACGACTGTCTGAAAGCCTCCATGCGCGCTCGAATCTCTCTAATTTTACATTCGTGATATCCTCGGGAGGTATAAGTAGGGGGAAGCAATATATTCGATACCTCATCCAGAAACGTACCCTCTCGAAACCTGGCGAGCAAGCTACACCGCGATGCAGAGCGCCTCCCTTGCAGAGTCTGCCACTTGAGTTGGTTAAACATCTCCGTAACGCTATCACGGTTGCCAAATAACCCTGTGACGAAACGCGCCGCTCTTCTTTGGATCTTCTCTATCTCCTCCGTCATCCCGATCTGGTACGGATCCCACACTGATGAGCATTACTCAAGTATAGGTCGAACGAGTGTTTTGTAAGCCACCTCCTTTGTTGATGGACTACATTTTCTAAGGACTCTCCCAATGAATCTCAACCTGGTACCCGCCTTATCAGCAATTAATTTTATATGATCATTCCACTTCAAATCGTTCCGCACGCATACTCCCAGATATTTTACAGAAGTAACTGCTAGCAGTGTTTGTTCCGCTATCGTATAATCATACTATAAAGGATCCTTCTTTCTATGTATTCGCAATACATTACATTTGTCTATGTTAATGGTCAGTTGCCACTCCCTGCACCAAGTGCCTATCCGCTGCAGATCTTCCTGCACTTCGCTACAATTTTCTAATGCTGCAACTTCTCTGTATACTACAGCATCATCCGCGAAAAGCCGCATGGGACTTCCGACACTATCTACTAGGTCATTTATATATATTGTGAAAAGCAATGTTCCCATATCACTCCCCTGTGGCACGCCAGAGGTTACTTTAACGTCTGTAGACGTCTCTTTATTGATAATAACATGCTGTGTTCTGTTTGCTAAAAACTCTTCAATCCAGCCACACAGCTGGTCTGATATTCCGTAGGCTTTGTTTATCAGGCGACAGTGCGGAACTGTATCGAACGCCTTCCGGAAGTCAAGAAAAATAGCATCTACCTGGGAGCCTGTATCTAATATTTTCTGGGTCTCATGATCAAATAAAGCGAGTTGGGTCTCACACGATCGCTGTTTTTGTAATCCATGTTGATTCCTACATAGTAGATTCTGGGTTTCCAAAAACGACATGATACTCGAGCAAAAAACATGTTCTAAAATTCTACAACAGATCGACGTCAGAGATATAGGTCTATAGTTTTGCGCATCTGCTCGACGACCCGTCTTGAAGACTGGGACTACCTGTGCTCTTTTCCAATCATTTTGAACATTCCGATCCTCTAGAGACTTGCGGTACACGGCTGTTAGAAGGGCGGCAAGTTCTTTCGCGTACTCTGTGTAGAATCGAATTGGTATCCCGTCAGGTCCAGTGGACTTTCCTCTGTTGAGTGATTCCAGTTGCTTTTCTATTCCATGGACACTGATTTCGATGTCAGCAATTTTTTCGTTTGTGCGAGGATTTAGAGAAGGAACTGCAGTGCGGTCTTCCTCTGTGAAACAGCTTTGGAAAAAGGTGTTTAGTATTTCAGCTTTACGCGTGTCATCCTCTGTTTCAATGCCATCATCACCCCGGAGTGTCTGGATATGCTGTTTCGAGCCACTTACTGATTTAACGTAAGACCAGAACTTCCTAGGATTTTCTGTCAAGTCGGTACATAGAATTTTACTTTCGAATTCACTGAACGCTTCACGCATAGCCCTCCTTACGCTAACTTTGACATCGTTTAGCTTCTGTTTGTCTGAGAGGTTTTGGCTGCGTTTGAACTTGCAGTGAAGCTCTCTTTGCTTTCGCAGGTCAATGAGGTTTGCAGCATTCGACACCCCACACATTGTCTACCATGCAACCACAATACTGGCTTTTGGTGGCAAGAGAAGGCGGGTTTGGAGGTATCCAATGGTGAACACAGCATGAGGCAAAAGAGTTTAGTTGAACTACTTGGTTGACGAGTAATTCACAACAGTGCAGAGCAGTGGGAACGATGTACAAGGCAACCTTGGATTATATCTGCAACAACAGTTTCTGAAGCTGACAGTTCATCAGAAAGGAACCCAAGTAATTTCGTAGAGTGTTAAAGAAGGGCCAGCGGAAATATTAACGCCGGCCGGAGTGGCCGAGCGGTTCTAGGCGCTACAGCCTGGAACCGCGCGATGGATGTGTGTGACGTCCTTAGGTTAGTTAGGTTTAAGTAGTTCTAAGTTCTAGGGGACTGATGACCTCAGAAGTTAAGTCCCATAGTACTCAGAGCCATTTTTTGAAACATTAACAATTCTTCAAGATGAGCCAATGGAATGTGATGTGTCATATATCGTGTAGACAATGTACGTGAGGAGCTCAAAGAGGATGATATGAGCTTACCAAGTGAATGCGATACTGAAACAGGTGTCGAAAAATGTAGATAGTCATCCTTGTCAGACATGGAGCGACAAATCCTGGTTCAAATGGTTCAAATTGTTCTGAGCACTATGGGACTTAACAGCTGTGGTCATCAGTCCCCTAGAACTTAGAACTACTTAAACCTAACTAACCTAAGTACATCACACATATCCATGCCCGAGGCAGGATTCGAACTTGCGACCGTAGCAGTCGCGCGGTTCCGGACTGAGCGCCTAGAACCGCTAGACCACCGCGGCCGGCTGACAAATCCTGCATCAAGTGAAATTTAGTGTAAGATGACAGTCCATTTTACCACCTTCCAAGCGCAGCACCTCGGTGAGGCCATTTGCATGATACTTCACACACCATACTGCACATAACAGACTTAATTAGACCGTTTTCGAAGATTATGGGGAGAAAAGTCTTGTGAAATATTTTAAGACCATGGCGAAAAGAAATCAGTGTCGGGACATACGGTACAGTGAAGGGCAGCTGATATGTCTCTGTTCCATGAAACTCCCGATTCAGTATCAACAGTCGTTAGTAGGAAAAACAGAAGATAATATATAAACATTCTGAGAAATTTGGAATTCATATTTAGTGGAGAAGAAGCACGTAAACGAAGGTGTCATAGAGAAGGTGGCGGTGACAGACAGAGGAGTAGCAAGACCGGCGGGTAAGGAAATGCAAAGTCGTGGTAAAGCTCAGACAGTAATAACCCAGCTAGGACCGGTAACGGGTTCAACTATAACAGAAGCAACAACGTAAATGGCGACTCAAATATGTACGGGTGTCGTCGGATTGGGAAGGCGGTCACGATAGTTTCCATCCATGCAACCAAAACTTTTATGGTGCTCGACGTTTTGTTCGAGAACAACAGAATCAGTGCAATCAAACGAATGATGCCACTAATGGGGCTGAACAGGAGGTGAAGATGTGGTTCTGGTCTTCAGTCCAGAGACTGGTTTTGACGCAGCTCTCCATGCTGCTCTATCCTGTGCAAGCTTCTTCATCTTCAAGCACCTACTGCAACCTACATTCATCTGAATCTGTTTAGTGTATTCATCTCTTGGTCTCCCTCTGCGATTTTTACACCGACCTTCAATAGTAAATGGATGATCCCTTGATGCCTCAGGACATGTCCTACCCACCGATCCCTTCCTCTAGTCAAGTTGTGTCACTAATTCCTCTTCTCCCCAATTCTATTTAGTACCTTCTCATTACTTACATGATCTGCCCATCTGATCTTCAGCATTGTATTGTAGAACCACATTTGGAAAGCCTCTATTCTCTTCTAGTCGAAACTATTTATCGTCTATGTTTCACTTCCATACGCTGCAGCATTCCATCCATAAAAATACTTTCAGAAAGGACTTCCTGACGCTTAAATCTATATTCGATGTTAACACATTTCTCTTCTTCAGAAACGCTTTCCTTGCCATTGTCAGTGTACATTTTATATCCTCTCTAGTTCGACTATCATCATTTATTTTGCTCCCCAAATAGCAAACCTCATCTACTACTTAAAGCGTCTCATTTCCTAATCTAATTCCCTGAGTATCACCACCAAATACGGGACGTCGTCAGAATTTACTAGACGTGGAAGTGAAAATCCACGATGACAATGGGTTACTCTCACCCAAACTTAGAACCGAAAATAGGAGACTCCTTACACTTACTTAAGGTGCACAAAGTGAACAAAACGATACAAATAAAACAAAAATGGGGAAAAATGGTAAACTCTCATGTCGGGACACAATAGAGTGGAAATATAGTGATTGTCTCCCTCCATTAATAATAGAACGAATAGATGACCATGCAGGCTTAGACTACCGAATAACAATGTTTGATCCAGATGGGAAAGACAGTGAAATACTGCAAAAGAGCGTAAGACCTGTAAGAACAAGGTGGGAGCACAAGAGGAAATAGAATCCACAGTGGTCACTTCAGTGGAAGTAACTTACCTGACATTTTATACAAGCCAAGCAAGAGAAAAATGCAGATCGATCCAACAATGAACAAGAAATACAAATTCTCGAATCTGAAACAAGGGAAATGAATTTTCTCGAGTACGCAACACTGGAAGATGCATTAGTCAAAGAGGGGCAACCAAAGACCTCATTAGATGTACATTCAATCATTAAAGTATGCATAGGTAACACAGAAATGAAAGCGATTCCCTACAGTGGGAGTGATCCAACAGCAATTTCGAAATATTTGTTTCGTTTTTGTAATGCCGAACAAAAACTGCCGAATTTGAAAATCAGGAAAACGATGAGGGTCCCATAGTTGGGTGTTCAACTGAGATGACAATTCAAACTAGAATTACAGTGTTGTATTAGGGTTACTACTCAGAAACCAGTTTCATGATCTTTCCAAAATTGTCCATTGTGATGATTATCTACATCTACATCTACATCTATACTCCGCGAGCCACCTTACGGTGTGTGGCGGAGGGTACTTATTGTACCACTATCTGATCCCCCCTTCCCTGTTCCATTCACGAATAGTGCGTGGGAAGAACGACTGCTTGTAAGTCTCCGTATTTGCTCTAATTTCTCGGATCTTTTCGTTGTGATCATTACGCGAGATATATGTGGGCGGTAGTAATATGTTGCCCATCTCTTCCTGGAATGTGCTCTCTCGTAATTTCGATAATAAACCTCTCCGTATTGCGTAACGCCTTTCTTGAAGTGTCCGCCACTGGAGCTTGTTCAGCATCTCCGTAACGCTCTCGCGCTGACTAAATGTCCCCATGACGAATCGCGCTGCTTTTCGCTGGATCATGTCTATCTCTTTTATTAATCCAACCTGGTAAGGGTCCCATACTGATGAGCAATACTCAAGAATCGGACGAACAAGCGTTTTGTAAGCTACTTCTTTCGTCGATGAGTCACATTTTCTTAGAATTCTTCCTATGAATCTCAACCTGGCGCCTGCTTTTCCCACTATTTGTTTTATGTGATCATTCCACTTCAGATCGCTCCGGATAGTAACTCCTAAGTATTTTACGGTCGTTACCGCTTCCAATGATTTACCACCTATGGCATAATCGTACTGGAATGGATTTCTGCCCCTATGTATGCGCATTATATTACATTTATCTACGTTTAGGGAAAGCTGCCAGCTGTCGCACCATGCATTAATCCTCTGCAGGTCCTCCTGGAGTACGTACGAGTCTTCTGATGTTGCTACTTTCTTGTAGACAACCGTGTCATCTGCAAATAGCCTCACGGAGCTACCGATGTTGTCAACTAAGTCATTTATGTATATTGTAAACAATAAAGGTCCTATCACGCTACCCTGCGGTACTCCCGAAATTACCTCTACATTTGCAGATTTTGAACCGTTAAGAATGACATGTTGTGTTCTTTCTTCTAGGAAATCCTGAATCCAATCACAAACCTGGTCCGATATTCCGTAAGCTCGTATTTTTTTCACTAAACGTAAGTGCGGAACCGTATCAAATGCCTTCCTGAAGTCCAGGAATACGGCATCAATCTGCTCGCCAGTGTCTACGGCACTGTGAATTTCTTGGGCAAATAGGGCGAGCTGAGTTTCACATGATCTCTGTTTGCGGAATCCATGTTGGTTATGATGAAGGAGATTTGTATTATCTAAGAACATCATAATACGAGAACACAAAACATGTTCCATTATTCTACAACAGATTGACGTAAGCGAAATAGGCCTATAATTATTCGCATCTGATTTATGACCCTTCTTGAAAATGGGAACGACCTGCGCTTTCTTCCAGTCGCTAGGTACTTTACGTTCTTCCAGCGATCTACGATAAATTGCTGATAGAAAGGGGGCAAGTTCTTTAGCATAATCACTGTAGAATCTTAAGGGTATCTCGTCTGGTCCGGATGCTTTTCCGCTACTAAGTGATAGCAGTTGTTTTTCAATTCCGATATCGTTTATTTCAATATTTTCCATTTTGGCGTCCGTGCGACGGCTGAAGTCAGGGACCGTGTTACGATTTTCCGCAGTGAAACAGTTTCGGAACACTGAATTCAGTATTTCTGCCTTTCTTCGGTCGTCCTCTGTTTCGGTGCCATCGTGGTCAACGAGTGACTGAATAGGGGATTTAGATCCGCTTACCGATTTTACATATGACCAAAACTTTTTAGGGTTCTTGTTTAGATTGTTTGCCAATGTTTTATGTTCGAATTCGTTGAATGCTTCTCTCATTGCTCTCTTTACGCTCTTTTTCGCTTCGTTCAGCTTTTCCTTATCAGCTATGATTCGACTACTCTTAAACCTATGATGAAGCTTTCTTTGTTTCCGTAGTACCTTTCGTACATGATTGTTATACCACGGTGGATCTTTCCCCTCGCTTTGGACCTTAGTCGGTACGAACTTATCTAAGGCCTACTGGACGATGTTTCTGAATTTTTTCCATTTTTGTTCCACATCCTCTTCCTCAGAAATGAACGTTTGATGGTGGTCACTCAGATATTCTGCGATTTGTGCCCTATCACTCTTGTTAAGCAAATATATTTTCCTTCCTTTCTTGGCATTTCTTGTTACACTTGTAGTCATTGATGCAACCACTGACTTATGATCACTGATACCCTCTTCTACATTCACGGAGTCGAAAAGTTCCGGTCTATTTGTTGCTATGAGGTCTAAAACGTTAGCTTCACGAGTTGGTTCTCTAACTATCTGCTCGAAGTGATTCTCGGACAAGGCAGTCAGGATAATGTCACAAGAGTCTCTGTCCCTGGCTCCAGTTCTGATTGTGTGACTATCCCATTCTATACCTGGTAGATTGAAGTCTCCCCCTATTACAATAGTATGATCACGAAACTTCTTCACGACGTTCTGCAGGTTCTCTCTGAGGCGCTCAACTACTACGGTTGCTGATGCAGGTGGTCTATAGAAGCATCCGACTATCATATCTGACCCACCTTTGATACTTAACTTAACCCAGATTATTTCACATTCGCATTCGCTAATAACTTCACTGGATATTATTGAATTCTTTACTGCTATAAATACTCCTCCACCATTGGCGTTTATCCTATCCTTGCGGTATATATTCCATTCTGTGTCTAGGATTTCGTTACTGTTCACTTCCGGTTTTAACCAACTTTCCGTTCCTAATACTATATGCGCACTATTTCCTTCAAGAAGAGATACTAATTCAGGAACCTTGCCCTGGATACTCCTGCAGTTTACCAATATTACGTTGACTTTTCCTGTTTTTGGTCTCTGAGGACGGACGTTCTTTATCAACGATGATAAAGTCCTCTCTGGTAAGCCGTCAGGTATTTTATCGTTTCGCCCAAGGGGGGGTCCCTCTAACCTAAAAAACCCCCGTGTGCACGCCACACGTACTCTGCTACCCTAGTAGCTGCTTCCGGTGTGTAGTGCACGCCTGACCTGTCTAGGGGGGCCCTACAGTTCTCCACCCAATAACGGAGGTCGATGAATTTGCAACCATTATAGTCGCAGAGTCGTCTGAGCCTCTGGTTTAGACCCTCCACACGGCTCCAAACCAGAGGACCGCGATCGACTCTGGGCACTATGCTGCAGATATTAAGCTCAGCTTGCACTCCGCGTGCGATGCTGGTTGTCTTCACCAAATCAGCCAGCCGCCGGAAGGAACCAAGGATGGCCTCAGAACCCAAGCGGCAGGCGTCATTCGTTCCGATATGTGCTACTATCTGCAGCCGGTCACACCCAGTGCGTTCAATAGCTGCCGGAAGGGCCTCCTCCACATTACGGACGAGACCCCCAGGCAAGCACACCGAGTGCACACTGGCATTCTTCCCCGACCTACCCGCTATTTTCCTAAGGGGCTCCATAACCCGCCTAACGTTGGAGCTCCCTATAACTAATAGGCCCGCCCTCTGTGACTGTCGGGACCTTGCCGGAGAATCGGCCACTGGCCCAACAGGCGAGGCATCCTGTGGTGGCTCGGAAACGATGTCATCACCACTAGGAAGCACCCCGTACCTGTTGGAAAGGGGTAAGGCAGCTGCCACGCGGCCAGATCCCACCTTCGCCTTTCGGCCAGGCACGCGCGAGCCCACCACTGTCCGCCATTCACCCTGGAGTGATGGCTGACCGGTAAGATGCTCACTGCCGGAAGACGCAGCGACATCAGGGGTTCCATGCGATTCCAAGGCCACCGAAGTAGGCATAGGTCTCACCACAGTTGCCCCAACGCCACTACGAGCCGACGCCTGCGCCTCGAGCTCGATGAGCCTAACAGACAAAGCCTCCACCTGCCCCCGAAGAGTGGCCAATTCTCCTTGCGTCCGCTCACAACAACCACAGTCCCTACACATTATAGGAACCGATTATCTTAATGAACCGAAGGCAATATTAGACATGGGCAATGTATGTGTGATGTTTGGGGGTATAACGATTCACTTAGAAGAAAAAATTACCAACAAATCCACTTCATGGGAGCCCTTGCAATTGCAAATTGTGATATATGATGGGAAACCTGAGGAAAAACGTCAACGCTATGTAGGGACTGAGGAGCTGGTCTCCATAGAAACGCACTTATTGAAGAAATACATTCTGATATGAAAATAAATTAAATATCCTAGATGATATCTCTGATCAAGAAAGAGGATTTTCACCTGGGTTTCGCCATGTGTTAAAGACAGTCAACACAGCAATCCCCGAATACTCGATAAGTCGTTCAGTTCTCAAAATTCCCATACCGAGCCTCCGCTCCATGACAATCTGACCTCAGTCAGCCTCAAATAGATTGCGCGCCTGCCCAATTCTACACGCAGACAGCACGCTCACTGATACTACATGCGCCGTACGCGTGTCTGATTAGCAGTCATTCCTCGCCAGGTGACGCTGCTATCGCCTGAGCTGGTTTATGGAGATAGTAGTCAGTGGTCATAACGTTATGGCTTATCAGTATATGTGGAATGTGAATTGTGTATAAATTCTGCATGTTCTTGTTGAAATACTATACACTACTTACTAAATAATGTCCTCTATTTCATTCATGCTCTGTTCATTTACACATTTTGATTAAACCTGCTGTTGGGAACTGCAGCAGTCTCATGCATGTGGGTAAAACTCTTTGGATGAGAATAGGAAACAGCCTGTCTTATTCTCCACTGTAACAGTGTTTCAGGTCCAAAACCTTTACACAAGTACCATATCGGCATATGCAGCATGTTACGCTTGGCATGCTTAAACAGTACCGGAGAAGTGACCAATAAATGAAAATTCAGTTGAAATATTTAGTTATTTAAATTCAGCTTTATCTTCAAAACAAAAATGAAAATCGTTGAATAAGTTCATTGCAGCAGGAGCACCAACAAGAGATATGAAGACTTATTTACGTAAGCAGCTGAACCTCCGTAATCAGTAATAGTTGTACACATGTTTTATCGAATGTTTATTTACATTAGGCTACACTACTACCTCCCTTGAAACCCCCCTCTACTGTTACCATATCTGAAACAAAGATCTTTGATTTTGACCAATGTTATTAGTCAAATCACGTTTGCATGTCACACTACTGCAAAAATGTACCCACTGTTGCTGGCACAAAAGTGTTGAAAGCATATGGGCATTAAAATGAAGTTGTCTTCATAGTACATGAAGCTAATTTCCCATAATTAAATTTGTGAAGATGGTTACTGTTAGAGCTTCAAAACCAAACGATGATTACGTCACTTCGAGCTTTGTGGATTGCAGAAAAGACAAGTAAAGCACATGAAACTTCTTCCCATATGCAGGACGTTTCTGTGACGATGTTTTCAAGTTTAAGGAATGGTATCAGAAGGGTAAAGTAAAATTATAAACAGTGTATTTTTTTCTGGAAACGACTGAAATTAAAATTTATGTCAATGCTAATGTTGTAATGCACAATATAGTTAAGGTTTTAAAAGTTTCCACAAATTACTGCAGTCAGTATCATTTTTAATTAAGATTTTATACATGACTGTCAAAAATGATCATTGTTAATGTAACTTAGAACGTATATGTTCGTAGGGATGTTAGTCACTGGAACTGTAGTGCAAATTTCGATTTGTGTGGGCACTCTGTATAATTTTTCGTTATACTTACAAACATAAATTCGCTGTGTAGTCGCCAGTATCTAGAGTCCTTACACACGAATTTTGGGAATCAGACTGTATATAAAAAATGGAAGTTAACAGTGTCTGATATATTTGACCAGTGACAACATGATGTAATTTTACTGCAGGTAACACTACAAGAATGCATAGCCTTTCTTTATTTCGTTATATGTGTGAACGCTGTCAGTCCCATTACTATATGTGGTGTACTTTTATTTTCAGTCACTTACGAATTTCGTTATTTGACGCGATAGTTTTAATACTATCCTGTTGAATGCTAAGTAGGTAACATTTTAGTATGTAAGATTTAGTGACGAGGGTCCGAGAACTGAAACAGGTTGTAGTAAAAAAGTAGTTACTAGTAGCTCTTGGCGTCGGAATCTTGGCATTTTTGAAAATGTCTTGAAGCTGTGGAGCATCAATTGCAGAAAGTATAAAAATGATATTTGCTTTTGGTATTCCGACTCGACTTAATCATGGCTACAAGTTTCAGTGCACACATCACGTTTTTTGTTGTTGTTGTAAGGCTGCTTATCTTCGTAACTTAAAGAATCTGCTGCACTGAAACCGGTTCTTCATTCGTGGGCCCACTAGCCTAACATGTTATTCATTATGCTCATCGACATGACCGCTGGAAATTGGTGCTAATGGCCCTTCACAGCTCTACTTTGAAGATTATTAGCGGCTCGTGCCTGCCTGGGGCAGCTTTTAAGAATCTGTCCATGGTGTAACAGGCTTCACTCAAGAAAGGTGTTTAGGCAAGAAAATGAGCTGCACTAGCTACTGACTCGTCACATGTTGACGCCCGCGGTCTTCAGCAGTTACAGCCAGCATCCTCCATGGATCAAAGGGCGTAGATGCTTTATCCCAGCGGCTTCTAGCACAGTACTGTGGGCGAGATTTGTTTCATCGGAAGCTTTTTGAAAGTCGGTTGATCCACGCAGGCAGACACTGTTTCTAAACCTAGCAGTCCGTATAATTAGCTGTCGTCCCCTCAATTGTTGTGTTACTAACGGCTGGAACAAGGTGTGTGTTGGATGCATGACAAGCTGATACACCAGTCTTCCGAAATATGTCACCTACCTTACAGTCTCCACTTTATTGTACCTAAGGAACTAAACAGAAGGCTGTTTTTATGCTACACGCGTTTCTTTCCCTCTTATTTACAGAGCATCCTTACTGCCCTGTGATTTATGTTTGTTGTTTGTATGTGATAAACACATAATGTTGTCAGATGTATTGCTATATGACAGTTCCTCATTATTATTTTATTTTTACGTAAGAAACATCTTTATGCAGCGCAAGTATCGTAATATCAAATAACTGTTTCCATTTACTTACGATTTTTTGAGATTCTATTATCCTATATGCGACGGCTTGTAGTACTATTTCGATATCTTCACTACACAAGGACGTCCGATTTTCGGTGTTTACTAGCTCATTTAACATAAATACTTACTTTTTACTACTTTATTTATTTTTACCTATGTTGACTGAGCGTGTTTGGTGTTTAGTGTTGACAGCTGTCACTGTATGTCTTTCACTCACCTTTAGTTTGTGTTGTGGCATCCATATGCAGTTTGGTATTCGTTTGTTTGCTATGTAGGTGTGTGTAGTATTGTGTGTGCAGTGGGATGCTCTAGGCGAACGGAGGCAAGAGGAAATAGGAGTCTAGTGAATAGCAAATACTAGGCATTTTAAGGAAGGATTCAAAAATGTGATCTCCCTTAGGGGAATTTGTTGTCACCATTGTTGTGTAACATCCACACAAACGTCAAACCAATTAGTCCTGGAACTATAGCATTTATTTATGGTGACGTTACAGCAATGGATGCCCAATGCAAACCTTTCAGGAGATGGAGATGAAGCTGACAAAAACTGTCTAAGAGATGACAAAGTACTATGACACTATCCATCCGCAACCAAATCCCGGAAAGATACAAGTTTGTTTGTTCATCCTACGATTTAGGGAATGTAAAAGGAAACTAACATAAATTGGAGAGGACAGTAACTGTTCCACTGCAACGTTCTCAAGTACGAGAGCCTTGGAGTAAAGTTGGACCACTCTCTTACATTCAAAGCCCACTGCGAAGAAATACGGCTGAAAGTATCTGTACGGAACAACATCCGCAATCCTACAGGAGCCACCTGGGGTGCTTCAAGGAAAGTGCTTCGAACATCTGCCCTCCACAGCGGAATATTCTGCACAAGTATAGGAAAAGTCTGTAGTGTAAAAAAGGTTTGACACTGCTCTAAACGAGATTGGACGCATTGTGACATGCTGTACACGACCAACTCCTGCCAGTAAACAGTACCAAGTAATGGGTATGGGACCGGCAAGTATTTATAGGAAAGCAGTAGCAGAAGTGGAGAAGACGTAACAGGAAATTGGTCCCAGACACCACCTGTTTGGACACGAGTCCCAACAACCAAGACTAAAATCAAGAAAGAGCTTCATGGAGAAAAATAAAGCGTTTCCTTCATCTCCCGCAACTCGTCGAGCGGAACTTTGGCGACATTCTTTCCTTGAGGAACTCCGAGCGGATGTCAGATAGGAACCAGCTGCAGGCCCACACGTGCCTTCCGGGCAAGCCACCGAACAGAACTAGGGTGTCACGCTCCAAAGTCAATCTCAGGGAATGGGGCATCTGCAGTCGTGATGAAATTTGCCAGTGTGCATGACCAACAACATCTGTTAGTCTATAGAAACCTGCTGGATGCCTCTACTACTGGTGATCTTACTACGGCTAATGAAACTGCAGTTAAAACCGCCGAATACTGAGCTCGACAGAATATGAATGGCGTTATCTTTCTGTTTGTTTTGCCCCAGTTTTTCTTTGTCTCCCTATCGGTGTTTCATATACATTCCAGTTGCACAGATAAATCCTTCTACTTTTTATCTCGTTATTACTTTCTGTCGTTACTTTACTGGCTCTTCTCTGAAATAGATACCTTGCATGTAATTAATCTCCGTGTGTTGTTAATGCTCTACCAGCATTGTAACAATTTCCTGTGCTGGACACTTAAAATAAATAAATATGGAAGTATAAGTGGTGGGAAGATTAAGTTATTATTTAGTTTGGATATGTCCTACATCTCGCTGTGTTATTCTTTTGGTGTCTAAAGTGATCAGTAAGTTGTTATTTACTATAATTCTGTTGGACATTTATTACTTCGTTGTTCACTGCAAGGACTCTTTGTATGTGGCAATTTTTCTGTAAAGCTGGAAGTTTTCTGGTGCGATTTTTCATTACGATTATTTTCCTTGTTACATTGTTCAAATCTATGCTTTCTTACATCTTCAGAAGGAGTAGAACGGCTATGTTCATCTGTTTACAAATTTACAAATCTACATATATTTGGTAAGAGATATACTGAGACTGATAATGAACTAAGTCTAAGGAGAGCCGCACGTGAAGTATTCAAAGAATTTGAAGGTAAAATTCTGCCTATAAGCTTCACAAAAATTCCTAAGAAATTTTGTTCTTATGTTAAACCAGTAAACGGATCGAAGCCAGACACTCCGTGACCATAATGCCATTGAAACGGAGGATGACACAGGAAAGCCGAAATTATAACTTTTTTTCCCCAAAACTCTTTCACAGAGGAATATCACACTGTTGTGCCTCATTTAAATCGTCGCACAAACGAACAGACGCACAGAACTACAGGCTCTGACTTTGGTTGGTTGTAATATACAGGAACATGTTTTCTGCCCGCATAGTATGACACTTCTGGAGGCCGAAAATCCCATCTGCAGGAACCAACAACACCTTTGAAACAACGACTGTGTGAAACACAGTTCGTCCACGTGACCCAGAATGCAATAAACACAGGCTCTCTTGTATATTACATGACCTTGACGGCCTTAAGACATTCGATATAGCTCCACACTGCCATCTAATCAACAAAATAGGAGCTGTCGGAATATCAGACAAACCGTGTCATTGAAGTCAACAGATGGTTGCAAGCAGAATACAGCATGTTGTCCCGTACAGGGGGAAGTCTTCAGACGTAAAACTAAGTTTGAGCATGACGCAGGGGAGTGTTGTAGGACCATTACTGTTCACAGTATATTTAAATGACCGAGTATATTTCGTTGGAAGTTCCACGAGGCTTTTCACGGATGATTTTGACGTACACACAGGAGTCTCGGCGCTAGAAATTAGTAGTACAATGCATGAAGGCCTACAGAAGATCGATGATTGGTGGAGGGAGGGCACACTGATCCTCACCGTAAACAAATGTAGCGTATTGCGCGTACATTGATAGAGAGACCCTTTATTGTATGATAACATTATTGTAGAACACTCACTGGAAGCAGCTACATCCATAAAACATGTGAAAGTGTTACGAATTCCAGTGGCAGATAGTGCAAGAGAGGCTTTCTGTATCACAGTGTTGATTATTGTTAAAGTTCCGAGACTGCATGTTTCTAGAAGAGCCAAGAAATATATTTCTTCCTTCTACGTATATCTGGTGACAAACCCATGAACATAAAATCAGAGAGATTCGGGCCCACATGAAGACTTAACGGCGGTCATTCTTCACTAAAGTATTCCTGAGTGGAACAGTAAAGGGAAGAAGTGACAGAGCACACAAAGTACACTACATCACAAAACGCAAGGTGGCTTGCAGAGTATAAATGTAGATGTAGATATGCGAGGTTAACGTTTTTTATGGACAGTGAAATCTGTCAAATGTTTCCTTATCTCATCCAGTGTACAGACGCTATGAAAAGTTACAACGGTTTTCATATCATATAAATCTATCATCTTTCCATCCAAAAACAAACAAAATGTCATGTTTGAAGTGATTAATTATGGGAATAAGGCTTGTACAGCTTGGTTAGTTAGATTATTAACTGCATTTAGGGATTTTATGAATCAGATTTTAAGATTTATCGTTTAACATTGTGTTTTTGAAAATTTCGCTTGATTTGTAACTTTTTCTTTTAAGAATACAGTAGCTTATAGTTTCAGTGTAGCAGTAAGCATGTTGAGGAAATATTTGTATTTTTAGGTGTTTTTGTATGTGTATATACATTATTTTCATGGGTAAAATATCAAGTCTGATTTGAACTATATAAAATCTTAGAAACGTTAATGTAATTTAAACGTTAATAACAGGAGTTACCAACTCCCATAATGGCTTCACATTTCGTTATTTTAACTCAGTAGTGGAACAATGTTATTAACAGTAATATGCCACCAAGGGCTTCAGTTACTAAAACATAATAAGGATACATTTATCAAACATTCAAGTCGATACTAACTGCAGTAATTAACTTCAATGTAAGCATGATTGATGGAAATCACTTCTTTTTAATGGAACCTAAAGGGTACAGTTAACTATAACCCTTAATTCTGCTCACTGTAAACTCCTTGCTGTAGTTACTCTAGGAGGAGTAAAAAAATCAAAAAAATATTGTTGATCAATTCAAATTGTAACGTTTGAGGTTTTTTAACTACTGCAGTTAACTATAACCCTTAATTCTACTCATTGAAGATCTCCTTGCTGTAGTTCCTCTAGGAGAAGTAAAAAAATCAAAAAATATTGTTGATAATTTCAAATTGTAACATTTTATGTTCTATAACTATTCCAGTTTCTAAAATTGATACAAGGGTTTGTTTAAAAACGAAGCAAATAACAGCAGTTAAAAAGAATATAACAGGTAGTAACATTCAAGATGAGCTTTCTGGGTCAAATCAAGCCTTAAATGATGATATTTTTTCTTAAATGTTAATTACTGTTTAACTAGAATTATTTCATGTAATTTAACAAATGTTTGTACAGTATATCTAATAAAAATTCTTGTGAACAGAATTAAAATTGTTTTCCTTGCATAAGCCGGCCGCGGTGGCCATGCGGTTCTGGCGCTGCAGTCCGGAACCGCGGGACTGCTACGGTCACAGGTTCGAATCCTGCCTCGTGCATGGGTGTGTGTGATGTCCTTAGTTTGGTTAGGTTTAAGTAGTTCTAAGTTCTAGGGGACTTATGACCTGAGATGTTGAGTCCCAGTGCTCAGAGCCATTTTTTTTTCCTTGCATAATAATCAAGCTTTTTGACTGGAGGTCAAATTTACTATTTGTACTAGACAAACAATTATCTATCTGTTCAGTGAATTGAAATCTAAGAGAATAATCACACTCTATCTATAAAGTGATTATATCATGCAGCAGTTCGACATCTAAACTAATTCACTGGCGAGGACTCTGTTATTAAAAGTCAATGTAAACATTTTGATAACAGGATTGTTCCAGTAATAACATGTAGCCCTTGGGGCCTTCTGGCAATGAAAAATATTCATACGTAAATTGTGCCATAGATAGAAAAAAGATTATCTGAATATTTACAAACTTGTAATATAGGAAGATGTAACCCTAGCATACATACTCCTAAAGAATAAACTTGAAATTAGGGTTTATAATTATATTTAGTAGAATATAATGTGCTCACAATATAGTTACTGCTGATCCATGAAGGATGGCTGTATTAAGTAGAGAAATTTCTACAGGATTAAAAGGTAGAATTCCTATTACTAAGTCAATAGCTGATGTTAATCTTATTCTAAACACATCTCAGAAGAAGGAATAAGACTTCAGATAAAATAAATAAGTTTATTTCTCATAATAATCCATCTGAATCAAACTCTGTTCGTGACCTCTGAAATGTACTTCTTGTGTTGCATCACTGGATTATTATAAGTCAAGTAATTCCAAATTTAATTATGAATAGCAATAATAACAATAATAATAATAGTAATAATAATACAAATATTCCCACACTCAGGAACGAGCATTGGGGAGCATATGCAGGAATCCTACATCACTGCTCTTGGCAACATTCTAGTGGGGGTGATTTGCTATTTCCTTCCTCAGATCTGTTATGAAGTATCAGCTGTGCATATGTGTCCTGTGGGTGACTGTAATGAGTGCTTATTGTACGTGATGTTGGATTGGTGTTCTTATGGATGAACGGAAGGGAGGGGTGAAACATGGTGCCAGCATGTGGCCTACAGCTCTCAGATAGTAGCAAGGGGGCTGCCCAGCTGAATGTGAAACGAATGATGGTAATCCATCCGTCCAAAGGATAGTATATATCGTTGACATTCCACTTCTGAACAAGCCTACACTCCAGACTAATTCTTTCATTAATGCCTTCCTAATATTTAACTTTATATTAGGTGTTAAAATACTTCTTTTTTCACAAACGATTTTTAAAAATCCTTTCTTTGGCAAATCTGATTAACTTCACTTGATTTAACTCCAGCACATGTCATTATCATTGTTTTACTTTCTTTGATGTTCACCTTATCACTTATTTTCAGGAGAGTAAGTATTCACTTGGTCAACAAAAACTTTAGCCATCCCCAACAGGAATACTGTCATCAGCAGACCTTAAAGACCTTTATTATTTTTGTGGACTTCCCTGACCATAGCCCACGCTGGGAGTACTCACGAGAGCACCTTCTGTTTTCTCAGGCCAGCTGTAAAAGACACAACTGACTGCTGCACTTTTCCAAATCCTCGAAAGAATCATAAAATCAGTGCCTGATGCTTGGCAGTTTTCTTGATACGTCATGCTAATGAATGTTCATTTTCATGGAACACAGAAAGGATTTTACGAAAAATAACAGGTATGTCGTTTATAGAGTCAGGTCCGGAAAACGTTTTGATGCAGAAACAGTTACGCATAATCTCCTCAAGACAATACAGAAATTAAATATGTAATGTTTTATTAAAATAGCAACAGAAAAGCCAACGACAAAGAGCAGGCAAATTTTTCGTAAAGACTTGAAGTGAAAAAGTGGGTTTGGAATTGACTGATGTATTATTGAGGGTATAGCGTAGTGGATGTGTCAGTGACTTTGTCAACATGGTGAACAAACGGTACACGCTACTAGAGAATATTTGTAAGTATGAAGACACCTGTATGTTGCATGGTGTATGCGATCAGGGTGAGTGCTGAGGAATACCTGTCATGCATGGTATTATTTTCCATAGAGTTTTGAATTGTTATCAGGTATCCTATGATGTGCTCATACATTTTCGTTTCGTTTGGCGTCTTTTGGTGTTTTCTTGTATGTGATACATCTCTGTTAAGTGAAGGATTATGTCTGATGTTTTACACATGTTTCCTAATTAGTATGCTCTGATGAGGTGGTGGTAAAATGCTTGATTATGTTGTACATGCTCAGTGAACAAACCTTTGCTGCAATAAGATACATTTCCTCTCTGCAAGAGAACTGAAAGTTGGTCAGAATTGTGCCCTACCTAACGATAAAAGGCTAATATATTCCCTGAAAATTTATTCTAAATATGCTCCAGAGTCCTCACTGAGAAAAACTAAGCCACTGAAGAAAAAAGTAGAACATACTGTTCGGTAAATGACGGGGCTACAAATAGCATCCTCATGGCCCCAACAAAAAATCACAGTGGTCTCAGAACATAGACGAATGTTGTAAAGCTTGTATAAAACGTACAACAAAGCATTTAATTCTGCAAAAATTATTTCTGGGAACCTCATATCATGGTCGTTCAGTGAACTCATACATACCTGGATGATAATCAACAGGGAAACAAATTAAACATCAGATGTGTTTTATTTTGATCTTCAGTCTAAAAGCTTGTTCAATACAGCCTTCCACAAAAGTGTATCCCTTGCAAACCTTGTCATTTCATTGTAGCCACTGCAAATGAAGCTGCTTACTCCAACCAGAGTTTGGTTTCCCTTCACCCTTCTCCACCTTCCCTCCCACTCCACTTCCCTCCAGAATCAAACATATTATTTCTTGAGGTCACAGCAGGTGTCCTATCAACAGATACTCCTTTTAGTGAAATTGTACTATAACAATGTTTTATCCCAAATTCGATTCAGTACCACATAGATTATTTCCTATCAGATGGTAATAGAGAAAGTCCTAAGCTCAAATGCTTGGTCATAGAACAGCCTGAAGACTTAGTAGTGTTTAAATAAAATCCTGGATAAATATTATAGACGTAAGAAGAACAACAGAAGTTATCCTTTCCAAATGCTACACCATCCTAGAAACAGAAAGTCATCCATTAAATCATGTGCATTCTACAGCTGGTCAAGAGAGTATATGAGGAATAAATAAATTATGTGAGTAAGCTTTTGCAGACCTAATGGTTTCTCTCGCAAATAACATTATGAAGTTAACAAACAATGGGATGGTCAAGCCCATTTGCCACCTACTTAATATGGGGAAGAAGGAAGTCCTAACTTCTTCGACATTATGAATTCTGATATCTTGGCCATATCTGAAACTAAGACGAATTATAACCTAATCTGCGAATGCTATTTTATCTTAATTACAGCAACTCAGGTGGTTTTCTACTGAAATAGACTATCATATAAATTAGAGTCATATTTTTATAATGCCATTTCTTTTGATGTGGTATTGCGGAAATTGGAAATTTATTGTGAGGTCTAATGTGACCAAACTGCTGGGGTCATTGGTCCCTAAGCCTAGACACTACTTAATCTAACTTACACTAACTTACACTATGGATAACACACCCATGCCGAGGGAGGACTCGAACATCCGACAGGGGGAGTGCATGGACCATGACAAGGCGCCTCAGACAACGCGGCTACCCTGTGTGGCTGTGATTTTGGGTGAAATATATTTTCCTGAATTTCAGCTCTTTACTTACTATGCATTCTCCTTGAGCTGTTACTCTGAAGGCCCCTGAAATGTTATCCGTGTCTTGAAGATCAGGAGAGGATTAAAAAAAATACGAATGACCTGGTTAACTGTGTGAAATATACGTCAGTCATATGGCTGTGATATTCTCCCACACTCAAAAGTTGTAACACAATGTGCTATTTGTGTACTGTACTAGTGATATATCATACATTTAATAAATAATATTTAGAGGGTAACACATCATGTACACTGTGCATTGTTGAAACTATATGTGATTTTAAAGGCAGTTTACAGGATATTTAGTTTTGCAAAGGTGTTCTGAATACGGAACTCTTTTTCAAAAAGATAACTTATAACGTGAATATCCTAAATGCAATTTGTTTGTAGTGACAGAGCGTAACCCTTGTTGGAGAATAAAAGTAAGCTGGCAGTTTTCTTTGCGAGAAAGAAAGCAAGTTGGAACAATATTTTTGGTAGCTTACAACCGTTGCAGTAACAATCAAAGGGGAAAAGTATACACCTAATACAGTCGCTGTATACGTAGAAGTTAAAGCCAAGTAACCTTCATCATGGGATCAGAGTTGCTCCACTACTTACAATAAATCTACAGCCAAGTCCTAAAAAGGTTGCACGATTTGAAGAGCTACGTTGCCGTGGGAGGTTATTAACAGAAACCTGGCACCAGCATTGGCATACACCCCCTAACAACATTAAACATAATGAGGACGAGAACTTTCAAACTAGGCTGGCGATATTTACGAGTTTGGTAGCAGTCCACTACATTCAAGTGATACATCGACTTGTTTTAATGACATGTGGTTTTTATGAGGTTCTGGATTTATAATCATCAGAGGTTCTCTTCAGGGATGCTATGTGTCGAAAAACATATGCTGCCGAAATCATCTTCATAACAGAATGGCCACCGCCAGTGGCATCGTCGATGAATCATTTTTCTGTTCGTCATGTTGGGTAGTTTTTACTGATACTGTCACTACAGTTTGTTGCTAAATAGTAAATAAAATACCGTTTTCTTTTTGATTCATCTCAAGAATTTATAAAACAGCATACACAAGTACATTTTTTTACAATGCAGAAAGTAGAACACAGGCATTTTCAGGACTAGTAAGTAATTTTCTCCTTTCATTGGTAGGCCACATGCAGAGTAATACAGGTCACAAATAGTACCATACATTTGTGTCTTACGAACCACATTTCCAGTGCACTATGAGCTAGAAAATGGCAATAAACTATTAAAAACTAACTACATTCATCAATTCTATTACACAGTGTCATAATATGTGACATTCTAACTGTGAATAAAATGTTCTATTTCCTTAAGTTTTTCATCTAAATATTCAAAATGTGATATAAGCAAACATATTCACACCTTTGTAGCCTACAATGTATCTCAATCTAAGGATCTAGTACATATTAAGGCAAGGAGTACATAGGATGTGAAATTATGGCTTTAGTTATTAGATCATAAAGTGCTCATCAACTGAATTACATGGTTCAATAAAACATTCTAAATTTCTGCATCATGAAACAGGTTCGTTATACACCAATGCATGGTATATTACATAGATGTGCTGAACATAACCTCTTTCTTTCACTCAAAACCATGTGTAAACCTGTAACACAGAAGTAATTAGTTTACTACATTGATGCATCCTATCCTTGTAACTACAAGGTACTTTTCCAACGAAACGTTTAAAATAAGTAGTAATGTCGTGTTTAAGTACAAAAGGCACACAGAGAAGTGAAGATAGTATACTGAACATTACTTCTATAGCCTACAAACTGCATCGAAATATTATTAAAAATACAACATGGAGTAGTCACTCTGATTTTAATTTTTTTCCAAAGATATTTATTTTACATTGTATTCAAATATTAAGAATCGAGTAGAAATGTTTTTCGAAGAATTGACACGTGTGTGGTACAGTGGAGCATACAAACATGCTGAGTGCAAATATTTGGGCTTGGAAGAACAATCAGTGAGGGGGAAGAGGCCAAGCAGCACGAGAGCATTCGATGCAAACTATGAGGCTCTGATCCGATAGAAATGTTGGGATGTAATTGCTATGAAACTTATTCGGATAAACAGGAAGCACTTCCAATCACTAACAGCTAGCTGCACAATTTCAGAGAACCAGATGCATTGTTTCCCATCGAACAGGTTTATCTCAGTGCTACTCCACTTTTGCGAAATTATTGACCGTTTTAAATAGTATTCCACCGCTGAAATAGATTTTAATGGCAGGAAAATTATTTTCATTGTGCATACTTCTGGTGCACTGTATATGACATGAAATGCTCTCGTGCACAGCAACCAGAGTGCTGATTACGTGTAGGTTCTTGTATTGCTTTCACTTGTTTGTGCGTACTCTTCCCACACCCATCAACAACCTCTTGGTTTCTCATAAATTCCTCTTCTCTTTCAACAATCCTTTTTTTTTATCCTTTTCAACATTTTCTTGGCATTGCGAAATATGAAAATCTGAATAACGAAATCGGATTTTTAAGTCACATATCTAGCTATAAACACATGGAAAATATAAATACTATTAGTTTTAATAACAATAACTACTTGAATGAGATCAAGTCAATTCATATGTGCTTATCGGAGGCAAGAGGGATTTTAAAAAGAAAGAAACTTTAACCGTGACGATGAGAGCTGTCTGTGACTGTTTAGAATTACAGATTGAAAAAAAGCAATTAATGCTAATTTAGTAGAACTAGTGACTAATTTATTGAGAACTAGACTCGGATCTAAAGCTATCTTGAAACAACAGCATACATATCTCAAGAAAATTTCATGTTCATCGTTATTCAAAGACTATTATTATTATTATTATTTTTATTATTAATGTTAGAATTATCATTTATTTCGTTAGTTGGTTATGTAAGGGCAACTATAGGCTTACGACTGTTATGAAAACAGTTGCCAGGTTTAGCTCTTCGTTCAAGCGTGATGTGTTTCAACATCCAGTGAAGGCATTTGTACCCATACTAAACAAAATTTACACTTTTCTCTGAACGAGGATGATCATACAATTTGTTCAAGAAGTATATGCTGTCGTCTGAAGGTGAGCCAAGGTCTGAAACTATTTATCTTATAGATAGTTCATGCAAAGAAACTGCTCCTGGCTAGAACATTTGGTTTCATAATAAAAAAGGAAGTAATGCATTTGTTTCAAGGATTTTTCGTAAGATACCAAATGGCTATGTCGTAGTGTCACATCTGAACTTTAGAAGTATCGCAGAACGTACGATATAAAATGAATTCAACTGCAAGCATCTGTGTTAACTTCCGCAGGACACTGAGCATTAATAGCAACTTTTTAATTCACAATGAAATGCCATACACCACGACCTCGATGTAAATCCATCTAGCAACCTTTATGATGCGAAGCGAATGATGAGGTAATACAAAGTTTTGCTGAATAATGTGTCAGATATATCGAAAAAATATGCTAAGGCAAGTGCTTGAAGGCGGTCACCGCTACCCAGTGAGTAAGCTCGCACGCGGTGTGAACGCGCTACTGGACCCAGGAAAGGCCGACTACAGATTTGCGACAAGCGGATCTGCGCCTACGCAATCACGCGGTTGGTCCCAAGTAGACAAGAAGTCGGTTTTTGGCTAAACAGCTTCCAAAGGCAAAGAGAAAAATATATGCATCCATTTACAAAGACCGCAGCCAGCAGGTGGCAGATCAAGTAAATACAAATAGACATATATGTATATACATATGGAACAACTATCCAGAAGCACGTGGAAGCAGTCAGTGGATTTTGATTTTAGAGAGGAAGCATTTCGTTTCATACACGAACGGTGAGATAATAAAAATTCGAATAAAAAACTCATATTTCTTATAAAACGATGTTTTATATTATTATTTTTGTTTCTTCCTCATCCTATGAGAAGAAGCTCTATCTATTTCTATTTATGTAAATCTTCCTATTTTCATCTAGTCTATTAGTAACAAGTGTCTTAAATTCCTTGTGAGAAATTTCCTCAAAGGAGCTACTTATGTGTCACATCGTGGCACTGGCCAACGACTTACTAACGTTCTACAAATATTATATCCATGAATTCGTCCCGGAATAATTTTAAACCACACAGATCAATAATAAACTGCCACCAAAGTTACGCCTCGTCATTGCTACGGCTGTGTCGAGACTGTGGCGAGGCGGGGGTCAGAGGTCGTGACGCTGTGGCTGGCCATGTTGACGGAAGAGGAACTCTTAGTCGAAATGAGCTAACTAGCTAACTATTGTAGCATAAACACTAACTGGCGTACTGTCTTATTGTGGCGAATCCGTCATACGAAACTGGTACATTCAACAATAACATTGCCCTGTTCTCTGGGAGTGTTAGATACAAGGCTTGGAGAGTAATGAGATGGTAATGTTGTAAGGCAAAGTTAAAAGTTGATTCAGGTTATAAAAAGAAAAAAATCGAAACTTTGGCCAAGATCACCACCATTTTAATATAAGCTAATTAATAGTCTCCTGCGACTATTACGAAGTAGAGCAATATGAAACGCTAACCTGTACTGAAGATTTCGCAGCCAACGGAAATTTGTGTCTGTGCGGGAACCAGATCCAAAGTTCCTGCTTTCCGCGAGCAGACACATAAACCATTAGGCTGTGCAGGCACGTCTGACTGAAACTTTGCCAGTGATGTTTCTATCGGAGATATCCGAAACCTACTATCAGAGGTTCTTCCACGGTATACGCGGTAATTTCACCACTTGAATAACTAAATCTGAGTTTCTCCCCATAACCTCATTTCAGGGAATGTAACTCGTTTGGCAAATATACAGTTTATTTTGCATTTTGACTTCTGGAAGACACTGTGGATGAATGAAAAACTGTAACCGACACGGGCGCGTCTTTCCTTTATTTGTGGCACACGAAGGGATTCCACCAAGAGGCTACTATTTTCGCCCAGTTAATTTGTATACCGATTTCAAAGCTTTATAGCTCCATTATCTACTCGTATCAGACAAAATAAAGTAATTTGTTGTGTCAAAAATAAATTATAAATACACACTTACAAATAAATTAAAACGTAACTTTTATTAATTTGTACAATAAGCATGCAAAGGAGGTAATATGTTGAGGATGGATCAGGAAAGGCTAGAAAAACAGATACTTAAGTTTCTGACAATAGGTTCAGAGAGGCGGGAAAAAAATCTTGAACAAGTTGGATTAAATCTAGGAGACATCTCAGAGGAGATAAAATATAGATCTATGATAAACAGCTTTAAAGGTTTGTGAGAAAAACTAAACAGAGTATGGACAGGGTAATATTAGCCAAAACAATGTCCACTTTCTGAAAAACATACGTTACGAGTTACGAGAGTTTTTCATCGTAGCTGCTGTGTATGACGTCTCTTCTACTGCAAGCTCTTCGGTATTACGAACGATATGCAGAATGCAGTAAACAAATGAGAACACATTCCTCTGTTAGTGTCCATGGAGGCGACATGTAATAACCATCTGTTAGTGTTGTTACTGTAATTCGTATTTACAATTTAGGGTTAGTGACCACTTTCTATTTTGATAAGTTTGTGAAACGATTTTAGCTTGTAGTTTTATATTAGCACTTGCCACCGTAATTTTTCGATACAGGAAACGGTAGACAGGACTGCTGCTTCCATTTTCCAGACCGTAAAAGAAAATTATGTCTGCCACTTGCCATTTGGAATAACAGGCTTCCATTATGGTGGTAAATGAAAGGTAAAACAACAAAATAAAAGCATCTCAAAAATTTATTAAAGCACAAAGTAGTTCCAAAGGAAATAAGGTTTCTATTTCATTTACCCAGAACTGTGAATGCAGTGCACCTCTGACAGATGGTTACTGCATGTTGTATCTTGGACAATAACAGAGGAATGTGTCCCACTTATTTGTTTACTGTATTCTGTTTGTCGTTCGTCATGGCAAAGACCTTGCAGTACAAGAGATATGTTTCACACTATTGAAGATGAACAAGTGCTCATAGCCCATAAGGTATGTAATTTAGAACCGATGTTTAAAGTACTGTTTTGCCTTGTTTTGGTCTATAATACTTCCTCTCAGAAATTGAACTCCTTATTTAATAACTTTTTAAAGCCTTTTGATCAAACATCTGTGGGTGACACGTCAGGTCACGTGGAACAGGTTTCGTTGCAGACGAAGTGTTTGCTGAAGCTCCTCGGCGACACTACGCGCCCTTTGGTATTCGGCACCTCTGGGATGACAAGATTCTGCCCAGCAGGGCTCTACTAAGCAGGTTTATAAAGTGATTTTCAATCAGAAAACGTAATGAATCGTTGTCTCCAAGTGGAGATAGATATTTTAGAAGAGAATCAGGAACTTTATTTTTTCTGGGCCTGCCGCTTTCATACGGAGCAGATGAGTGGATTATAGGCAACATGCAATGTGAGTGGATTATAGGCAACATGCAATGTATATTCATGTCTTAGAATGGCTACATCCTGCCTCGCCGGGAAGTGTCAGCGAACATTTTGTCTCTAACAAGAATTGTTCCACGTAAGTGATATATGACCCCTAGACGTTTCAAACAAAGACTTTTGAAATACGCAACACAGAGAGATTCAGCTGCCCCCACCGATGAGTTTTGTACGACCTCCAAATGCCTTCAAGTATCATGTGCAAGATTTTCATATTCTCTCGCTAGCTACGTGCCAACCACTATCACTATACCAAAAAAAAAAAAAAAAAAAAAGATCGGGACATGGGACATTTTTGTAGAAAATTTAATGTAGTTAATTTTGTAACAGGGTACCTTTTCGATAGGGGGTGTAGTTTTCGAATTATTCAAGGAAAGCGTACGAAATTGACCTTCAAAGGCGTTTCCTTCAATAACACGAAAACAATGATCTCGATCGAAGATATATCCCCACCGCAAAGCTGGCATGCATTAAGTTTCCTAGAAAAAGTACCTATTAGTTTTTTTCGTTCTTTTATGTAAGACTAATAATTTGCACATAGTGATGGAGAGAATGTGAAAATCTTACACGTGGTTTCTGCAGCTGTTGTGGGCTCCATAAGACCCATAGGTACGGGCAGCTGAGCCACCCTGTAAGTTGGTATGGAGCTCTAAAGCTTGTACAGTCCCCACGTGTAAATGTTCTAAATCTATCAAGATGTTTCATTTACGAGTAGCTTTTACATTCTGTAGCTGAGTGTTTCATGAATGTCACTAATGTGGCTGAATTTAAATGCTGGTGGTTTGGCATAGTCGAAAACGCCATTTGAAGGAGAAAAAGCTACAAGTTTGTTTGGATGGCCAACCTCCTCCACAGAAAGCATGGGAATATTTGTTTTGATAATAAAAGCCGCCTTGGCTGGCTGCACAGTAATTTACTTCTCCCAAAGGCTTTTTCTTTTTGCTAACTCTAAGGCATCTTCAGTGGCATCGAGGATGACACAGTTTTGTTTTGGTGTGTGTTGTTCTAGGTTGTCAAACAGTTCAAGCTGCGTTTTTAATGAAGCCCGTCCACAGAATATTTAAACCGAAACTCAAATCAGCTGATCACCAAAGCTTTCAACCGCTATTCAAAATGGTTCAAATGGCTCTGAGCACTATGGGACTTAACTTCTGAGGTCATCAGTCCCCTAGAACTTAGAACTAGTTAAACCTAACTAACCTAAGGACATCACACACACCAATGCCCGAGGCAGGATTCGAACCTGTGACCGTAGCGGTCGCGCGGTTCCAGACTGTAGCGCCTAGAACCGCTCGGCCGCTCTGGCCGGCTCAACCGCTCTCTGACAGCTATTACATTGATATTCAACACTGTATGACTCAAACGAACACCCCTCCTATACAGACACATAAACGTCATGAGTAGATGTTAGTTTTCAACATATACCTCGCTAGGTTGGCAACATGTAGGTAAACGAAACATACAGGAAGAAACACATAGTGGACTCAAAATATTTACGTCTTTAAAAGTACAGTTTTCGAACAAATGTCTATAAGTAGTGGCAAAAGGGAAATAGAGCACCATAGAAATAAGGGTAAACATAATGAACAGTGTAGAGGAAAATGTTCGGAATATAAAAATGTGCTTATGTTTCGGAAATGATGTGGCAGTACGACCTCCTGGCCAGATGAGAGGAAACGCAGATGCCAACAAATTGTAAGTAATTACTTATTTACATAAAAAACGCAACTTGAACTGTTTGATTATCTGAAAATAACACATATCAAAACAAAACTATGTGGTTCTAGATGCCGCTGAAGACGCCTCAAAAAAAAAAAAAAAAAAAAAAAAAAAAAAAAAAAAAAAAAGAGGACGGCGAGGCCCGTCTGAGAGATTAAAATTACATTGTAGCAAGATAACGCGATTTTTTATTTGCGAACCGAACAGACATAATTACGTTTAGAATGACGGGCCAAAGATCTCTGTGGAGCAGAAGTACAGAAAGTGGTTTTGCTTCGTGTTTGTTGTGAGTGGCAGGTAGCTGTGGTACACCAGCCAGTGCCATCTACCGGCAGCACAGCCCCAGCCACAGCCACGACTCTCCTCTCCTCGCCTCGGCACGCCGCCCCGTTCCGCCCGTGCCGTCCCACCGAGTTTTAGAATTGCAACGCCGCGGCGGGCGCCGCCTCCTGTCGCCCGCCCTCGCCTCCTCAGGAGGCTGGAAAAGAGTGGTGCGAGTGTGTGTGCCATGCGTATTTACAAGGCGCGACGCCGTCCAAGCGTTTGAAACCTTCGGTGCCAAGCATTTAGGAGAGATAGCCAACTGCGACTGTTCGAAACCACACTGTACACTGATTAAAATTACTTGTTAGGTGACACTTCACGCTTTGAAACTCAGTTTCTCTGATGAGAGTTCGCAAAGACACATTGCGAACTGCACGTTATTTCGCCACAATCAAGTGTCGGTTCGCGTAGCGTGGTGAACGTGTATAATCTGTTCGAGGGCACTTGCAGCAGCCCATTTACCTATCACCAGGCTCGACTTGCCGAAACACTGTCACCCCATATTCGCAGCAGAGGACTGTAGGGGCGTGGTTGATCCGACTGGTATTCACTCACGGCAAGTGGCGTAACCTGATTTCCAAAAACCTTTGCTCAGTGGAAGAGGGGCCAAAATAAGCGAACACGTGTCTCGTCTCGTCCGTAGATACTCGACCGTTTCTAAAAAACGACGGTCAAAGTTTTCCAGGTATTTTCTAGGTGATTTTCGTTCCTTTCATCGCGCCAGATTCCCAGAAGATATGGTAGTACAGTAATTGGCGTCGCAGCTTTTTTTTTAAATTTTGCTTCCAGTGCTCGAAACCCGTTTATTACTTTTATTTTTGTTTTTTATTTGTTTAATCATTTTTGTAGAATATGACTATATGAAAGTGTTTACTGATACAACATACGCCTACTAATTGTGTGTCAGGTGAGGGAATTAAAAATCCAAACATAATGAGAAAATTATTTGAAATTGTTTTCGGAGAAATTCCTTTACTATTTCTTTATTCATTACCAGCGGCTTCGGTCAAGAATACCATCATAACGACCGGGAGAGCGGTGTGCTGACCCCACGCCCCTCATATCAGCATCCTCTTGAGGATGACACGGCGGTCGGATGGTCCCAGTAGGCCGCTCGTGGCCTGAAGACGGAGTGCTTTATTTCTTTATTTATAATCAATTGCAAGTGCTGCAAAATTACGGCCAACGAGGGAAATCTTCAGCAATGTTAACGAAGTTTCTTCCCCGAGTGAGATTCATGAGATGAAATGTTCCTAGACCAACCTGCCTTCTATGTTTCGAATGTTTTTACGATCGGTGCCATCCAAGGGAATGCACCAAATCTTCCTCGAGAATAAACATATGACAAAAACATAATAATTAACATAAGAACTGATACGCGAATGAAATAACGGAACACAAGCATTAAAAAGATTGCAAACCCTCCACACACCATACGCATATACACGTCACATAAAAATTGTATGACAGTGACCCGGCTGTAATATTCCATTTAATATGACGCTCTTGTATCCCCTAATTTCATAAGGGACATTTGTGTTGTAACCTTCAACGGACACGAGTAGGTAAATGGAGACATTAAAAATAAAATAAAATAAAGATCCACAATAATAGAGTTTTGAAATTTAAAGGCCGTGACGCTAACCAATAAGGCAACACTTCACCAGATAAGATCACGCGCTAAAAGGCAGATAAAGTAACTCGAAAATACCTCGAAAACTTCTGCCGGAGTATTTTCAGAAACGATAGAGTATCTAAGGGTAAACCGAGACATGTGTTCGCTGCTTTTGACTCCTCCTCCACACAGCGAATTTCCTGGGAAATCTGGTGACGGCACTTGTCCTGTCACCTCGTCAGTTACGGCGTGCGACAGACAGGGTGTATACTCTTTGAGAATTTTCGCACAAGTTTAGGAGTACCATCAATACTGCCTTGTATAACACTGTGGCCGAGTGATCTGCATATGTGGTCGCCTGGAACACGGCCCTTACACGATTCCTTCACTCACCCTTACATCAGGCATAGTGTTCGACAAAAGCACAGCAGCCACGTACCCAATTTTCTGGCCGTTCAATAGGCTCCCTGTGTGAGAGACAGGGCGAACAAACTTTGCACAGCTAGGCACTGGTTGCCGAACACCAGCCCACCCAATCAGACAGCCATCTACGCAGCTTGCATAACCACGTGGGCCCCCGTGAGTGAGTGTAGGCTGCGGAGTTGACAGCGTTCGCGGCCTCGATGCCTAGCACTGTGCCGAGGCATAGCTGACTGATTTGGTTTCTTAGCCACCTGGAAGAAACCACACGGCTCTTCAGTTGCATCCGCGAGTGTTCGTCCGCGAGAGAGCGAATCAGAATCAACAGCATCGAAGCAAGTGGAAGGGATGTCTGCCACTCGCTCGGTTTCGTCACGCGGGAGTAGTGTTGTAGTTGTGACGTACGTAACAATCATGTTTCCTTAGCGATATGGTAGTGCCTGCTGCTTGAAACTGAGAATTAGCCGCTGAGAGAAGCCGTGCCTCGCGAAAAGCGAATAATGGGGAACAAGATGTGGTCACGCGGTTTCGCCACGCGGATGCAGAGCTATAGTTCGTAGCCCGCTTCTCAATCATCAGAGATTTAACTGAACTGTAGCTGACAGCCGGTTTTACAACACTGTTGCGCCATGAGACAGATGTCCAATAACAAGTAGCTTTAGTCAGAGTATAATTAAAATAATATTTAATTCTTCTCAACGTTTCTGGTTGTATATGCTACCCAATATATTTGTAAACACACGTAGGATTAAAGTAAATGTCGGACTCAAACACTCATTCAGTAATTTCATACATTCAAATTCATCATCTATGAAACAGCTTTGCACCTTTCATTATGAGACTCATTGTTTCTGATGAAGGCTATGATTCGAGAAAAATCTGCCTTCTGTGGTCACTTGAGAGAATATGGGCATACACTTCCAGCTCAGTGTTGTTTCAACTGTTAACGATCAGTTCAATTTTAATAGAATAATTATCAGTTGGTAGCTGCTGTCAGTAAAATTATCATTTCAGCTATACACTTTGCTTTCAGTAATCTCACAAGAGACTCAACCGGCAAACCAGCAGTCTCATCTTAACAGGCTGCGAGGAAAATTTCACTCTTGACGTAAAAGTGTCAGAAGAAGAAGAATTCTGAGTTTTCCAGAAAAACGACCACATATATTTTGCGTTAAATGAAATACTCTCAATCAAAAGAAATTGTTTCGTTCAAAATTTGTGAACCTCTGCTGACATGTTGTCAAAATTACGTGTGTTACGCACAGCGGGTAAATTTTTAAACGTAAGCGTTACGATGTTCAATATTATATGCACAATAGTGCATAAAATCAGAAGCTTTGGAACAGAAGCGGTGAAGAAAGATGTCTGTGGAAAATGATTATTCTAACACAGACAAGTTTCTTGCCCATGTACTAAGGCTTCCTAAGCAGCGTAATCTGATAAGTAGAGGAAGCGACCTTAAACAATGTAAATTTGTAACTGGAGGAACCAGTAGGGGTAATAATATTGTAGATGGCACACAGATTGATATAGGTAGGGAAGACTACAGAAATGATGCTCTGTAGATAAGGAAGTGCTATGAAATGATCAGTGAGGCAGCGAATGCTGTT
Organism: Schistocerca americana; assembly: GCF_021461395.2. Taxonomy (NCBI): domain Eukaryota; kingdom Metazoa; phylum Arthropoda; class Insecta; order Orthoptera; family Acrididae; genus Schistocerca; species Schistocerca americana. The sequence goes on along the minus strand of NC_060123.1, from coordinate 290,709,861 downwards.
TGTAACTAACGACAGATGAGCGTGTAGACGAACTCTGCTTTCGCAATACCACGCTGATATTAAAACCGAATTGTGATATTAGAAATTCTCCTGAGCTAAAGGCACCGAAGCGTTTCAAAGCGTTTTGCAGTAAGACAACAAATTACGCGTCCACCCAGTCTATGAACGGACGATCCTATACTGTTATCATTAAGCAGTGCTCACTTTACACCTAAAAGGAAGAATCAACTGTTATTGCATACACGAAAAGGAATTCAGTACTACACTACTCCGTTGCGCAACTAGTAAACCTACTAGTCCGTAATTGGAAACTAGTGATACGCAAGATCAATATCACACAATCAAAACTAACCACTGGAAAGAAGAATTATTTAGACCAAATATTCGTAACTATATACACGTCTTACGTAGCTAGTCCAAATCAATGTTTATAATGATTATCAAGGGAAAGTTAGAAAGCAATTTAAGAGAAAATACGAAAAATAGGAACTACGCTACACAAAAATATGAAAGACTAACGATTACTGAACATTAGTTCAGTGCATGACCAATTATTACTTAAGATATTGTTGAGCGTGAAAATTTTGCCCATGACACAACTTCAATACAATGAAGTTCAGTAAGAGCACAGATTTTGAAAATACAGCTATATACATATTTATGTGAGTGTGTGTATGTGTGTAGATATATATATATATATATTCATATAAATATAAGTCAAGATCTAAAACTTAAATATGTAACATGTACCTGTACACACAGACAAGTAGAGAGACCCTTCGTCTTGTACACATGCAACTGAAGAGCTATATTTATTACAGAGTAAAAATAGGTATTGATTTGTAATTTATGCACTTAGAACTGCGCCCTGTACTTTTCTGTTACCACATATCAACTTAGTACTGTATAACACCATTTCTGACCTCCAAAAGAGCCTTGCAGAATTATATACTCATTTAAATCACATATATCACACATCCGATTTTAGTGACAAAGATAATTAAGTATCTATACAAAGGTCTGAAATGTGTGCGTCACGTTTTACGTCTTTAGTAGGCTCCTCGTTGTTTCCTCAACTGTTACCAAACGTGTTGTATCCTCAGGGATCTGTAGAGAGTTTCGGACACGTTTTGTTCATTATAGTACTCCAGGAGCCGATAGACCCATGACACTGTTAAAACGTCAGAAATACACAAATACAAAAGCCAAAAATTGATTTGGAGTATCGACAATGATAAAATCTCAGAAAAAGAAAACAATAATGCACAACGATCCCAGCTCACGCAGACTCGCTACATTGTTCCAGTAAAAGGTTGTGGCCGTAACGAGGTGCGTAGTAGTATACGCTGTAATGAAGAAAAATAAATATCACTCTAACAACGATAACTATTCGACGTTTTGTGTCAGATAACAACCAGGAAGAACGAACTTTGTCCTTCGCCATGGTCCGAGAGAAGAGTACTTCGCACAATTCGTGCGTGTTCCCATACTGTCCACTTCTCGCGACTCTTGCTATCGAATTGATCATGGCAAACCTATTTCGTTTACAGAGCTGACATATGACGTACTGGTTCCGATACATACAGAGGTACAATATCGCAAATCCCAGTTCTTAAATGATACCCAAGCACTGGTTATGTGTAATAATGTTGCAAACAGCAGTGGGAAAATTGGTGAGGCACACAAAAGTCACTCAGAGAAGCTGAAAAAAGAAGGTATTTGAAATAAGTTTCCAGAACAAGACTCGTAATAGTACATCTAACTAACCATCGGCATCTTGAACGTTCCGACCTCAAAGCAGTTATTGCAGCAATAACGGAAAAGAATTCTCAAGCAACGCTACGTATAACGAGCGGAAAATATTGTAGTTTACGTTACCATAATTCGTGAAGAGTATTTGGATGGTACGAAAAATTTTAGTTTAATTATTAAAAAAGAAGGAAAGTAAATTGCAACTTTAATGTAATAATTTTTTCAATCTAACAAGCAGAGGCTAGGCTCCGTTTTTGTTACCGACAGAAAGTTTTCATAGTATGGTCTGATTATTGGTCCCATTGACAGCAACAAAAAACGATTTTCATGAAAATTGAAATAACATAAGAAATTTCTGGTTTCACGAAACTCAATCAAAACTAAGCACAGCATTTAACAGTGAACTTCTTATTAAAATAATTCTGTTGTAGAATGGAAACTGAGATGTCAATTGTGCACCATTGGTATAACGGTAGAGGGAAAAATTATTGTATAAACTTACAAGGGAGGGAGTGAACGCTCGATTTTTCACTTCATATTTTCCTTTCTAGACGTTACACAGTACTGGACCAAAGTGGTGTACTGGATAGGAGTAACTGGGAAGCTACTTTTCTATCTCAGTAATTGAGTTTGCTTCTGCCTTAGAGTAAAAATATCTATGGAGTGAGCATAGCGTTCTGCGCATGTGGCCAGCAACAAACCGAAATAGTCATGTAGCGTTGGTATGAAACTGTTATCTACATTTTGCTTACAGACGGAAACTTTAATATCACAAGTATTGGTTCCATTTTCACACGTTTATGTGTTGATACGGGCAATAACAAGGGCAGTGAATTGTTGCTGCTACAGACGCTACCGCTTTAAGGAGGAAAAGTTTCTTTGCTTAGGTAAGTTACACAGAGGTATAAAGATATTGATCATTCAACGTAGTAACAGACGCTTAATCTGTTCGTTAATATCGAGGCACAATATAATGAAGAAATAAAATCGTTGTGGTAACATATGTAAACGTAGCGCCGTACATTACCAAGACAAGTGTTAGATAAATTCGGCAGTGTGAGAGTGTGCTGCCAGTCTATCAGTATGTACACGTATTTCGAGCAATGTTAACCTGCATGTTACATTTGTTTAATACAATCTGAGTCATTTCCTCTGTATTACACAATTTCGCAAACCATTGTGCTTATTCAGCAGTAGTCAAAGTTACTATAACGCGTTGAATGCCTATTTGCTATTAGTATTTTGCTTCACAAAGTACGAAGAAGATCAGAAACTTTGTACCACAAAATAACAACGGAAGAAGTTAGTTCCTAAAAAAGTCTCAAATTGAGATAAATCGCTAATTTTCTGAGTGTCGTAACTTCAAACTCAAAGCATTCTAGGGACACTCAAAATTGCGCCGCAAGAAACGGATCTCGTAATGCTGGCGCTGCATAATTAATGAAGACAGAGAGTCGTCGATACGACAAAGTTCAGTACGAAATTTAAAAATTTTGCGGTGCCAACCTCTGCTTTTCACATTGAAAAAAAGAAGAAGAAAACAGTAGCATTCAAGCTATGGAATTTGTGGCAAATAAGAGATATGCCCTAGGGTGTTTTAGCCATGTTCCTTCCAAATAAAAGCGAATTGTTAAAATTTCTTAGAGTTGGATGTACAGAATCCAATCTGTGAATACTGGGTTGCCCATGGCGTGACTGAAGGCTGGGGTTCGGTTCCAGGCAGGCCAAGGATACTTCGTTCATTAACGGGAGGACTGAAATGGGGTGCTGTCAGCCTCGTGATGCCAGTGGAGGCGGTACTGGACCGAAAAGTAGCGGCAAGAGGTCTGCTAACCCGCAAAACGTCTAGGAGCGCTGTGTGCTAATACCACGGTCCTCCATACCGCATCCACATGAAACCGTTCGTTGATGGGTGATACGGTGGTCCATTGGGCCGGACTGGTTAACCCGAAAACGCCTGGGACCGCTGTGTGCTAACAGCACGGCCCTCCATACCAAATGAAGCCCTTCGCTGATGGGTTATACGGTGGTCCATCGGGCCGGACTGGTTAGTCTGCGGCCAGGACGGCGATCCTTTTGTGTACTGGGGGGTAACTAAATTCAAAATTAATTAAGGAAATACCTTGCGCCGTCCCACAGGCGGATGACCTTTTGAATCGCTGAATGCTGATATCAAAAGTTCGGTTCCACGCATCTGAATGCTCACGCCACAGGTATTCCTACTCTATGGCTGCTGGTAGGCTCCTCTTCTCACCTTCCTCGTAAAATACTGCACAGAGGGCGAGGAGACTTACATTTCTCTGAGGAAGGCTTCCCCGGTTATACGGCTATCAGAAGGTGCAGCATTAATTTCATTAGCAAAATATTGTCACGAAGATGCTACACTGACTGTTGATGTCTATAAAGTCACAGGAATTGTGTTCCATACACGTTCTCGCTGTCTGCTGTTGGCCATGTGTCGATGAAAACCCTAGACTGAAAGAAAAACAGTTTCTAGTTGCCAGTGTCAGAGACGAGAGCGAAAACGGCGAGGAGAAAGAACTGAAGACAGCCAGACTGTACGTCGCAGGGCAGGGGGCGGCCGCCAGGGTGGGTTCGTGGGCCGGCGTCGCGGTCACACGTAGGCTGCGTTGTCCTTGCGCTGGGCAGACTTGGCGGCGCGCGTGGCGAAGGTTCCTAGCGAGCAGACGAGCTGCGCCAGCGCCTGCCAGATGGACGTGCGCTGCTGCTGCTGTTGGTGGAGGCGTGACGGGCGCTGGCGAGGCCCGGGGGCGGCGCCGTGCGGCGACGGGGGCGACGGCGACAGGTGCAGCAGGCGGGACGGCGCCTCCCCGGGCACGCCGGAGCCGGCGGCGCCGCCCCCGTGGCCGGCGGGTGGCGGCGTCAGCTGCACCTCGCGCGGCGCCAGGCTGCGCGGCAGGGCCCGCGGCGCGCGCCGCCGCTGCGCCTCCCACACCTGCGGGCACGAGCGCAGCCCGGCGGCAGTAAGGCAAGGTGACGCTGACTGCTCTCTAAGTCTCCCCCTGTGTTGCAATTTAAAGTCTTAAAAACATTTATACAGACCACTTTTATTTATTTACGTACTCTGATCAGATTAGGGCTTTCGGGCCCTCTTGTATATCGCGCCAGATACCTAAGAAAGAACAACAATTTTAACATGCAAACAGTCGTAAAATGTTTTGATATATGTACACACAATGTGAATACATAATACCGCGTGGGAACTATTAAATTTAATACTTTGCAAAAACAGAAATAATGTCTGATAGGATAGCCGCAATCAATGATTTTACAACGTTACTTACCGAACTATCAGTTTAATAAGTCATAGCTGCAAAATACTAACGCGAATTCTTTACAGAAGAATGGAAAAACTGGTAGAAGCCGACATTGGGGAAGGCCAGTTTGGATTCCGTAGAAATGTTGGAACACGTGAGGCAATACTGACCCTACGACTTATCTTAGAAGAAAGATTTAGGAAATGCAAACCTACGTTTCTAGCATTTGTAGACTTAGAGAAAGCTTTTGACAATGTTGACTGGAATACTCTCTTTCGAATTCTGAAGGTGGCAGGGGTAAAATACAATGAGCGAAAGGCTCTTTAAAATTTGTGCAGAAACCATATGGCAGTTATAAGAGTCGAGGGACATGAAAAGGAAGTAGTGGTTGGGAAGGGAGTGAGACAGGGTTGTAGACTCTCCCCGATGCTATTCAATCTGTATATTGAGCAAGCAGTAATGGAAACAAAAGAAAAATGCGAAGTAGGTATTAAAATCCATGGAGAAGAAATAAAAACTTTGAGGTTCGCCGATGACGTTGTACTTCTGTCAGAGACAGCAAAGGACTTGGAAGAGCAGTTGAACGGAATGGACAGTGTCTTGAAAGGAGGGTATAAGATGAACACCAACAAAAGCAAAACGAGGATAATGGAATGTAGTAGAATTAAGTCGGGTGATGCTGAGGGAATTAGATTAGGAAATGAGACACTTAAAGTAGTAAAGGAGTTTTGCTATTTGGGGAGCAAAATAACTAATGATGGGCGAAGTAGAGAGGATATAAAATGTAGACCAGCAATGGCAAGGAAAGCGTTTCTGAAGAAGACAAATTTGTTACCATCGAGTATTGATTTAATGTCAGGAAGTCATTTCTGGAAGTATTTGTATGGAGTGTAGCCATGTATGGAAGTGAAATGTGGACGATAAATAGTTTGGACAAGAAGGGAATAGAAGCTTTCGAAATATGGTGCTACTGAAGAATGCTGAAGATTTGGAGGGTAGATCACATAACTAATGAGGAGGTATTGAATAGAATTGGGGAGAAGGGGAGTTTGTGGCACGACTTGACTAGAAGAAGGGATCAGTTAGTAGTACAAGTTCTGAGGCATCAAGGGATCACCAGTTTAGTACTGGAGGGCAGCGTGGAGGGTAAAAATCGTAGAGGGAGACCAAGAGATGAATACACTAAGCAGATTCAGAAGGATGTAGGTTGCAGTAGGTACTGGGAGATGAAGAAGCTTGCACAGGATAGGGTAGCATGGAGAGCTGCATCAAACTAGTCTCAGGACTGAAGACCACAACAACAACAACAACTTATAATCCGTCTTGACTGCAAAATATCAGATCTGAAGATGGTTCTAGAGGAACCCAATCCGGTCATATGAATAAGCATTTTGCAATCAAGACGGATTATAAGTAAAATTTAATACTGACAGTCGTCTTCTTCTACTACTGCTGCTGTCACTATTAATGATAACTGTACTGGCGTAAGCTGTCGCCAGCACACCGATCGGCAAGGTCGATTAGTTGGCGCTGGGTCAAGTGAGCCTATCATAAGAGAGGACAGAGACACACCCACAACAACAGTCCACCAACGCCCTCTCCACAGCATGTATTTCGGCAACCGCCGTTGACCGGAGGGGCTCACTCTCTCACTCACTCAGTCATCCAGTTTCGCGACTGTCAGTTTATGCGCAGAGCGGGTTTAGTTCGTCATTGGCTACTACAGTACATAGCGACCAGATCAGTGACTATAGCGCGACTAATTTTACTGTCATTGTATCAGTCTGCAAGAGGACTGTTACTGATGAGCTTGTACCACAAAATATGGACCCTATTTAAGTTAAGTTCAAATGGTTCAAATGGCTCTGAGCACTATGGGACTTAACTCCTGAGGTCATCAGTCCCCTAGAACTTAGAACTACTTAAACCTAACTAACTTAAGGACATCAAACACATCCATGCCCGAGGCAGGATTCGAACCTGCGACCGTGGCGATCACGCGGTTTCAGCCTGTAGCGCCAAGAACAGCTCGGCCACTCCGGCCGGCTCAAGGTAAGTAACAGCTTCCTATTCATGTAAATAAAGAACCATATCAATCCGCGTGTGTATTTGTATTGTAGAAAGAAGATATCGGCCACCCATAATGACATCCTCTCTCTTGCTTCCTTGCGGTACAAGACTCTGTAATAATGATAACAATGATGATAATAATAACAATGGCAATAACAGTAATAATGAAAGCGACAGAGATAAAAAGAATTTATAGTTGCGCGAAATTTATATTTTCTGATACAGTGGGTTCTGAGAAAGAGAAATTTAAGTGGACTGCACCAGATAAAAGCACTGAGAAATGAGGAATAAATGAGAAAGAAACCTCAAGAGACACGACATCAAGTCTGTTTTAAAGCCAGGAGGAAAACTGAGGAATTTCTTCCATTCGGTCAAAGACGATCTTATTCTTACGAAACGTGGCTAAGATCCCAAACCAATGTGGGAAATTTTATATTGGGCAGGCGCGACGAATCGTACAAGGACGTTGTGTTGGACACCGTCGTCGTACACACCTGGAGCAGCCTGATAAATCAGCGGTAGGAGAACATTACCTGCATACGGGGCATAGCACGTTTTACGAGAAGACAGATACGATCCCCTGCGTCATCCTGCGTTTTTAAAGAGGCCATGAAGACCCCCCTTACGGCGGATAATATAATCAACGGAGATGCAGGTTTCCGACAAAGCGCCGATCGAATCCCGCACTGGCTGCCATAAAATTAAAATAGGAGAAATAAGAACTTCCAGTACGTGACTCGATGCAGTGCAATGCTTCTAACAGGAGCGTCCTGCAGCACAGTCTTTCCCCACAGTGCACGCACGGGAGCCCTTTTTGTGGCTTCCGGTAGGGGGCACTAAGAGCGTCGCTTTCCTCCAACTCCGAGCGTCTACTCGTGCCTGCGTATTGCCTGGTCGTAGCCTGATATATTTCAACGCCGCCGCGCGATTATCATCAGTCTCGTGTTGCAGCAGTGACAACAGAAACAACTACCACCTGAAGACACTGAACAGTTGTATCGACAACATATCGTGGGATTTTCACTATATGATATGGCGACAAAAACCAGAGAAGTCAATTCGCTACAGATCCTTCGGGAACGCATAAAAAGTCACATCAGGGGCATCTAATTCGAAATATGGATTTAACGGGGTAACGATTGCTTACGGGAACAAAGGTAGACGTTACTGTCGCTTCAGTAGATATGTCATTAACTGTGTTTTGAGACTGGAGATGTTATTCAGTCTGCCTTACATACCGATTACAGAACATGTCTGGACTGTAATTGGCCAGCAGCTGTCCATCATGGTTCTATTAGCAATCGCTGTTGATGGTTTTGTATGATCCCTTGCATGATGTGGGAAGATTTATCGGAGAATACCCAGAGTCCCTTTAGTTTACAGGTCTAGACTGCAGCACATTATGAGATTCATGTCATACTGACTCACATCTGTATCTTCGTGAATACCCTGCAGTTCATATTTAAGTGGCTCCCGACGTCATACAATCGTGTAACTGTGCGCATATTTGCTACTGTTAATGAAATAAAGTCCATCTCACGAGTGTGTCCTCCTCCATGTTGTAAATTTCATAAACTTGAATGTGTTCAGCTGCTGACAGGAGATGGTTGCATGTGACACGAAGACACATTACATTTGTAACGATGTTAATGACTAGGTTTAAGGACTGACGTAATAGTTCAATACTGAGTACAAATATGTTTATGGATGTAAATAAAATTATAGATAATGTTTTAGCTGTTCAGTCAGAACGTCTATTATTCTTCAAGAACAGAATTGCGTTGAGCAGCAGAATCTTAGAATTAACAGTTATTAACTATACTGACAGTAAAAAATGGCAGCAGCACGAAGGAAACAGTGGAGGGACATAAGAACTTTACAATATACGAGGCGTGCTTTTTAAGTAAGGTCCGTTTGAACGTAAGTACACAATGAAAGGTTATTTCAAAAAAGTAAATTTATTTTCGGAAAGTACATACTTCGCTCTATTTTTCGACATAGTTACAAAGTTTGTTCAAACAGGGATCACACCTCTCAAACAATTTTAAAATACCCTCTTCATAAAAACTTGCCGCTTGCTCCGATAACCAGGAGTTCACCATTGTAACAGTTGACACTAATTTGTGTCTGAGGAAGGAACAGATGATAATCGCTCGGCGGAAGATCAGGACTGTAGGTTGGGTGGTCTAAGACTTCCCAGCCAAACTGTCCAATAAATCGCGGGTCTGACCTGCAGTGTGAGGTCTTGTTTCATGGAGAAAGACAATTCCCTTTGTCAGAATAACCCTGCGTAGCTTTCGCAGGGTTTGGCATTATGCTTCCGCATTAATAATGGTTCCTCGTTGCATGAAGTCGACCAACAAAACACCGTGTCTATCCCATAACACCGGCACCATGATCTTGCGCTGGGACAGAGTCTGTTTGGCCTTCACCTTTACAGGCGAGTGTGTGTGACTCCATTCCATGCTCTGTTGCTTCGATTCGGGCGTGATGTGCGAAACCCATGTTTCGTCTCCAGTTACGATCTGACTCAAGAAGCCGTTACCTTCTTCGTGATAACGAGCCAAGAACTTCATCGCACACCCAAATCTTTGGTTTTTGTGGTCCTCTGTTAGGAGTTTCGGGACCCAACGGGAGCACAGTTTCCTAAACTTCAGGCGTTCAGAAACAGTGTTGTAAAGCACTGATATCGACACGTCAGGAAATTTGTTTGAGAGACCTGTTATTGTGAAGCGCCTGTTCTCACGAATCCTCGCTTCAACTGAAGCCACCAAATCGTCTGTAATCAAAGAAGAGCGACCGGAGCGGTCCTTATCATGGACGTTGTCACAGCCATCTTTGAATTCTCGTACCCACTTACGCTCTTTGCTTTCACTCAAAACAGTATCACCGTACACTTCGCAAAACTGTCGATGAATTTCTGCAGCAGACAGGTTCGTTGCTGACAAAAACCGTATCTCCGAGCGAACCTCACACGCGACGGGCTAGTTGATAGTCTTAAACAATTTGAAAGCACAGAACAGAACTAACAGGTTAGCTACAGAGCTGAAACTGAGCACAGTTGTTCCCGAGGCATGCCGGTAGACGATGCACGAGCTCGTTGCTTGACACTACTAGTGTCTACAACAAAACGGGCCTTACTTAAAAAAAACCTGACGTTCTCCGCTACACCACAGCATTTTCCTTCCTGCTGCATCTCGTGTCAAATAACACACATTTAATTAAATACTATAATTCAAGACTGAACGAAAACAGTCTATAGGTTCCAGTGAAAGAAATCAAATCTTGTGTAATGGTCTGTAGTTCATATTCAAATAATTCTACACACTGTCACCTTAAACAGACTAGAATATAGCTCCAACTATCCTAAGACTTACAGATTTATATATTCATATATAAATGCGATGGAAAGGAATCACCCCTTTGACATCATAAGAGCAACGGGAGCCAGCATTTTCATCGCAGATGCTTAACTGTACTGTGGAGCCACGAGGCATAGTCACTACTCGGTTATCGAATGAGCCTGGTGTTATCCTGTCGATGCGTGTTGGTGGGCCTAATAGCCTTCGCTTCCCACTAATCCAACGTAAGGGGATTCCAGTAATTGATCTGGACGCTTGGAAAGAGAATCAAGGGATTTAAAGCTCGCAGCAGAAGTGAAACAGCGCTGATTATTCTGCCTTTCGTTAGAAATTTTACAGCCTCCACCTCTTTTGTGATGGAAGAAGGCTATTGACGTATATGATTTACATTTTGTCTTAATTTGTGTTGTTGTATAAATCATTATCTTGAAGGTCTGTTTGAGACCCGCTATTCATTATCATTTTACAATACGTAGTTGTACACTATAGACACTGTTGTTATTATAAATGTGTCAACTTTATCTTCTGTTAGTAACTAATAGTATGTCAAGAATTTCATAGTATCTTTGGAATAACAAAAATAGCAAGTCAAGATGAACTACATTGGTGAGTTGTATTTCACAAATGCTTCTGTCAAGTACAGCATTTTATCGCTGAGCATAACTATGGTATTCCGGTGCGTTTCTACGTGACTTGGTGTCAGCTTTTATTTAAACTGATGGGTTATCAGCGTCAGTGATATGATTTGATTTCCTAAGCTTTGTCAGCTAATTAATGAAGAAACTGTTTTTGGGATGAGGTAGGATATTTAGGCGACTGTTTAGCAGAAACCTTAAAGACTTAAAAAACACAATTGCGAATACTCTGAATCATTTCCAAGACTTAATACGGTTAGTAGAAACAAAGAGTATTGGCTAATAGAGTCTGAAGCCGAAATTTGTGTCTACTTCGCCGTACGTCAGTGTTCAACATTTAATTTTCGTCCTGTAACAATGAAAATTAAAATTACAGTGCGATGTCTAGTGACAGTCAGTTACTACACATTGCGTACACTTTTGAAGTTGCCAATTAACTGAGGTCACAGGCGTACACATTACTTACTACAATCGACAGGTACAGTGTGAAAGAATTTGATAATAGCGTATATTGGATTTGGTGACCGATAGGACAGGATGAATATGTGTGCAACAACAAATCTGCCGAAGAATTTTATCGGTCTAGTTATGAAAGCTTATATCTTCATTGGGAGTAATTTGACCCAGTGTGTGTGTGTGTGTGTGTGTGTGTGTGTGTGTGTGTATTGGGGGGGGGGGGGGGGGTGGAAGCTTATATCTTCATTGGGAGTAATTTGACCCAGTGTGTGTGTGTGTGTGTGTGTGTGTGTGTGTGTGTGTGTGTGTTGGGGGGGTGGGGGTGGAGGGGGGTGGGAGGGGGAGTACATCCCTTTACGCTGTTGCTACTGACTGGCCACCGTCGTGACTGATAGAGGATGCGGACCTGCAAGGCCTTCCTCTTGTGTCAGGAAGAAGGCCTGGCCTGCCGCAGAGCGAAGTGAGCCGCCGGAGTGCTGTTTCTATAGCATTCCTCGCCGACTCCTTAGCGAGCAGCTCGGCGCGCTTTCTGAACGCCGGAGAAGACAATATTCACTGAAGCAATCACATAAATAAAATGTTATTATGGATACTGCTGTTTGACAGAAGCCTTCGGGAGTGACACACGAACACTCACCAGCCCACGGAGCTCGGCCTCCGACCCTTGTAGCGCCATTGCCTCACCTGTCCGAATTCGACAGCCACTGCTCTCCTGGCACGAAGGAGTGACCGTTGCAGTTCGATGGAAATTCGGCGTGCTTGATGTTATTCGATTTTTTGAAGTCGACGTCGCATCACAGCAGACCTAATGAACTTACACATTCAGTTCATCACCATCTTTGGACTTTCGAAACGTTGGTGTGACGACTGTGGGAGCACCATATTGACAGATACCAAATGAATTTGGCTTCAGTGCATTGACTGCAGAGCGAGATGGCGACGGGATGGAGTCAGAAAACAGAATGGCCAGGATAGGTGCAAGTCATTCCAGAAGAACTGAAACACGGGAAGGTCATAAAATTTTCCTAACACCTCTGAAGCGTAGAAATATGACAAAATCTGATCCAGGGCACTAACTTAGAGTTAGAGGGTCGTCAAGAACGATCGGGAACTGTTTATTGGGAGATGGGTAGAGATCTCGAGCTGCCGTGAGTCGTTTACCACAAGCACTGTATCACAGACAACAGAGACTTCCATAACCAGAATCAATTGGGATCTCGAGTGGTATTCTCTGGAATTCAGCTATGAGTACTGATTATGTCTGTGGCGGTTTAACGCCATTGTGTCTTCAGACGACCTTGAGAAAGGTTTGTAGAAGCAGCGATTCATGAGGTCTAAACATCAACACCTGGACTCATGGTATGGGCAGCTATTAGACAGTACCACAGGACTGATTTGTTAACTGTTCAAAGAAGGCTGAAAGCTCGCCAGTATGTGGCAAGAATGGTAGATCCTGTTGTCACGCCTTCACACACCCATGAACAGTGTACTAAATGGCATATTCCAACAGTATAATGCAAAACACGCACTGCCTTTCACATTACAAAAGTCTTGAAGAATATAAGGATCCTTCACTGGCCTGCCTACTCCTACCGTTTGTGACCCATGTAGCATATGTGGGATGTGATGGGAAGATGTACAGTTTCATACTAGACTACAGGCAGCAGTATTTCTAAACAGACACTGGATACCTTCCAAGCATGGCAATACAATCTTCAGGATGATTTTGAAAAATGTTTGCTCCCAAGCCACAGAGAATAGAACAGTACAGGGTTATTATAAATGACTGAAACGATTTCATAAATTCACTGTAACTACATTAATTGATATTTTGTCACAAAACTCAAATTCAATACAGAAAAACTGAGAAAGAAATCTTTTGATCCAGTCGCACTTCAGATTTCAGCCACGAGAACGCAGCAGTGGGCAGTTAGGCAAGATGGCGCTAGGCGCCGAGAAAATCTATGATGTTGTCGAAATGCGTTCACACCATTCTACCGAAACAGTGCTACGACGTATCAAAACGAAGTTCAACCAAGATGGTATCAGCAGTTTAAAGCTACAGGATGTCTCTGGAAGGTCAAATCAATGGGTCAGCCTGCAGTTTTTCTCTTCTGCAAAAAGACCGTTACAGCATACGTGTATCTGAACGTGCTTGTAAATTGGTTCATGGCTGAATTGAAGGCTGACAGCATTACTTCATCTACCAACGGGATGGTTCCACACCATTTCCAACGTGATGTTCCTGAATCCTTAAACAGGAAGCTGGGAATCCGATGGATCGGTCGTGGTGGGGTTGATGATCAGCAATTAATGTGATAGCCTCCACGCCCTTCCGGGCTAACCGCTTGCGATCTTTTTGTATGACGTTATGGGAAAGATTCAGTGTTTACACCTCCTGCATCAACAAACCCATCATAACTGCGAACTCGTGTCAGCAGTGCTTCTGAACAGATTGATAGGGATATGCTGCGTCGAACGCTGGAAAAACTTCATTATCATCTTGATATCTGAAGATTCAGTAGTGTACACATATGGAGCATTGGTAATATGTAAGAAAAACCTTTCTCAGTTTTTCTTTGTCACCTGTGACAATATGTCAAATAATAAAGCCACAGCAAATCTATGGAATTGTACCGATTATTTATAACAACCCCGTATATTCATATCCGTGGGAATCGCACCTCTTACTGATGTCGATAGACATCAGTTCCGATTGCTCATACACACATTCAAACTTTGGAAAAAGGCTCATGTTAAGTCCGATACTCCTTCGTACTCGAGCTATTGTTAAAAGTTAACAATTTACGTGACTGGGGTTCAGTAACAAAAAATGGTTCAAATGGCTCTGTGCACTATGCGACTTAACTGCTGTGGTCATCAGTCGCCTAGAACTTAGAACTAATTAAACCTAACTAACCTAAGGACATCACACACATCCATGCCCGAGGCAAGATTCGAACCTGCGACCGGAGCGGTCACGCGGTTCCAGACTGAAGCGCCTTTAACCGCACGGCCACACCGGCCGGCGGTTCAGTAACACATAAACTCGTAATGAATGTTCTAAATGTCCTCCTGTTGGTTCTAAACCTACATGCACTCGAAAAATTATGGACTGTCACACTCTTTCAAATACTCCCTGTTGGTTTCCAATGACTTCGCAGGCTTCCGTGATACATCTATGAAGAGTTTCTCCACGCAGGTGGCCTGCTGCGTGGATCAATTGTTTAAGGTGACCCAAGAGATAATAATATATAAATATCAATTCTTCCTACATGCCATGTTTGAACGGAGCACTTCCACTTAACTCACTGCCTACATTACATATACGCAACGGACACGTTGAAGACAGACGAACGACGAATAAAAACGAGTTTCCGTGGTAATATAGCGCCATCTACAATACAATGAATCAAACGGGTGTATTGATAAGCAAAGTTGTTTGGTTGCACCTGGAAAATCTTCATTAGCTACTCAAAACAAAGAATTTATGGACATATGTTTATATGATTTTTTACTTGTTTTGGTGTAAGGAACTTGTCACTAAAGTTGGTAAAAGTATTTTTGAAACACCCTGTAACTTTCGTTATGTGTTGAATGTGTTGTGTCTAGACAAGACAGCCTAGACACAATGAGAGGAAGCCGAAAGGCACGCGCTAAGTTAAAGCTGGATGGCGTGAGGTCTGAAACAGGATACGTAATGAATGTTATAAAGAAAAGTACGTAGCTTCTGGAATACTTAACTTTAATCCATCCTTTTGGTACATCTGGAGATTGTGGCGATACAAGTGAGACTCTTTAGATACATGCCATGTTACTAATGGCGCCTTGCTAGGTCGTAGCCATTGACTTAGCTGAAGGCTATTCTAACTATTGGCTCGGCTAATGAGCTATGCTTCGTCCGTGTAGTCGCTAGTAAAGTCGTCCGTACAACTGGGGCGAGTGCTAGTCCGTATCTCGAGACCTGCCGTATGGTGGCGCTCGGTCTGCGATCACACAGTGGCGACACGCGGGTCCGACATGTACTAATGGACCGCGGCCGATTTAAAGCTACCACCTAGCAAGTGTGGTGTCTGGCGGTGACACCACAGAATGTCTCCCAAAATTTTTGATAAACGTCGAACTGTTTCTTCACGGTGTAGCACTTTCCACGTAAGTCAGTCTATTACTGTGACAAGACTTTAATTCTGGATTACTGATACAAGAGTGTGTTGTGTTCTCTGCATAGCGACTATAGAGACAATCACACAGTTTTTGTCAGTGGGTATGTACAAGTGGGGTACTTCAGAATAGTGTAGAATCAAAAGTAGAAGTATTAATTTACAGCATTGGACCATGAATCTCACACATTACGAGGAAGAGTGAACTATCATTGTTCGTCTAACGGAACATAAGCTGCTTTACAGTTTTGATGGCATTGAAAGTCGTGGGCGGGGAGGGGGGGGGGATGGAGTAAAACATGTAGTTCTCGGATGATCATGTACGAGATACGAAGCAACTTATCTTCAGGAGGAAATTTGAGATTACTTTCATCCTGCCAATATGAATTGCAACGTCGGAGACTACCAACAGAAACCAGCGTACAGCCGGTAGGAATATACACTGACACTATGGGCAAGATGAAATATCAGTAAAGTAGTAAAGATATGATTATGGTACTTCTTGAAGGTATGAGGTACCTTGAAACTACTCTTATAGATTTCCTACCGCATTGGTAAAATGGTGTACCATGTGATCAGTTATCAAGAAAAACGCTGGTTAGTGTTTTTATTGTTAACCAATGAGATGGTAGATCATTTTTATCAATACGAAAATAAAATCTGTCAGGGTAGGTTTTAGGTGTCCCATATCTTCAAGAATACCTCGATAAATTGTTAAATATACACTGAGAGTCTATCTTCCTCTTTTTTTTAGATAGACGCTTCTTTTATGGCTGCACCCTAGAATGAAGACCATTGCATCAGGATGAAGACATATTCCACAACAATAGTTACAAGAACCCAGTCGCTGTTTACATGAGACTGCCCGAGTCGTCGATTACAATAGGGTCTACATCAATATATCAGATATCTTCTAGACCGTATTACAACTTTATAACACCAGCAGTCACCTAGGCAGCAGCAGCATCATCATCACTATCAGCCATTGTACCAGAAGCAACCAGGACAGCATCACCAGCAACAGTAGGGGAAGTTACACTATTACCAAAACAAAATCATCGTAACAAAGTACACGACAACACTTCCCCTAGCAGTACACCAAGTGCCTCTGCCACCTGTAGGTAAACATTACTGCGAATAAAAAATTGTGGCCTCCCAGTCACACCAAGACACACTAAAACTGCTTGGCAAAATTGAGAATACAAGTTATTCCATACTAAACTGCCGCTGTCTAGTTTTATTATGCTCATGTGATGTGACATTCATTGAACCACTTATATATCTAAGTCATGTCTATAAGCGTTTACTATAATGATGAATACATCAGCTCATCTCACATACAGTCTCCCACATCACTAAACCTCAAGATACACGCTTCTGTTCCTTTGTCTTCAGAATAATTATCTATTTTAGAGAAAATACATCAATGACTCCCTTCATAAACCCTCCATCAAAACAATCACACCCTCATACTGGCCTGTGCCACTAACGCCAGTGGTAAAAGGAGTTGACGTAGACTTCACTAATGAAAAATTGAAAATTAATTGAGATACCACGAAGTTACATAAGAAAATCTGTGTGCACTTGTACCAACAACGAGCTGCTTATTTAAATCATACAATCATCTGACCCCATGATAATTTACTGACATCGACAGCTATGATACACTGAATCGGGCACTGCTTGCGGCCCATTAAAGCAACACAATGATAACCTTACCAAAACTATAATAATCCCCCCCACTTGTCCTCAACCAAACATTGCCATCTTCAAGAACAACGTCATTACCTCAGATCTTCAACAATCTACTCATTTGTCTGTCATCAATCTTTTCAACCCATTGTCAAAAATTATGAAGCCAAACCACCACAACGGACATATGAAACCACCACCTTCATTTGTACAGTTGACAGGCATCTCTATACCAATGATTGCTTCCATCCTACATTTACATTAGTCCTCCAAAGATTGTTCTCCAAATATCCACCCTCCTGAAAAACCATACAGCCTTCAAAAGATATCAGGTACCATGTGCCCCATTTCCCTTTTGAACGAAAAAGCAAACTACTTTAAAAACTTGTTATGACTACCTAAAATTAATCACCTCACCCCCTCTTAAAATAACCTTTCCTAACGCCAAGGAAATGGCGTAGGATGTGTACAACATTCTAACCCAAATCACTCATTCCATTAGTTTCAAGACGTATCTTCTTACTCATACCCTCAGATAACACGACGTCCGTTTCTTTTTCTCAAAATTTAACCTTTCCCCAACACCCTTAATACATACGTACGTCTCCTCGATTCCTACGTAATTCTGCAAGACCTAGTTCTGTCACCCACGAAAGAATCGTTTGTGTGTACCTCCAAAATGACCCTATGCTATTCACCCGGTCCTAAACGGTCCCAGCAGTCACCCTCACCATTTTCCCATGACACTGAGCTTTGCACTTGACAATTTATAAATATATCCTAATCACCTAACGCTATACAATTCCCTTTATAAATATACCCTAATCACCTAATGCTATACGATTCCCTGATCCATGTATACCAAACTCATAGCACATAAAGAAAAGCCGTTGACATCATACAGAAGTCCCAGTCATGTGCTAGAAAACAATAGTAGCGTCAGTTTATTGACTGAACGACGATGAATTTCCCATTACTGTAAGTACAAGAGCTGATAAAACTGCCGTTCCTCACGCTGTTATTTATTCCGCGAACCTCTTGAGGCGAGTCTTGTGTCCAGCTGGTATCAGTTGCTTACTTGTCCTTTTCAACGTCTCGAAATGTGACGCTGATATGGCGCAACTTAACGACGTTATTCATCCTGAGAAACACAGGACGAATCCCAAGTGTCCTAGAATGCGCACGGTGTTCAAATATATACTCTGATCTAAAGCCACAATCCTTATCTTCGAATTCCTGTCAAGATCTTCTTCGCAGCTAATTTCTTATAACATGAGAATGTAACAGTTATATCTCCATCCGATCTGTTTATTTGTGTGATCTTCCACAAAACCAAAAATCTCGTCATCTCAACAGTGAATTCCTCGGTACTTGTACTGAGACATTCTCACTTCCCATCTACAGCTCTGACAACACGTTCGCATTTACAAACGATACAGTTTCAAAAACTGCACTTAACGCATCTAAAATAAAATAAAAAGTTATAAAAAAGCTCTGGATAGCATGTACTTTTAGGTAAAAATTCAACCCACCATACTCGAACCTTAAGACACAGCTAAAGACAAAACTCTTGAAGTGAATACATCGTCGGTTCCAATACGATATTATACCACCAACTCAAACAACTTTCTAGGACTTATCACAAAAAGCCTTGTAATCGTTAACTGTACCTTCAATCATACTACATACTCTCCACAGCAGTGGAAAACATGCAAAGTTCTTCTCTTGGGAGAACCTGGTAAACAGCTGTCTCTGACATGATTCTTAGGATTCATCAGCCTCAAGTTCGTCTTTAAACACAATCCTTTAAACCACAGTCATCCAACGAATTCATCAACAACTGGCAACGCGACTATCTATTTCCGACTGCGTAACTGACTTCCATCTGCCCTACTCTAGACATGATCGAGTGTAGCAACTAATCTCTCTTACTTCCTATTAACCAAATAAATAAATATGCGAATTGTTAGTTTTCTATGAAACCAAAAGCCCTTTATGAGTATGACATTCTGATCTGCAGTCCAAATTGCCAACATACGCTCTCCTAGCTTACTAAAAATATCCTCCCTTTCACATAACTGTAACAGGCACAGTCGCAAATGATAAGCGACGCACCTCGAAGCACCAGTCCAGTATCTGTCAGTGGAGATATTCACGATTATTAAATAAGTAAGCTTATATATCACTCGGAACAGATATCCATCATCAGCAACCGAACGTGTTGGGCCTCTCACTTGACACTGAGGTGATACGAGGTGCATTCAAGTTCTAAGGTCTCCGATTTCTTTTCTCCGGACTGGAAAGAGATAGAAACATGCGCATTGTTTTAAAATGAGGCCGCGTTCATTGTCAATATGGCAGCACCGTACGACAGATGGAATTTTACCGCCAGTGGCGAGAATGAGAACTGTTTTGAATACTTAAAATGGCGACGTTTTCCTTACTTGAACAGCGTGCAATCATTCGTTTCCTGAATTTGCGTGGTGTGAAACCAATTGAAATTCATCGACAGTTGAAGGAGACATGTGGCGATGGAGTTATGGATGTGTCGAAAGTGCGTTCGTGGATGCGACAGTTTAATGAAGGCAGAACATCGTGTGACAACAAACCGAAACAACCTCGGGCTCGCACAAGCCAGTCTGACGACATGATCGAGAAAGTGGGGAGAATTGTTTTGGGGCATCGCCGAATGACTGTTGAACAGATCGCCTCCAGAGTTGGCATTTCTGTGGATTCTGTCCACACAATCCTGCATGACGACCTGAAAATGCGAAAAGTGTCATCCAGGTTGGTGCCACGAATGCTGATGGACGACCACGTGGCTGCCCGTGTGGCATGTTGCCAAGCAATGTTGACTCGCAACGACAGCACGAATGGGACTTTCTTTTCGTCGGTTGTGACAATGGATGAGATGTGGATGCCATTTTTCAATCCAGAAACAAAGCGCTAGTCAGTTCAATGGAAGCACACAGATTCACCGCCACCAAAAAAATTTCGGGTAATCGCCAGTGCTGAAAAAATGTTGGTGTCCATGTTCTGGGACAGCGAGAGCGCAATCTTTACCCATTGCGTTCCAAAGGGCACTACGGTAACAGGTGCATCCTACGAAAACGCTTTGAAGAACAAATTCCTTCCTGCACTGCAACAAAAACTTCCGGGAAGGGCTGCGCGTGTGCTGTTTCACCAAGACAACGCACCCGCACATCGAGCTAACGTTACGCAACAGTTTCTTCATGATAACAACTTTGAAGTGATTCCTCATGCTCCCTACTCACCTGACCTGGCTCCTAGTGACTTTTGGCTTTTTCCAACAATGAAAGACACTCTCCGTGGCCGCACATTTACCAGCCGTGCTGCTATTGCCTCAACGATTTTCCAGTGGTCAAAACAGACTCCTAAAGAAGCCTTCGCCACTGCCATGGAATCATGGCGTCAGCGTTGTGAAAAATGTGTATGTCTGCAGGGCGATTACGTCGAGAAGTAACGCCAGTTTCATCGAGTCCAGGTGAGTAGTTAATTAGAAAAAAAAAAAAAAAATCGGAGGCCTTAGAACTTCAATGCACCTCGTAAAAGGCACAGGATAGCTCCTAGTATCGTGTCGAACCTCCTTTTGCCCGGCGTATCAACAATTCGTTGGAAGTCTCTACAGGAATACTGAGCCATGCTGCCTCTACAGCTGTCCGTAATTCCGGAAGGTTGCCGGTGCAGGGTTTTGTACACGAACTGACCTCTCGACTGCACTCCGTAAATGTCCAATGATATTAATGTCGGGTGATCTGGGTGGTCAAATCATTCGTTCGAATTGTCCAGAATGTTCTCCAAAGCAATTGCGAAAAGTTGTGGCTTGGTGACATGGCGCATTGTCATCCATAAAAATGTCATCATTGTTTGGCTGCAGATGGTCTCCAAGTAGCCGAACATAACCATTTCCCGTCAACGATCGGTTCAGTTCGACCAGACGATCCAATCCATCCCATGTAAATACAGCCCACAAAATTACGGAGTAGTCATCAGTTTGCTCAGTGCTTTGTTGACCACTTACATCCGTGGCTTCGTTGGCTCTGCGCAACACACGAATCCTGCCATCAGCTCTTACTAACTGAAATCTGGTCTCAACTGGCCAGGCCATGGTTTTCCAGTCGTGTACGGTCCAACCAATATGGTCACGAGCCCAAGAGTGGCGCTGCAGATGAAGTCGTGGTGTTAGTAAAGACACTCACGTCCGTTGGTCTCCTGCCATAGCCCATTAACGCGAAATTTCGCCGCACTGTCGTAACGGATACTTTCGTCGTACGTCCAACATTAATATATGCAGTTGTATCACCTCAGTGTGTAGGTTGTATCATGAAAGCAGACAGCCTCCTAATGTTGTCCTGAGGAACTTCTACATTCTTGAAACGCAGGCTGTTTGAGTTCATGAAGACTGCCGGTTGGATGTTGGTACCTAAGCGTACGACTTTCCATCATGTCCCGTATATACTCTATGACAAATGAAAGGACGAAGCTGGCGAATCAGGCATCCGTTCGTTACTCACAGTGTTTATGGCGTGTACTGAAGAGTCGCGTCTTAATTACCCTTCTGGAGTGTGCCATTTCGTACCCTAGGCATTAAGGGCATGACAATAGGGTTTACCACTCGTGACACCTACTGGTGAGCAATCAGCCTCCCTTTTAAAAATGCACTGACACGGGGAAAGCAATGAGTGCGAAATATTGATTTTCTCTTTTTTTTCGTAAGTAAGCAAGTAACAGCTAAGGGCAACAGCACTGAGAACGTTGTTTGTTTAATGACACTTAGTATGGCTTGAAAAAGTTCCCTTTGCATGGTTCCTGTAACAAGTATCAAGCTCATTTCAAGGAGAAGGTAGTAAATGGACTTTGCCCAAACAAGTTCGCACTTGAGTTGCTTGGAATTGATAGTGAATATATTGTTGCAAAGTAAGATGCCTTTAAAGTCAGACATGGTCACCAAAAATTATGTCCTTTTAGAAATATGTATTATCACTTTACTATTGATTTTATGGTTGATGTGGGTACGAGGGAGCATTTTACACAACAAACATTACTTAACCGACATTTTCTTCTTCTCTAGGCGTTGAGAAAATATCGTTGCAAGTACTGCAGTTTCACTCAAGAGGCTGTAAGCGTGCTCTATGATGAGTTCCGGAAATACAATGATTCATCGTTACGTAAATGGCAAGTTACCGCTACCTAGTATTTAAAGTATGACATTGAACATGTGGAGGTGCGTAGCAGATCGTTTAAAGACCTGTTAGGACTAAAAGACAAACGTGTATTCACTGTGATCGAAAAACCGAACAAGGGGAAGAACGCGTTTACAGACCGCACGAAAAAAGTCCTAAATCGCATGTTCACAAGATGAAATAGTCTGAAATTGATTAAGAATTTGTAAAATCTCATATCAAGTCATTTCCTACGGAAGAAAGCCAGTTTTATCGTCATTCATCTTGAAAACGTTAGCTTACTCTTTATCTTAACATTCACCGGATTTACAGGGCATTAAAGTGCGATATCCTAACAAAAACATTGATCACAGATTTTACCGAAGCATTTTAAGACATAGTTCCCAGAGTAATCATTTCGTTGGGTTCGTGCTGACACTTGCACGAGTTGTGACCGCCTTTGGTCAGAAAAGTTTTCTTCCATGTTTCAGAAAGAACTACATCCACGCAAAGCTCAAAAAGCTACAAATATTCTCAGATTGGCAACACAGAATCTCACGTATTCCCTCAAGCGCATCGCACACTTTGAGTGTCGACATACAATAAGTTATTCTCATTCCTAGATTAACACACTGCAAGATGTTTTACTGTCGTCATCTTTCAAATTATAGCTAGTGATTTCACCTCCGGTGACAATGAGAATAGTTTCACTTGCTTGTCGCATGAGGGTATTGCCGAATGTGGTGAGGTCGTTCATGCGTGCTGAAAGTTGTTCCCTCCTGAATCACTGGGAAACGTGCACAGAGCAAAATAAGAATCGAATTATGTTAAGTGTTACAATTTACGTCACTGCAAAAAACTATTTCGATTCTGTAGAATTAAAACTCCTGTTTTCTGGACACGTTCCATGTGAAAGTGAATTTGGCATAATTCAAAATGCAGTGTAACACTATGGATCCAGAAGACTTAGCCGAAATGATTATCATACCTAAAACCTTCAAGCCCATTAAAGTAACTACGATGAAAGCTGAAAACTTCGACTTTACTGCTGAAGCTGATAAATGTTCGATTGTGACTTGTTTTTTATCAAAGCACTCTCAGTTGGATTTGAATTGCCAGAGAACATTTCCCGTCTGTTAAAACGAGGCAGTCGTTCAATCAGCTTGAAATGTGGAAGGAATATAGTACAGTCGAAAGGAACAGTCATTCAACGACATCGTCAATCTTTAAAATTTGCAATCAACAAAGAGAAGACTGGTTCTCATGGAGGCAAAGAAGAAAGACTTATTACAAACGATGGGTTTCCTGGATGAAACGTATCATGCACTTTACAGGGAAATTTGTGCCAAAGAAAAGGAGTTTCATGTAAGAGTACTGTACTGAACTTTCTGTTCCTATAGTGTATAAACTACTAATTTAACAACCACACGATGACTCATCCTTAAAATTCAATTTACAGTATACTAAGTGCGGATTTCTTCAATCTAGAAGTATATTTTTTTAATAAAGTATCAAAGTCATCACAAATTGTTAATTCTTAGATGTCCTGGTTCGAAGGAAGAATGACGGTTCTCTAGGGCACTCAGTTTACCGGAAACCCACTCATACTGATTTGTACCTGCAAGCATCGACTTGCCATCACCCATCGCAAACCATGAGTTTGCTTAAAACACTTATTCATAGAGCTCATACTGTCTCAGATCTAGATAGCTTACCTAAAGAACTCACTCATCTAAAGACAATATTCAGCGAAAATGGATATTCCATCCGGCAGATTAACAGGGCACTAACAGTTAAAACCAAGAAGCAAGAAGAGAATAAAGAGGAGAACATGCCGGAACAATCTTTAGCTTTTCTTCCTTTCGTTGCCAAAAATTCGTATAAAATAGCAAGAATCCTCCAAAAATTTCAGATAAAAGTGGTTTTCCGCCCACCATCGAAGATTGTGAACCTTGTGGAATCAGTTAAGGACAATCTGTTACTACGAAAGGCCAGAATTTGCAAGATACCGTGCCAAATGGTTCAAATGGCTCTGAGCACTATGCGACTTAACTTCTGAGGTCATCAGTCGCCTAGAACTTAGAACTAATTAAACCTAGCTAACCTAAGGACATCAAACACATCCATGCCCGAGGCAGGATTCGAACCTGCGACCGTAGCGGCTGCCCGGCTCCAGACTGTAGCGCCTAGAACCAACGGCCACTCCGGCCCGCATACCGTGCCAATGTGGTATGGCTTCCATAGGTCAAACCTCATGCTCCGTGAAAGAACGTTGTACTGAACATCAACGTTACATCCGCCTTTAGCAGCCAAGCGGGTCCGCTATTGCTGAACATCGTGTTTCCACTGGACATTCAATGGAGGATGAGAAAACAATGATTTTGTCCACAGCGGCGTCTTTCTGGGACTCGATTATTAAAGAATCCGTAGAAATACGACTGGCGGAAAATCTGTTAAACAGCGGCTACCAGCTGTACAGTGCATGGAATCCCATCATCTCCACGATATGCTCTAATCGAAGACGACTGAGTGCGCCGACGGCCGCGACAAACAGCAACGCAGAGGGCGACTGAGTTCCGCTATTCCACCAGCGAGGGCGCCGCCGGCGGGTCCACCTATCAAGTTTTCGACGCATCAGCAGAATAGTTACAGCGCGCTACATATTGCGGAACGGAGGACGTTTTCGCCAGTCCGCCACGGCTGACCTGAAGATGACTGGCTGGTGCCCAGTTGAAATATCGTGAGAGGTAAAGAACAAAGACCGGCAGCAAGCCCGAAATTTCTTTGAACAATCATCACAAATTGTTTTTCGTTCCTCCTGAAATGCTTCATTCTCGCTACTTACTGCCTTCCCCATGTCGAAGCCTCATTACCAAACCAGTCCAGTGCCATAGCCAATATTTGATGGTCACAAACCGAAGTCTGACTCATTTCTAAAATCCACGGAATACCACTCGATGTCCCAGCTGAACTCGTTCCACACTATGTAAGTCTGTATAGCCGGTGGTATGGGCCAGTGATAAACGTCGCAAGGCCGTTCGAGAATACCCAATTCACCATAATCTATTCCCGACATTTCATAGTGACATTCTGTGTCTAATCTATGCCCGGATTTCAATATTTGTCATCTGTGTAGTTTGCAGAACCCAACAAACTATCCTAGAATCTTCTCATGTAGTCCCTCTGGAAGGTTGGTCTGTCGTTATGATACTCCTGATTCCTCATGCCAATGATTCGTCCTTTCTCAGAGTCTGAAAGATGGTAATTAGCCAGAGGTGAGCGTTCTGTTCAAAAATGGCTCTGAGCACTATGCGACTTAACTTCTGAGGTCATCAGTCGCCTAGAACTTAGAACTAATTAAACCTAACTAACCTAAGGACAGCACACACATCCAAGCCCGAGGCAGGATTCGAACCTGCGACCGTAGCGGTCGCTCGGTTCCAGACTGTAGCGCCTAGAACCGCACAGTCACTCCGGCCGGCGCGCGTTCTGTGATATGCTGCATATGATCTCCACCTGGAATGCTCCAGTAACACTATACGCATCTAACAGTCATCATGTACTCACACCATTCTTTATCTGCAGGAAAGGCTTTTCCATATACTGACAACGTGACCTTCCGGTCTTGGAAAATCAGTTCGGGATGGGACTACGCAGGTAGGTAGTACACCTCAAGGGTGTCCATTCATACAAGTCTTAAAGCGCACTATGCACAAAATTCCAAGAAAAAGGGTTGTAAAGTTTAAAGCTTAGCTCATACAAGCGTTATATGCGGTCAGAAGTAGCATTCCAACATAAAGGTGAAATAGCTCAGTCAGTTACGTCCTAGAACGTCATACTACCGATCTGGGTCCGATTCAACGCCCAGGTTGGGTTTTACTTTGTTTTGTTAACTGTTTTAAAAATTATAATAACTTTTAAACAAAGTTAATGATCTAAAGTTTTATCAATTAAATCCTACATAATTTTGTTTTGTTTATGAAATCGCTGTCACAGGCTACATGAAATGTAAATTACATTTGTCAACATTTTCTTTTTAAAAAGTTCAAAAGCGTTAATTATTAGCATTACAATGCTATTACAAAATTGGGTGATATTATAAGTTGAGGAAAGCTTATAAATTTTCATTGTTAATTCAAAGAATCGGTGCCTTCGTGGAAAAGCGGAGTATAGCTGTTGCCCTATTCTATACACAAAGAGGCAGACGATCAGAAAGTGTCAAGGCCCGCACGGAACTAATCGAGCAATGGGCCTTACCTACTACAATGCCTGTTCATTCCTGACATTCGCGCAGAGACTGGAGCTTTATGTACTGTAAGATATCGGAATTTTTACAACATTAGGAACTAAAAATGTCTGCCAGTGAAGACATGGCGAAAGTATTCATTAAACAGTGAAGTGTCGAAGGTGATGTTAAAAGATGCTGTTGCTCATTACGAAAACTTGCTTACTACATACACTTTTATTTCATCGGAATCTTCAACGACAATTTCTCGTGAAGCAGTGTTGATTGGTGAAGAAATTCACAGGCGTACAATGGAGAGGTTGACTGAAAAATACTTGGGACTGATGATAACTTGCTCACGAAAATCAAAACTGTCAGGATGAATATTAACCAGAAGAGAAGAGGGCAAGAGAAGTAGACTATCTACTATATTTGGAATACAAAATTAACGTTGTTAATATCACAAAAGCTCACCCTACGTGGAAACTACAAATACCTCAAACAAAAGTAAAAGTGAATTGGGCATAACTCAAAATGCAGTGTAACACTGTAGGTCCAGAAGACTTAGCTTAACAGTGGGCTTTAGCAGCAGCACAGCTGTTTACAGATTTTGAATTTAAAGCTTGTGACAGTTGGGTTCATGGACTCAAAAATAAGCGCGCAATTCGTCAGCGAAAAGTGACAAGCTTTGTTTCAAGAAAAGAAACAGCGTCGATCGAAGAAACTTTGTTTGCTGCAGACACTTTTCGAACCCAAACTTTCAAGAAAGGTCTTGTTATCAACACTGACAAGACAGGTATTTCTGCAGGGTATTTAAAAATTCATTTTGCTCTCTATTTTTACTATTCTCTGACAAAATACTAAAGTTTTGGTTGTTTTTTCCTTTCCAGGTTGTCAATATCTGTCGGTGTACAGCAGGACTCTGGCTGTAAAATAAGGCAAAACTATTTTCGTCAAAAGACACAACATGAAGTATTTGTATGATTACAAGAGGCAACCGGTAACTTTGCTCCACGAATTAAAAAAGTAGTAAAAGAATGTGAGCGAAATTATAAAAACGTCATATTAACGTATTCCAAATCTAGGAAGCTAACGACAGATGTATACTGACTTTCTCAACGGGCGTTTGAAGCCT
The DNA here is from genome assembly GCF_021461395.2 of Schistocerca americana. Taxonomy (NCBI): domain Eukaryota; kingdom Metazoa; phylum Arthropoda; class Insecta; order Orthoptera; family Acrididae; genus Schistocerca; species Schistocerca americana. The sequence goes on along the minus strand of NC_060123.1, from coordinate 290,681,913 downwards.
TATGTGGGTAAAGAACGGTTATTGACCCTTGGCGTGGACAAGCAAAGCCTGAATTATATGATGAAATCTTTCAGGATGACGAGGAATCACCATTATGTACAATTTAAGTGATTCCTCCGAAACATTCTCCACTTGTTCAACCATGTGACGTCTATTTTTGCGAACAAGTAAAAAATCTGATAAAGCGTATACACAATTGCACTCATCTCACTGAAAATAATAGAAAAATAAATTACCATGAGTACTGTATAAAAATACAATCAATAGTCCATCAGCAGCTGTCATCGCCAATTTTTAAGACATAATCCGATACGCCTGGTATGCTTCCAGAGATTCTGATGAAAGAGAAGATTTCAGGAACCTCAACAAAGTATGTTTCTCAACAGATCTTTTTTTAAAAAATGTTGTTCCTGTAAACAATACTCCTCCATAAATTGTGCCAGAAGTCAAAATATTTTTTGTTTACAATGTTTTTAGGACAGTTACCATTCTGGTGCTTGCAAATAGAATACAAAGTTGACAAATGAACACGATATTCTAAAAAAAATTATATAATTGAAACTCCACCGATAATTTTGTGACAGTTGTAATTAATTTACCTCCGTTAAAATGCATTTGAAATTATTCAACATCTTAAAAAGAAAATATTTATGAAAGTAATTCACATTTTAAGTAGCTGTGACAGAGATTTCACAAACAAAATAAAATTATTATTTAATTGATAATACTTTAGGTACCAACTTTATTTAACAGTTGTTATAATTTTTATAAAATTAAAAAAAAATTGAACTATGCTGGCAGGTAGATACGATCGAACCAAAATCGGCCGCATTACATTCTAGCATACTAATGACTGAGCTACTTCACTTATCTGGAACCTAAAGCCTTATTACCCACATATGACGTGTGGTAAGCTATGTTTAAAGCTTCAGAGCCCATTTTTCGGAGTTTTCTGAAAACTGCGCTATAAGACTTCCATAAGTGGACACCCTTGAGGCATACCACTAACCTGTGAAATCTCACCCTGAACTGAATCTCCGAGACGGGAAGATCCCCCTGTGAGAGCAAGTTCGCTTTTTAATCAACATATTCCACAGTCATAGAAATACTACAGTATCAGTTTGATAACGCTTGGAGAAGGCGTTTATTGTTTAACATTTTCAGTTTCCATCAAAATATTTCACAAACATTTTCACTTGCACGAGCAACTTACACCCCACTGTCACCACCATTCTGCTACCCTGTCACCTGAATATCTTATATGTTGCGGACATTTATGAAGCTCCATTCCGTACTTAGATCCTCCAGTATACTGACAACAACACTTACCAAGCTAATGTACACAAGAAATCTCCGTCCACAGCTCGTGGTCGTGCGGTAGCGTTTTCGCTTCCCGCGCCCGGGTTCCCGCGTTCGATTCCCGGCGGGGTCAGGGATTTTCTCTGCTTCGTGATGACTGGGTGTTGTGTGATGTCCTTAGGTTAGTTGGGTTTAAGTAGTACTAAGTTCTAGGGGACTGATGACCATAGATGTTAATTCCCATAGTGCTCAGAGCCATTTGACCCATTTTGACAAGAACTCTCCCATGTCTCCCTCGAAACTCATCCAAATCTTTAATAACAGAAGCTGCAAGTCGATGCATAGAAAAGTGAAGCATTCATTCGGCTGTCACACTCAACGATTCTGTACTCTCTTTATCCACCTATCCGCACTCACCGAAAACATTCCTCTTACTTACCCAGTAAAATACAAGGTTATGACTGAAGGATTTCACATATTTTCTGTAGGTATATTACTTGAAAAAATGTCACACGGTTTTCGACACACATAGAAAAACTGAAAACCGTTTTTGACCAACTAAAAGTAGTCTGTAAGTGGCCACATTGGTAGTAAAGTTCTTCCTACGCTCAGCACAGCGTGTCCCAATCAATCTGTTCGAAGGCAATGCTGATGTAAGCTCGCAATTCCAGTACGTTTGTTTGTAGGTGAGGTATGAACACTGAATCTGTCGCATAACCTGATACAAAAAAATCGCAAGAGGTTAGGTCCAGAGAATGGAGAGGCCATGAAATGACTGCTGATCATCATCCTCCTGTTTAAATATTCAGAAAAAACTTGATGGAAATGAGCTGGAACACCATCCTGTTGTTAGATGAAGTCCACACTGTCAGTCTCCAGTAATGCCATGAGCCAATTTTAAGCATGTCCAGAGATACACATTTCCTGTAACGGTCCTTTTGCGGAAGGAAAAGGGACAGTGAACTTTACAGAGGGCGAGTCACTCTCCCACAGTTTTTCATATCAAGACATTTTTATGAGACGAAAGGAAGTTTTGAACATGGGCAGGTATCGTTGAGCATGCACATTGTTTTTTATGGTGGCACACCTTTGAATAGTATTTTCTGGAGCTGAGAACAAGCAGGAAATTTGGTCACTTGATCAAAACTTGCAGTGGACGTTTAGGATTTGGAAGCCACATGCAGCTCTTAGGGAAAGGAACATCTCAAAGCACTTACTAGGGGCAGAACACTGATTCCAAGAGTTTCTTGCATTAGTGTGCAGAGAATTCTTTTGGCCTAAGACGTGGAAAAACTGTCTACCTGGACGTACCTGTTAAGACACCTCTAGCCGCAGCAACTGCAGGGACGCAAAAGAAATGTAGGTGACCCAGCCAAGGCATTACGACAGTGTGGTAAACGCGCTTTGTGAACAGGGATGGCGGCAAGAAAAATTCACAAGTTTTCATACTCACTGTGGACCGGGCACTATCGCAGGATCTGTCAGCTGGTGTCATTCCTCTTCCTGATGACCTTTTAGAGGGCCTCATGCCTTTGAAAGAATGTTGGAACGGAATAAAAGTTTTATGGCGGCTCTGAAAAGGTCTACGTTGGGACACGAAAGCACTTCTCTTAGTTCAGCCGATGCCCCTGGTTGGACACACTTGAAAATTCTGCTTGTATAGATAATGAGCTCTGTGATAAATGTGTTGCTCACTTTAGGTCCAAACGGAAACTCAAAACACGCTCCTAAAGTGGGCGTGGGGAAAAACAAGTCAGGTGTGCAACATCATCTTCTTTCTGCATGGGAGTTTATGAGTCAGAGATTGGCTGCATCTCTGGAAAAGAGAAGAAATTAACTCTGATTAGAACTGCCCTATGGGTAGAGCAGACAAGTTAGAAGGGAGACGTGGAGCTGGTCGAGTCTTGTGAATGGCACGAAACCCTTGTGGAGCAGTTGTGTGTGTGTTTTTGGGGAGTTTACTAAGATCCGATGGAAAATGAGGAGAGGAGAAACAAGGTCTTCTGATTCAGTCTGACCTGAAGAGAATTTTGGTCTCAAGTCGTGTTTCGAGCCGGTTGCGTTTGGGACACTCAGTCTGGGTGTGATTTTGCACTGGCATTGGCCTTGACTGGGGAACCCGTGGTAAAGACTTTTAAACACTTCAGACCTCAGTGACCTCAGATAACTCTTTATGTTGAGGGTAATCTAATTTGTGTCAGGTCTACCACGATGACGTTTAATCTCCTTGTGCACACGGCTGTGTAAGTGAGTCAAATTGGTCCACGGTATGAGTAATGAAAGGGTATGTCACACACTGGAATCTGCCGAGATTTCAGGACTGCACTTGAGAGTAATTGCGATTCATTTAACAGCTGCGGCTTTGCATATTTTGCACCCCTGATAACGTCGCCCATCCCAACTCTGCAGACGCTTGCGCCACGACCATCATCTGTGACCTCACTACACATCGAGAAAGGGGCGTAGTAGTGCTGCCCTGATTTGTAAGGACGAACAGAATCACAATGTCGCCACTTGTTCTCAGCTGCAACAATGTTGTAGAAAATCTGTGGGAACAAATCCATCAAAGTCTATTCAGTGTTAGATAACTTCAGATTGCTTTATCCTTGTTTTGAGTCAGAGTAAATAGTTTTATCAGACAAACCTTAGTCTTTTCCAACCAGTCAGTACCCAGTGGAGTGTTAACTAGTTTTTTGTGTCTAATCGTGTTGCCAACAGTTCATGATCGTTTGAATGTATTGTTTGTCCTATTTTATGATCAATAAATTTTGCGGTAATTTTTACAAATGACCAATCCTGTGTTGATATATTAATCACCCATCAACAGCTGACTGCAGTAATGACAGGACCACCATTTTATTAAATTACTTCAGTGTTCAAGTTTATTTAGATTCTAATAAAAATGATAATGTGTAATGTAGGCTAGCGACAACAACCACTGTCAAAGACAAAATTAATTTAACAGACGCACGGGACAGGTAGACAAGTGGAAGTCTTACAAGTTAAAGCGATTGCTGTCGGGGTGTAAACTCATAGTGGCCTGTAGCCTTTCAGATCATACCACAAGACCAGTGCAGTCTTGCAAACTTTAAAGCGTGAGACTGCAGAGAACAGATTAACTTTTAGTGAATCACGAACACACTGCAAAATAGCGTGGCGATTCTCATTCCTCCATATTCGCACATTGTTGATTATTGCTGTGTGACTCACAAAAAATGTTTCCTCATTTCTGAAGATAAGTTTCTCACAAGATCCATCCTCTTCCATACGTTGCAATAGTGCCGAAAGTTCAAAGCGTCTGACTTTGTCATCGGAAGTCAGGCCTTGTGGAAATAATGCAAGTGGTGAGGTTTCAGCTTCAGTCGTTTGCCTAAGATCTTCCAAACAGTCGGTTGTAGTATGTTCAGCTCTCCGCTTGCCCTGTACAACTTCTGTGGGCAACCGTTTCTTCACTCACTGCAGGTGATCCGTTCATTTCCCTTTGCTGAGGCATCCATAAGCTTTAGCGCAGTGGTTAGACACTGGACTCGCATTCGGGAGGACGACGGTTCAATCCCGCGTCCGGCCATCCTGATTTAGGTTTTCCGTGATTTTCCTAAATCACTCCAGGCAAATGCCGGGATGGTTCCTCTGAAAGGGCACGGCCGACTTCCTTCCCCATCCTTCCCTAATTCGATGAGACCGATGACCACGCTGTCTGGTCTCCTTCCCCAAAACAACCAACCATAAGCTTTAAATTGTTCGTACCATCTCCAAACTGAGTTAGCAATTGGTGGTCTTTGTTGAACTTCGTTCTGGAGTGCCGCTGCGCAGTTACGACGGCAGAATGATATGAACGCATTTCAAGCACAACATGTGCTTTCTAGGCCCTTGGCGCCATATTGCCAAACTGCTCCCTGCTGCGTCTCGTGGCAGAAATTTGAAGTGCAACTTCAACAATAGATATGTTTTTTGAGTTTGTCTGTATTAGCGTTCAGGTTTGTGACAAAATGCAACTACAGTGATTTAAGAAATCGCTTCAATCATTTGTAACAACCTTGTACAACCCTTGCTAGGAAACCGACCTAGAATGCACACCTGTTTGCCATCTGACACAGGATTCCCAACGACTTAAAACTGCTAACATTATGCACTTCCGTTCTTCAACTTCACCTTTATTCGTCCTATACTAAGTTATGCCAGCGCTCTTTCAAGCTCTGCCTCTCTAAGACGTTGAAGATCTTAAGATGTCACAGAATGATAAGGAATTCACCTGACCTTCCACATCGGTTTATCTTTATCACTTCGCGTGTAAATGCAGCTCATCCTTACCCTATACCTTGTCCCAGAGTAAATAATGATTCAGTACATCAGCAGCCAAACGTAGTCGCGACACCGAATATCGTATTGACTAATCTATCATCCAGGTTACCTGCTGCACCATTACACCCGCATCCAACTGTCTGTGATCTTCACAAGTAATAAGGAAAATACTCAACCTTTATTATGGCCATTTACTATAGTGATGAGACACGGATCTGTTTGACGGTATGCTGACGTGCGACATTTCCGAAAGAAATTATTGACGATAAATGGCCACAGTGGCCTACGTTGACACATGAAATATTTTTTTCACTTTCAAAACTGACATTTTCCTTTGCAGAAATCGCAATAACAAGTAACAGAAAATACTCACCCTTTATAATGGCCATTTATTACAGTGATGACACATAGGTCTGTCTGACGGTACTGCGACGTGCTACATACCGGGAAGAAAGTTTTGAAGGTAAATGGCCGCGGTAGCTTAATCGGATAAACAAAAAATTTGTTTCGCTTTCAAAACTGAGGTGGTTCTATCTTCAGATGTATTCCCTGTGCAATAGGGCACAGAACAGAAACATGATTGAGCTTAAGAAAAAAATTTAAAAACTAAATTTCTGTGTCTCAAGGTTGTTTTTATGCAGGAACTCAATTCTTTTTCTTTTTTTTTTTAGTGTGATTGAAGGTGCCATCATCATGATATTTTAGAAGCCTGTACATCCTGTGAATGCATATTTTTCTATCTTTAACGCCCAATAGTTGTCTATAAGAGTAGAGTAGCATTTAAGAACAATTTCCAGCCTGAAGGAGAGAGGCTGCATAGTACCTCTGTCTGCTCTATTGTTTCTTAGAGTCATTCACAGAATAATCATGATTCCTTCCACCGGAAATATTAAACTGTCGTAGGACGTTCGAAGCGAATTCCGTCGTAGTATCTTAAGAATGAATCGACTGTATAAAATTAATTAGGTTCCAAAGCCTCATTTGAGCTACAGATATCTGTACTTCCATGACAGAGTGCGTGTATATGCTGGAAATTGTAGGAGTTAAGTGATTTAATATAGAGATAATCTATTTGACTGTGATGTGATTCCAGTTACTGACGTAAGTATTTTACAAGTTCAGTCCTCAACCGATAGACGATAGGAATGTAAGGGCTAATTCTACGTCATGAAGAGATCTCACTGGAAACTTGTAGCTTTTAGTCGACATACCATTTGGACGCAGGAACGTCCATCCATCGAGAATGACTGCTTCAGTGCGTAAGAAGTCCGCTCCCGGTAGCTGAGTGGTCAGAGCGACAAATGTAAAACCACAGGGCCCAGGTTCGATTCCCGGCTGGGTCGGAGCTTTTCTCCGCTCAGGGACTGGGTGTTGTGTTGTCCTAATCATCAGCATTTCATCCCCATCGACACGCAAGTCGCCGAAGTGGCGTCCCATCGAAAGAATTGCACCCGGCGAACGGTCTACCCGATGGGAAGCCCTAGTCACACGACATTATTATAGTGCGTAAGAACAGATGCAAGTCGACGGGAAGCGGGTTGACGAAGAAGAAACTTTCCCAGGACTAGCAGTAGGTGGTATACAAATATGAAAACCTCAGTCACGGGGCTTTTCTGGGGGAATTGGTTTGGTGAATGAACAAAATGACGCCAAGAAAACAGCGCAAGGTACGAGTTTGTAGCGTGACATCTCATTGGCTGGAGAACCTAAAATGGACAATCCAAACAGCGGATCCGTCGTGGTGTATGGACTTTCTGACATTTTTCTTCGGATAAAATCTAGGAATTGTTGGGGGATGGACTGAAGGGAAGAGAGGGTGATCCAACTGTGAAGAGAGAGGGAAAGTCGGAGGGCAATCAGGTGGCTACTGCCGTAGAGGAGTGGCTCGACTCACGCGGTCCTGGAGGGCTCGCGGGCGGCCACGCTTGCGCCCACCGCCGCCGCCGCCGCCGCTGTCGCTGCCGTCGCCACCGCCGCCGCCGGCGCCACCCCCGCCGCTGGCTCAGGCGTACTCGGTGTCGGTGGAGAGGCTGCGGTCGCCCAGCGAGTAGGCGCGCTCCTCGTAGTACGGCTCCTCGTCGTCGTCCTCGCGGCCGTCGGGCGTCGCCAGCTCGTCCGAGTAGGCGCCGCGAGAGTGCGCGTACGCGATGCTCTTCTGGTAGCTGAACAGCTGCCGCTCCAGGCTGTAGTTCTCCGCCTGCAGCGCGATTATCTCCCGCCTGCGGACAACACAACTAGACACAGGTCCAACTCAACCACTGTCACATAGTCGTGCGTACAAACTCTCCTGCAAGCAATGTCGATTGGACCATCAGACCTGTCGATCAAGGTTTTCATGAGTCTTAGATGCGTTGTAGAGAGAGCTCGCTGGTGGCTTTTCATGCGGCGGTCCCTAGTATCCGAGAATATCGATGCTGAAATGTAATGCGTACCTGTTATATAGGTAATGTTAAATAAAGTACCGGAAAAAATATTACATCCTTTTTGAGGTTTTCAAGTCACTCAATATTTACTGTTGCGAAAGGGCATATGGGTACATGAAATGATTACACTACTGGCTATTAAAATTGCTTCACCAAGAACAAATGTAGATGATAAACGGGTATTCATTGGACAAATATATTATACTAGATCTAACATGTGATTACATTTTCACGCAATTTGGGTGCATAGATCCTGAGAAATCAGTACCCAGAACAACCACCTCTGGCCGTAAAAACGGCCTTGATACGCATGGGTATTGAGTCAAACAGAGCTCGGATGGCGTGTACAGGTACAGCTGCCCATTCTGCTTCAACACGATACCAAAGATCATCAAGAGTAGTTCAAAAAATGGTTCAAATGGCTCTGAGCACTATGTGACTCAACTGCTGTGGTCATCAGTCCCCTAGAACTTAGAAATACTTAAACCTAACTAACCTAAGGACATCACACACACCCATGCCCGAGGCAGGATTCGAACCTGCGACCGTAGCAGCAGCGCGGCTCCGGACTGGAGCGCCTAGAACCGCACGGCCACCGCGGCGGCATCAAGAGTAGTGACTGGCGTATTGTGACGAGCCAGTTGCTCGACCACCATTGACCAGACGTTTTCAGTTGGTGAGAGATCTGGAGAATGTGCTGGCCAGGGCAGCAGTCGAACATTTTCTGTATCCAGAAAGGCCCGTACAGGACCTGCAACATGCGATCGAGCATTATCCTGCTGAAATATAGGGTTTGCAGTGATGGAATGAAGGGTAGAGCTACGGGTCGTAACACATCTGAAATGGAACGTCCACTGTTCAAAGTGCCGTCAATGCGAACAAGAGGTGACCGAGACGTGTAACCAATGGCACCCCATACCATAACGACGGGTGATACGCCAGTATGGCGATGACGAATACACGCTTCCACTGTGCGTTCACCGCGATATCGCCAAACACGGATGCGACCATCATGATCCTGTAAACATGACTTAGATTCATCCGAAAAAATGACATTTTGCCATTCGTGCACCCAGGTTCGACGTTGAGTACACCATTGCAGGCGCTCCTGTCTGTGATGCAGCGTCAAGGGTAACCGCAGCCATGGTCTCCGAGCTGATAGTCCATGCTGCTGCAAACGTCGTCGAACTGTTCGTGCAGATGGTTGTTGTCTTGCAAACGTCCCTATCTATTGACTAAGGGATCGAGACGTGGGTGCACTATCCGTTAAGGCCACGCGGATGAGATGCCTGTCATCTCGACTGCTAGTGATACGAGGCCGTCGGGATCCAGCACAGCGTTCCGTATTACCCTCCTGAACCCATCGATTCCATATTCTGCTAACAGTCATTGGATCTCGACCAACGCGAGCAGCAATGTCACGATACGATAAACCTTACACGAGGCATCACAACAACGTTTCACCAGGCAACGCCGGTCAACTGCTGTTAGTGTATGAGAAATCGGTTGGAAACTTTCCTCACGTCAGCACGTTGTAGGTGTCGCCACCGACGCCAACCTTGTGTGAATGTTCTGAAAAGCTATTCATTTGCATATCACAGCCTCTTCTTCCTGTCGGTTACATGTCGCATCTGTAGCACGTCATCTTCGTGGTGTAGCAATTTTAATGGTCAGTAGTGTACATCTACAGATCAGTAGCACAAGCAGATCTTATTTACGAGGAATCGACCCATACAGAAACACGGGAGCAGTGGAGGCGCTAACTCTGATATCCTGTCGATCGTACATAAGGCGAATACTGTCCTGGGATACATTATTCGACATTTTCACGACCTGTTCATGTAGTTCTGAAAGAGTTGTTGTTAGATGAGTCGCACGTGGCGCTTCTTACTGTATCATATCTCACTCGTTATCTATTGGAGACAAGTCTGCAGACCGTGCAGGCCAGGTAAGTTACTGCACGGCCTGCAGGGCACGTTCAGTTTCATGGGCAGTGTGTTGATGAGCGTTATCCTGTTGAAGCAACACATCACCTTCCACTTGCAGGCACGGGATGAGAATGGGTCTACCAACATTCTGTATGTACTGTAGCGGGACTTTGAATTTCGCCGCGCTACACTCGTTCCTTCAGATATAAATTATACCGTCGCTGCTGTATGAGCGCTCGATGGCAGAGAAAATATTTATATCAAAATGAAGGTAGAAAAATTTTAATCCTTTTTGCTTTCTACCCGCTCTTGTCTCTTGAGAGCGGAAGCTTAACTTCACTTATTCGCTAGTCTTGGTATGATTCAGGCGTAAAAACTTATTCGTTAGTCTTGGTCTGATTAAGACGTAAAAACTTATTGATGTGCAGACATATTGTATTGCGGAAGCTTGTATGCAATTTGGAGGATGGAAGCATGTGTAAAACACATTGCATTCAATTTCAAGATGGTTTTAATTCGTAGACATTAGTAATTCCTCGACGATGAAATTTACTGCAAGATTTGGGAGCAGCTACGACTTTTTCACGCGGAAATAAAGCAGGAGATTGTTGGAGAATAAGACCTGAACGCCGCACGAGAGAAGACATATTAACTTGCTAATGAATGAACTCTTATCTACGCCATTTCCCCCTGTTAATCACATTTTGTTATTCTCTGTTCTCTTTCAAATAATTTTTGTAGTAGAAATTGGTTTGACTTTCGTTCAGAAACGCCATAAGGACCACCCCAACAGTAGCTTCACCGAATCACGAAGTCCGATAGCTTTTCTGTAATACGGAGTCCGATTTGCATTTCATTCTTTCCCTTTTTCACGGCCATTAACGATTTTGGAACCCCCTTTTTATTCACCATTTCTTCCCACATTTTCAACCTTTTCTTCTCTTTTCTTCGATTTTTCTTTTTTATTAACCACTACAGTACCTAGCACTGGTTAGCGTTCCGTCCAGAAACACAAAAGCTGAAAGGTTGTGGTAGCTTGTCGCACCCAACATCATATATCCTGAGTGGGTCCAGTGTGTGTTGGACGAAATCTCTGAACGAGACAGCATTCACCTGGATTTAGTCGTATGCGCGAACGAGCATCGATTGTTTGCAGGCATAATTTGCTTTCATCACTGAAGACCACGGCGTGCCATTCCATCTTCCAAGTGATCCTCTGACGGCACCGGTGGAGCCGTGCGTGTCCTTTCTGTGGCATGAGTGGAAGATGGGCCAGAGGTGTGCCTGCCTGTACTCCCACTGTTAATAAATGATTCACAATAGTTCGTGTCTGGGCTCACAAGCCCTTTTCTCTGTGCTACCCTTACAATACGACGATCATGGCGGCGTCTTTGCTCCATCCAGAATCTATGGACGTGGAAATTTTCACGTGACCACTGATACCACCAGCATCGTTGCACAACTCACACAGCACGTCCAATGCATGGGCAATTCTCACAAAGGACCATCCCGCCACTCAGAAGGTCACAATTTGACTCCTTACAAATTCGCTCAGTTGGCTGTAGGAAGCAGGAGTGCTTCTCCATGGTGTGGTTGCCTGCTTGATTTACACGTCTGCACCGCATTAGACTTTCTGCCTGTGAGTACTCCCTATTAAAGCGTAGACACAGAAGGCGCTCTGGTGGATATGGCATTACGCAGTCTGTTAGAGGACGACGCTGAAACCATTTTCAGTATATCTACTAACCCCCTGATGGAAAATACCGTCATTGGATCAAATTCGACGTCGTCTTTCCGTGTGTACTAGATTTTTTTCCGGCATCGTTCGTTTCTACCGAGTCATTGTACCATAGGAGCAAAGGTTCGTGGATAACCGTCGGCATTATGGGGTTCAAATCATTCCGGTGTACTTTTTCTCCTCTTATTTCAATTTTATCGTACAGAATACCATTCAATAGTGTACGTCATACAAAATTATTGAAAACTAGTCATTTTCGCCCGAAAAATGTTATTAATTATTCAGTCGTAGCCGGCCGCGGTGGCAGAACGGTTCTAGGCGCTACAGTCTGGAACCGAGCGAGCGCTACGGTCGCAGGTTCGAATCCTGCATCAGGCATGGATGTGTGTGATGTCCGTTAGTTAGTTAGGCTTAATTATTTCTAAGTTCTAGGGGACTGATGACCTCAGAAGTTAAGTCCCATAGTGCTCAGAGCCATTTGAACCATTTTATTCAGTCATAACAGTACACTTCCTTCAAATGTGCGTCCCGTCTGTGGTTCGCAGTTTGAACAGTAAGTATCTGAGCGTCTCAAAAGCTCTATGGACGAAGTATTAGCAGCTGCATAAGGATTCCATATTCCGTCTAAGGTACTCAGCTTTAGTTCTGACCTGTACTATGTAATTAATACCGAATAAACCAACCGCCAGTGGTGGTGGTGGTTAGTGTTTAACGTCCCGTCGACAACGAGGTCATTAGAGACGGAGCGCAAGCTCAGGTTAGGGAAGGATTGGGAAGGAAATCGGCCGTGCCCTTTCTAAGGAACCATCCCGGCATTTGCCTGAAACGATTTAGGGAAATCACGGAAAACCTAAATCAGGATGGCCGGAGACGGGATTGAACCGTCGTCCTCCCGAATGCGAGTCCAGTGTGCTAACCACTGCGCCACCTCGCTCGGTCAACCGCCAGTACCAGTCGATGTACAACTAGATCGCTTATGGAACAAGGAGGAAAATCCGCGCTTAACAAGATTAGTCGTTCCTTCACAGTACAATATACTATAAATGCGTTGCGAAAGATATTCGGTTACATTTCTTATGTGTGAAAGAACCATCCTTTATATTTCGTCGGATTGTTCAATAGAGAGTTGCCGACTTGACTCATAAATAGACTGATCAGATACTTTATGATTCAATCCTCGTAGACGAAAACGAAGCATGCACCAGCACCGTAAGAATTATCCCTCCCAAATGTACCCCACTGACAACCTGCGATTTTTGTTTTTACAGGCAGGTAAAAGTTTTCGCAAGAAACATTCTGATTAGTCCTCAACTTCCTAAGGACTAATAGAGAGATAGCTTGGAGGGAAGATTCGATAAACATACATTATCTAATTCTGTACAATGTAGTGAATCTTCTGTCATAGAAGTGATCAAATACGCGTGGTTTGCTTCGGAGTTCATCTTTTCACATTCAATCAAGTTATATTTTCCGGATCGGTTCTGAAAAATCCGTAGGCAGTAGCTTTCATTAAATTTGCGTGATATACTACAGATTGGTGTATCTGTTGCTTCTGCGATAAATACCATCAGGATTTCTGTTCCAACACAGCACGCAATGCAAGTGACAGTGAGTAAGACGGTTCTGTATTATATTCTGTAACAAAGTACACATTTTAAGAGATTTCGCTATTGTGACTGATTTATTAATGTAATTACCACAGCGAAAATGAGTATTTTAGAATAATTTTGCATGAGTTACACTAATTAATGACACGCTGTACAATAAAAGCCAAAGTAAAAAAATTGAGACGTGCAGCGTTTGAATTCAGCGTGGTAGCTGTAACCCTTAGCCCCTGCACCATGCTCTCTCGGTCAAAACATATTTAACGTTATGGGTATAGTACGTACGCTTAAAACTTCTATGTCGATTTCCTCGGAAACTAGGAGCCGTCACATAAAAAGCTTCTAGCCAGTTGCTCAGGACAAATCCCTCTGCAACATAGCGAACACTCGGCAAAATTCGTGATTAACAGGTCAATTGCCCCCTTGCGAGGAAAAGTACAGGGAAAATCAAAATTAATAGAGCGACTACAAACGGACTGCATTGTTTCACGCACAGTGGTAAATGTGTATGTTTTCTCTGACAGAGCTAGGTGGCGCAGTAGCTAGCACACTGAACGCGCATTTGGGAGGACGACGGTTGAATCCCGAGTCCGGCCATGCTGATTTAGGTTTTTCGTGATTTCCCTAAATCGCTCCGCGCAAATGCCGGTATGACTCCTTAGAAAGGGCACGGCCGGCTTCCTTCCCCGTTCTTCCCTAATCCGATGAGACCGATGACGTCGCTGTCTGGTCTCCTCCCCCAAATAACCCAACCCAACTTATCTCTGTATTTGAATACACGTGCGTATACCAGTTTGTTTGGCGTTTCTGTGTATAAGAAATGATACATTTCGTGTGATACATTCTAAAGAATACGTGCAGTCACCAATGATGACGCACTGGGAATGTACATTTTTCAGTGCGGAATAGTTTTTAGCAAAGGAGGCACATGCACAAAGTCTTCCACATTACAGTATAAAACAAATCTAAGGGTGTCAGATTCGGAGATATAGGTAGGCAAGCCCAGACCACACAGTCGTCATCTCCAGTGTGAACGACTCTACTGTTTGGAAGACGCTGATCTGAGAATGAATGACTTAATGTGAGGACGCTCCTTCTATCTGAGATATGGAATACTTACCAAGCTGTACCAGTAGTCATTGCTCAAGCGTCTACAGGTAAAGAAGGCATTTAACTCAATGAAGAAAACTGGAGAGGAAAGGTTTTGTGCTGACAGCCCGTATAACAAACTAACTTTTGATGATACGCTGTTATTCATTCACAAACACGAAGGTTTTTCTGTACTCCATATTCGCATATTAACCGTGCCACTTACGTGGAAGGCTGCCTCATCGCCAAATATCCTGTATGTCTCCACCTTTGCTCCAACTTAATTCCACTTCCACCGCTCGAAATTTTTACAATTATGACATTTTCTGTAATTATTGTAGATATACTGCTAAGAACTGAATGCACTATCTGATCGTGAGTATCCGGACTCCTTTTAGTGAACATTGTTATGGGGTGCATCCACCATTCGCCTTTTTAATGGCTTGAACTCCAATGGATATACTTTCAGGGGGGCGTTAGCCAAGCGGTCTAAGGTGCTGCTGTCAAGGTCTGCGCGGGTGGTCCCGGCGGAGGTTCGAGTCCCCCATCGGGCATGGATGTGTGTGTTTGTCCTTAGGATAATTTAGGTTAAGTAGTGTGTAAGCTTAGAGACTGATGACCTTAGCAGTTAAGTCCCATAAGATTTGACACACATTTGAACATTTTTTTTATAATTGTTCGAATCTTATTTCTTTTCCCGTCTTCTAAATTGAGTCTCAGTTACACTTGTGTTAGATTGTAACCTTTATTATTATTTTAGTTAAATATAACCTACTTCCTTTGTAAACATTGTATCTCATCATTTCACGTATCTCTTGTATCTGTATCAATAATGTCCTTGAAAGTCGTCAGTAATTTTGTTTACGTTGTCACTTCACGATGGCCTATGAAGCCAAAACCTATCTTATGACAAAACAAATGACAGCTTCAAGACATTAGGAAAATATCCCCTTTATTACCTTACTGGTATGTTCCGTTACCAAAAGGTAAAACATTTCTCTAAATGCAGCTAATATCTGCTGGTATCTTCATGGCACCTTGAAGAGAGAAGAAATTTTGCGACTGCCCTAGCTACTGTGTCGAGAAGGCAGCCAAATAATGATGCACATTGTAGCCCGCGCCAGCACTGCAGATACCGTTAAACACTGAACATGTGAAAGATAACGCCGGCTTCAATACAGTAGTCAGCTTTGGAGCGAGAGAGTTGGATCACTTGTTGTGACTGAACAGTTACAGGACAATACTGAGGAGAGTGTAACGAAGTATACTGATACCCTCCGGAACTTTCAGGACAACGTTGGCAGAAGACTTCTGGAAAATGCCAAGTCATTACAGCTGATTTGTTGTACTAGTTACAGTATCAAAAACTAAATACAGTCTATGAAACTACAGTTTCTAGAATTCTCTGGAGAAGAGCCAAGTGGCAGTTTGACTGGAATGAACTTATTAAAGGTGTGTATGGGGTTTACTCCCAGATATCAGGGAAAGACTAAGACTGAAGCACATTAACTAAAGTCACAACATGGTCCATATCCAGCTGACGAACTCTCTATCCACAAAATTTATTTAAAGTTGGAATACTGCATGTAGAAATATGTTCGAAATATATAAGATCGTAACATGAGGTGAAGAAATAGGATTTCTGCAGCTACACACTCGAAATGTAATGGATAATTCTCTGCAGCGTGAAATCAGGAAAATGCAGGAGAAACGATGGTTTATGTTCACACTACTAAACATACACAGCTGGTTGGATTTAGTGACCTTAAGACATTATCTTTATTTTTAAAGGTGAAATGTGATAACATCATCAGCCGTATTGTGGCTTTCACTGTGGAACGGTGGACATGCGAGATGTGGGGAAAACAAAGTTGTTCTCTGTATTGTTGTACACCAACGAACAGAAAAGAAAAAATTGTTTAAGGCAGAAGATTGGATTTGAAACGTGTGAGAGTTATATATCACCATCGAGACAGGAACTTTTAAAATTAATTATTGAGTGTAATTTAATTCCGTCTTCGCAACTACATGAATTCCGGGGACTGAGAGAAAAACGTACATGGCGACGACTTGCAGGAGATTTGACACAAGATGTGAAGATGGCATCCGGCCATGGAAATATATTACAAACCATTCAGCAATTGCAGAACACCTTAAACACGAATACCAAAGACCAAGCACTATAGAAAAATACAGACACCTCCTTCCTTTCCAAGACAACTTCCATGGCATTATACTCGTACACAAAGCATTAACACATACCAAACAGATACTCAGCGACCAAATAAATATTGAAACAAGACACTATATAAGATAATTGAAAAATCACATAGTGAAAGAAAAAATATATTTTCTCCTTCCCATTCTTAACTCTCCCTCATCCTTCACCCACGCCCCGCACCCCTACCCCCTCCAAATCCATTCCACCTCTTGATCCTCACCTTTTTGCAAGTCACTCTTCATTTCACCATTTTCCAATCACTTTTCACTTACCGCCTCCGCCACACCCCCACCAGCATCTTCTCTCCAGACAGATTTTCAATCACCGAGCGAAGTGGCGCATTGATTAACATATTTGAATCGCATTCGGGTGGACGATGGTTTGAACCACCGTTCGGTCACCCAGTTTTAGGTTTTCCATGATTTCCCTAATCTCGATTTCCACGGGACGTTAAACCCAGTCTTCCTTTTTCCTTAGATTTTCAATTTCATCAGTATTCCTGAATTTCTCTTACATATTAAATAAATAATCGTACATAGTAACATAATTAAATGGAATAATATATGCATGCATAAGACGAACGTCAGGGAAAGAAGAACAGTTTCAGACAGAAAAAAACTAGTGTAATGTTGGTCACACCATATAAAACACGCGAGACATATTAAGCCAGAGAGACACAAGTAAAGAGTAGTAGTGCTTCAATGTGTTGTGTTTAACACATCTGACGAAACTACGTACGCACCAAACAGTGGGCTATAGCGTTGAATCAAACTGGACGCATTGTGACTGGCTGCCTACGAACAACTCCTGACAGCAAAATTTGTCAAATTGTGCGTATAATGCCACCTGTACAATTTACAGAGAAACAGCCGCAAGAATGGAGGAAATCGATCCCAGGCACCCCCTATTCGGACGTGAGCCGCAAAAATATAGGCTGAGACCAAGGAGGAGCTTCATAGGCACATCATCAGCAATTCCATCAGCATCTGGAGCTCGTGAAACAGAGTTATTGCGAAATTCATTAATCGACAGGGTTGGGGAGAACTTCAGAGAGGAATCTACCACGGGAGTTCATCCACAGTGCGTGACACGGAAAGCACTAAACGGACTGAAGACAGTATTGCCACGATGCAAGATGAACCTTAGAGAAAGTGAGGTTTCACGAATGAAGACGAGTTGTGTGAGTGTGGTGACCTGCACGACCCACATCTGCTCTGCAGAACCCTGTCCGATCCTTAGCGCACAGGAGATCTATATTTGGTAAGTGATGAAACCATCAAGATAGCGTAATTCTGGAGCCTAGGTCCATCTATTAGTAAATCAGGAGGCTCTTGGAGACTTTTGTTATCATTTTGTGTTGCACTGTCGTTTTTTTTGTATTCTGTTATTATTACTTTGTGTTATCTACGTCCTGCATACGTAAAATAAATAACACGAAAAATGAGTAGTTCTGCAAGGCAGTATGGGGTTTGTCCAGAATTAACAGTACCAAACGGAAATATGACACAAAATCGTGCAAGCAGGCGGCACTTCCTCATATCAATCTCCTTTCAATTAAAATAAAATAACGTAAGCAAAACTTGATCTTTTTTCTGATGTACTTTTTCTAGATACAGAAAGCAAGTCAAATTGTAAATAACTTTGCTTACAGGCCAACAAAGGCGTTGTATTTCAATAAAAGTAAAAGCGTTTTGCGACAAGAACACACATTTCCTTGTAGTTGCAAAGCCGACGTTGAAAGACCTCAATAAGCGTAAAGCATCTGCGGAAGACGTGACCACAGAAAAAAAGAAATATATAAAATGAAATACAGACTCAACAGAAGAAAAATGTAAAGAGATGTGAGGAGCTGCCTAGTGAAGTTAACAACGCACCTCATCTGGTAGTTGTGGATGCGACACACGTCGTCGTACTTGTGGTAGGTGGCCTGGAAGAGCAGGTAGCACTCCTCCCACTCCACCTGCACCCGCAGCTGTCCCTTCTCCGTGAGGTACGGGCAGCCCGGCTCTCGCACCTGCAACACAACACAGGCGCTCACCCATATACCGGGAAGCAGCCAACCAACCACCGAGACACGCGGTACGAGCTAGACGGCAAAGCTGCACTAACAGCCGGTGGACTCTGCGCTTTTGTACATTGCAACAAGAAGCGCGACCATGTTTTAAGGAACATGGCTACCATCAGACTTATGCAAAAAGATCTTCCATGTCACTTACCAACCGCTGCAACATGGTGTTTTTACCTCTAGAATATTCCGTCAATATAAGTAAACTACTAATAAGGGGACCCTGCATACTGTATATCACAGATTTTGATGGGCTTGAAATATGTTGTAGAGGCACTTACCCTGACTATCTGGCTATCCGGTTTTTTTGCGACGGTCCTTCCTTTTTGAGAAAATCGATTTAGACGTTCATTGCGTTCTTTGTCTATCCGTAACATGATGTATTTTCCGACCAAGCCAGCGTAGCGCAGCGGTAAAGATTCACGGCTACCGCGCTGGAGTTACCGTGTTCGAATCCTGCTCGTGCACTTTTTATTTTCAAAATCGACCGAATTTTTCAATTTTATTTCAAAGAAGTGTCACATTATAAAGATATATTCAGTTATTAATTTTTTCTGTCCTACAATATCTTATTTTTCATCGTCCACATTGCTTGATGTTCCAGAACAATATTGTGGGCGATACTTATCATACAAACAGCCGAAGCACAAATTTTCGCAGCACCAAGCACATTTTATGAAAGCAACGGTCTTGCAGGCCCACGGTTTCTTCATGAGCGGTACCGGGAAACACAATTCTTTTACATTCAAGAAGATTTCTCTTTCACCCGCAAATTTCGATGCGAACCGTGCGTATCAAATCATGCTTTCAAAATTAGGTACCCT
Source organism: Schistocerca americana (assembly GCF_021461395.2). Taxonomy (NCBI): domain Eukaryota; kingdom Metazoa; phylum Arthropoda; class Insecta; order Orthoptera; family Acrididae; genus Schistocerca; species Schistocerca americana. Next base: position 290,662,420 of record NC_060123.1, on the reverse strand, counting down.
GAATTGATGTGGGATTAGCGAATGTAATTTTATCAGATCTTCCCCAGAAGGGATCTCTCTATTGTATTTCATCAAGTTGGGAGCATTCTGAATAATTTTCGTGAGTATTTTCATCTGTCGGTAAAAATAAACATAGCACGGCTATGTGCACTTTGCACTTTAGAGTGCACTTTGGTTGGACCACATATAGGATGCAGGTGGTCGCTTTCCTTTCATCAGTGAATATCGTATAAAGTTTGCCCCCCCCCTGCGCGAATCGATAATGTACAAAAAAAAATTTCTGTCCCACATACGGAAGAATAACAGAACGCAAAAATTCTTCGTACACCTGTTTCGTGAACTTCCCGGATTTCGTGCAGGACATGACTACATTTCTGTATTTTGCAGTTAATTCGTCTATTCGTTTTTGAACGTGAGGACCAAATTTTCCTCGCGGTTCTTGCATACATAGAAAAAAAAAGTATGGTAGCAGCGCGGTAGCAGTGAACCTTTACCGTTGCGCTACTCTGACTTGATTGGAGTGTAATTTTAAGGGTATACACGCGCGCAATGACCTTCAAAATCGATTTTCTCAAAAACAAAGGCCCGTCACTAAAAAACCGGATAGCCCAGTACTCAGGGTAAGTGCCTCTATAATATATTTGAAGCGCATCAAAATACATGATTTACAGTATGGAGGGTCTCCTCGTAAGTTTCTTACTTACTGAAAAAGAATTAGCAGAAATTTATGGTATCTAACATAGACATGTAATCGAACAGTGACGAAAGTGGAACGCAAGAAAATCAGAAGTGAAACATGGCATCTAGTCAATATAAGTCGTGGGAGTCAAGGTAACGACTACAGGTACGTCACAGATAACGATGAATTAAACGTAACTGTTTGGAAATATCTTTCAAAACAAGTAAGACGATAATGTGGAAAATAGCTGAGAGATACAATAAGGGTACGCGGAAGAGAAAACACAAAATTATGTTTGGAAAGCATCACACCCGATCAAATTACCTGCCAGATTGCACAATAAATTATTAATCAAGAAATCGAAATGCAAGAGCATGAATTAATGATAATGTCAAAGAAATAGTTGATGCGTCGATTTATTAACGACAGTTGGAGACAAATACTGGAGGAGCAAAAGGAGTGCTGAGAGGTTCTGGTAGAGAATATACTATTTCCCGATTAAGGTTTCAACTGGTCTGAAACGTAGAGCTTTAGTAAATATTATTTTAAATTTTGTCGTATAGGCATGGGCTTCTAACGCAGAAATTGTTAGAATACTGAGAGTTCCTCAGCGGTAAATGGAGAGCTGCATGTCTGGCAATACTAGGACAGAGAAAGAGAGAAATAAATGGCTCTGACAACTGACGCCCTAATGTAGGAGAGATAAATGTAATTGGAAATCTCTGAGGACTAACATGGATGAGTATGGCTGCAGCTAATCGTACATTTAAAAGCCTTTAATACATGCAATGACATTGCGGCCTGATGACAGTATCATGAAACTGTCTGTATTATTTACCTGAGATTAAAGCAGAATGAAAGATTCATCATGATAGTACTTCAGTTAATCCTGATTGCACAGCTGTTATTAAATTTGAGAGTACAGCAATTCATAACATCACTTCCATTGGCAACCACTTTTCCTCTCTGATAAATGGAAGATGTTGAGGTAATGTGGTTGCGCTTATGTGATTGCACTGTCAGCATTGCGCACACGATGTATCGATGGAAAGTGCAAGAAGTCAGTTGGTAACACAATTGATGAGGCGATTACGGGAATGTACACATTTTCTGGACTCTGTGGAACAGAAGAACACAAGCCATATTTGATTTACAGCAGTCCAAGTTTCTAGACTCACTGGAATATCGTAATTGTAGTACGGTGTAACTGAATGATCCGTTTTTATCTTCATTAATGTATTGTGTACATCGTTTCTTTTCTAATATATCTCATTTTTGTAGCCCAAAGAGTAGAGGACGCTCTTTTTAGTGCTAAGCTATTTCACCCTCGTGAACTGGAAGTGGAGCAGAGGAATTCACAACGGGGATTGTTTTGATTGGGATTATCAGTCCCGACATTTGTCTCACGACCAGGGGAACCTCCAGAAAACATTGGTTGCAACCGGGGGATTTTAGGTCTGTTTAATTGAATTCTGGGACTACATGTACTGGGAAAGCTGTAAGGTCCTAGTGAGGCTTGGTGTATCAGTTTTTAAATGTAGGAAAGTGAAATGAGTTAGTTGCTTTACAGGTGCAGTTTGCCTGTTTACATCTTTTCAAATGTGGAGCAGTCTTTGCAACAGCATGAATAATTTCACAGGTTCGAAATGCAACTGAAGTGTGCCTAGAAATTATTATAGACATTCAGAATTGGAAATACCTCATTTCCGTTTCTTACTCATTGGGATCTGGCTTCAAGGATTCTGTGGTGACAATGAACTGAGAACTCAAACACTTCCCGCTTGTGTAGGGAATGACACACAAGCACTATCCAATCAAAAGTATCTGAGCACTTCTTGGTAGACATTAATGTGAGGTGTGGCCACCAAGCGCCATTATGATGGAATGAACTCTGCTGGGGACACTTTCAAAGAGCTGTCCGTCTGTACAGGAATGGCAGCCCATTCTTCCTCAACAGCCCAAAGCAGACAAGATTGGACTTTGGGGTCTGGAGGAAATCGAAGTTCTAACTAATCCCACAGGTGATCCATTTGGTTCAGACTGGAACTCTGGGCAGGTCGGTCCATTGGGAATATTATTGTCCATAAACCATTGCCTTACAGATATTCCTTTATGACAGGGAGCAATATGATGCTGATACAGTCATTATTTTCGAAATGTTCCTCAACTGTTGGCAACACAGTGCTGTAAAATTAGTTCATATCCTTCCGAATTTTGCGTTTTCTCAAGTGCAACAATGGGACCACACCATAATCGCGGAAGCACCGCCACACCATAATACCACCAGATACCTACTGTTGGCACTACACATTTTGGCATGTAACATTCTCAAGGCACAGCAAACCAAGACACTTCCATCGGATTGCCACAAGGTATGGCATGATTAGTCACTCCAAATCAGTCGTTTCCAGTCACCCACCGTCCAGTGGCTCTTTACACCACTTCCAGCATCGCGTAGCACTGACTACAGAAATTTTTACCTGATGAGGAGCTGTTAACCAATGTAGCCCATTCTTTTTAGTGGCCTACGCTGAGTCATTATGCTAGGTGGACTGATGGTAGTGCTGTGGAACTGAAGACTATATCCTTCTTCTGACGTCATGCAATTTTCTACAACTGCCTTACGGATTGTTCGATGGTCCCTGATCGTCAGTGAACGAGATCTGCCTACACTTGATTTATCTTTGGTTCTTCCTTTACGTTTCCACTTCAAAATCACACTACAAATATTGGAATTGGCTAGCTTTAGAAGCGTTGAAATGTGCCTTTTGGATTCGTTACTCAGGTGACATACAATGACTTCCACGTTTGCAGTCACTGAGCTCTCGTGTCCGCTTCCGTAGTGCAGCAGTAGCGTTACCCCCTACCACATAAGGGGGTCCGGGTTCCATTCCCGGCAGGGGACTGGGTATTGTGTGTCCTTCATCATCACTGACCCGCAAGTCGCCGAAGTGGCGTCAACTAAAAATACTTGCAACACGGCGGCCGAACACGGAAGGGGATATCCCGGGCAATAAATACCATACCACCATTTCATTACTGAGCTCTCGTGACTGTCCCATTCTGATGCTGCCGCTTCTCTATTGGCGTCACAACGTCCCGACGTCTGGGTATTCGTATCTTGGAAGCACTACATGGATATAAACTTCTCACTTCCGGCGTAGATTTTAGGATTCCTGAAAAATGGTGATGTATCTGAATGATGTGTGCATGGATGATTGTTGTCAGCAGTCTGTTACAACCTAAATTACCTATTGATACATGTCTCTTTTCTGAAGCACCTAATAATGAATGAGATGGCGGAGGCGAACTGGAAGCTTCCTGTACATGTTTTCAGACTCCTTTTGTATGTATGTGGAGATGGGTGGTTCACCTAATAGGTCCCTAACGTAAGTGTTTGGTGTGTGTCGGTCTGCGTCTGTGATGATGTGGAGAATTTTTCTTTACAATTACAGAATTTTCTTGAGATGCGTGGTTGCTGCCATTGACGAAACTTGTAATCCTTACAGAATCGTTGGCAGGATACCATCCCTGCGCTACCTACGCTGTGTATCTAGCGATAATTTCCCGCCCTGTAGGAGTGGGTACTATTGATAAAAAGCAATTCAACCATTGCTTCTTGCTGTATTGATTTGTTTTGCGACCGTCCGGCACCTGTCGAGGGCCACGTATGATGCGGAGTCACTCCATTATAACACTCTGCAGCCATAGAGATTTGTCGGTTGTTGCCCCATTGTGCGGTGGTATCTAGTTGTAGCTGCAGTTTAGTTTGCTGCTGCCTTTATAAGCCGCCGAATCGTCCGCTTAGAGGGCAGTTTCACCTCCCTCTATTTTTGGCACGTCACTGGTGTAGAGCGTGGGGCCCAGAACCGAGCCCTGCGGGTCCCCAGCCACAGCATTCCTTATTGTGCAAACACGTTTGTCATATCTAACAGAGAACTGCCTCACCGCCAGGAATGAGTCAATCGGACTGCTCATATTTCCTCGAAGGTCTAACTGGGATAATTCGTATATTAAGCCATCACGCGAGATATTATCGAACGCTTTTTGTGTTTCTTCTGTCTCTCGCCTATATGTGCGTTGCAATAGTCGTAGGGTTTAGTGGATGGTGCTGTGTCCAGGTCGGAAGCCAAAGCGCCTAGGGGTGATTGTATTACTGTCATCGTGGAATCGGCGGGGCAACGGTGCTGGAGGGGTTGGGAGGGAGGGGAGGGTGTATCAGATACTTCAGTACTTTTCTTAAAGAGCACAGAAGAAACACGGGTCTGTAACTTTGGGGAAACATGAGAGTCTGGTGTGGTTTGGGTAAGGTGATAATCTGAGAAGTTTTACGGATGTTTGAGTCATAGGTTAGGGAGAGGCATTGATTGTAAATTGTGGTGAAGTTGAAAGGTCTCTGTTGGATTCCTTTCATGTTAATTTCTTAAATCTGTTGTCATTTACGGCATAAATTCCTCTTCTAAGTTTACTGTGGCGTTTCTGACTGTCTGGGAGGAGACTGAGTAGTGGAACATGTTACTTTTACACATAAACAAGAACGATCTGTCACACTACTACACTTTAAAACACAAATTATATGCAATTCATGTCACACAGTCTCATACAGAACCTACATCCGCTTTCTTTTATATACTGTATATGATAAGATACTGTCATCCCCCTTCCCTTCTGTGTGAGAGGATGAATGAGCAAATGCATTTCTAGTTGCATGCTTGAGGGTAGCAGACAAGCCTGTCTGCTAGAGAACAGTAGGACCAACGTCGGAACAGGTAGCTACGCTTTCTAAAAGCAGAGAGGTTTCTATTCTTAGTGTGGTCCTGTCCATCCCTTGTCATGTTGGTATAGGAAGCTGCCTCTCTGGCCACTTCCGTTTGTATTTGTGAGCCACCCTCAGGAAGCGACCACGTCAGTCTGTCCGCGGCGAGCGTCTGAAGTGGTAAGATCTCCGGCCAAGCGCGTGTCTGCTAAGTCCGTAGGACAATGGATTTCTTAAGTTCAGCCTAACTGAAAATTTAATCACCTTTATTTCAGGTTTAGCTCTAAAATATCTAATGTTATCTTAAATTGCTACGCAGTGTAATTCGAATGTGAAGTTCAGAATATATTCCGGTAGTTGCTTTGTCTCTACTTTGTGAGTAAAGTGGAACCACGTGTTGATCAGTAACTCTAACTAGCATCATCAATCTTCAATGCGAATGTGCGTGAGATTATAAAGTCTCGTCTTGACAATACTTTTTAATATAGCAACTTTTCTTTATGTTCAACCCACGTGGGGTGTACTTTGTGAGACCAGTACCACGTGCTTATACAATTGTTTGACCCATCAGGTTAATAGTAAGACGATAGTGGCCAGTTCGAGGTTTTTCTTTTGTAAATTGTTTTTCGATCTAATTTATTTTAATTATCAAAATTATTGTGGAGTTACACGCTTTGTGTAAACCAAGTTGACCACGTGTAGCGTGTGGTGTAATCATCAAAGTAGCCCTCAGCTATTCTTTTCGGGAAGATTTCACAGAGAGTTAGTATGAATTTAGTATACCAGTTTGTGGTAATTACGTGACGGACAGGATTGTGCTACGAACGTAACTTATTTGGGTGAAAATTGAATGGGTTGGTTGCGGTTAATTTCCTCTTGCATATGTTTCAACGTTCTTCGTGTGTTATTTTATGAATGCAGTGTTGTATGCAGTCTCCCAATCTTGGCTCCATATTTGATGTGTTCCGTAAGATTAGAAACTCACATTTTCACAATCCTAAACAAGGCACCAGTTATGAATCAAGTTTAATATGCTGAAATTTTAAATGTTAAAATAAATGTCCAAATATAAACTGCTTTATTTCTTTTTATTTAAATTTTCTTTCATATATATATATATCACCGGTTGTCGTATGACTATTAAAAGATTATAATTAATGTTAGTCTGGTTGGGAATTTGGTAAGCTAGACCGGATACCTGGTGAAACAGTTGCGCAGTAATGCAAGGTTAACTTCCCCAGACAGCTCAGAGCTTTTGACCCGCTTTTACTATCTTGAATATCAGCACCGCTTACACCTCAAATTAAGCAACAACATTACACATGGCGACTCTGTTCTGTGATTCCGCTAGACTCTGGAATCTCTGAACGTTAGACTGCGAGCATTGTATAATCTTAATTTTTTTTTTCCCTGCAGCGCTCAAACAACTTCTGCGTTGTTTCTGAGCAGACATTCAAAAGATTCACGGCGTTGTGTTGTTTGTCTTGTTTTGTTTTCTGTTGTGACTTGGCAAGACAGCCAAGCCACTAGGAGGTGAAGCCGAAAGGCACGCGTATAAGCTCACGCAGGCTGGCGTGAGGTCTGGAACAATTAAAGGATTTGAGTCTAGCAAATAAAGTACATAGCTGTTGGAATACTTAACTTTAATCCATAATTGCTGAACATCGGTCTGACGGTACATGCATCACAAGATAAATAGCAATTGATAATGGCGCCTTGCTAGGTCGTAGCAAATGACGTAGCTGAAGGCTATGCTAACTATCGTCTCGGCAAATGAGAGCGTAATTTGTCTGTGAACCATCGCTAGCAAAGTCGACTGTACAACTGGGGCGAGTGCTAGTAAGCCTCTCTAGACCTGCCGTGTGACGGCGCTCGGTCTACAATCACTGACAGCGGTGACACGCGGGTGCGACGTATACTAACGGACCCCGGCCGATTTAAAGGCTACCACCTAGCAAGTGTGGTGTCTGGCGGTGACACTACATTTTCTATATTTGTGTGTTTTATATGTATGTGTTTTTCTTCTCGCTTGTAAATTGCACTGACTTCGATCAAAGATATAAATTTGTTTTGCGTGTGAAAAAGTGCATACTAGGTTTGGTACCTTTCGTGTGGGTGTCGTAATTTTTGGATGATACATTTTTCTGATTAGTGTGTTGCGTACCAGGTATAAATTGAACTAATGCAGACACGTAACCAAGCTAAAACTAGGCGGTCCAACAACTTAAGCATCATGGACCAAGGGGATAATTTGATTTCGAATATTAACGCGTCGGAAGGTTCCGAAAATGCATTGGGGAATACTTCAGAGGAAATGCAAAAAAGGCCAAACGGGCTCACAGCAGAGCCAGAAATTAATTTGCCTCCTACTAACCAAATTGATTTGGCAGAACTCATGAAAGCCTTATTGCAACAAAATAAAGAAAACGCAGAGAAATCTGAAAAATCGATTTGCGAGCTAGGCAAACAAATGACGCAGAAATCTGAAAAATCGATCCGAGAGCTAGGCGATCAAATGACGCAGAAATCAGAAAAATCGTTCCGAGAACAAAAATAATCATCTGAAAAATCGATCCGAGAGCTAGGCGAACAAATGACACAGAAATCTGAAAAATCGATCTCCGAGCTAGGCAAACAAATAGACGAATAACTAATCCAGCAGACAAATAAAGTCGACAAGTCGATGGAGAGAGTGTCCGATGATATCTCACAAAGAATAAACAATCTGGAAAGTGAAAGAAAAAGTGATATTATGAAAGAATTAGGCCGTACATTTGAACAAATCGATGCCCGTCTGCAAGCCTTAGAACAGGGCTAGTGGAGTCGTGATGCGGAATCGAAAGAGAGCGAAGAACAGCTACTTAGGAATTTCCAAGCACTGAGAGAAGAATGCCAAAGAGAACATCAGCAGGTACTCTCGAGGGTCCAGGAGGTGGAAACGCATTGTTCCACATCCGTTAGCAACACAGTAGCGGACAACAGTCAAGCGATTCACGCACTCGAACAGCAAGTAGAACAATTGAAGCAGACTGGGGCGGAGGACAACAGGCAAATACATGATAAGATTGCGGCATTAGCGGACATCGTAGGCACGATGAAGGTGACGGAAAGCGAGAACAATACTACACCGGTAGCGGTCGCAGAGACTGAAGAAGTGCGTTCGCTTCTTAGATTTCAGAAGGGACAGTTCGAAGTGAACAGGCGGCACAAAGCTGTAACAGGCGAATTACAAGAACGCGTGACGCATCTGGAAAACTGCATGGCGTGTGATTCCGAACTCGCCAATAGCACTAAAAATAGCCGTACGCACAGTGCAGAGAGGGTCTCCGGCCACGAGGGAGATTTTGATGACAGGGAAGAATGTAATTTGAGGGGCAGACATGAGAAAAATAGAAACATTCATGGGCCTCGCCGGGAGGAAACACGGGGATTTGATTTCAAACATTTCCGTACGGTGAGAAAGTTTGAGATATTTCGAAATTCGCAAAAAGGAATACATCCACGAGCATGGCTCGAGCAATTTGAGTTTTGTCTTCCCCCCGACTGGGCAAGTTCACATAAGATAGAATATATGTGTGGCTATTTGGAAGGCGAACCGGCGATTCGCATGAGGTCAGCAGCGCGTCACTGCAACTCCACTCGGGAGTTTCGACAAGCCTTTCTGTCCGCCTATTGGTCGGAAGCGGTACAAGATAGGGTCAAACATGGCATAATTATGCTGCCAAATTAGAACCAGTCTGGTTTCGGCAGCCCAGCACGCCTATTCGACCACATGCTGCAGGCAAATCAATTTTTATACGACCCATACAGGCCTGCGGAACTAATTAGGATTTGCATCACCAAATTGCCGATGCACTTGGGCCACGTCATTCTTGCGGGACGATGCAAAGAGGACGTGGAAACGTTTAAGACCCTTCTTCAAGAGTTGGAATATAATACAGCAGAATGCCCGCCTAATCAGGCACAAAGTTATTACGGGGCACAGCAGCGCGATCGCAGTCGTGGCCGTAGTACTAATCAACGGCGTGACTGGTCGTCGCGACGCGAACGGAACAATAATCGGGACAGGCCGTATAGAAACTGGGGTAACAGTCGCGAACACAGGTGGAACAACGGAAATGATCGAGGACGTGGACAGGAACGTGAACGCAACAGTTACAGCAACCAGAATCGATACTACGGTGAACACGGTGGGAATAGGACTGTAGGCGGAGCACTTCATGATGTTGAAATTCGGCCGGCTAACCCTAGACATAATCCAGCAAATGAAAATGAACAAAACCGGCAATGACAAACGATCAGCGCAGAAGGCGCCCAATCTGAACAAATGAGCGAAATGGCAAAGGAGTGCATACGGTATATAGAGAGGGAAGATATTAGAGAGGATTTGTTGCAAGAAACTACGAGTGCTAAAATTTCGGGCATAAATCCAGTCGTGACAGTTGCAGTAAACGAAATATGTTTTAAGTGTGTCATTGACACTGGAAGCCCTTTCTCGATAGTGAGCGAGGCAGCATTTCAAAAATGCGAAGGAACTGGGACTTGGCCCGTTTTTCAAGTGTGAGGAATAAAGGTGAAGGGCGCAATCTACGGTAAGAGCGTAGAAATCCGAAGGCAGACTCGGCTTAATTTTACCTGCCAGGGAAGAGAGTCTGAGTACAACTTCTTTGTGCTCCCAATGCTGAATGTGGCAATGATTTTAGGAAATGACTTCTTGAATTCCCACCATGCAGTAATTGATGACATGGGTGGAGGAGTAATGACAGTTCAAGTTGGGAATCAGCCAATTAATTTAGTATTTGATAAATGCATATTACGTGCCGAGTCAGAAATTAGTTGCCTAAAATTTCAAGCTCAAACCGAGTCGCAAACCAGACTGGAGCTACTCGAGAACTATGTAAGTGAGTCGTGCTCTACGTATAGTGAGCAGGGGAAAGATGTTGTTTTTGCTGATGCACTGAGAAAGAGCATCGCGGGTGTCAGAACCACGGACAGGGAAAAGGAGAAATTGTATTGCCTACTTAGGAATCATGAACGAGTATTTTCTGAGACTCCGGGGGCGATTAAGGGTTTTACTTACCAATTCAGAGTACGTGACCATCAGAAGTTTTCTGTTAGACCATACCCTATTCCCGTGGCATATAAAGCCCAGGTGGAGAAGTAAATAAACAAGATGTTAGAACAAGGAATAATTGAGCGGGCAGTAAGCTCGTACAACTCACCCTTGCTTGTCGTACCAAAACGCGACAACTCAGTTCGTTTGGTGCTAGACTCGAGACAGATAAACACAATTATTATGTCGGAAACGGACAGGCCTGAGAGCTTTCAGGAACTCTTACAACGTATCCACGGGGCAAAGGTACTATCATCTGTTGACCTCCGTTCGAGTTTTTGGCAAATCGTGCCACACCCATCTTGCAGATTATATACAGCGTTCCTGTGTTACGGAAATTATTTCCAATTCCGGCGTCTCCCGTTCGGACTAAACGTCTCATCAGCTGCTTATATTAGGGGATTAAATAGCATTTTACCTGATGATTTGAAACAGCGAGTGGCAATTTACGTGGATGACATATTAATTGCGGAAAAGTCGTGGGAGGACCATAATGACGTTCTGAACAGACTACTGGATGTTTTTGAGAAGGCAGGTGTAACAGTCAACTTAGATAAGTCACAGTTCGGACGAGAGAACATAAAATTCTTAAGCCATATTGTCTCAGCAAATGGAATACGACCTGACCCGGAGAAAATTGCGGCGATAGCGGAGTGTGCAATGGTGACAAAAAAAAAAAAACAATTGCGAGCATTCTTAGGCCTGTGTATTTTTTATAAGCGATTTATAAATTTTAGTGTACTTGGTACACCCCGTCTATGTGGACCAACAGGGAAGAACGCTTTGTGGGTCTGGGATCAAGAGGCACAGGATGAATTTTGTAAATTGAAAAAGGCATTGGTAGAGGCTCCCACCCTCGTGCATCCCGACCTGACACAAGAATTCTGTTTAATGACGGACAGTTCCTTGTCAGGATTAGGTGCGGTACTGCTTCAAACGGAAGGAAATGATGATATTACAACTTGGAAAACAATCTCGTTTGGGAGCAGGGTGCTCTCTCGATGTGAAAAAAATTATTCCGTGACGGAACTCGATGCACTCACGATAGTTTGAGCATTCTCAAAATTTAGGTATTTCTTATTTGGGAGGACCACCAGGGTATACAGTGACCATCGTGCACTCCAATTTCTTATGAGCACAAAAATCACGCATGGGAGACTAGGACGCTGGGCACTATACCTAAAGGAATATAATTTCACTGTAGAATACATTCCTGGACAGAAAAATGTAATTGCTGACGCTTTGTTGCGCATTCCTATAGGTTTGGTTCACACAGAAGAAGGGGAACTCGATGAAAATAATTTTAGCATCCTATACTTACAGAATGTAGCGTTTGAGAATTTTGTTACCACCTCTTTAGGGAGTATAGCGGACGAACAGGATAAAGACGCAGTATTGAAAGATATAAAGAAGAAGTGGGAGGACAGGGAGAATATAGGAATACGCCAGTACTACTTAGTGCGCAATAGAATACTATTCAAGAAACGAGCCCCGGACGACTCCAGATGGGTGTTGGTGATTCCAGAGGAACCCGTAAACAAAATTATATGGTACATACATTTGAGTTATGGTCACTTCGGAGCACAGAAATGTTGTGAAAAACTGAAAGAGACATGCTATTTTAATAACATGCTACGGCGTATTCGTTGTGTACTTAGAGTGTGCGGACCCTGTCAGCGAGCAAAGGCGGCCACAGTGACTTATGCTGCATCATTGCACCCGATAATACCAAGCAGACTTTGTGACCTCGCGGCTGTGGATCTATTTGGGCCACTAATACGATCTAAAGCAGGTTTTGCATATGTTTTCGTAGCGGAGGAGCTAACCTCCAAGTTTGTGTGTCTGACTCCGTTGAAGCGTGCTACAGGAAGGGCAGTGGCAACTGCATTTGCAAAGCAGTTTCTGCATGAAGTTGGGAGCGTGAAAAGGGTTATCTCGGATAATGAACCACAATTTGGATCACAATACTGGCAGCGGATGCTTCGAAGGAGAAGAATTAAACCTATATATATATCTCTATTTCACCCCAGCTCGAACCCCAGTGAGCGTATTATGCGTGAATTAGGAAAATTATGTAGGTTATACTGCAGTCGTGATCACCGATCGTGGGACATACACCTAAAAGGATTTCAGAACATAATTAATGAGTTGCCTAATACGTCAACAAAGCTTCCGCCAATCACTGTGGTAAAAAACAAGGAGCCCCCGAGCAAAATCAAAGAGGTGGTGCCTTGGCCACTAGAGCCGAGACTACGCCGGAACGCAATTGTTGACTTAGCTTTACGCAACATCAAGCGTGCAGCAGAAAAAAATAGCTCTGAGCACTATGGGACTTAACAGCTATGGTCATCAGTCCCCTAGAACTTAGAACTACTTAAACCTAACTAACCTAAGGACAGCACACAACACCCAGTCATCACGAGGCAGAGAAAATCCCTGACCCCGACGGGAATCGAACCCGGGAACCCGGCGTGCAGCAGAAGCCAGAGTCAAGGCGTATAAGATAAACGTGAGAAAAACAGTGTTTCAGGTAGGACAAAAAGTTCTTATCAGGTCACACAAGCTGTCTAACAAACGGTCAGGTGTCTGCAAGAATTTTTTTAATCTCTTTAACGGCCCGTATCGGATAAGGAAGATTCCCCATGAAACAATTCGATCGAAGAAATCAAAAGGGCTACACCATGTGTCAAACGTAAAACCATACATTGAGTAGAGAGGACATTGAGGAATAGAGAGGACGGTGAAGAGAAACAATTGATTAGTTTACATTTGTGATAAATGCATTTTGAATAAAATGTTGGTAAAAATAATTATAAAGATGTTTCTATGTGACTGATTGAAGTGATGTTTTAAATATTTTTCTTTCCTTGTGCAATTAGATTGAGGTTGGTGAAAATGTGAAGATAAAAGGTTTCTTTGTGAACAAGTGAAATGCTGTTTATGGTTTTATTGTGTAAATTGAAAAGAGTCGCTCCTGAGAGAAGCAAGATTTGCGTTGAATTAATGCAAAACTCAGGGGAATATCCGATCTGTGGGTATTATGGGTCTGGCAAACCCAGGTCCCCAGCTGTTGGTAGCCTTGTTTCCGATTTTCTGCTTTCAATGCTACTATCTATCTATTACTATTCTATATCTGTCAGTATAAATGAGGATCTCTTACTATAGTATCTATAGTATGCGTGCTGTATGAATATTTTAAGATAGGAGAACTCTGAGAGAGGAATGAGTAAGTCTGGAATCTTGAAAACAGGAGGCAATAATACGATTGTTTAACCACTGGCTTCCCAATATGCGATGATATGTTAAAGTTGATGATATATGTCTTTTTTTTTTCTTTATAGCTGAGTACATAAAGTGCTGTCTGTGGATTTCGTAAGTAGATTGATTCCTTTCAAGGTGAAAGAAGAGTTGTGATTTGTGTAATTTACATGGCCCTGAAAAATTATTGTGGTAGTCAAAGATGACCAGTTTTCCAGCAAATGGAGAATGGAACGGAAATATGGATCCTTTTTGTAGTCTTGACTGATGTTGAGCCAGAGCCTGAAAAATTATTCTGTGTTAATACCTGTCCTAGAAAAGCAACGTTTATGTGTTTTCTGATGCTGTGAGCATTACAGCTTACTGTTTTCTCTGGTGCGGGATTCACTGCAGCCTATATGATTTGTACTGAGGAAATTTCCCTCTTGAAGGTAGAGGAAGATTAAATAATTTTGATTATGGGACCGAAGGAAAGCTTGGTTTAATGTAATAATGATGAAGCAAGACATTTGTCATTTAAACTACAGGAGGATTCGGATCTTTTGTGTCAGTTGTAAGTTCAATAGGATGTAAAGATGAAACTGTTTTACAGAATAGAGGAGACCACAATTTTGACATTCATGAGAAATGCCCGCATCTCGTGGTCGTGCGGTAGCGTTCTCGCTTCCCACGCCCGGGTTCCCGGGTTCGATTCCCGGCGGGGTCAGGGATTTTCTCTGCCTCGTGAAGGCTGGGTGTTTTGTGCTGTCCTTAGGTTAGTTAGGTTTAAGTAGTTCTAAGTTCTAGGGGACTGATGACCATAGATGTTAAGTCCCATAGTGCTCAGAGCCATTTGAACCATTTTTCATGAGAAATGAATCCAGAATAACCACCAGAGGCGAAATAACTGATTTGGAAGCGAAAGGTAACTTAAAGAAGGAACGAAATCGCAGCAAAATGGGTAAGAAAATGTAGTATAACCTGTCTGATGCAGATATTTTTACCGGTCTCAGAGTCATCTGTGTGATTAATTCTTGTGATAACGTAATTTTAGATGAAATTTTCTTACTGTTTTATGTGTGAATATATGAGTATGATAAATGTATAATTGCGAGTCTCTTATCGGGTGTGTCAACTGGTATAAATGTTTTGGCGTGTAAATAACCATTGTTCTTTTTACTATGTGTGTTTAAGGAAAGTTCTCCACATTTATCATGTGACAAGACATATGCGGCGAGCGTCAGGAAGAGGACGAATTAGAACAATGTTGTAGTGGTGTAAACACTTTGTTGAAGTAGCATTGAAGTAGCTTGTTGGATTAACTAGTTGTGGATAAAAGTAGAATTTTGAGTAATGAATGTTTATGGGTAGTTAGTTTGTAGAATAGACAACAGGTGTGCATGTGTGTGTGTGTAAATAACATGTGAACCCTATGCTGTCCTGACCTATACTTGCACAAGGCATAATCCTATTCATTTTAGTGAATTAATAAGTAGCATTTGATTTATTAAAACGCAAGTGAACCACATTAGTGATGTGGATTTAGGTATTATATTGTCAGTTCATGTAATTTTATTTTTATACTGCCAATTCATTTCACTTTTATTTTTTTATATTGTCAAGTCATTTAACTTTTATTTTTATATTGTCGATTCATCTAACTTTTTTATTTAAAAAAAATTAAGTCTCACTTTTGCTCTTAAAAATAGTGAAAGACAATACTAACAAGGGAACCTCCCCATCGCACCCCCCTCAGATTTAGTTATAGGTTGGCACATTCGATAGGCCTTGAAAAACTAAACACAGATCAATCGAGAAAACAGGAAGAAGTTGTGTGGAACTATGAAAAAATAAGCAAAATATACAAACTGAGTAGTCCATGTGCAAGATAAGCAACATCAAGGATAGCGCGAGCTCAGGAGCGCCGTGGTCTCTTGGTTGGCGTGAGCAGCTGCGGAATGAGAGGTCCATGGTTCAAGTCTTTCTTCGGGTGAAAATTTTTACTTACTTTATTTTCGCAAAGTTATGATCTGTCCGTTCGTTCATTGACGTCTCTGTTCACTGTAATAAGTTTAGTGACTGTGTTTTGCGACCGCACCGCAAAACAGTGCGATTAGTAGACAAAAGGACGTGCCTCTCCAATGGGAACCGAAAATATTTGATCGCAAGGTCATAGGTCAACCGATTCCTCCACAGGAAAACACGTCTGATATATTCCATACGACACTGGCGACGGCATGTGCGTCATATGACAAGAATATGTTGTCGACTCACCTAACTTGTACACTTGGCGAATGGGTAAAAAGATTCTTTTACCTTGCCCGATTTAGGTTTTCTTGTGGATGTGATAATCACTCCCAAAAAAGTGATGAAAACATAAGCGTTTGTCACATGATGAAAACATAAGCGTTTGTCACATAAACTGAAAATTGAAAAGTTAAACTTTTCACCCTAGGGAAGTCTTGAACCAAGGACCTCTCGTTCCGCAGCTGCTCACGCTAACCACGAGACCACGGCAGCGCTGAGCTTGTTCCTTCCTTTTTGTTGCCTATCTTGCCCATGAACTACTCAGTTTGTATATTTTCCTTATTTGTTCATAGTTCCACACAACTTGTTCCTGTTTTCTCGATCGATCTGTGTTCAGTTTTTTAAGGCCTATCCGCTGTGCCAACTAAAAACTAAATCTGAGGGGGGTGCGATGGGGAGTTTCCCTTGTAAGTGGTATTATGTATGACATTTTGTAATCACATAACTATGATGAACAATTTCTGTGAATGCAGTTGAGAACGTCAAAGCAAACCAGCTAAACTCTCACGAGACAGCGGGAGCAGCGAGGAGGAGGACTAGCTGTAAAGTGGCGGGTTTCCCAGCAGGACACGCTGTCAACCGGGCCACTTTGGGAGCGCGGTCGACAACAAAGGAAGGGCACGCGACAAACACTTTCCCTTGCACTTGGAGCTAATGGGCGGCCGAACCAGTGCGACCCTTCATGGAGGCGATGACCTGAGATAGCCGAGCGATCCACCGCGCGGAAATCCATCTGCTGGCAACGCACCACACGCACGCGACCGTGACGAGACGGCCGCGGTGAAACGACAAAAGACAGGGGATAAAGGGGCGTGGAGCCTTTTGACAGGTACTGTCCAGAGAAATTAGCAGATGTCAACGACGCCTATCAACATTTCCTAGCGGATGCCCACTGTCAAGCGACAGTAAATCATGGTTTGATGTTCTCTGGTCACTAAGTGTGGCACAAAGAAGAGCCATTAAGTGTCATCCTTGCCCAGGAATATCAAACCAGCGAGTCAATTGAGAATAACTCAAGAATGTAACAACACATGGGGCGTGGAGCCTTTTGACACATACTGTCCAGAGAAACTGGCAGACTTCAACGACGCCTATCAACATTTCCTGGCGGATGCCCACTGTCAAGCGACAGTAAATCATAGTTCGATGTTCGCTGGTAGCTGAGGGTGGCACAAAGAAGAGCCATTAAGTGTCATCCTTGCCTGGGAATATCAACCCAGCGTGTCAAACGAGGATACCACACGAATTTGACAACACAAACATGGAACCAAATCGAGATGTACGTGACATGGGCCACCAAGAGAAACTTCATGAGAGGGCAGAGACGGCGGGATTGCACGCAACAGATGGACAAAAATCCCTACTGACAGCTGCGGCGACGAACCCCCACCCCTCCCCTTATATTGTGCCTCGGAACAGTGGAACTACTGAGTGTGTCAGTGAACAGTGATTATACGGTTCTTAGTTCAATGCATATACGTGTGTTTCTGTCAGAGAAACTTTGACTCTTGTGTTTTTCAGGGGTTAGATTTATTGGTGTTTACTAGACTGACTCTTGTATTTTGCAGGTGTACTATTTATTCTTTTTTTTTTTAGACTTTGACTCTTGTATTTTGCAGGTGTTTTATTTATTGGTGTTTTTTTTAGATGTTGACTATTGTACTTTCAGAGCTGTTTTATTGATCAATGTTTGTTCTTGTGTGATGTATTAGATTTGTGATATTTTATTTCGTAAATTACAATTAAAAGTACAAAAATGTCTATGGAAATTCAGGAAAACAGAAATACAAGTCACTTAGGAATGAAATAAATATGAAGTGTCGGGAAGCTAAGGCGAAATGTCTGCACGCAAAATGTGAAGAAATTGAAAAGAAATGAGTGTCCGAAGGACTGACTCACCATCCAGAAGAGGCCAAACAACATTAAAAGCAAGGGAGGTAACATTAAGAGTGCTTCGGAAATTTCACTGTTAAACGCAGATAAGAGAACACTTAGGGACAGATAACAATTCACCGGAATTTCTAAAATCATTGGGAGAAGTGGAAACATAATAACTATTAACGTTGGTGAGTAGATTCTATGGAAGTACGAATATATCATCAGACTTTCGGGAAACACCATCCTCAGTATTGCGTTGATAGTAAGATCAGAAAAGTGCGAGAATTATCACACAATCACCTTAACAGTTCGTGCATCCTAGTTGTTAACAAGAATAATTTAAATGCGAATGGAAAAGAAAATTGAGGATTTGTTAGATGACGATCAATTTGGCTTTAGGAAAGATAAAGGCACCAGAGAGAAAGTTCTGATGTGGTTGTTAATGAAAGCAAAGACTGAAGAAAAGTAAAGACACTTCATAGGATTTCTCGATCTGGAAAAAGTATAATGCTGCAAGCTGTTCGAAATTCTTAGAAAAATAGGGATAAGCTACAGGGAAAGACGGTAATACACAATATGTACAAGAACCAAGAGGGAACAATAAGTCTGGAAGATCAAGAACTAAGTGTTCGAACTCCAAAAGGTGTGAGATAGCGATGTAGTTTTTCACCCCTACTGTTCGATCTATACATCGAAGAAGCAATGATGGAAATAAAAGAATGGTTCAAGAGTGAGATTATAATTCAGTGTGAAATAATATCAATGATATGATTCGCTGATGACATTGCTATTCTGAGTGAAAGTGAAGAAGGATTACACTGCTTATTGGTTAAAATGAACAGCCTAATGAGTACAGAATATGGATTCAGAGTAAATGGAAGAAAGACGGAACTAACAGGAAGCAGCAGAAATGAGAACAGCGAGAAACTTAAAATGAGAACTGGGGACCATGAGTTAGATGAAATTAAGTAATTCTGCTACCAAGGCAGCAAAATAACCGATTCATGGATGGAGCAAGGAAGACATAAAAAGTAGGCTACTGCTGGCAAAAAGGACATTGATGGCAAAGATAAGTCCTGTAGAAACAAAAGAAACGCTTAATTTCAGGAAGAAATTTCTGAGCATGTTCGTTTGGAGCACAGCATTGTATGGTAGTGAAACATGGCATGCGGGAAATATAAGAGCATCTACATCTACATTTACGTGATTACTCTGCTATTCACAATAAAGTGCCTGGCAGTGGATTCAGTGAACTACCTTCAAGCTGTCTCTCTACCGTTCCACTCTCTAACGGCGTGCGGGAAAAACGAGCCCTTCAATTTTTCTGTGCGAGCCCTGTTCTCTTATTTTATCGTGAGCAGAAGAGAATCGTTGCATTTGAGATGTGGTGCTATAGCCAAATGTTGAATATTAGGGGGCTGATAACATAAAGAACGAGGAGGTTCTCAGCAGAATCGGTGAGGAATATATAAAAAACACTGACAAGAAAAATTGACAGAATGATAGGACATATATTAAGATATCAGGGAATAAATTGCATAGTATTAGAGTGAATTGTAGGAGGCAATAGCTGTATAAGAAGACACAGATTTGAATACAGCCAAAAAATAGCTGAGAACGAAGGCTGCAATTGTTACTCTGAGGTGAAACTATTTCCATACAGGAAGAAATCGTGACGTGCTGCATCAAACTAGTCGAAAGACCGAAGACACAAAAAAAAAAAAACTTAAAAAAATGCTACCTGTGTGGGAGCACTATTTCTCAACTGATTCGCTTTCTGAACTCTCTACACTAACATTTGGTGCCTTTTATGGGAAAAATAAATTGCCATTATCCCAGCTGGTGACAAAACTTCAAAGACATCTTCCCTAAAATAATGGCCTTGATCGGGACACGGTGATTGTAATTGGATGAATTCCAGTTTTTATTGGAAATTTTATGTCTAGTCAGTCACACACACACACACACACACACACACACACACACGCACATTCTTAAAGAAGTTGCGGAAAAAGTAGGAATACAAATATCATTTGAAGAAAACGGCATATAAGACATGCAACAAACAAGCACCAAAGTTTATGAACACGAAATATGGAAAAATAAAAGCTGTTTCTCATTTTAAATACTTGGGGGAAATGATACAACAGAAAGGTCTGGAAAAACTGTAAACGAAGGTCGTTGTCAAAAAATAGCAACTGCATTTAGATCAACACAAATTATTTATAATAAAAAATCACTTTCTAAATTAAGTAAACTTAGGCATTACAGCATTGTAATCAACCCTGAATGTCTTTATGGAGCAGAAACTTTAATTTTAAATGGAAGAGGGATACTGAAGAAATTCAAAAGAAAGAAAGAAGGATTATTAGGAAAATATTAGGCACAAAAATTAATGACGGAGGAACTTACAGCCTGAGAAGTAATAATCAAATAGAAGAATACGCATACATGGTGATATGAGAAAAGGAGGACTGGAATTTTATGGGCACATTAAAAGAATGGCATCCACTGGGTTGCCATAACAGAATTCAACGAAAATAAAAATAAGACAAAAACCGAGCCACAGCGCGAATAAGGAGGATCTTAAAGTAGCTGGTATATGTCAGGCAGACTTTACACATAGAAAAACATTCAGACAAAAGATATTTGATTATATCATCCTGTCCCTTCTACTTGTCAGTATTTTCCGCATACTCCTTTCATCTCCGATTCTACGCAGAGCTTCCTCGTTCCTTACCTTCCCAGTCCAGGGAAATTTTAACATTCGTCTGTAGTACCACATCTCAAATGGTTCGATTGTCTTCTGTTGCTGTTTTCCCACAGTCCATGCTTCACTGCTATACTATGCTGTGCTCCAAAAGTACATTCTCAGGAATATCTTTCTCAAATAAAGGCCTATGTTTGATGCTAGTAGACTTCTCTTGGCCAGGAATGCCCTTTCTGCCAGTGGTAGTCCGCCTTTGATTTCCTCCTTGCTGCGTCCGTAGTTGGTTATTTTGCCGCCTAGGTAGCACAATTCTTTAAGTTCATCTACTTTGTGACTACCAATCCTGATGTTTAGTTTCTCGCTATTCTCATTTCTGCCACATCTGTTACTTTCGTCTTTCTTCGATTTATTCTCAGTCCATCTTCTGTACTGGTTAGACTGTTCATTCCATTCAGCAGACCCTGTAATTCTTCTTCACTTTCACTCAGGATAGCAATGTCATCAGCGAATCGTATCATTGATATCATTTCACCTTGTTTTTTAATCCCAATCCAGCACCTTTCTTACATTTTTATCACTACTTCCTCGATATACAGATTGAATAGTAGGGTGAAAGACTACAGCCCTGTCTTACATCCTTTTTAATCCGAGAAATTCGTTCTTGGTTGTCCACTTTTATTATTCTCTCTTGGCTCGTCTACATATTGTATATTATACGTCTCTACCTGTAGCGTACCCCTATTTTACTCATAATTTCGAACGTATTGCACCATTTTACATTGTCGACGCTTTTTCCAGGTCGACAAATCATATGAACATGTCTTGATTTTTCTTTGGTCTTGCTTCCTTTATGAACCACAACTTCAGAATTGCATCTCTTGCCCCTTTACCTTTCCTAAAGCCAAAGGATCGTCATCTAACACTTCCTCGATTTTCTTTTCTATTCTTCCGTGTTTTATTCTTGTCGGCAACTTGGATACATGAGCTGTTAAGCTGACTGTGCGATAATTCTCACATTTGTCGGCTCTTAGAGTCTTCGGAATTGTGTGGATGATATTTTTCCGAAAGTCAGATGGTATGTCACCAGACTCATACATTTTACACACTAACGTGAATAGTCGTTTTGCTGCATTTAGTAATTGAGATGAATTTAGTAATTACGATGGAATATTATCTACCCCTTCTACCTTACTTGATCTGAAGTTCTCCAAAGCTCTTTTAAGTTCTGATTTTAATACTGGATCCCTTATCTCTTTTAAACCGACTCCTGTTCTTCTCCTATCACATCATCAGACAAATCTTCCTCTTCGTAGAGGCCTTCAATGAACTCTTTCCACCTATCCGCTCTCTCTTCTAGATTTAACAGTGGAGTTTCCGTTGCTCTCTTAATGTTACCATCTTTGCTTTTAATTTCACCGAAGGCTGTTTCTAATTTCCTATATGCTGAGTAAGTCCTACTGGCAATGATTTCTTTTTCGATTTCATGTAGCCATTTCATCTTAACTTCCCTGCACTTCCTATTTATTTCATTCCTCAGCGACTTGTATTTCTGCATTCCTGAAATTTCCTGAACATTTTTGTACTTCCTTCTTTCATCGATCAACTGAAATATTCTTCTATTACCCATGGTTTCTTGGCAGTTACCTTCATTGTATCTAAGTTTTTCTTTTCAATTTATGTGATTGTCCTTTTTAGAGCTGTCCATTCCTCTTCAGCTGTACTGCCTACTGAGCTATTCCTTATATCTGTATCTATAGCTTTAGAGAATTTCAAGCGTATCTCGTCATTCGTTGATTATTCTGTATCTCACTTCTTTGCCTATTGATACTTCCTCACTAATCTCTTAAACTTCAGTCTACTTTTCGTCACAACTACACTGTGATCTGAGTGTACAGGGTGTGTAACCTAACATTACCACTGGAAACACCTCCCAAACCACAACAAACACTGAATAACCAATTCCACAGACCGAAAGTTAGGAGATGGAATAGTGGAACTGGTTAACACAAACCACTGAGAAATGCACGCAAGTATGATTTTGAACAAATACTTATGATTTTTTAAATGGAATCCTGTTGTTATTTTTAGCACAACTGAAAAAAGAAATAAATACTTAATCAACGCCGGCCGGAGTGGCCGAGCGGTTCTAGTCGCTACGGTCTGGAGCCGCGCAGCCGCTACGATCGCAGGTTCGAATCCTGCCTCGGGCATGGATGTGTGTGATGTCCTTAGGTTAGTTAGCTTTAAGTAGTTCTAAGTCCCATAGTGCTCAGAGCCATTTGAACTTAATCAATGCTGTTTGTCGCATTGTGACATGTTAAGTAAATCTGGAGTAATTTGTAACGTGAAGTTGACGTTTGAAACCTCAGACGTTCAGTCACGTGTTCTAACAAACAAGGTCTGTAGGAATACGTTTACGAAGACTAAGATGTTTACGAGTTTGGCTGTCTCACTGTCTGCATGTAGCGCTTGCTGAGTTAGTCCTTGTACTCAGAACAACTGTAGTACATTGTGCTACCGGACATCTGTGATAATGTACTGCACACAAGTGAGAATGGAAGTACGCACAGTCGGAACGTGAGAAGACCGCAAGCACAACAGTGTGTACAGTAAGAACTGTGAGAATGGTTTATTCTAACTCTGAAAAGGCAGAGATGATACTCATCTTTGACGAGTGAAGACAAAATGCAGCTGCAGCCTGCAGGTTGTATGCAGGAAGGTACCAAGACAGAAATCATCCAACGCGCCGCACATTTGAAAACATCTGCAAACAATTGTATGCATCAGGTGTGGTCATAACGAGCGAACGGGTCAGTAACAAACCCATCACAGGAGAAGCAGGAGCAGTTGGTGTGTTAGCTACTGTTGCCGTGAGCCCACACATGAATACACGTGACATCGCTAGAGGCACTGCAATCAGTGAAATTAGCGCAATGCGCATACTTCATCGTCACAAATTTTACCCGTATCATGTATCTCTGTATCAGCAATTACATGGAGATGACTTTAATAATCGAGTGAATTTCTGTCAATGGGCATTAACAGAGAATGCGTTGCAGTTTTACCTGTTTACCAATGAAGCAGGTTTCAAAAACCACGGTGCAGTGAATTTGCGAAACATGCATTACTGGTCTATTGACAATCCTCACTGGCTTCGACAGGTACAGCGACAGCTACCGTGGAATGTAAATGTATGGTGCGGAGTAATTGGCGACCATTTCATTGATCCTCACTTCATTGAAGGCACCCAAACAGTTGCCTAATACATAGAGTTTCTACAACAAAATGATCTCCCAACATTGCTGGAAACGCGTAGACGTATGTAGTATCAACATGATGGTGCTCTTGCACATTCTGCAGTGAACACTAGGGTAATCCCTGACAGAATGTTCTTACGGGTTTTTCATAGGACGTGGCCGACGCACAAATTGGCCAGCCCGTTCTCCTGACCTAGCACCTTTAGACTTCTTTCTGTGGGGTACTTTAAAGGATAATGTGTACCGTGGTGTGCCTACAACCCCAAAGTGTACGAAACATCGTATTGAGGCAGGCTGTGGCAACATTACACCGGATGTACTGCGTCGTGTAAGACATTCGTTACGCGGTAGATTAAAAACGTGTGCAGCAAAAAATGAGCACTAATTTGAACATTTATTGGCCTGAAATTTCAGGACTAACACTTTTACATTCTGCAATTGAAAACAAAAGAACAAATTTGTAAGTTTAACTACATGTTAATGTAATTTTCTTCTAACAAATCAGTGCCGTACAGTACTGTTCAGAGAGAAAGACTAATAAAAATGTTAGAATGTGGACGTAACGTGCTGCACATGTCTCTTCTGTACTCCTAATTAATTCGGTTTTCTCCGATACACACAATTGAACTGCTGAGGATTTACTCAAGCGTCAACTTTACTTTACAAATTAGGTTGGATGTAATTAACATTTTACAATGTAACAAACGGCAGTGATTAAATATTTGTTCCCATTTTCAGTTCTGCTAAAAATAACAACAGATTTCAATTAAAAAAAAAAACAGAAGTATGTGTTGAAAATCATACTTGCGTGCATTTATCAATGGTTTGTCTTAACCAATTCCACCAGCCCCTCTCCTAACGGTCTGAGGAATTGGTTATTCAGTGTTTGGTGTGGTTTGGGAGGTGTTACCAGCGGTAATGTTAGGTGACTCACCATGTATATCTGTTCCTGGGTACGTTTTACAATCCAGTATCTGATTTAAGAATCTCTGTCTGACTATGATGTAAGTGTAGCTTAAATCTTCCAGTACCACCAGTCCTTTTGCAAGTATACCTCTTCCTCTTGTGCTTCTTGAACAGAGTACTAGCGAAATTTATTACTTATCTCAATTAGTCTTTCTCCTCTCTCATTCTTTGTCCCAAGCACATATTCTCCTATAACAATTTTTTCTGCTCCTTTCCCTACAACTGCATTCCAGTCCCCCTTGGCTATTATATTTTCATCTCCCATTACGTACTGTATGACCCTTTCAACCTTTTCATGTAATTTCTCTGTCTCTTCAACTTCAGCTAGCGATATTGTGTGTGTGTGTGTGTGTGTGTGTGTGTGTGTGTGTGTGTGTGTGTGTATGTGTGGCAGAGAGAGAGAGAGAGAGAGAGAGAGAGAGAGAGAGAGAGAGAGAGAGCGAGGTGAGGGGGGGGGGGAGCGTGGAAGGAGAGGGGGCGGGAGAGATGGTACCTCTTTGACGGAGACGCCGGTCTCCATGATGATGCCCTCGTCGGACACCTCCTGCGCGTAGTAGTGTGAGAAGGGCGCTCCGGGCAGCGGCACCGGCTCCACAGGCCCGCCCTTGCCGTGGTAACGCAGCAGGTACGCCGTCCAGCACACGTACCTGCAGGCACCACACATACTGTACAAAACAACGCTTTCGCTAGCATGCCGCCAGCATGCTGACCAATGTAACTACATCTAAAGGCTTACACTCAGGAGACTCGGGCGTACGCGCGAGTGAGCTGCCGCTATGTGCGGTGTGTTGACGAACTACTAGTGTCGGTAGAGGTATACGTCGGTCACAGAGTGCCTACACAGGGAGACGCTGGCTGCCTGCCTGCATATTGTAAAGTTGTTTGTTACTAGTGTCGCTCTCACGCGGTATTAGTGTCTTTCTCATCTAACAATGGAACATCTCTAAGTCCGTAGTTATCCAGAGCTAGGGTGATAGACGTAGTGATCTAGCGTCGGTTTAACGTGTGCGTTGTTAAGTATAAAATCGTTTTCAGAATAAACTGGTGAAATACCTGAAATATATTCGCAGTTGTGAATATGCACGACCATCAAATGTATAATGGAATGACGACAGTGAAAATCTGTGGCGGACCAGACTTCGAACTCGGATATCCCACTTATCACGAGTTGCCGCCTTACCATTAAGCTATATGAGGGCGCTTCATTGTCAGACATAGACTTCCGTATGTTGTCAACCATGTGTCTACATTCTGCACTCTTACATCCATTATGTTTATTCCCGTACAGGGGAGACATTTTTGTACAATGTCGTATTTATCTGCCGACACTGGACAAGCGGCTTTCAAGAAAAATATCTCTCCTTTTCAGGGATGTACATAATGGATGAACGACGAAGACTGTAGACAGCTGGCTGACTGGAAGTTTGGGGCTAGCGGTGAGGCGTGCTCGGAAAGCCTGAGTTTAAGGTGACCTTTCGCTATAAGCTGCAAATTCGGGTTCGTGTCCCGGTCCGGTACAGATTTTCATTGTAGTCATACCTTTAAACAGCCGACGGATGTCCTTACTCGCAACTGTGAATGCATTTCATGTGTTTGATAACGGCTGTAGTTGCCGCAGTGCCTGTACCTTCAGACATACTTCCATATCCGAAGGAATGTGCATCGTACTTCTGAATAATACAGGCACTGCAACATCGCATCGTATCTTACATAATGGTGAAGGTTACCTACTTCTTCCCGTTTCTTTTCTATTCCTCATGGACTGAATAACTACATTTCGTGGTAACTAGTACTTGTGTTCCTCAGCCAAAAGCAGAGCTCTCCTACAGATTTATGTCATGTTGTTGTTGTTGTGGCCTTCAGTCCTGAGACTGGTTTGATGCAGCTCTCCATGCTACTCTATCCTGTGCAAGCTTCTTCATCTCCCAGTACTTACTCCAACCTACATCCTTCTGAATCTGCTTAGTGTATTCATCTCTTGGTCTCCCTCTACGATTTTTACCCTCCGCGCTGCCCTCCAATGCTAAATTTGTGATTCCTTGATGCCTCAAAACATGTCCTACCAACCGATCCCTTCTTCTAGTCAAGTTGTGCCACAATCTTCTCTTCTCCCCAATCCTATTCAATACCTCCTCTTTAGTTACATGATCTACCCACCTTATCTTCAGCATTCTTCTGTGGCACCACATTTCGAAAGCTTCTATTCTCTTCTTGTCCAAACTAGTTATCGTCCATGTTTCACTTCCATACATGGCTACACTCCATACAAATACTTTCAGAAACGACTTACTGACACTTAAATCTGTACTCGATGTTAACAAATTTCTCTTCTTCAGAAACGATTTCCTTGCTACTGCCAGTCTACATTTTATATCCTCTCTACTTCGACCATCATCAGTTATTTTACTCCCTAACTAGCAAAACTTCTTTACTACTATAAGTGTCTCATTTCCTAATCTAATTCCCTCAGCATCAACCGACTTAATTCTACTACATTCCATTATCCTCGTTTTGCTTTTGTTGATGTTCATCTTATATCCTCCTTTCAAGACACTGTCCATTCCGTTCAACAGCTCTTCCATGTCCTTTGATGTCTCTGACAGAATTACAATGTCATCGGCGAACCTCAAAGTTTTTACTTCTTCTCCATGAATTTTAATACCTACTCCGAATTTTTCTTTTGTTTCCTTTACTGCTTGCTCAATATACAGATTGAATAACATCGGGGAGAGGCTACAACCCTGTCTCAGTCCTTTCCCAACCACTGCTTCCCTTTCATGCCCCTCGACTCCTATAACTGCCATCTGGTTGCTGTACAAATTGTAAATAGCCTTTCGTTCCCTGTATTTTACCCCTGCCACCTTCAGAATTTGAAAGAGAGTATTCCAGTTAACATTGTCAAAAGCTTTCTCTAAGTCTACAAATGCTAGAAACGTAGGCTTACCTTTTCTTGATCTTTCTTCTAAGATAAGTCGTAAGGTTAGTATTGCCTCACGTGTTCCAACATTTCTACGGAATCCAAACTGATCTTCCCCGAGGTCCGCTTCTACCAGTTTTTCCATTCGTCTGTAAAGAATTCGCGTTAGTATTTTGCAGCTGTGACTTATTAAACTGATAGTTCGGTAATTTTCACATCTGTCAACACCTGCTTTCTTTGGGATTGGAATTATAATATTCTTCTTGAAGTCTGAGGGTATTTCGCCTGTCTCATACATCTTGCTCACCAGATGGCAGAGTTTTGTCATGACTGGCTCTCCCAAGGCCATCAGTAGTTCTAATGGAATGTTGTCTACTCCCGGGGCCTTGTTTCGACTCAGGTCTTTCAGTGTTCTGTCAAACTCATCACGCAGTATCTTATCTCCCATTTCGTCTTCATCTACATCCTCTTCCATTTCCATAATATTGTCCTCAAGTACATTGCCCTTGTATAAACCCTCTATATACTCCTTCCACCTTTCTGCCTTCCCTTCTTTGCTTAGAACTGGGTTGCCATCTGAGCTCTTGATATTCATACAAGTGGTTCTCTTCTCTCCAAAGGTCTCTTTAATTTTCCTGTAGGCAGTATCTATCTTACCCCTAGCGAGATAAGCCTCTACATCCTTACATTTGTCCTCTAGCCATCCCTGCTTAGCCATTTTGCACTTCCTGTCGATGTCATTTTTGAGACGTTTGTATTCCTTTTTGCCTGCTTCATTTACTGCATTTTTATATTTTCTCCTTTCATCAATTAAATTCAATATTTCTTCTGTTACCCAAGGATTTCTATTAGCCCTCGTCTTTTTACCTACTTGATCGTCTGCTGCCTTCACTACTTCATCCCTCAAAGCTACCCATTCTTTTTCTACTGTATTTCTTTCCCTCATTCCTGTCGATTGTTCCCTTATGCTATCCCTGAAACTCTCTACAACCTCTGGTTCTTTCAGTTTATCCAGGTCCCATCTCCTTAAATTCCCACCTTTTTGCAGTTTCTTCAGTTTCAATCTGCAGTTCATAACCAATAGATTGTGGTCAGAATCCACATCTGCCCCTGGAAATGTCTTACAATTTAAAACCTGGTTCCTAAATCTCTGTCTTACCATTATATAATCTATCTGATACCTTTTTGTATCTCCAGGATTCTTCCAGGTATACAACCTTCTTTTATGATTCTTGAACCAAGTGTTAGATATGATTAAGTTATGCTCTGTGCAAAATTCTACAAGGCGGCTTCCTCTTTCATTTCTTCCCCCCAATCCGTATTCACCTACTATGTTTCCTTCTCTCCCTTTTGCTACTGACGAATTCCAGTCACCCATGACTATTAAATTTTCGTCTCCCTTCACTACCTGAATAATTTCTTTTATCTCGTCATACATTTCATCTATTTCTTCATCTTCTGCAGAGCTAGTTGGCATATAAACTTGTACAACTGTAGTAGGCATGAGTTTTGTGTCTATCTTGGCCACAATAATGCGTTCACTATGCTGTTTGTAGTAGCTAACCCGCACTCCTATTTTTTTATTCGTGATAAAACCTACTCCTGCATTACCCCTATTTGATTTTGTATTTATAACCCTGTATTCACCTGACCAAAAGTCTTGTTCCTCCCGCCACCGAACTTCACTAATTCCCACTATATCTAACTTTAACCTATCCATTTCGCTTTTTAAATTTTCTAACCTACCTGCCTGCTTAAGGAATCTGACATTCCACGCTCCGATCCGTAGAACACCAGTTTTCTTTCTCCTGATAACGACGTCCTCTTGAGTAGTCCCCGCCCGGAGATCCGAATAGGGGACTATTTTACCTCCGGAATATTTTACCCAAGAGGACGCCATCATCATTTAATCATACAGTAAAGCTGCATGTCCTTGCTTTCAGCCGTTCGCAGTACCAGGACAGCAGGGCCGTTTTGGTTAATGTTACAAGGCCAGATCAGTCAATCATCCGGACTGTTGCCCCTGCAACTACTGAAAAGGCTGCTGCCCCTCTTCAGGAACCACATGTTTGTCTGGCCTCTCAACAGATACCCCTCCGTTGTGGTTGCACCGACGGTACGGCCATTTGTATCGCTGAGGCACGCAAGCCTCCCCACCAACGGCAAGGTCCATGTTTCACTTATGTCATAAGTGCTGTAAATCCTAGAGAGCTGAAGTGCGAATTCCAAGAAATCCTTGCCATCTCCCCGTGGCACAGCAGCATCAGGAGTGACACCATCCAAATTTGCTGGTATTCAGGTTTTCTGGTAAAATGTTTCTGATATTTGAAAGGCAATAACAGATTTGTAACACTTTCTCCTGTGCTTGAGTGATTCACTGACGCAGATTAGTCAAAATGGCAAAATCGAGGCAGAGTTACGTGGTCAATCTCCAAACTGTTATAAGGGAATAGCAAAGATGGATGCAGCAGTTAGAAACAGCCATGTGTGAGAGTAGTCTCCCAAATGGCTTGTCAAATAGTAGCTCATTCACTGCTGGCTTAATATGGAATTCTTTGTCGTTTCCATCAGTGCCAACGTTCAGTGGAAAACTGCGTAAGAGATGAAGAGATGAAAGTTCTTTCGGGATCCGGGAGGAACTGCCCTGTTGAGTTCACTGAAATATTCCGAAAACTTAGCAGTTGCTAAATTAAGAATTCATGGAGCTGCATAAGGACTGTTTAGTGTAGAGCCTCCTTGCGTGAAATTAGAAGATTATAAACAGTTTAAAACGATGGTTGTCCAGAAATTGACACCACAAATATCTGATCACATTTTACAGTGAAAAACTTCATAGTCTGCAGGCGTGGCGCGACCAGTCTGTTTAGCTATTTGAAACGTTAACGCTCAAGAATATGAGCTGGTAGAACACGACAATTAGAATCGCATTCAGCACTTCGAAGCTGATCGGGGAGCTTTAGACACATATTATCTGTGGGTTGTAGAACAATAAAGCTACAACTTCAGTGCTTTATGCTTTTTGTACTTTTATAAATAAATTTTTAAGAATTTCGATAAGTAAGAAATTTATTTTAGTGTAAAGTTAGATTTCGTGTTCTCGATCAGAGATCTAAATGGAACCTTCTTCAACATTGTCTTTGACTAAGCAGTGTTTATGAAGCTAACATACCATATTTGGTGCATTTAGAAGTTGTACTTACTTATTAGGAAAATATGGAGTTCAAGTGATACAATTCATTAACGATCTCGCAAAAACACACCATTTTTCGTATAGTGTTTTGTGCTAAAATGTCAGAAAATGTGACACTGCTTGATAAAAATGATATGGACACTGGAATTATCAATTGCACATTTTCTGGATGTGGTATCTTCTTTCCCTACCCTGAAATGGTGCTTGCTCAGGCAATGAAATTTCGATTTTGTTTCATCACTAACACAGCTTTACTTAGGCCTAAGACAAAACTGTCAACTACTATTTCACAGCCCATTTATAATTTTATTTTAGCCTTCCCATATTTTGTACTGCTATTGTATTGTTATAGAACAATGATATCGACAATGTAAACAGGAAAGTAGCATTATGACAATTACACAGTCCATAGTAATGTTTTGCGTGTCAAATGTGTCTTAGCCTGTACATTACGTAATAATAGACATTTCCAAAGCTTACATATTGTGATAAATAATACAGACATTTCAGACATGGAAATACTATAAGTTACTTCAGTGTTGTAAGTATACTTACATATTTTGCAGACAATTTAGGTAAGTAAATACTGTAAGTTGCACTAGTAATGTTTGTAATGTTACGTATTTTTGACAGACATTTTATTTATGGAAATAACACTGCAAAACATTTTGCGTGTGTATTTAAGTGTTTCATGGCTGTCTGTGCAGACGTGTTAGGTTTCCAAACGAAGTACGATCGAAGTGTCTCATACTGATCCATCTCAAATATCTATTAAAAATTCTTTCTCTGAAGAAGAAGAAGAATGGAAAAAATAAGCGTATTCAAGAGTGGCAAGCCATACTTCATCTAATAAACTAGCCATGCTTAACAGTTGCAAAACAGAAACAGTTGTTACCGATGTTACCATTTCTTCATCAATGTTACAGGGAGTATTACAGTACCCTTTGGAAGATCCGGGGCCAAGAATAGAGTTGGGAAAGCAACAAAAGTCGGTACTGTGAGATTTCTTTCTTCTTTACAATTTTGTTATTCTCTTGAAAAAAAATGTATCAGAAAAGAGCAATGGTTTTTGTTGTCTATAGTTCTCCTAGTTAAAATATTACTGCTGTGTTTTTATACTAGTATTATTATAAATAAAATGTATTGGCTCTATATTAATGGCATTTGAAATAAAAACTTCCTTATTGACACTTTTCTTAGAAATAGTCAGTGTCATGGTGTGGCACTCAATTATTTATATCTTAATCAACGTTCTTATTCAATTATTTATTTCCTAATTTATCTCATTTTGTTGTGATGAGACAGACAGCATAATCCTGTGGTACCAGAATATCTTATCCATTTTTGGGACGTAAATAAGTCATGTACAAGGCGAGCCACATTATTTTATAATTCTCCTCACAAATGTGAGATCTGATACTTAGAATGTTTTCAGTTTGCATTCTTCAGTTGTTTAATCGTGAAGAAGAATTTGATGCAAAATGTGAGTGATTTCTGTCGACCAGTTATTGTGACTCACAGTAACTCATAGAATACAGTGCCGTGTCAAGTTCGCCATCCACAATATTTTTAAAGAATGGCTCGCAATATTTCAACCTTTTTCCTTTATTACCAGGAACTAATGCGTGAACCAAGAATCGCAGTAAGGTTTTACGTGTAAGGACTTACTAACACAATGACGAGAAGTGCATTTAACGTACGTCCGTTGCTAAAACTGCGTGACACTTTTTTCCAGTAATTCCCTGCTAAATGTTTGTAGCTATTTCCAGGGGTTGAAGTGAAGGCTTTCGATCACGCCTAGAATTAATGACCTCGACTCTTTATCAGATATGGATAACCTTTTTTGTAGGGAAACGCGATTTCTGGACGAGTACACGAAAAATTTCACGAGTTCTGTTAGATGAAACGGTGTGGGCGCAAGTTTCCATTCTGCACAGCCTTTTTAGTATGAATACGACATACTCTTCTTCCTGAATAGCTCAGAGAACGACGGAAAGACACTCACATGGAAGAAAATATATCCATAAAATCATCACGTCCTGCTTAGGGAACGAGGCTTTTGTTTTGGACATACCGTGTATTACAAAAACAACAGAGATAGCAATACACAACACACGCGACTGAAGCTGCATTAACACCTTCGGTCATGCTGTCCTCATGTAAGGACATACTAAATAAATGCTTAGTATATTAAAATTCGTTAAATTTTACCATTTGTGACTTTTGTCCTCGTATTGTCACAAGCAGAGAGTTTATTTGATAACAGTGTCGGCATCTCCTGTCAATCTGTGGTAGCACACAACAAAACTGAAAGTGCACAGTCACAATGGACGCTTCTCAATAATCTTTGTACCTCCCATCAGCCGGTTAATATCTTCTGAGTTTAGGTAAAAAAAATTATTTCTGTGTGGAAAGCTGTATTCTTGAAGGTGAAAACTAAAGGAGTCTTCCAGAACGAAAGGTAAATGACATATTTATAACTTTATACATGTCTCCAAATGAGGACATTGTGATAGAAAGGTTGTAATAACGTAGAAACTTCAGATATTATTTCGCTGTCTTTTTAGTCGTCTTACGGCGATTTCACATTGCCCCCCAGTCCAAGACAGACAAAGGCCACTTACAGAAGAAGAAGTTACAGAACTCCTTAATT
Source organism: Schistocerca americana (assembly GCF_021461395.2). Taxonomy (NCBI): domain Eukaryota; kingdom Metazoa; phylum Arthropoda; class Insecta; order Orthoptera; family Acrididae; genus Schistocerca; species Schistocerca americana. The sequence goes on along the minus strand of NC_060123.1, from coordinate 290,628,757 downwards.
CACCTGAAATTGACGATGTATCCGATGATTCTGGCGATAATTTTGAACAAGAGGATAATGATGGAGGTAGTGTTAGACGTTTTATGTCATACGGTTTAATGAAAGCTGAGTAGCCTAGACCCAAAGCCCGCATTATGTATGATAAGTGACACTGAGATAATCACGTAACACTCGTCCCATCCAATCGACAATGCATTGGCGGCGAGAATGTTAGTGTTGCGTACGAATTTGTTACAGCGCAGCCTACCAAAAGCCTAATAAGAAAAAATATCTCTTCTGGCAGTAACGAACTGAAAGATAGGTTTGAATGTACAGATTGGTAAGTCTGACGTCTGTTGACGTGATTTGCATCTGGACTGGTAGGGCGACAGCCACGCGTATTGGACATTTAGCGAGCTTTGCACCCGAAGACAGCATGCAGTTTGCTGCTTTTGAACCCGAACATGATTTTAGACAGCCATTTTAGACGGTTTACAGCCGGTATTGCAACCTAAAACATATTGCATCACGTAGATGCTTAAAAAAGTCTATATGACCGTGTGCCCACCTCAAAATCGACATAAAACGAATTTTTCAAAGTCAATAAACTTCACTAACAGCCGTATACTTTAAGATATTTCATTTTATTCTGAAAGCCACTAGTTTCTGCAATTCATTTTGCCATCTTCAGGCCCTATACGCTTATATCCTAATAAAGGAACTTATCGTATAGTGACATAAAACAATGGATATCGTGATTTCCAATCGTTATATAAATGCCTCATTTGTGTAATTTATGTATTTCAGTGAAATAAAATCAAATAAAGTACTTTGACTTTTAGACATATTCTGCACCAACTTGAACTAAATGTCCTCATCTGGGGATGTTTGTATCTCCCCTTGGGGGGCACCTCGGTATGTTTTATACATCCGAAAAATCGTAATTTAATTCGAAGAACTGGATAGCAAAGCCATGATTATTTTTTTCATGAAAAAAATAATTCATGACCGAAAGGGTTAAGAAAAACACCAACCAGGCTACTAATCATAGTTAAGAACGGTTGATGATTTTTGGTTATCACCTGTAAGAAAATTCAAAAATCATTCACAAAGCTATGAAAGGTACGCTCCATCGACGCAGTTCTGTGGAATTCCCCCCCTTTTGAAAATCATAAATCAACTGCGAATGTACACTAAAGTGATTGCTTCAGGAGCAATATTAAATTTTCGAGTAATGAAATTTGGTTGTGTTGTCACACAACAGATCTTTTCGATTACTCTCTAAAATTCATAGAATTTTTTCCGTGTCTAACCGTGTCTTCTTTTATAATTATTGTATCAGAATTCTTCACCTGATTCGAGTATTGGTATTCCGTTCCACTTTCTGAAATTATATGCAGTATTACTAACATGTATTGAGAGTAAAAATCACCTCTCATTCGCAATGACATAATGATCTTATGAAGTATGGTTTCCATGAGCTAAATTCCCATAGCCTGAAATGAGAGTATTGTTTAACTTACTTTTGGAAACTGTATTTGGAAAACGTTTTGAAGCAACTGAAGTATCACAGTTGAGGTATACGGTGGAAATCCCACGATATAGGTAATTTTTTTAATCAAAAAGAGACCGTTTCATTAATAGCGATTATATTTTTTTAACTTTAATTGCGAATATCTTAGGTTAGACTTTACCGTTACTGTGTTGATGTCGAATGAAACAACAAGTAAACTGTTATCAGTTACTTTTTAATTTATTTCTACTACGCGTGTCGAAGTTTTAAACCTCCATCGTCAGATGAATTTATTTGTGTCAATATGACGTGTGTGTTGTGTTACGACTTTAGGAGACCCTGTGGCACTGCCTCCAGTTGCCACAGGCTGTGACCATATAACATGTCCTTATCGTTTTGATGAGAGAGTATCATTTATGTGTCTTAGACATAATTTCATTCGTGTTTCTTTTTAAAATAGCAAACGATATGTGATTGTATCTTTGAGACTCGCAAATAACACTTTACTGGACGGACATCCTCAAGCAAACTTTTGTTTGTTGGATAAAATGCTCGACCAGTTTCGTAATTTGAATTGAATTGTGTAAATATTATAGTGGGAATGCCACTTCTACAGTCCTCCAGAATCATCTTTCTTTCGTCGGCTAACATAAATGTAAGACATCTATGTTATTAGTCTTAAGTTAAATGGTAATAATTATCATAATCACGGCAAATTTTGAGTTTATTTTCATTTCACATACCTATCCAGCATCCTTGATTGTGTGTGTGATCGCAATTTATGTTTCAGTCTCATTTTTCTGCTGTGAAGCAAAGGTTCGGTGACGTGATGACTACGCGCCACCTGCGTACTACTACATGATTAATTATTTCATTTATTTTGGAATATCCTGTCTGACTTGCCTTGCATTCAAAATCCAATTTTTTCCTGCCGTCCAGTGCGATATATTCCCTCGCAGTGTACAGAAATTTCACACGGTCGTACATTACCCAATTTATTGCTATCCGGCAGCGAATTATATGCCTGTCTCCTCAACACAACGTCAAAAGAAACGATAATACGAGCAGAATCAGCTACAGCAGCGACTTTCATACTACTAGATCTTATTTTCAAAACATTCCATGTAATATTCTTTCCCGCTGCAGCTCTTGTAAAATGTTCCGTCAATGCAACTTATCAGTCTATCTTGGCAAAATAATGTAACAAATTACTGGAAATATTACAACAGCTGCAAACAGTGCGACAGATTACCCTACAGTCGTAACACAACAACACGTCACATTTTTTAGGTGGTGCATAAGTTCTTAGCATTTTTCAACAAGAATAAGAGACTTTAGCCATCAGTAATATATTCTGCTTCAGTAATTACAACGGTCTAACAATTCTGGGGTAACTTTTCTATTACGCGACTGTAGAAAACACCTGGTTTGAGGCGAAGAACTCGTCTGGCTACGTTCGGAGCCTATTTTCATCCGGAAAGGAAGTCCCTTGAAGGCTGTTAGATGAACAGTGTAAAAGGTGAAAATCTGGAGGTGCAAGATTGGGTGAATAAGCTGGATGCGGAATGACTTCCCGGCCCAATACCTGTCTAATGGTTTTGTCAGTCTAGCAAATGCGATCAGGCGTTATCGTGAAGTAGCATCGCCTCACGCAGGCTTCCTGATCGTTGTTCTTGGACTGAGTCTGAAGACGTCTCGATTGTTGACAATAAATGTCAGCAGGGATGGCTACACCCCGGGACACCAATTCACAATACACCCACACAATCCCTGTTCCACCAGATGCCTCACATTATCTTTTGTGGATGCACGTAAGTCTTTGTATGGAGAATTGCTGCTTTCTTGGGCTCAAATATTTCTGTCTTGTCCTTCTGTTAGCATAAAAACAACATTTCTCGTCACCAGTAACGACACAAGATAGGAATGGTCGGTGTTGTTCACGAGCCAATTGATAACGAGCAAGCGGAGACGTACGTATTGTCACCCGCCCACTTTTGTGATTTTGGCTTTGAGAATCCGGTAATCACACACCCGATTTCTGAACCTTCACCACTCCATGAAAATGTCGCACAATCGTGGAATGATCACAATTCTCGAGTATACTGACACAAATCGTTGTGGATTAATGCGTCTTCATAAAACTCCGAAAGTCTTCCTGAAACTGGAGAGTCACTAAAACGATACAACCATTTTATTGCCGTACTCTGTCCAATGCTTATTTTCCCCATCACGGCGAAAATGTTTCTGGCTGCCTCCACTGCTGTCATCCCTTTATTGAACTCAGACAGAAGATTAGTCGGAAAGGTTCCGATTTCTCCATTTAGCACTCACTGTCTCCAAATCACAAAATCACTAGAAATAAACTCAAGTACTAATAGTGAACTACAAATAAAAGAAATGACAATCGATAAGTAAACACATAGCAACCGGAATAACAGGTTGCCAAACAAAAACGATACAAACTTGTGCACCCACCTAAAACGAACACAAATAAATCCACATGATGATGGTAGCTTAAACCTTTGAAACGCGATGTGCAAACAAATTGAACAGTGATAGTAATATTAAACTTGTGTTTATATATTACGCTATAATACCATTGGTAATTCACGAATTACAGTGCAATTACAAATGAATACTGCGATTAAAACAGCTGTAATTATTCGTATTTAATGAAGGGCCATCCATCGACAACAATTACAGGGACAGTAAGAGAAAGCATTCTTTATTGGTGTTCCATATGACGCTCCTTATTCAGATGGCATCTATTTGCCAATTCACTTCGCATCATACACTCCTCGAAATGGAAAAAAGAACACATTGACACCGGTGTGTAAGACCCACCATACTTGCTCCGGACACTGCGAGAGGGCTGTACAAGCAATGATCACACGCACGGCACAGCGGACACACCAGGAACCGCGGTGTTGGCCGTCGAATGGCGCTAGCTGCGCAGCATTTGTGCACCGCCGCTGTCAGTGTGAGCCAGTTTGCCGTGGCATACGGAGCTCCATCGCAGTCTTTAACACTGGTAGCATGCCACGACAGCGTGGACGTGAACCGTATGTGCAGTTGACGGACTTTGAGCGAGGGCTTATAGTGGGCATGCGGGAGGCCGGGTGGACGTACCGCCGAATTGCTCAACACGTGGGGCGTGAGGTCTCCACAGTACATCGATGTTGTCGCCAGTGGTCGGCGGAAGGTGCACGTGCCCGTCGACCTGGGACCGGACCGCAGCGACGCACGGATGCACGCCAAGACCGTAGAATCCTACGCAGTGCCGTAAAGGACCGCACCGCCACTTCCCAGCAAATTAGGGACACTGTTGCTCCTGGTGTATCGGCGAGGACCATTCGCAACCGTCTCCATGAAGCTGGGCTACGGTCCCGCACACCGTTAGGCCGTCTTCCGCTCACGCCCCAACATCGTGCAGCCCGCCTCCAGTGGTGTCGCGACAGGCGTGAATGGAGGGACGAATGGAGACGTGTCGTCTTCAGCGATGAGAGTCGCTTCTGCCTTGGTGCCAATGATGGTCGAATGCGTGTTTGGCGCCGTGCAGGTGAGCGCCACAATCAGGACTGCATACGACCGAGGCACACAGGGCCAACACCCGGCATCATGGTGTGGGGAGCGATCTCCTACACTGGCCGTACACCACTGGTGATCGTCGAGGGGACACTGAATAGTGCACGGTACATCCAAACCGTCATCGAACCCATCGTTCTACCATTCCTAGACCGGCAAGGGAACTTGCTGTTCCAACAGGACAATGCACGTCCGCATGTATCCCGTGCCACCCAACGTGCTCTAGAAGGTGTAAGTCAACTACCCTGGCCAGCACGATCTCCGGATCTGTCCCCCATTGAGCATGTTTGGGACTGGATGAAGCGTCGTCTCACGCGGTCTGCACGTCCAGCACGAACGCTGGTCCAACTGAGGCGCCAGGTGGAAATGGCATGGCAAGCCGTTCCACAGGACTACATCCAGCATCTCTACGATCGTCTCCATGGGAGAATAGCAGCCTGCATTGCTGCGAAAGGTGGATATACACTGTACTAGTGCCGACATTGTGCATGCTCTGTTACCTGTGTCTATGTGCCTGTGGTTCTGTCAGTGTGATCATGTGATGTATCTGACCCCAGGAATGTGTCAATAAAGTTTCCCCTTCCTGGGACAATGAATTCACGGTGTTCTTATTTCAATTTCCAGGAATGTACTTCCTGAACCATATGATGCGTCTACGACGCGACAATGTTATAGATGCGTGTTTTGAGTTGTGGAACTCTTTTCGGGGAAGGAGGCTTGAACACAAGGTCTTTTTTTCCATAACAACGTAAAATTAAATCCATGGTCATCATGTCCGGAGATCTAGGAGGCCAGTACAGAGCACTGCCGATGAAGAGGTTTCGAAGGCATTTGCTTAAAGGTGTGAGCCTCCATAACGAAACTTAAGGGTGCTCCATCTTTTGAAACATGTAATCCTTGGAATCCGCATCAAGCTGTGGAACCAACCATTGTCAAGCATAGCCAAGTATTTCTTTAAAGTCAGTACCGCCATTCGACTGTTTTTCTTAATGCAGTGTTACATTCACACGATCAAGATTTCGGCTTAAAATGCCATTATCAAGTGTTTTAATGTTATACAGTGCCTAAGATGGCATACTGTCGTATTTAAAACACACCATTAGACTCATTGTTTAAGGGTCAATATTTCCGGTAAAATCCTACTGCTATGTTTTATCACTGAGTATACCATCATGTCAAGTCAATTCAAGTCAAGTCAGTATGGTATACTCAGTGATAAAACACAGCAGTAGGATTTTGCCAGAAATATTGACCCTTAGTCAATGTGCCTAATAGCGTATTTTAAATACGACAGTATGCCATCTTAGGCACTGTATAACATTAAAACACTTGACAATGGAATTTTAAGCCGAAATCATGATCGTGTAAATGTAACACTGCAAATAAAAAACAAAACAGTCAAAGAAATATATTATGACTGTGGCCCCACATTATGGCCGGCGGGTGTGGCCGAGCGGTTCTAGGCGCTTCAGTCTGGAACTGCGCGACCGCTACGGGCGCAGGTTCGAATCCTGCCTCGGGCATGGATGTGTGTGATGTCCTTAGGTTAGTTAGGTTTAAGTAGTTCTAAGTTCTAGGTGACTGATGACCTCAGATGTTAAGTCCCATAATGCTCAGAGCCAATTCACATTATGAAAAAATATTAGTAGCCAAGTATATTTTTGTTGCCACTTTCAGCTCAGTGACGAACTCTTTAAGATTTTGTACTTTCATCACACAGAAGACATTAACTTTCACAATATATTTTAGAAATAATTTAGGTCGTTGGGTGTAGATGCTTTGTGATGAAGATATTCACACATGAGAGGAAGCGCTGGTGAGCCGCTTTAAATCAATCAGAACACTGCTACCAAAATAATAAAATTAAGTAAGGACTATGTGATTATTTTCTACACTGGGTGTTAGGGATATAAGTACAAATATTGTGGTCATTGGTTCCTTAATATGTATCCACTTTAGGGTATTGGTTGTTTATTTTTTCTCAGCGTCTAACAGTGTTCCTACAGACAAGTCACACAATTTACAACCTGATGTTTTCTGCTCAATCGTAACTGTACCACTAAGTGGACAACAGCGCTCAGTATAGTCTTACGATTTGCGTCCAAGTGCCCGCAGTTCAACACCTGACCTGCTAATCAGGACAAATAAAAATTGATGTCTTGCTTGCCACACGTACTTGGATGTGCTAACCAAGCTAAAAACATACTACTCACAATAGCTGTAATAAATAGTCTACAAATGAAGTAAATACTGATGTAATGTTGTTAGTACACTGATCTTAGTCATCAATAAAAATATCTACACTTGTACCCATACATCCCGTATTATTCGTGAGGATACAGGTGTGCCACTATTTCGCGCCAGACTTTAGGTCACAAACCGTATACAAATCAGTAAATAAAAACGATGTTTGAGGTAATTTCAATAATGCCTGTAGTGTTATAAGACACACAACAAAAGTACTTAAAGACATGAAGAAGCTTACACAGGACAGTGCATGATGAATTAGGGACCACAACGACAATAGCCGGCCGCGGTGGTTTAGCGGTTCTAGGCGCGCAGTCCGGAACCGCGCGACTGCTACGGTCGCAGGTTCGAATCCTGCCTCGGGCATGGATGTGTGTGATGTCCTTAGGTTAGTTAGGTTTAAGTAGTTCTAAGTTCTAGGGGACTGATGACCACAGATGTTAAGTCCCATAGTGCTCAGAGCCATTTGAACCATTTGAACCACAACGACAATAATAACTACTACTACTACTACTACCACTAAATGTGTGCATAGAATACACTACTTTTGAGATCTTCACTATATTGTTGATAATGGAGTGGAAGTAATTGTTTTATTTACGTCGAAACTTCGTTCCTGAATGCTATTTTTATGTAAGACCGTATAAAACTAGTAAGTTATTTTTCAGTGTTTATTTGCAATCCAATATAAACGACCCGGCGAGGTGGCGCAGTGGTTAGCACACTGGACTCACATTCGGGAGGATGACGGTTCAAACCCACATCCAGCCATCCTAATTTAGGTTTTCCGTAATTTCCCTAATCCCTTCAGGTAAATGCCGGGATGGTTCGTTTGAAAGGGCACAGCCGACATCCTTCCCTAGTCGATGAGACCGATGACCTCGCAGTTTGGTCTCCTCTCCCCGTATCAACCCCAACCCACCCTTAATCTGTCTGATCCAATATAAACACCTACATGCATGTCGACGTGAAAGTAGACATACAGTCAGGTCCAGCGGAAAATGACCTTGGGGCTCGAAACCGGTCGTGACGTTTAAAAGAAAAAAAATGAAACTGGTGCTTTATTTGAATGGAAATCAATACAACAGTTGCGGAAACTGTCCCACAAAGCTCTTTCAGTTGTCAGCTGGGTAAGATATGTGGTGTCACCGCCAGACACCACACTTGCTAGGTGGTAGCCTTTAAATCGGCCGCGGTCCGTTAGCATACGTCGGACCCGCGTGTCGCCACTATCAGTGATTACAGACCGAGCGCCGCCACACGGCAGGTCTAGAGAGAGTTCCTAGCACTCAGCCCAATTGTAGAACCGACTTTGCTAACGATGGTTCACCGACAAAATACGCTCTCATTTGCCGAGACGATAGTTAGCATAGCCTTCAGCTACGTCATTTGCTACTACCTAGCAAGGCGCCAGTACCATTACTATTGATACTGTAATCATGTACCGTCAAGAGCGACGCTCATCATTAATGGATTAAGGTTAAGTATTCCACCAGCTACGTCCGTTTTTCTAAAGTATAATTTCCTTGTCCTGTTCACCGAGCGTGGTGGCGCAGTGGTTAGCACACTGGACTCGCATTCGGGAGGACGACGGTTCAATCCCGTCTCCGGCCATCCTGATTTAGGTTTTCCGTGATTTCCCTAAATCGCTTCAGGCAAATGCTGGGATGCTTCCTTTGAAAGGGCACGGCCGGTTTCCTTCCCCATCCTTCCCTCGCCCGAGCTTGCGCTCCGTCTCTAATGACCTCGTTGTCGACGGGACGTTAAACACTAAGCTCCTCCTCCTCCTCCTTGTCCTGTTCCAGACCTCACGCCAGCTTGCGTGAGCTAAAACACGTGCCTTTCGGCTTCCTCTAGTACCTGGTGTTGGCTCTCCTGCCAACCCACAACAAGATATTTATTCTTGGTATATCAGAAGTGCTTATTGACGTTCATGTCTTCTCCGGCAGCCATCCAATGCTCATGTAGGGTATGATGTTTAAATGAAGATCAAATCCGTGAAATAAAATGACTTTCTAACAAAACTAAAGTGGAAAATTTTTTTTTATACTATGTGATAGCAGCGCACCAAATTACCATTGTACGTAGGGCCTTCAGTCGTGTCGTGGTGGAACGAATGGATCTCAAGATCACATTTTCGCAGACGTATTCGGAACACAGCCTTTACCTGACTTTACTTTAACGAGAGTAGTCTCTCGTGTTTCATATAGTTACATCACTCGAAGTGTTAAAAATCTCACTCATTCTCATTCAGGGTTAATATTTGTACGTCCTTAGTTTGCAGATGCACCAATCGTGGTTTTTCAGGGATATTAATGCTTTTAACTCCTCTGTTCTAAACGGACTAAAATGGCAAAGTATCTCTGAATCACAATCAAGTGAGACAGCTCTCCATTTTATGTAAGCACTAAGCTGCTGTTGCTCGTATACGGAGTAGAGTGCTCGTTAAAGGTTAGGGCGCAGGGAGAGCTAGACTGGATGATGCGCAAGGTATTTGCACCTCATTTCACATTAACTTCGTGAAACGCGCTGACATTTTGTCATAGCGTTACTTTTCTTAAGGATTTGGATCCATGCTAGCATCTTAAGATGCTACATGTTCCGTACACAAAAGGAACCACGCCAGAACAATGTGACGTGAATTTATCCATCAAGCTCGAGTCGTTTCTTCATGACTTCACTCTAGTACGGGGCAGCTTGTACCCAAATTTGGCAGTTTTATTTTATGTAACTTTTTCTGCCTGGACCTCTCCCTGTCTCCGTATTCGTCAGTTATTTAAGGGAGGGATGTTGTGTACGTCACCTGTCTGTTGTCTGTGCTAACTCTGTTTTTTGTATGATCGTATGATAACTGTTTGTATATCGTACATTCTGAAGCACAGCGTTCGCCTAAAGTAGCGTAGAAAATGTCAGAGGCTCCTAAACACATTGGGGAAAATAAGTGACCAGTAGCGCCATCATGGTGACAGTCGTCCACAGCGATAATGCCGTAAACTTTGTAAACTAGAGTAATATAACTACAAAGATCGAGATTAGAGTGGGATAAAGGGAGAGAGTCTTTGGAAAAGCCACCTATACGTCATAAAGAGCCCATAGCAGGCCTAAGACATGATTTAACTACAGACATCTCCCTCCCTCCAATCAGCCTCCGACGAATACTGCACAGTTAGAGGCAGTGAGATGGCGAGGGCCTTTCGACAATACGCCATGACATAGGATGAGGCGGCGGGGTAGGGGGGGGGGGTTGGGCGTGGGGGCGAAGGGGAAAAAAGAATAAAATTCGGAAGCAGGATGCTCCGAGAGATCTGTTACATAAGAGTAAGAAGCTGATAGTGGTATCAGTAGCGGCAGCGGAAAGAGAGTAGCTAGACAGAGTTATATGCAGTAGTTGCAACGCAACTGATGGAAATCTAGTCGTTTAGCTGGGACTTCTGCATTCGTGTCATGCCAGCGGGTCCATTTAGTACTCACATTTTCATTTTAGACAGACGGAACAGCGCTAATTAATTACCGTCCCTGTGTAAAGACCTGGTCCCGTCATGGGCATAGTGCCTTTAGAGGAAGGACTTGATGTTGTTTTCTGAATAAAGTCAGAAGTTGCAAAACGGTCATAGTGTTTGTTATTTAAGTCCTTACTCAAAAACTATTACCTTTTACAATAAGGGAAATTTAACAATATAATAAGATCGGGGCTCCCCCTCCTTTAGGCCAACTGATACCTTCGCTTCTTCCTGTACTCGTCGCCCAATCACATGCAACACTCACATTTGAGACACGACACTCGGGTCATCTTCCTGTTTGCGATCTAGCACGCCGCGCGTTTCAGTATAAGATCTGATCTGGTTATAGTTTTCAGAAACCAAAAATCAAAGAGAATTTTTGCTTAGGAGAAGAAGAACTTCATACCCGATGTCACTATAAAAAGAAACTTCATTTTAGATAACCGGTTTCGGTAAAATTAAGTTACCATCTTCAGATCATCGTAAAGGTTATTACAAACATGCTGTGCATCTACACACAAAATTCTTCCAATGATTTTGCAGGTACATAAAACATTAAATGAGCTATGCGTTTGCCCTTGAAAATTAAAATTACTGTCTACGTCACAATTCTCCAAAACATCGTTCCCATAACACAACACTTCATGGCTACTAGGGCGCCATTTTTAATATACATATAAGATAGTGGCAAATGGCACAAATATGCTAGGTACGAGGTCAGTTACTGCTAGTGATAGTATAGCCCCTTTAACAGAACAAGTGTCACATTCGTTACAGATAACTTCTCAACAGAAGTTACACCGTGAGGAATTGGTGACACGGTTAGAATGTTCGTGGGATGCGTGAGTTCACACCCGGGTTCAAATGAATTTAAGTCGTCAATAGCAATGTCCCGCTTTTCAGAAGATTCTTCAGGAGCTAACATAATCACACCCTTCCGCGGCTAAAGAACAGAGCACCTCACGGTATTCATTAGTGACGTATTGGCTACAGCCAGAATGTGTAATTGGTCAGATGAAATTACTCTGCGGATGGCCAATTTACCCATTACGGGTGAAGCCAGTACATAATTAATGTCTCATGAGATACTGAGGAAGCCGAACACATTTGAGCAATTAAAGGAAGGTTTGCGTCAGAGATACCGAAAGCAGAATAGAGCAAGATTACTTAGGGAAAAGTTTGGTGGGTTAACACAGAAGGCAAATGAAACTGTAGAGACTTTTTCAGACAGAATCCGTTAAATAAATGGGAAACATACGAGCTCACGGGAAATCCTGACGCGGATCGCATCGTACTCAGCGATTCAGAAAACACTTGATGTGTTTTTGCGAGGAATTCCTGCAGAGTTTTCACGAAGAGTCAGAATGGAAAGTGCAGAGGATTTGTCTGCAGCACTGCGTATTGCCATGCATCTCCGGGAGATAGATGTTGCTACATGAGTACGCACTGATTAATAACTTTTTGCATCTCAAAAGAATTGTTATCGTTATGGGAAGAAAGGGCATTTGAGGACGCAATCCGATCAACCACAACGTTACAGCTGTCGGCGTTTCGGTAACAAGCAAACTATTGTGGGAATAAGAAGAAAAGTAAAGGAAATAATCAACGGAAACCACCAAGAATAAGCGGGGGTGTTTCGTCCGTCTTTAGGGGTGCACTCAGCCTCGTGATGCCAATTGAGGAGCTACTCGACCGGATGGTAGCGGCTCCGGTCAAAGAAAACCATCATAAAGACAGGGAGAGCGGTGTGCTGACCACACGCCCCTCCCAACCGCATCCTCATTGAGGATGATACGGCGGTCGGATGGTCCCGATGGGCCACTTGTGACCTGAAGACGGAGTGCTTTTTCTTTCGTCCGTCGGAAAACGTTCTCGGAAAGTCAGAGTTTTGTAGACACTAGGGTATAGACAGATTGTTATTGGATGTGCTTTGTAAATGGCGAATAATGTAAATTTATAGTCGATACTGGTACACATATATCTACTATTACACTGGATCCCACTCGTGGGAGAAGACTAGGGACATCAAGGTAGAAATTACATGGAGTGGGAAAGAACGGCTTGGTATTATTGGGGACAACACAGCCCGCGTTTAAGATTGGAACTATAGAGTTTCGTGAGCATATGGAACGGTTACCAACTGTGGGACAAGGTTATTTTGTGATTCCTGGATAGGCATCATGCAAAAAATAAACTTTCACAGCGCAAAGCTGAACTTATCGGGAACTTGTTTCGAATGGGACCAAGAGCTGTAAATGTTTCAATGTCGCAAGGTGCACCTATTGCTAAGGTGTAACCGACAGAATTCTTACAGCTACAACAAAGTACTTGCTGGTACAAGAAGTTGGTCTGGGACACTGTAGATGCCGATGTGTCACAGCAGAGAGTATGTATGGTTGAGCCACTGTAGAACAATGAAGCATTAGATGAAATGCTTTGTGTTATACGAAAAAGTGTTGCGCGCGCAACCAAAGTTAATGGAAACTGATTGTTCCTGTAAGCTTGGATAACTTCGGGAAAGATGAAGTGAATCTCCTAAAAGGATTAGAGATACTGGAGGCTGAGGATATCGAAGGGTCACGCTGTCATCACAACACCAAACAAACCGTTAACGCATCTGTACTACATGACAAGGTTCGTTACTTGGAAGATAGAGAACGAGAAGCCATGAAAGCTTTGTGGTCAGAATATTCAGACTTATTTAGTTCAAATGATCCACTACCAGCAGCGCGTATCACACAATTCTGCATACCAACAGGCGATAAACCACCTGTTTATAGGAACCAAACCAGATAGCGAAACACCAATCGAGCATGGTGATATCCCTTGGTAAGCAAATATTGCTCTTGTACCAAAAAAATTAAATTCTTCATTTGTGTGACCATAGTGTCCGTAGTTGCTTTATAATTCATGAGGGTATTTTTGATCCGTCGTTGCAACTACAAAAATGCGTGATTCCTGCACCAGACGCGTTTCGCTTTATTGAGGTAAAGCATCACCAGTGGTGGTGATTATTCGGCTGCTTTCTCGCTTACATCGGGAAATGACGACTGCTAGCACATTGCTGTTTTTCTATGTTAAACACTGGTAATTTTCGTCTACTTTTTAGATGTTGTGCAGCACTATGCATTTCTCACAACACATTTTTACGCACACCGCTGTATTCGGTTTGTTTTCTTACTTCAAGTATGTGTTGATCAACATATACTTGAAGTATTTACTGCCATTCCTCTCGGACCGTTGTTAGAGCTCTCCGATTTCTATAACCATGTCCCGGTGATCCTCAGACGATCCTCTCATCTCATCCTCAACCACGGCTTGTCTGTCCTCCTGGATTTCCATATTGTACTGTTTTTGATACTCACGCGTAACGCATCCGTGCTTCATGCTCAACCCATCTCAGTCTGGTTTATTTAACTACGATTTCTTCAGGTAGACCAGTTTGCGTGTGTTTTGCAGTTTAGTAACTCGGTGGTACGGGTCAGGAGCTTTGGTGATAAAAGTATTTTATTGGAGCAAAATTGGCTCTATTACCTGCTACTAGACTGTTTGATTTCATAGGAAATATCGATTGAGAAGGTGACTGTCGAACCCAGATATCTGAATTGCTCAGCTTCCCTGAAGGGAGGTCGGCACGTTCTGCTTGTGTCTTTCTGGCAGGCATTTCATGTTTTTAATTTCATACCCTTCAATCAGTTTACAACAGCGCATTTAATTCAGTTCAAGCCACGGTCGATAACCGGTTACGTTTCCGGAGTAGTACTATTCCCTCATACGACGTGGGACAATCTCCGGTAGTAGTGTTCGGATATAATAGGCGTAAACATCAGCGAAAATGAAAGTTTGACCAGACCGGGAGCTGTGCTCAGAGAACCTAGTGAATAAGGCAACCATACTAACAAGCAGGAAACCCGTGTTAGAATCCCAGCTTGGAAGGAATTTTCAGTTATCGTGATATATTAGTATGGAAAACTGAAGATAACCTGAGGAGAAGTTAATAGCAAGGAAATGAACGTTAAGAATTCGAAAGTGATTACACCACTAAAGCCAGAAAAGAGAGCGAATTCGTGAAAATAGTACACTGAGAGCTTCTGCGATTTGTAGCATCTGTCTGCTGACGGATAGAAGAAGATATTAACTGGGAGAGCATAGGTGATGTAATATTAGAGTCAGAGACTGACAGCGCTTTGGAAGTCATAGGAAGACGAAAGGGATACATAACATTCCTTCAGAATTTGTGAAATCATTGCTGGGAGTGGCAGCAGCGACGATTATTCAGGTTAGTCAGTAGAATATGTTAGACCGAAAACGTACCATCGACTCTGTTAGACGATGATCAGCCTATTTGGAAATACAAAGTGACCAGAGAGATGTTTCTCGCGTTGTGTGTGATACGGGGAGGAAGACTTAAGAAAGTTCAAATTACTTTCGTATGCAAAATATTTTAACCCATCAGTAAAAGAATTTTTCAGAATAGTATTTCGTATGGTAAATATTTTAAATCTTCAGTAAAATGCCTGTACGCTATAGGGAAAAACGCTAATGAACCAAAAGAGAACAAGAATAACGGTTCAGCAGGGGAGATATGCCGGGATTCTCTACAATTCAGTCTCTATAACGAATGACGGAGATAACAGAAAATTTGAGGAGTGGCTCTAAAATCCAGGGAAATAAATATCAACGACACGACTAAGATTCAGTGGTGACGTTGATATCCTCTGTGAATGTTGGGAAGACATAGAGGGCGTACTGAATGGAACGAACAATATGCTGAGCACAGAATATGGACAGCGAGTAAATCGAAGTAAGATAGAAATATTGAGGAGTAATGGAATCGATATTAGAGGCGAACATAAAATGAAGATTGGGATCCACAGACTGGCCGAAATGAAGAATTGTTGTAGCTAGCAAGAAAAATAGTACATGACGGACGGTGCAAGGAAGGTTTCAGGGATTAGTACAGGCTAAGAGGGTACTCCACGTCTACTGTACTAGAAGTCAAATAGTATGAAACACAGGGCTCAAATTAAGAAAAAATTAACAGATGTAAAATAACAAAACGCTAAACACGATCACGTCTTGAGGATATCACTTCACGGGAATATTTATTTCCTCGTGGATACTTTCTGAGGTAATGAATCTACATGTTTTACTTGCCCCTCCCCAATAGCCCCCTCTCTCCACGCAAAAAATGAAAAATACATAAATAAACAAAAATAAAAAATCGAAGATACGCTTCCTACATTATGCCTTTGTCCAGATAATCACAGGTAGAACTGTATCAATCCTCACTATCAGGCACGAATCAGACTGACACTCATCCGTGTCAGATATTGGTTGGTTGGTTGTTTTGGGGAAGGAGACCAGACAGCGAGGTCATCGGTCTCATCGGATTAGGGAAGGATGGGGAAGGAAGTCGGCCGTGCCCTTTCAAAGGAACCATCCCAGCATTTGCCTGGAGCGATTTAGGGATATCAAGGAAAACCTAAATCAGGATGGCCGGACGCGGGATTGAACCGTCGTCCTCCCGAATGCGAGTCCAGTGTCTAACCACTACGCCACCTCGCTCGGTCCGTGTCAGGTATGAAACTGACGCAGGACTCTTTACTTACAGAGCTCAATTCTAGCACTAACACATGAGCATATAAAGTGTGGTTTTTAACTCATCGTCTACATCAATGTCACAACAGTACGAGTTTAAAAAAGCTGTAACAAAATTTATTCTGCTTCAAAACCAATCATAGATCAAAATACAAAAGTGTCTGCAAGCAAATTCTGATAAGGAGGGGTTTTCTTACATAGAATAATTCATTTTAGCAAAACCTTTTACTGAAAAGTAAGACCAGATAGCTCAGTTTTAGAGAATTCGTGCTTTGGTTTTCTTCCTATGTTGCTAGAAACGAGTGACGAGATTATAAGACGCATGGTTAATGATGGTGATAGCGAAGACAACTCAACAAATCTTTGTGGTTTCACATAATCGCGAACTAGTATCTAACAGTCGGTCCACAAGGCTTTCAAAACACTTCCGATCAAGAAAATGGTAATAGCTACAGGTGGAATTCTTCCAATCCATATGTGGCATACAGCAAACCAGTGCTTAACAGCATTGGTTAAAAACAGTCTTGGTTGCCTTTTTTTTTTTTTTTTTTTTTTTTTGCAACGAAGTCTGTTTTTAACCAATAACAGCTACAGGTGTTAATTCTCGAAAGCTTTACCCTTCAGTCGTACACATTTGCTGTTCGTTAGATATCATTCAACGTGCTGTAATTGTCTTGGAACTCAGATTTGCTACTTTTTGGATACTAGGGGAAGTGTAGAGGAGATATCAGGCACCGCTCCGAAGATCTTACTTAATCACTTAGTCGGTTGTAGCGGCGAGAGATTTGTGTAAAGGGCAGGACCGTAATCAGGGCGAGTGTTTGGTCCCTGCTTGCTGGGAATCCCTTGTACACAGGGAGCAATTACAAGCTACAATGCTTGCCACAAAGGGAGCTGCCGTGACCTTTCGCAGTGGGAAGACAAAGCCATACCTTGAGCGTGGTGAGAGCGTAGCTCAGCCCATAAGACAGCTCAGTCCATAACACTTAAGGGTGTAATATACCCATTGTTATTAAATCATTCACAGGTTTAAAGTGACAGCCTCTCTAAAAAAGTAGATTAACAAATAAAATACACTGACGGAAAAGAAAGCGTAACACCAAGAAGGAGTTATGCGACATAAACGAAAGTTGGTAGGCGTGTATCTATATCTGAAAGTTGATGTCTATTCAAATTGCGACTCCCTGGCCTAAGACGCGCGCGCGTGGCGCAACTATGAGGATGCAGATCAGATTTCGTTTGAATACAAGCTATGTCGATAGTACGAATTAGTAACCTTTAACAATGGAAATGGTAAGCTGCAGCTAGTCAGGAATGCCTTTAAGGCGACGAACGCGCCATTATCAACACCATTGCGGTTAAACGATATAGTGTAGTAGGGCTACGAGAAGCTCGATGCCCCTTCTACGATACTGCAAAAAGACTTGTCAGGAATGCAGCCTCTGAACATAATTGCTGACAGAGGTGGTCACGGTAGTGTACGGTCGCAAGAAGACCTGGCTCGAGACGGCCACGTGGCACTATCTGGAGGGAAAACCATCGTGTTCGGCGTATGGCTCTGGTGCATCGCACTGAATCTGTAGCAGCAATTTGAGCAGCAGTTCGCTCCACAATGACACAACGAACTGTCAGAAGTCGGTTACTTCAAGGGAAGCTCCGAGACAGACGCCATGTAGCGCACACTCCACTGACCCCATACCGCCACCATTTGCGACTTCCATTACGTCTAGCGAGAGGTCTTGGGAAGATAGGATAGAGATCTGTTGTGATTTCTGTTGAAAGCTGGTTCTGCCTCGATGCCAGTGATGGCCGTGATTTGGTTACAAGGAGGACAGTTGAGGGCCTGCAACCAACCTGTCTCCTACCTACACACACACACACAGGCCATACAACTAGAATTATGGTCTGGGTTGTAATTTCGTAAGATATGAGGGGTGTGGGTCTGTGTGTGTGTTTGTGTGCATTGTGTATTGAACGAGTGACCTAGAAACGGCGGAGAGGCTTTTCGTCCGGCCGTAGCCCACAGTGGTTCACAACCCCACAACAGGCCACAGCAGTCAACCCACCCCACCGCAGCCCCACCCTGAACTCAGGGTTATTGTGCGGTTCGGCCCCCAGTGGACCTCCCCCCTCCCCAGAAACATCTGATACCTGATCAGTGTAACCCCAAATTTTTGCACGGTAGAGTAACTATGGTGTACACGTACATGAGACAGTGTTTACGCAGCAATCGCCGACGTAGTGTAACTGAGGCGGAATAAGAGGAACCAGCCCGCCTTCACCGAGGCAGATGGAAAACCGCCTTAAAAACCGATCACAGGGTGTCCGGCACACCATATCTTGAAAGAGATCCGCCGGGCCGAATCGAGCCGGGGACCGACACGCCTTCCCGCTTGGAAAGCAGAGCGTTAAACAGCACAGCTAGGCGGGCGGGCTACACCAGGGGTACTATCGTGGTTATACCATTCAGCATGACAGTAAATTTACGTGTCAGTCTGGTGATTGTGTGTGTGTGTGTGTGTGTGTGTTGGGGCTTATGGGCGCTCAACGTCGAGGTCATCAGCGCCCTTACACACATTAAAGGGAACGAATGTGGGCAGACCTAATACAACTGAAGCACACACGCAAAGAAAGCAGGAACAGAAGGAAAATGCTACATAAAAAAGTAATACGTAAGAAAAGGGAAAACGTAGCAACAAGAATGACACAGTAAATTATTATTGGCTGCCCACTTACATAAAATATGGGCGAGCTTGTCACACGGTGAGAAAATTAAGATCCTCTCCCTAAAATGTTTGTAAAAACATTTGACATGGGAAAGAACTTTAAAACTTTAACCACATTCGTCCGAATGTTGCCTAAAAGATATGTTAGGTACGCTGGCAAGTCAGCCGCGACCAGCTGGTTAGAAAATAGAACGCAATCCAATAAAACGTGGCGCACAGTGACCTGGATGCCACAAGCACCACACATTGGAGGGTCCTCCCGCCGGAGCAGGAAGCAATGCGTCATAGGGTTGTGGCCTATCCGAAGCCGAGTGAGGAGAACCTCGTCCCGCCGACGGGGCTGAATGGAAGTACACCACACACGCGTTGTGGGCTTGACTATACGGAGCTTATTGTCAGCCACTCCCAGCCACTTAGGTCTGGTGATTCAACCTTTGGTGCTGCCATTCATGAACAGAGTTCCAGGGGGTGTTTTCCGACTGGACAAGGCTCGCCCATATACCTCTATTGTAACCCACCATGCTTTACAGAGTGTCGACATGTTGCCTTCGACTATTGGATCACCAAATCAGTCTCTAATCGAGCACATACGGGACGTCACTGGACGACAACTCCAGCGTCACCTACAAACAGTATTAACCGACCCTGTATTGGCTCACCAAGGGGAACAAGCATGGAAATCCATGGCACAAACTGACATCCGACACCTGCATTATATAATGGATGTAGGTTTGCATGCTTGCATTCAATACTCTGGTAGTTACACCCATTTTTAATTTAACAGAATTTCACATTTGTAATGGCTTAAATCGCACTTACATTAACCTGTGATCTTACAATGCTAATCACTTAACTTACACAGACAAATGTATTCTCCCAATTTCATTACTGTACATTAATTATTTTTTGGTGTTTCCATTGTTTTTTCCGTCAGTGTGCGTGGAGAGACTCACAACTGTGTGATGAAATACCTTGTAGGGCTGTGATCAGCACAGTTAATGCGGCATACATCGACTGTGAAATTTGTTTTGACCTACGATTAACTTCCAGAAATTTAAGATAACCTCTATCTGATTCAAGAGGGTAATATTAGATAATGTGGGAAATAACGGAATAATTCCATTTTCCTTACATTTTGACACGTTTGGGTGGTTGTGACGAATAGGACAAAAAGTGAACATAGAATTTTCATGGCTGGTGTAATAGAACATGTAGGAGTAAGCAGCGAACGGAGGATTTAGATAAAGGAACCTCATGAAGTAAACCGTGTAGCGGACTTGAAAAGTGAAGAAGAAAGGAAGATTAGAGTTTAATGTCAGATGGACAGTGCGGTCGTTAGAAAAGGAGCACGAACTCGGGTTAGGAAAGGATGAGGGAGGAAATTGACCGTGCCCTTCTCACAGGAACCATCCTGGAATTTTCCTGGAGAGTTTTAGGGAAATCACGGAAAACCTAAATCTGGACGGTCGGGTGGGTATTTGTACCGTCCTCCCAAATGAACTTGGAAGGTGTAAAGGGAAGAGACATAAGTGAAACGCGTTATGAAGTTATCGCTTCAACGTAGCAGCTGGAAACGCCAAGAAGCGGACGGTTTGATGGAGCGCTGTGACAGCTTTTTAGTAGAAACAGTGCGAAATGCAAAACCTATTGGAAGGCAGAATGGGTGAACTGCATGAGGCACAGAACGAGCGATGGTTGAGCTTAGATGAAACGAAGCAGCCGGTAGGATTGAATTCGTTTAAATTAGGGAAGCAGTATATACAGAGTTAGGCCTACTACGAGGCGGAAAAGGTGTTTAAATGGATGCTACATGATGGAGGTATGACACACGACGGAAAATCCAGCAACAACTGAAGCACTCAGCGAAATACTTCAAATAACACTACAGTTGACGTACGATACATTAAGCTCGAAATACAAAAGCAGGATCAAAAATCCGAGGACACTTTGGCTTATGTTTAGACTGTAGCAAAGGGCCAAAGAACGGAGAATGGAAAGATAAATCTGAGATAAGACGACAAATGTCGACACTGTAACGATAGAGGTTGAGTCAGTCAGTTACACTATGGGAAATGAATTCAATGTCTTGCAAGGTAGTACAATAAATGAATGGTACAGAACAATAAACGTACATCACATATCCGACGCTACACGAATAACGGTTCTGAATTCGGAGCTACAACAAAGTACTATTCGTGAAATGCGTCAAATGGGATATCCACAGCGAGAAACAGATTCGTGTAGCGTCAGAGTTGTGGGATACTGCGGTACATAGCGAGCTGCATGGTATCATTATCGAGACACCGAATAGTAACCATGCAAAGTCAGTAGGTAGCGTTGTTTTGATTCAAAACAGAATCTAGCTTACGAACATTAGACCCTCTCGGCAGCTGCCGTGGAAGTGTACGAGAACATAAGGGAAGAAACACGAAAGTAAGTGTAAAATAATGGAGGGTGCTGCGGCAACGAGTGGGGAGCAAGAAGTGAAGACCCATAAGTGACACTGATGATGTGAGTCAGATCCTGCGTGACTCTACAGATAAGTCTGTGTCATCAGGTTTCCAGATCAGTTCTCCTCTCTCACAATTTCTGTTTCTGTGCGCAAAATCAAGAGTTTTAAACTGTGGGTCCATTTATTTTGAAGCATCAACTCACATCCAAATTTCGACGTCCTACTAGTGACGCTGATAATGCTGGAGACCTAATACTGCAAGCAGTAATAGTAACAGAGCTCACTTCACTCACTGTCAGCCTCACAGTAAGAATTCAGGAAAACATCGTCAACGGAAAATGTATCGTCTAAAGTGCGCTTAAGGTGGACCATGGCTATTCCTTTACGTGCTGTTGGTGGCAATGCGTTCTCGTTTCTCGTAGCCAATTAGGTGATAGTATACGGTGGCCAATAAGAATTTCGAAATCTTATAATCTTGGTTGTGGCCGTTATTTCGCTATTTTTCCCGAGTGTGTCAAGGTTTCCGAAGTTGTGGTTACGTTAGGACCTAATAGCACAGTTTAAATTGATGCAAGTGAATAAAGCAGTAATAATATTTATAATCTTGGTTGTTACAAATACTGCGTCATTTCTATTTTCCGAAAAAGTCTGAAGTTTAGAGACCGTGGTTAGGTTGGGACATTGTAGCTAAGCTCAACTGCTGCGTGTGAAAAAAAAAATACCAGCTAACTTCATTTATTAATCACAGGAAATTACAAACCAGGAGTGTTATTGGCTATCGACATCCGACTCGCGACTCGTCGTGTTCACGTCCCATCACTCAACACGCAGCCGTTACCGACAGCAACACGCAAGGGAAAAGCCGCTATACAGCGTAAGTGCACCTTTACCACGGAGAAGTTACTCTTTCAAGCTACAAAGGTGATAGCTGCACTGTGTTACATATCTAGAAGGACATCGACTTTATTCTGTTCCAAACAGCGACAAATGTACATGTACATTAAATTTTCACGTTTATATCAAGGATACATAGTCATACAGTGAAATGTATCTCTGTCAGGTACTGACCACAGTTTTAGAGAAGCTGGTTGTAGCTCAGATGACGGACCAGCATTCTTACCCATATATTCCAAATAGAGAAACCCTTGCCCTAGTATCGTACTGGTATCACGCTGCAACTTTCTAGTTCCTCAGTGGCCAGAGGTATCAAACATCGAACCCTTTAGATGGGGAATTAAGAGAAAAGATAAACTTTGATGTAAAGATAACCCCGTGAGAACAAAATGACAAACTCGGGATAATAAGTAACTTTGATTTATTGTAATAGTACACAAAAGTTAACTGAGAGGGCAATAAGCCGAAATTCAGTTGTTAGTGAACAAATACTGATGGAACAAAACGCAGTTTCTTTGGCTTCTAACTGTAAATAGAAAATTATGCTACCAAGAAGAGACGGATGAAGATACCCTCTGGCGTAAGTAAAAGGATGTGGAGTTAGTGGGTAGCTTGCCATTGGCTTGCTCAGTATCTAAAAAGTCGCAAAAATTAAGTTTTTCTCGAGTGTGAAAATAGAGAGAATTAATTTTAAACTAACTGTGGTACTATGGAGTGAGGTTATCTCTAGTTCGATAGACTCAGCGTGGTTCATTTTATTTGGTCCCCTACTTTTTTCGGTACTCCAGTAATCTTTTCACTGAATATGAGAGATGATTGAATACATACGTTTTATTTGCGGTTAACACAAGCTTCACTGGAAATTGTGCGGGCTGTAATTAAGTGTTTTACGATGGAACATAAAGGGGATTATTAAAATTTTGTTCTATTGACACAAGACGATCACATAATGACTGACGTCGATTATCGTTGCAAATTCCTCCAACTGAAAAGTTTTCTCGGAAGGTCCACGCCAGGAGCCGAAGCAGAAGAAGGGAGTTGCAGTGTTCATCATCAGGAAACTTACCACTGTCCTCAAAATAGATGGAAAATTTTCGATGGCATGTTTCCATGTTTCGAGCCGAGTTGACAGTTACAACTTGGCTACAGTGAAATATCGGTAAGAACCCTCTAAACGTGCCATCAAAAAATCACTCAAAGGAAAGCATCAGGCGAAAGCTCGTTAATTATGGCATCACGCTCTGGGTCTTCTCTGTGTATGTCTAAAGGTTAATCCTATCCCAGGAGAGAGCTTTATGGTTGCAACAGTTCATGTATCTATGCAGTATAACACTGCCATCCTAGAGCATGAAGTACTGTATTGAGTTTGTAGTTAATACACTGGCGTGAAAAACTTAAGGATAAAAATAAGTTTCGCACGGTGCATCACTGCCGAGTAACATAGCTCGCTGAAATTTGGCCCGTACTTAGAAAGAACTGCTACAATATGGTACAGAAGATAACTGAAAGAAATACTTGATGACAGGAACAGAAGTGGCACTTTTATTTAAAGGCAACACATACACCGAAGACAGCGTGATTTATGATTGTCGCTTGGACATTAGAAAAGGCGGTACATGGTTCTTAACAGGGTATTTGATCACCAGACACGACAGTGCTCTGCAACCTGCTCCCCTGCAGGTCACTCGGTTGGTAAGTATAGTATACAAGCATAGTACGGCGTTCCACTCCGCCACTAGCGTGGTTCACAACCGCTAGATGGCCGTTGGTGCATGTGGAAGAACTGCAACTGGTTTCCCCGACGCATCAATGAGGCTTAAGTCAGGGGAACTCGCCGGACAGTTCCTTTGACCTTGTTGCTGGGTGCATTGCGTCTTCACGCCTCTTGCCATATGCGGGTACGTCCAGCATTGTCGAATATGATCGTTTTGGTGGTCTAGGTGTTACGGTGCAGGGAGACATAAGCACACGCATCGGTCAACGTTGTTGTATCAGTGTATTTCTTCCCCTTGGGTGTCTATTTTGGGGTACATTCGACTCTGAATTCATTTTTATGGATGACAGTGCGCGACCAAATCGTACAGCGGAGGTGGAGAAACCCATCGTCGTCGGCTGATACTCGTTTCCGAGTTTTCATTTCTCTCCTGAGATTTCCTTTCTCACGTTTCAGGCGTGGAAATGTCGTTGATGGCTTGGCAATCCATGGAGTAGGAGGATATTTGGCGACTGAACCGGCTTGCCCGTTCCCGTGACTCTAATACCATCGATCATATGTAGGATGTGTTGGGAAGATGTAACGCAGGACGCCCACAGGCACGACCGACCGACCACCCAGCAGTTGTCAACCGCGCTGATGGGGGGAATGGAGGGCCCTACCACAAGAACACCTCACCAACCGAGTGTCCAGCATGGGCGCACACTGCAGAGCATGAACTGTTGTTCAAAATGGTTGAAATGGCTCTGAGCACTATGGGAATTAACTTCTGAGGTCTTCAGTCCCCTAGAAATTAGGAAATTAGAATTACTTAAACCTAACTAACCTAAGGACATCACACACATCATGCCCGAGGCAGGATTCGAAACTGCGACCGTAGCGGTCGCGCGGGTCCAGAATGTAGCGCCTAGAACCGCTCGGCCACTCCGGCCGGCGAACTGTTGTCCTTGGTGATCACATACGCTATGTGTCCCCATCTTTTATAATGTCCGGGGGACACCCAGCAGTTGTCAACCGCGCTGATGGGGGGAATGGAGGGCCCTACCACAAGAACACCTCACCAACCGAGTGTCCAGCATGGGCGCACACTGCAGAGCATGAACTGTTGTTCAAAATGGTTGAAATGGCTCTGAGCACTATGGGAATTAACTTCTGAGGTCTTCAGTCCCCTAGAAATTAGGAAATTAGAATTACTTAAACCTAACTAACCTAAGGACATCACACACATCATGCCCGAGGCAGGATTCGAAACTGCGACCGTAGCGGTCGCGCGGGTCCAGAATGTAGCGCCTAGAACCGCTCGGCCACTCCGGCCGGCGAACTGTTGTCCTTGGTGATCACATACGCTATGTGTCCCCATCTTTTATAATGTCCAGGGGACAATCATAAATAGCGGTGTCTCCGGTATACATATTGCCTTTGAATAAAAGTATCATTTCCGTTCCTCTCAGCACGTATTTCTTTCATTTACCTTCTGTCCTACACTGTAAGCACTTCTTACTACACTGAAGCACCAGAGAAACTGGCATAAGTATGCGTATTCAAGTACAGAGAAAGCCTACAAAAAAAACAAGTGTTTGGCGCAGTTGTTAGATCGGTTACTGCCACTACAAAGGCAGGTTATCAAGATTTCAGTGAATTTGAACGTGATGTCATAGTCGACTCACAAGCGATGGGACACAGCATGTCCGAGGTAGCGATGAAGCGGGGATTTTCCCGTACGGCCGTTTCACTAGTGTACCGTGCATACCATGAATCCGGTAAAATATCGAATCTCGGACATCGTAGCGTCCGGAAAAAGATATTGCGGGGACGCGACCAATGACGACTGAAGAGAATCGGTCAACGTGACAAAAGTGCAACCCTTCAGCAAATTGCTGCAGATAACAGTGCTGCGCCATCAAAAAGTGTCAGCGTGCAAACCATTCAACGAAACATCCTCGATATTGACTTTAGAAGACGACCGCCATCTCGTATACCCTTGATGACATCACAAACCTGTCATCAACATACCTAACCAGTATCCAACGTTGGACGAAAGTGGATTATTTTCCAAAAACAGAGTTACAAGCCGGCCGCTGTGGCCGAGTGGTTCTAGGCGCGTCAGTCCGGAACCGCGCTGCTGCTACGGTCGCAGGTTCGAATCCTACCTCTGTCATGGATGTGTGTGATGTTAGTTAGGTTTAAGTAATTTAAAGGGGACTGACGACCTCAGATGTTAAGTCCAATAGTGCTCAGAGCCATTTGAACCATTTTTTTGAGTTTCAAAATTGTCCATGAAGATTTCGGTAAGGACTGGACTAACGGAGGATCCCATAGGTACACCATTCAACTGCTTTGTATATGCTGTCATTGAAATGGCAATAATTTTTTGTTAGACAAGTTTTTGTAGACAACCTTATGATATCTGTGACAACCAGATTAACTCCTGATTAATCTAGCAAGTCTATGAGGATGTTTAGGCATCCCTGAACAGATTTATTAGTGAATAAGTTGCTAACATCGAAAGAAACCATCTCGGCACTAGCGGGGTATTTTCATATCTTTTAACTATTTCTCTAAGTCAACTGAATTAGGGTCCCCTAGAAATTAGAACAACTTAAGCCCAGCTAACCTAACGACATCACACACATCCATGCCCGAGGCAGGATACGAACCTGTGACCGTAGCGGTCGCGCAGTTACAGACTGAAGCGCCTAGAACCGCTCGGCCACTCCGGCCGGCAACTGAATTATGGATCCCATGACGTAGTTTGAACTTGGTGTTGTTCTTGATCAGATCATTTAATCCTATGGCTACTCTATAATATGGAGCTGAGAATGAAAACACCAGAGGAAAGATTGGGAAATTCTCTTTATGATGTTTAGACAAGATTACTTTGTTCAGTCACATCTTTTGAATATGTCACCTAAGCTTATTATTCAATTATGTTCTTCTATGTACAACTGTTGAAACTTGTCTGTAATTGATTAATTAATGCATCATATATTTTATCTTTTTTCAATAATCTTACGTCGCATTTACACTGAAATAACCGGATTGTTTTATTCCTCTTCTAACATTAACATTTTCAGCTCTGGAAATGGAGATACTCTGCATATACACTAGTTTAAAGTCTCTGAGCCAACAAAATTTCACTGCACCACATACTTCTCTTTGTCTCTGATGATGGCGTAACAGCCGAAAACCGGTCCGTGAAACAAATAATAAATTTAGTAGACTATTACAGCAGCGTTGTGTGTGTATAATTCATAATGTACAAAATATTCTCCTAAGAATCGACGGAATAGTCAATCAATGCAAGATAATTCATGAAGACTCGTATAAAAATATTCTTCGGTATACATTTCCACAACTTTACAAGTTTTCAGCTAAGATTATGACGATGTTTGGAATTACATGTTTGTGCGAGCAACCTTTCTTCCGCAATGAAAAGAATCCATCCACAGAAGCTCACTGACAGTTTTGCTCAAAAATTGCGATGGTCATTTCAAATGCCCTACCCACTCCGCTTGCACAATCGTTACGGTGACGTGATCACGTTGAGATTCATGTCAGTTGTCACTGAGACTTTGGCATGGCGGTCGTATATGTGTTTGCAGGTTCGCGTCGATGTGTCGTGAGTAATTCAGTTTTAAATTGGAAGCTGAAACTGAGTAACGTCGGATTGCACGTTGTGACCAACATTCCAAAATCAAAAATCGACTGCTTACATGGAAAGAAGCCAACGGAAGTTTACAACTCTTTGAGAGAGTTTTGTGGGAATAGTGTAGTGCATCGTACCACAGTATCACAATGGTCTTCTCGTTTTAGTGAAGGCCGGTAAGTAAGGTGGCCGAACCAAGGAGCGGAAGGCCATCAACAACAAAAAACTGCACTTATAAGGTTATTGCTAATGATATTTCGAGACAGTATAGACGAAAAACATGTGAGAAATTAGCATATGAGGCCGGAATATCTGTCGCTTCAATTCACAGCTTCGTAACTGAGAAGTTGAAGATGAGAAAAGTTGCTGCCAGATGGGTTCCACATGATGTGAATGAAGAGCCGAAAGGAGCTCTTAAAAGAGTCGCAGAAGAATTGCTTCAACGTTATCGAACAGAAGAAAAGTTTCTTAAAAGGAATGTTGCACTTTATGAAACCTGGATACGAGATTTAGAGCCATAACTGAAATATCAGTCGTCTCAAGGGAAAAATTCCATTTCTCCACGCCCAAAAAACTCCGCAGCCAACAATCGAAGGTGAAAGTGATGACGATCTTTGTGTATGACGTGAATGTGGTCATACTACCATTAGAATACACCAGCGGTCGTCTGTAACAGGCGCCTACTCGGTGCTGATTTTGCAAAATGATCTGCGCCAGAAAATTCGTCAAGAAAGGGCTGACATGTTTGCACGATAATACAAGTGCTGGGCAAATATGGATGGGAAATACTTCCCTATCCACCATAAAATGTTGATATGAGCTCGCCACACTCTGATTTCTTTTCGAAATTGGAGGAGCAACTCCAACGAGAACGTTTTCGTGCAATTGAAGCAGCTTCCAGTGAGGTGATACACAACCAGGCAGCTTAACAACAAAGATGCTGTATCTGAAATACCGAAGTTCCCAAAATGTTGGGAAGCTGTCGTAACGATGAATGGAGATCATATTGGAGACCTGTAAAGGTATTTTGTAAAATAAACCATTTTCTTCAGTTCTATCTTACAGAGAGCAGAACTTTTGAAATAATCCTCGTAGTACCAGAGTTTAATGAGTAAGTGAAAAGCAATTTATCTAGTATTTACTGACATGCAATGTTTGTATTTTCAACTTGTGAATAAAATAGCCACGAAATACATGCCAATTTAAACTTCGTCCGAAAACGGAATTAATCATAAGATTGCATCAATCGTATAAAATAAATATTGTTTCTTACTTCGCTGGTATGTTTTTGCCTCCCCAATAAAAAAAAAAATGGAAGTTTCATTTCAGTGTCATTTATCACCAACGTAACAATTTAAGTAAATAAATTTACCACGAAAGGCATTAATTAGCCACCGTGAAGCGATGCATCTCCATAGAAGTATTAACGGCCGCAGATCAGACTCGTTAACAACAGTTTCTCGTGAAGGTCTGCCTTGTTGCGATTCCTCCGACAGCTGCGCCCACCCCACCCTTACACTGCTGGTCGTGAGTCGGCCACTTGCTCACTGCCGAGGCGTAAACGCGACACAGCTCACACGAACAAATCGGTGAACGAACCTCGTTTAGAAGATATTTTGCTGTACAAATTTGTGAAGAAGATTTTGTCGCTTGTTTGGTGACTGTGATGCTACTTAATTGTATATTCTGATAGGAAAAGTGTACTCATATACTCCCAGTCACCGCTGTTAAATGATGTTGTACCTTAAATATGAAAAGAACAGTGACGAAAACGGATGCCGAAGTGTACTGACTGCGACCCTGACGAAGACTCACGTAACACCGGTGAATGTCCATGATACCCATTCGACATACTAACGTCGTCACCATATTTCTCCGCTATTAAATCGCGTGTGTTAGCCAAACAAGCAGCAGACATTCTACCTGTAGACGGAGGAGGGTCTACAAACGGTGTTAATCTAAGCATAGCAATCACTGAGAATCACGAAGGCGACAGACAGGTTAGTGCTTCAATAGCAATGGACGAACTGCGTCAATATCTCCGACCCTACAACACGTCGCTAACACATCAACATAAAAAGTGATCTGGGGCTCAGAATGGTGTTGAATTTTTCTCAAAAGCAGTCTAGATACGAAGTGTGACACGCTCCACTTTTGATTTCCGCAGACTGCCGAACGCTCGGAAGATCTGCTGAGTGTGAGCTGGACCTATAAAGTGAGGCGTGCTTCTTATCTGAAAGGAGCTGAACTTCTATAGAGCGGCTCCCGCTATAAAAGTCCAGACCCTCTCCCATGGCTTGGCTGCCTTATTAGTTTCTGCCTTGCACATTGAAAGAGCCCCGTCGCTTTTCAGTTCTCGATGAGTATGACCATCATTTCGTGCTCCCTGTATTATTCTGCCTTGAGGAAAAAGTCCTTCCGTGAATCGTTGAAGTAATGATACAATGTGATGCCCTGTGCTCCATCTCCGTCTTATGATTCGAGTCCGTACGCCGATCAGATATACTCTTACCTAGGGTCCAGGTTAGATGATTAGTTTACTCTTATTAAAAGTCTGCAGGAAGAAAACAAATTCGTGGGGATATCGCTATTAATGAAGGAGAGCAGTCGTAAATCGAGGGCCTATTGGCCAAATTCAGCGAGTAACAGTATAAGCAAATACCATTTATAAATGAGGACTACTTTGCGAGTAACGTCCATTCAGCTACAGGTAATGAATTGGGGACCTTCAAGTAAATTATTTACACAAATATTTAAAATTACATCTTTGTATTATTTCTCAGCATAATCACCATTATAATTAAATTTTCACTACCATGAGAAACGGGTCATCGTAGAACAATGAAACTTTGTAGAAATTTGTGTACTGACATCCTCCTGCATCGACGACCGCCTGGAACGGAAGTAGAGGTTTTCTCTATTGCTACCCGAAACATCTCAGATGAGATGTTGGCTACCTTCCTCGTTATGCTAAATTTCAATAGCCAACGTGTGTTAGTGCCCCGTTGACAAACCCAACTCTTCACCTATCTACATGGACAGTTATCACTCTGGTTTAAATTTGGTAATCTTACAAGGGGAGGCCGCCAATTGGGAAATTCAGATTCTATTCATACTGCGCATAATAAAAGCTCATGGCCAGAGGTGTAATGTGGCAAAGCACCAAGATGCACTTCTCAGCCGTTGTCGAGAAAATCGACAGTTAAAAGAAACCGTTGCAGTGAAATACTCTCGTCGATTAGTAATTTTCTACAGCGTCGTGGCGCAGCGGTAGGCGCTCGGGTTCGTAATCCGAAGGTCGCCGGATCAAATCTCGCGCCATGCATTTTTTTTTATTATTAGTTTTTTGTAATTCATATATATATATATATATATATATATATATATATATATATATATATATATATATATATATATATATATATACTCCGCTGTACCGGTCCCAAGCCCGGGGCCTCATTATGCAAGTGATGAGGAAGGAGGAGGGGGAGGAGTAACAACCTCGTTTAAAAAACCAGAGTTCACCTGGCCCGGGTGATAGTACTCTGTCAGGGCCCCTTTGCTAGGGTTACAGCGAAGACCTCAACGGTAGTGAAGGCGGAGAGAACGAATCTCGGTACGGTGGAACTAGCGGAAGAGGCACATAATACAATAAATCCACCTTGCGTCTGACTTGTAACAAGCGGCACTGTGGTCAGCGTCTGTTCACCAGAGGTGCGGCCGTAATACAAATTCTGGAACTAACCACTCCAGTCTTAACCACTGAGCTTTTCTGAGCTCAACCCTTTGATTCTAAGTACTATTATGGAGCGTTTTAGTAATTACAAAATTACCCCAGGTGGTAACAAATCCTCCGCCATCAGTGGCGCAACTAGTCTATCGGATTCTGGGGAGACTAGGCTGAAACGCTATATCCCAAACCAGAGGAAATCGAAGTCTTTTGACCGACTCATGCCCAAGGTCGAAACATTTTTTGGAACTATCAATATTAACTCTCTCTTGACACCAGGAAAACTCTATAAATTAGGAGACACACTAAAAGAACAAAATATCAAAATTTTAGCCCTGCAAGAAACAAGGTTGCCTGATGAGAATACCATGGATTTTGGAAACTACCGATTGTTTAAAAGTAAAACAGACAAAAGAATTCTTAAAAACACTCCGCATCTGGGTGTTGCATTCGCAATTTCGCAAGACATTCTTGGCTCCGTAATCGAAGTAAATCCAGTAAACAACAGACTAATGACAATTTCCATGAAATGTGCAAATAAAATGTACTGTTTAATTAACGCACACATGCCTATCAACCAGGAGAATAAAACAAATCCAGAAAAAGTAAATAAGTCATGGGAAGTGTTAGAGAATACAGTCTCCAAAATTCCTCAAAATTATGTAAAGATTTTAATGGGTGATTTTAATGCACAGTTAGGGAAAGAGAGAAAATTTAGTAAAACGGTCGGTGAATTCCCTGCACATAAATGGACCAATCAAAATTGAAAGAGGCTGGTAGAATTTTGCAGAAATTTCAATCTCAAAATTATGTCAAGTCATTTTAAGAAAAAACCTTCAAAACAAAAGACATGGCGATCACCTAACAAGGACATAGGTGAATTCCAAATTGACCATATTGCAATCTCGTATCCATGTCACAAAGAAATTTTAAATGTTCAAGTTCGTAAAGGCGCCAATATTGACTCAGACCATTACTTAACCCGTGTGAAACTAAAGCTAAAACCCCAAAATTTCAACAAAAGGACACAATTAATCCCCAAATTTGACACCAGTAAAATCCAACCATCATTATTAGCAGACGAATTTGACAAAAAAGTGCACAAAATTGGGAACAACTCAAACACAAGATTATCAAAACAGCTCAAGATCAAATTCCTTTACGAAAACACAAGTAACATGCTTGGTGGAATGAAAACTGTGATCATGCAATCAAAGCCAGACAAGAGACATTTAAAGCATGGAATAGCAACAAGACAGAAGACACATATGATACATTCCTGACAACTAGAAAAGACACTTCAAAACTAATTAGACAAACAAAAAGACAATATGAGAATAGTCAACTCTTAGAAATTGAAGAAGATTTTCAGAAATACAATACCAGAAATTTTTATAAAACTTTTAAAAGCAAAATAAAGGGTTACCAACCCCAGAATCTTTGCTTCAAGAAGGAAAATGACAGTTGGCTCTTAACAACCAAGAAAATTGCAAAGAACTTTCTAAATATTTTAAGAATCTTCTAAATTGCCCCGAGCCCACAGAAAGATTTCCACCAAAAATTCCCCAACAATGCAATCCAGTTTCACTTGCACCAAATGAAGAGGAAATCATTAAAGAAATTCATAGGTTGAAAAACAACAAAGCATCTGGTGAAGATGGAATTGTTGCAGAACTTTTAAAGGCAGCTGGTCCAAAAACCGTTAAAGAAATTACTTCAATCATGCAAAACATTTGGCAAACTGAAAAAATTCCTGATGAATGGAAAACCGCCTTGATTCACCCACTTCATAAGAAGGGAGACAAAACTGATGTTAATAATTACAGAGGAATTTCTCTTCTTCCAGTCACATACAAAATCCTCTCTCAATGTCTTCTGAACCGAGCACAACAACAACTTGAATGGAAAATTGGCGAATATCAAGCAGGTTTCAGGCCAAATAGATCTTGCCCAGAACAAATTTTAGTCCTCAAACTAATTCTCAGACATCAAAAAATTTACAATAAAAAACTAGTTTGTACCTTTGTAGATTTTAGAAAGGCTTATGACTCAGTGGATCGTGAATCTCTTTTCCAAATTGTGAAAGAACAAGGCCTGGATCCTAAAACCACGGCAATTATCAGAGACACGCTAACTGGTACAAAATCAAAAGTAAAGTTCACAGGAGAAATTTCAGAATCCTTTGAAATAAAAACAGGCGTGAGGCAAGGTAATGGACTCTCTCCGTTGCTATTTAACTGCGTTCTAGAAAAAGTAATACAAGAGTGGCGCGAACGAAAATTGGAGTTCAAAATTGACCAACCAGTGAAATTAGGACGAACAAATATTCGAATAGACTGTTTGGCCTTTGCAGACGACTTGGTTATTCTAACGCAGGACATCCAAATTGCTCAGAAACAAATAGAAATTCTTAAAGAAACAGCAGAAAGAGTAGGTCTCCAAATCTCATTTGAAAAAACACAGTATATGACTAGCAAGAAACTGGCACCCAAACTTTTGGAAACTAAGTATGGAAAAATCAAAAGAGTTTCGCAATTCAAATATTTAGGTGAAACAATCTCAGAGACTGGTCTAGAAAAAACTGGAAATGAAATTCGTTGTCAAAAGATGGAGACAGCTTTTAGACTTACAAAAGACATCTACAACAAAAAATGTCTCTCGAGGTACTCTAAATTGAGACATTACAACACGGTCATAAAACCAGAGTGCCTTCATGGGGCTGAAACGCTAATTTTAAACAGAATAAGGACATTCAAGAAATCCAAAAAAGAGAAAGAAAAGTAATC
Organism: Schistocerca americana; assembly: GCF_021461395.2. Classification (NCBI taxonomy): domain Eukaryota; kingdom Metazoa; phylum Arthropoda; class Insecta; order Orthoptera; family Acrididae; genus Schistocerca; species Schistocerca americana. Next base: position 290,594,384 of record NC_060123.1, on the reverse strand, counting down.
AGAAAAATTCTAGGTCCAAAATATACTGAAGAAGGAACATACAGGCTAAGAGCAAATAGTGAAATTCAAAAATACACCAGCATATATTCGGATATGAAAAAACGCAGATTAAAATTTTATGGGCATATTAAAAGAATGGATGCTACCAGACTAACTAAACAAGTAGTGGAATTCTACGAAAATCGAAGTAAAGCTAAATTTGAGACAATAAAATGGATTGCTGCTATAAAAGAGGACATGAAAGAGGCAGATATAAAACAAGATGAAATTCAAGACAGAAAATTATTTAGGCAAAAAATTCATGACTGGGTAGTTGGTCAAGCTGAAAAACCAAAGAAAACTGGAACCACATGGTCTGATGAAAGGAAAAGAGCTCATTCCGAGAGAATGAAAACAATTTGGGCAGAGAGAAAGTCTAAAAGGAAATAACTGAATGCCCCGTGATTGTACTTCGCGTGGTCCAGTAGGGCCCAAACGTGAATAATAATAATAATGTTAATAAGTGTTAATGAATTGCTTATGCATGTTGGTGAAGGGTGATCGCTCTCCAATTGTACAGCCTCCATTTTCCAGTTTTTTTTTTTAACAGGGTGTACCAAAGCTCTCCCGTCCGCATTGATTTTCGACAATGTTATAAGTTGCGCTAGGGACCGCATCTACCTTCTTTCGAAGTTAGCGGGCAACTACGCTGTTATGCGGCGGCTCGTTTCGACCCATTCAACATCTGTCATTCAAGTGTAACGAGCGAGTAACGGAGTTTATATTTCGTACCCGCCACAGCAAATTTGTGTTCGTGGGGCCTCTATTCTAATTCGAACGTTTGACTTAGACTATACGTATTCGTTTCGGAATATCGTTTCTACGTCTTCCGTTAACTATGCGTGGTTAACATTATGAAGGCAATTAATAACATTTGTGAAATACAACTTTGTTTGCGGAAAACATAATGATGTTCGAAGTCGCCAGTTTTTCCACGACAGAAATACTAAAAAAAGGTTGCATAGCGCGAGATTCGATCCGGCGACCTTCGGATTACGAACCAGACCGCTTACCGCTGCGCCACGACGCTGTAGAAAATTACTAATCGTCGAGAGTATTTCACCGCAACGGTTTCTTTTAAATGTGGATTTTCTCGACAACGGCTCAGAAGTGCATCTTGGTGTTTTGCCACATTACACCTCTGGCCATGAGCTTTTATTATGCGCAGTATGAATCGAATCTGAACTTCGCAATTGGCGGCCTCCCCTTGTTAGTTGTCCCGCAGTTTGGAACGATCGGCCAATGATTCGGTTTTCTCCAAATGTGTTAAGGAACTACCGAGTGACCACACGAGTTATGCGTCGATACTCGGGAAGAACAGCAGCATTACTGCTACAGTTTTGGTAAAACAGCTTTCCGAGTAAATCGCTGTTCACCATGTCCGGACCCATGTTAACTGTAATACACAATGATGCTTCTTTTTCAACCGACCGTCACCGTACCATTAGCGGTGCCTAACAGCAAGTTACGACAATAACACCACTAACAACGCAATTCCTCCAACGTACAGTCTGAACATCATTCCTATACAGTTGAGAACCCATACGGTAAATACATTTTCGACTACAATGGCTCAGTAGCGAAAATTTAATTATAACCACCCTGTATTTATACAGTATAACTTTAGGTGACAATATTAGATAGTAGAAATACGAAACCAACCAAGGTATCAGATTAGTAATAGGCTCCTCACGTATAGATACTCCGCTCTTGTTGATGACCAAATACGAGGGCGAATCGCTAAATAATTCGCAAATGTCATAATACCTTATACCGTTTTAAGTTTCGCACCTGTTCGTATCAAGAAGGTGGCAGCACATGTCACTTGCAAGGTATTTTGGGTAAACATTCCCCCTATCTTGCTCTGTCCGTTTCGAACCTAGCCACTGATGACGAAACAATAGCGGTAGCAGGCATTTCAACCAATAACCCTTCTCCAGCATAAGTGTAGAATAGTGCCTTTCTATCCAATGACGACGACCGCCAATGGTATCCACAGGAGATGAGCTACCAACGCCCCTTCTTCTGCATTAGCCTATGACTATGGCCCACCAATGGTAGCCATATGAAGTTTAATCAATACTATCACTTTTCCAGCACGAACGCCAGAAAACTCCTCCTTTATAAGTGGACGCGACACTCGTCTCTGACAGTGTTCTAGCAGCAGTGGACACCAAAAAGATCCTGAGGAAGATCTCAGCAGAATGGTCGAAACGTCGAACATTTTAGAAGAAACATGACGCGCCTAACAACCCAGAAGATTTTAGCTTCAAACAGTGCGTTTGTTACTTTAAATTCTATTTCAGTTCCTTAATGGAAAACACTAGAGCTATTCGAAAAGTATGTTCCAGTCGGATGCAAAATCGAAACGACTGTGAAAACCAAAATGTTTTATGTAAGTAAGTTATACAGAACTGCAACCAATCACTTTTTTGAATAATTATGTTTTATTCCATGAACCGGTTTTCGAACCTTTTCAAGTTCATCTTCAGATGGTTACAGGATGTTACATCATTACTGGTAGTAGCATAATGCTGGGTGCTGGCTCTATAGCAGAAAGATGGGTCACACTTTAATGTCGATGTGGATGTGAATTTAGTTTTTACTTACTGCGACAGTGTAGGCGGCTTGTTTTGGTTACTATCCATCTGTCTGCCTCCATTTTGATGTGAAGTAGTTATATAAGGATAGACACTTCCACACAAACTATATTAATATGGCTCTCTGATATACTACATCTCTTCATGTATCATCCTTTTTCATACATCTGGATTCGTTATCTAACACTTTTCCTTTGTTCAAAACGTCTACCACGTGTACCATGCCCTCGTATTAGAGTAATTAATCTTCTTTGCATGCAAATCGTGCTCCATTCACTTATATTGCATCTTGCTCAGGGTATGCTTAGCAGATGCTGATCACGCTTGGATTTATCTTTCGTAAGAAATTTGCAATAATCCAAGTACGTTGGAAGTGATGGTACGAAAATTCTTCAGGATGCTGCTTTGTTTATATCAGTGTACGCTGAATGAGATAATATGGGTCAAATGGTTCAAATGGCTCTGAGCACTATGGGACTCAACTGCTGAGGTCATTAGTCCCCTAGAACTTAGAACTAGTTAAACCAAACTAACCTAAGGACATCACAAACATCCATGCCCGAGGCAGGATTCGAACCTGCGACCGTAGCGGTCTTGCGGTTCCAGACTGCAGCGCCTTTAACCGCACGGCCACTTCGGGCAGCTGAGATAATATCTGCCAACTCAGTTGCGTGTGTTGCCACTACAAATGCGAGTATTGGAACGACTTGGTTGGGGAAGATTTTATTTCTTGCGTCATGATACAGAAACTCAGTTCTTAATTGTTCGAGATTGTCAAACATGAACTCAGAAAAACCCGACATCACTTCATATCCTTTTAAATGCACTTAATGCAGGAACTGACCGGAATGAATTGGTTCAGTTTACTAAAACCACTTTACGTTTCCATGCTCGTGTCTAAGCGATTTTTGGTTCAACAGTGTTTAACTGAGATATGTTCACATTTTCAAACATTATTCAGTTAACAGTCTATGCTTTCTCGGTCGAAATACAGCAACTGAACTGAAATAGGCTTTTTATTTAATTAATCCCGTTCCTTATATTTCCGTTTGATCTACATTTACATGACTACTCTGCGATTCACACTTAAGAGCCGGACAGAGGGTGGAGCAAACCACTTTCACACTATGCCTCTACCGTCCCTCCCTCCAACAGTGAGGAGGAGGAGGAGATTAGTGTTTAACGTCCCGTCGACAACGCGGTCATTAGAGATGGAGCGAAAGCTCGGGTGAGGGAAGGATGGGGAAGGAAATCGGCCTTGCCCTTTCAAAGGAACCATCCCGGCATTTGCCTGAAGCGATTTAGGGAAATCACGGAAAACCTAAATCAGGATGGCCGGAGACGGGATTGAACCTTCGTCCTCCCGAATGCGAGTCCAGTGTGCTAACCACTGCGCCGCCTCGCTCGGTCTCTCCAACAGTGCGCGGGAAATCGAGTATTCAAACGTGCGAACTGATTTATCTTGTTTCTTTACAATGATTATTTCTAACTACTTAAGCCGGTGTAAATAAAATATTTTCGCATCCGGAGAAGAAAATTGGAGAAAAGATCCCACTGCAACGAAAAACGCCTTTGTTTTAATATCTGCGACCCCAATTCGCGCATCTTACGTGTGAGACTCTTTCACCTATTTCGAGATAATACAAATCGAGTTGCCCTTCCTTGACTTTTTCCATGTTCTCAGTCCAGTCTCGTAAGTATCCCATTCCGCACAACATTACTCTAACAGAGGATGAACAAGTATGCGCTTCAGTCTGGAACCACGCGACCGCTTCAGTCGCAGGTTCGAATCCTGCCTCGGGCATGGATGTGTGTGATGTCCTTAGGTTATTTAGGTTTAAGTAGTTCTAAGTCTAGGTGATTGATGACCTCAGATGTTTAGTCCCACAGTGGTCAGAGCCATTTGAACCTTTTTGATGTGCATTAAATATATAACGTTATGCAAAACGAAATGACAGATTTAATTATTCTTTTTACTTTCGAAAAAGTTGTAAGTATTTGAACTGATATATAGTTTGTTTGTAGCTAAGAAGGAATTTTTTAAGTATTTTATTTCTGATGTTTATTGAGTAATCCGAATCACAAAGATATTTATCAATAAAATGTTGTCAGCCTCGTTTGTAGATTGAGTAATGTTTGATAAGTGCTTTTGATATTTATAAATTAGCTGTGTAAACATCGTTCACTATGCTAAAAAAATCTCTTTTTTCAAAACATTGTGTCCACATGCTTAGTAGCGTGTTGATCAACTTCTGGAACGCAATACGGCAAAATGGTTCAAATGGCTCTGAGCACTATGCGACTTAACTTCTGAGGTCATCAGTCGCCTAGAATTTAGAACTAATTAAACCTAACTAACCTAAGGACATCACACACATCCATGCCCGAGGCAGGATTCGAACCTACGACCGTAGCAGTCGCTCGGCTCCAGACTGTAGCGCCTAGAACCGCACGGCCACACCGGCCGGCGCAATACGGCAGCGACTCTACGTACTTCTGACTGGACAAGGCAGTGGTAGTTTTCCAGTGGTATTGGCACAGGGTTTCTATGCAGGCGTCATGCACTCACCGTTAATTACGGGACAGTGGTCTGAAGGTGCGGAGCTGGCTCCCGACAACTTACCACATGTGTTCCATCGGGTAAAGGCCAGGAAAATTTGATGGCCAAGACATCAACGTGAGTGCACAATCACACTTCCCGATTCCTTGCAGCACGATTCTGGCCGCGTAATCTTGCTGCAAGACGCCATCATCGTCGGGGAAGACATCAAGCATGGAGGCACGGAGCAGATCCGCATCAGTTGTCACTCAGTTCTCAGCTGTCAGTGTGCCTTCGATTGTAAACAATTTATAGGTCCCGCGGAAGCTCGGGAGAATGATTCTTTTTTAGCAGGGGAAGTGGTGCGGGGTCGGAGGCACGGTGAATGTTTCGAGCAACCGTCCGCCTGGATGACGGCGTATCTGGACTTTGCCATCGCTGTGGCGTAACAAGGAAAGTAATTCCTACAACCAGACGGCACGTTTCCGCTGATACACCATGCACTTTTTCTATGATCTCGTTCCCACTGCAAACGCAATGGACGACGTCTTCGGGCTAACATGGGAACACGTAGGGTTCATCTGATGCGTTGTCCCATGTTGGGCATTGTGTGCTGATCGATGTATTCCGTATCATTGGTGGCTGTACGAGCTGTGTACTCCGTCCTCAGACTGCCACAGATCTGCGCTTATGCAGCTTTACAGGCTGGAAAAGCCTCCGACCTCTGCGTTATTTGATGAAACAGTAAACGTCCAACACGTTGCGCCTTCTCGTTGTTTTAGGGTACTTTATCATCGTAAGAATGATTCCCCATTCATCTCTCCTCCGTTTATACACTTCCCTTACCACGCCATACGCCCGCAACTCAGTCATACAGCATTCAGTCTCACGGTGAGCAGTGGTCGAAATGTTTGGTTTATCAGTGTGTATACAGGCATATCAACAGACAAGTTTTCACACTTAAAGGGCGTACTGAAACAGTGCAGATGTTCTTCTACTTACAACGAGAGGGCTGCAATGTGCGTCATTGCGGAAGACCAAATACGTTAAAAATTCAAAACAGTATTTGGCGGGAGGGTTTAGCTGCCTTGCCAATTCCCTCTCTATAAGTTTTTGCATTCAGTATAGACGAGCACCCCGTGCTGAAGTTCAATTACATCTACTTAGATGTTCATTTCTCGGCAACGTTTCCGTAGCGCCTGAGGAGGCTCGAAAGGTTTCATGCAGAAAGTTATAGACTTAAGATTCATCATTCACTTGCAAATCCGAGAAAAATATAAACAAATGTAACTGCGGCCACTAAGGCGCAATAAATTGTATAAATAGTAACGATTTGGCAGATAGTACTAACTGTAGACTGAGATTCGATACATATGCTACAATTTTCTCTAACGAAGTAGGCCTACTCTCTGAAAAATTAAAATTCAGAAATATCGCAAGTCTTCATTATATTTCTCTGTAGTAGTAGTGATGGAACATCACAAAACGTAGTGCCCTATGATTAAAATGTCACCGAATCACAGTATCAGTCGGTTTACTAATCTCAATACCTGGGTGTAATGACTTGTGAGGATGAGATATGGAATGATCACATGGTCACAGTTGAACATGAAGTGGGTAGTATCCACTGGTTCACAAGTGAGATACTAGTAAAATGCAAGCCGGCTAAAAGAGAGACTGCTTACAAATACTCATGCGACTCATTCCACATTATCGTTAAAATACCTATGCCAAATACAACTAACAGGAAATGTCCAACGTTTTCAATGAAGAGCATCGCGTGTAGTCAGAGGATAGTTTGAATGACGGGAATCCCGGCCGCTGTGGGCGAGTGGTTCTAAGCTCTTCAGTCCGGAATAGCGCTGCTGCTAGGGTCGCAGGTTCGAATCCTGCCTCGGGCATGGATGTGTGTGATGTCCTTAGGTTAGTTAAGTTTCAGTAGTTCTAAGTCTAGGGGACTGATGACCTCAGATGTTAAGTACCATAGTGCTCAGAGCAATTTGAACCATTGAACTGACGGGAGTTGTTGTTGTTGTTGTGGTCTTCAGTCCTAAGACTGGTTTGATGCAGCTCTCCATGCTACTCTATCCTGTGCAAGCTTTTTCATCTCCCAGTACCTACTGCAACCTACATCCTTCTGAATCTGCTTAGTGTATTCATCTCTTGGTCTCCCTCTACGATTTTTACCCTCTGCGCTGCCCTCCAATACTAAATTGGTGATCCCTTGATGCCTCAGAACATGTCCTACCAACCGATCCCTTTTTCTGGTCAAGTTGTGCCACAAACTTCTCTTCTCCCCAATCCTATTCAATACTTCCTCATTAGTTATGTGATCTACCCATCTAATCTTCAGCATTCTTCTGTAGCACCACATTTCAAAAGCTTCTATTCTCTTCTTGTCCAAACTATTTATCGTCCATGTTTCACTTCCATACATGGCTACACTCCATACGAATACTTTCAGAAATGACTTCCTGACACTTAAATCAATACTGGATGTTAACAAATTTCTCTTCTTCAGAAACGCTTTCCTTGCCATTGCCAGCCTACATTTTATATCCTCTCTACTTCGACCATTATCAGTTATTTTGCTCCCCAAATAGCAAAACTCCTTTACTACTTTAAGTGCCTCCTTTCCTAATCTAATTCCCTCAGCATCACCCGACTTAATTAGGCTACATTCCATTATCCTTGTTTTGCTTTTGTTGATGTTCATCTTATATCCTCCTTTCAAGACACTGTCCATTCCATTCAACTGCTCTTCCAAGTCCTTTGCTGTCTCGGACAGAATTACAATGTCATCGGCGAACCTCAAAGTTTTTATTTCTTCTCCATGAATTTTAATACCTACTCCGAATTTTTCTTTTGTTTCCTTTACTGCTTGCTCAATATACAGATTGAATAACATCGGGGAGAGGCTACAACCCTGTCTCACTCCCTTCCCAACCACTGCTTCCCTTTCATGTCCCTCGACTCTTATAACTGCCATCTGGTTTCTGTACAAATTGTAAATAGCCTTTCGCTCCCTGTATTTTACCCCTGCCACCTTTAGAATTTGAAAGAGATTATTCCAGTCAACATTGTCAAAAGCTTTCTCTAAGTCTACAAATGCTAGAAACGTAGGTTTGCCTTTCCTTAATCTTTCTTCTAAGATAAGTCTTAAGGTCAGTATTGCCTCACGTGTTCCAGTGTTTCTACGGAATCCAAACTGATCTTCCCCGAGGTTGGCTTCTACTAGTTTTTCCATTCGTCTGTAAAGAATTCGTGTTAGTATTTTGCAGCTGTGACTTATTAAGCTGATAGTTCGGTAATTTTCACATCTGTCAACACCTGCTTTCTTTGGGATTGGAATTATTATATTCTTCTTGAAGTCTGAGGGTATTTCGCCTGTCTCATACATCTTCCTCACCAGATGGTAGAGTTTTGTCAGGACTGGCTCTCCCACGGCCGTCAGTAGTTCCAATGGAATATTGTCTACTCCGGGGGCTTTGTTTCGACTCAGGTCTTTCAGTGCTCTGTCAAACTCTTCACGCAGTATCATATCTCCCATTTCATCTTCATCTACATCCTCTTCCATTTCCATAATATTGTCCTCAAGTACATCGCCCTTGTATAGACCCTCTATATACTCCTTCCACCTTTCTGCTTTCCCTTCTTTGCTTAGAACTGGGTTTCCATCTGAGCTCTTGATATTCATACAAGTCGTTCTCTTATCTCCAAAGGTCTCTTTAATTTTCCTGTAGGCGGTATCTATCTTACCCCTAGTGAGATAGGCCTCTACATCCTTACATTTGTCCTCTAGCCATCCCTGCTTAGCCATTTTGCACTTCCTGTCGATCTCATTTTTGAGACGTTTGTATTCCTTTTTGCCTGTTTCACTTACTGCATTTTTATATTTTCTCCTTTCATCAATTAAATTCAATATTTCTTCTGTTACCCAAGGATTTCTACTAGCCCTCGTCTTTTTACCTACTTGATCCTCTGCTGCCTTCACTACTTCATCCCTCAAAGCTACCCATTCTTCTTCTACTGTATTTATTTCCCCCATTCCTGTCAATTGCTCCCTTATGCTCTCCCTGAATCTCTGTACCACCTCTGGTTCTTTCAGTTTATCCAGGTCCCATCTCCTTAAATTCCCACCTTTTTGCAGTTTCTTCAGTTTTAATCTACAGGTCATAACCAGTAGATTGTGGTCAGAGTCCACATCTGCCCCTGGAAATGTCTTACAATTTAAAACCTTGTTCCTAAATCTCTGTCTTACCATTATATAATCTATCTGATACCTTTTAGTATCTCCAGGGTTCTTCCATGTATACAACCTTCTTTCATGATTCTTAAACCAAGTGTTAGTTATGATTATGTTGTGCTCTGTGCAAAATTCTACCAGGCGGCTTCCTCTTTCATTTCTGTCCCCCAATCCATATTCACCTACTATGTTTCCTTCTCTCCCTTTTCTTACACTCGAATTCCAGTCACCCATGACTATTAAATTTTCGTCTCCCTTCACAATCTGAATAATTTCTTTTATTTCATCATACATTTCTTCAATGTCTTCGTCATCTGCAGAGCTAGTTGGCATATAAACTTGTACTACTGTAGTAGGTGTGGGCTTCGTATATATCTTGGCCACAATAATGCGTTCACTATGCTGTTTGTAGTAGCTTACCCGCATTCCTATTTTCCTATTCATTATTAAACCTACTGCTGCATTACCCCTATTTGATTTTGTGTTTATAACCCTGTAGTCACCTGACCAGAAGTCTTGTTCCTCCTGCCACCGAACTTCACTAATTCCCACAATATCTAACTTCAACCTATCCATTTCCCTTTTTAAATTTTCTAACCTACCTGCCCGATTAAGGGATCTGACATTCCACGCTCCGATCCGTAGAACGCCAGTTTTCTTTCTCCTGATAACGACATCCTCTTGAGTAGTCCCCGCCCGGAGATCCGAATGGGGGACTATTTTACCTCCGGAATATTTTACCCAAGAGGACGCCATCATCATGTAATCATACAGTAAAGCTGCATGCCCTCGGGAAAAATTACGGCTGTAGTTTCCCCTTGCTTTCAGCCGTTCGCAGTACCGGCACGACAAGGCCGTTTCGGTTATTGTTACAAGGCCAGATCAGTCAATCATCCAGACTGTTGCCCTTGCAACTACTGAAAAGGCTGCTGCCCCTCTTCAGGAACCACACGTTTGTCTGGCCTCTCAACAGATACCCCTCCGTTGTGGTTGCACCTACGGTACGGCTATCTGTATCGCTGAGGCACGCAAGCCTCCCCACCAACGGCAAGGTCCATGGTTCATGGGGGGGACTGACGGGAGAGTGTCACGGAAATGTTACAGTTAGATGTGGACTATTCCTCTAAGGTCTTCTTATAAATATGCAAGACACATTATGAAGTTAGAAATCTAGGAATGTAATACAACTTTCTATGTATTGGTCGTGTAGTGACCTTGAAGACAACTTCAAACTAGTTACAGTACTTCAGACTTGAAAGGAATGGGAAGAAAGTCGTATTATGTCATTACAACGAAAGGATTCTCTGCCACGCACTTCGCACTGGTTTCCAGAGTGTTGATGCAGACGTTGCAAAAATACTTGACAGAAGTTGAAAGCCATTAGCTGCTCCTTTAGAGAATTGTTATTTCCTCCCAATTCTCCGTGCAAGAACTGACGTCAGACTAAGAGAGGTCTCTTGGGGCAAGATAGACGATCGTGCCTCCTTGCTCCATTTACTGTTAAAACAGTAAGGCTCTTAAACGATAATAAAACCATCATACCCTCGGCAATGAAGTAAACAATTGCTTGAGGGATGGTGGGTGGAACGACGGGGAGACGGGTCGGATGTTTGTTTTCATGGCTCCCGCGTTCCACGGCGCGTCGATCTCATCACAGGCCTCCAAAGATCCTGCAGGCGCTGCGACGCTTTGGCGCAGCGCCACTGGGAGGGGCGGCGGTGGAAGAGCAAGCGAGACTTAGGGGTGGCGGGAGGAGGCTGCCTCCCCTCCAGAGATCCCACAAATATTTGCACGCCCCAGCACCCCGGCAACAAGTAGTGGCGCGGCGCCGGAAGATGGGTCGACAGCCGGACGCCGCCTGTTCCAGGCGCTGCGCACAGCCCCTCTGACGTCATGACCTCCAGTCACGGAACCTCTCAGGACTAATTTCACAGCACGCAAGCGAGATAGTAACTCGTGGACGGGTAAAAAACTCGTGCAGTACGGCTGTTAAATTCGCTGTCTGTGTTGCGTAACCAACGGTCTTCTAGAAGCGAACATGATGCCAGGCTTTGATGAAATTTATGCCAGACAAAAAATATGAAGCATCCAAGCTTGCTCCAGTGTCCATGTAGCTTTGTACACGCACCATCTGCGACTATGAAAATGATTAGAGATGCAATGTGTGACAGGTAGACACGCCACCAGAATGCATTAGCGTTGTTCGTGATAAATGTTGTTGGTAGGCTTAGTAGTGTGAGCAAAGGGCGTGAATAGCGGCAGGTGTTGAGTGACGCTTGTGGACAGGGAAATGCCACATATTCGTGTGAGACGCCGTCACCAGCACCTAACAGAGTTTGAAGGTGATCTCATCGTGTGTCTCCATTTGGCCAGCTGGTCGGATTGTGCAATATCCAGATTTTTGGTGCATTCGAATGTGACAGTTGCCCGATGTTGACATTGATGCCGCGCCAGTAAACGTCCTGCCGGGCCAACGCCTTCAGACACGTCATTTGCCAATGCTAAATACGAAGGAGCTGGAACATTCGTGGCCGAACCGTCATTCATAGTCCTCTGTGGCCACCGTTAAGACCCCCTTACTGGCATTGACCCGACAGCACAACCCGAAACAATTATGAAAAGCCAGGTCGGTCACGAGAGTATCACGCTCTGACTACTCTTTCTGCATCACCGACAAGAATTTATTCAGGACTGGAATGTAAGACGATCCCCTGTCTGCCTCTTCGTAGTCAGTATGAAATCGTGCTGGGTTTGTTGTAGGTTTTGTGCAGGGAAAAACAACTTCCTGGCCATCGAGTTCCACGCTGGGACTAAGAGAGGGACGGAACATGGGCATTGGTGGTTTGGTTGATGGAGTGAACGAGGTACCAATTTATAAACAAAGCCTAGTGCTGTAGACGCTGCGCTGTACTATCTGGGAGCTTAAAAATACCGGAATGCCGTACTCAGACGCGACCACCACGAGTGTCAAAAGCAAGCTTGGAATATGTGGTAATGGACAAGGCGCCAACTTGTGAACGCCCTGAAGCCGCCGAAAACCCAGTCGCGAGCTGCCGACCTCTCAAATTTGACAGAGCCCCTTGCTCACCTGCCTGAGAAGGTGCACGTTTTGCGCCACTTGGGCAAAGAAGTTGGCACAGCTTGTGGATTTTACCCAGAAACGACGGTAACTGTTTAAGGTTAGTAGAGGCTGGCACATCTGTGATGACGAACATGAGGTTGGTGCGTCGATGTGATACTACTGTGACTAAGAATTTTCTTCAAGCATTTCACGCTTGGAGCAAAGACACTGCACTTTTCTTACCGACCGTGTAAGTGTTTTTCCTGGAGCCCTTTAGAAAGTGATCAATATTATTGTGACGTTCCGACTGCGTCGATTCCGTAACACTGATATCGTCCAAATAATTAACACTGTGCGGAATACCTTGAATCATTTGTTCTATGTACTTTTGGAAAACGTCAGCTGCACTTGCAACCCCAAACAAGCACTAGTACCTGCATAAAGCGAATGGTGTATTTAAGACTAGCAACCGACGTGATGTATCATCTAATGGGAGTCAGAGATAGGCATCCATTAAATCAATCTTTGAATAATAGTGCCCTGAGTCCACCAATTCAACAGTTCCAAAAAAATATTTCAAATGGCTCCAAGCACTATGGGACTTTACATCTGAGGTCATCACTTCCCTAGACGTAGAAATACTTAAACCTGACTAACCTAAGTGTGGTGTCACCGCCAGACACCACACTTGCTAGGTGGTAGTTTTAAATCGGCCGCGGTCCATTAGTACATGTCGGACCCGCGTGTCGCCACTGTGTGATCGCAGACCGAGCGCCACCACAAGGCAGGTCTCGAGGTACGGAATAGCACTCGCCCCAGTTGTACGGATGACGTAGCTAGCGATGCACACTGACGAAGCCTCGCTAATTAGCAGAGCAGATAGTTAGAACAGCCTTCAGCTAAGTCAATGGCTACGACCTAGCAAGGCGCCATTAGTAACATTGCATGTATCTAAAGAGTCTCCCTTGTATCGCCACAATCTCCAGATGTACCAAAAGGATGGATTAAAGTTAAGTATTCCAGAAGCTACGTACTTTTCTTTATAGCATTCATTACGCATCCTGTTTCAGACCTCACGCCATCCTGCTTTAACTTAGCGCGTGCCTTTCGGCTTCCTCTCATTGTGTCTAGGCTGTCTTGTCTAGACACAACACTAAGGACATCACTCACATTCACGCCCGAGGCAGGATTCGAACCAGCGACCGTAGCAGCAGCAGGGTTCCGGACTGAATCGACTAGAACCGCTCGGCCACAGTGGTCCGCTCAACTCTTCCTCTGGGCGAGGCAGCGTGTAGAGGTCAACGGCGGACTAACGGTTCATAGTGGACTTACAGTCACCACAAATGTGTAACGACCTGTTCGATTTTTGAATGACGACCATAGGTGTCTTTCATTGACTGATGGAAATATAGGATATAGTAGCTTGGTCCTAGAGCTCTGCAAGTTCCACCACAAGGACCTAACGAATCACAAGCGGAACTTGGCGAGATCTGCAAGATTTTGCTATGTAGAAGGCTCCAAAGAAATGTGAGCCATAGAATTAAGTGCACACTTAAACATTGCTTCTAAAATCTCCTTGTATCAACTGCACAGATCGTCAAGTTCAGAAAACAGAAACGGAAAAGTGCGAGTAGGACTCGCAGTCTGAGGGTTCCGTAAAAATTTAATTATGAGTGGCGACAAAAAGTTTCCGCCTGAGGGCGTTGCAGCAGTGCATGTGCAACGTAGCGCGACTCCGATGCGGGTACATAAGCACCGCCGTGTAGGCGAAGGATTAGTATGACACGGTAAATACGGAAACGAGAACTATTAGGAGATGCATCTAAAAAGGACAAAAGTGCTGTTACTCTTTTCGTTGCTGTCGAAGGGCAAACACTGGTACACATCCATCGGAGAATTAAGGATGTATATGGGGCAGCAGGTCTATCGGAATGGTGCATTAAGTTCCGTGCTGATCACAGTTTGACACAAGACGCCCAACGATCTGGGAGGCCAGCCTCACCCATTGTTGGCAACAACACGAGAGCAAGGCCAGCCTCATCACGAAAGTTGGTGCTACCTCCTGAAGTCGTGTCGAAAGCATTGACGATACAGTGGTTTCATCCATCCTCCCCTCGTTGCTAGAAGTCCAAGAGCGAGCCATCTACTTTAAGGTGATGCTGAGCCTGTTCTTTGATTACAGGGGCACATTGCATATTGATTTTCAGCGAACCTAGTGGTTCCATCACTCGGGAACGATACAGCAGAATGTTGGAGAAATTATGGTGTGCAATTAAGGCGAAACGACTGGGAAATCACGTCTTCGCTCCCTTAAAAAAGACGCTGAAGGGTCGACGATTCCTGTCGGTTGAGATGGTGACGTTTGGTTTGTGGTTATCAGAGCCCGTAAAAAGTCCCAGTCCTTACACTGTCCAGAGGCATCACTTCCAGAATTGTAATCAAATTATGAGGACAACACGAATATCCAGTCTCCGGGCGAAGAAAATCCCCGAGCCGGACGGAAATCGAATCCGAGACCAGCAACGCTAGCCACTAAGATTACTAGATCACGAGCTTCGGGCTGTCGGTTGAGGATATGCAGCAGGCACTTACGGAATTCTTCACCCCACAGGACACGGTGTTTTATAAAACAGGTATTTCAAACTGGTTCGTCGATGGAACGATTGTCTCAGTGCTCAGGGTCAATTTGGCTGTTTGGTATGCCGCTCCTGAACTGTAAGGCCTTTGAACGGAAACTGTTTGATCAGCCGTTGTATGTATAGAGGTACTTCACTTAGAGGGTTTGGTGAGTGATGTTGCGAGTATTAAAATAAGTAACAAATAGACCTTTCGTTTGCAAGCCAAAGGACAGTAGACCTTGGTATTTGACATAAATTTCAACTTGATACTTTTACCCTTCCCTAAAAAGAAGAGTTCTTAACAGACGGACAGACAAAAGGGAAAGAAAATGATAGTATAAGGGATTCTTTTTATATCGAAAGAGGTATGGAGCCCTAGAAAGGGACTGTTCCTCTCACTAAATTGACCTTACCATCTACATCGAACATAAAACTGGTGAAGGCATCCAAGCCGAAAATATTAGTGGCAATAAGGCAGCTCACAACTGTGAAGATTAGTAAACGGTCGTCGCTTCTTGTACTTAGGCGTCAGTGACAGCTCTCTGGAAAACCGAACGAGGTGGCGCAGTGGTTTTAGCGCACTGGACTCGAATTGGGGAGGACGATTGTTCAAATCCGCGTCCAGCCATCCAGATTTAGGTTTTCCGTGATTTCCCTTAATCACTCGAGGCAAAACCGGGATAGCTCCTTCGAAAGGGCACAGCCTATTTCCTTCCCCGTCCTTGACGTAATCCGAGCTTGTGCTCCGTCTCTAATGACCTCGAAGTCGACGGGACGTTAAACACAATGTTTCTCCCTTTCTGTTTTAGTTCTCTGGAAAGAGAAAGACTCGGTGGCAGTTCCACCGACCCGGGACGGCGGCACTTTTCCTCATTAATTAGAGTGCTATTGGCAAGAGATGTCAAAGTGATTCCATATTTTTAGATTTCCAAAAGGTATTTGACACAGTTCTTCACAAGCGACTTCTAATCATATCACGTGACTATGGAATATCGTCTCAGTTGTGCGATTGGATTCGTGATTAGCTGTCACAGAAGTCCCAGGTTGTAATAACTGACGTAAAATAATCGAGTGAAACAGAAGTAATATCTGGCTGTAGCCCAGGAAGTGTTATAGGCGAAAAACCATGCCAAATTTAAAGTGACGCAAAATCTTCGAGATTGGCGATCTTCTACAGGAGCTCGAAACTTAGAGCGGACTATAATGCTAGATGCTTATAATAGTTTCCACAACGAAATTTTGTCTCGCGACCTGGCAGAAAATACAAAGAGATTCTGGTCGTATGTGAAATATGCTACCGACAAGACGCAATAAATGCCTTCTCTGCACAGTCGTAATGGAAATACTGTAGACGACAGTGCTGCCAAAGCAGAGTTACTATACACAACCTTCCGAAATTCCTTCACCAAGGAAGACGAAGTAAGCATTCCAGAATTAGAATCAAGAGCTCCTGCCTGCATTAGTAACTTAGATGTAGATATTCTCGGAGCATTGAAGCAACTTAAATCACTTACAAAAGCCGGCCAGGGTGGCCGAGCGATTCTAGGCGCTACAGTCTGGAGCTGCACGACCGCTCAGATCGCAGGTTCGAATCCTGCCTCGGGCATGGATGTGTGTGATGTCCTTAGGTTAGTTAGGTTTAAATAGTTCTAAGTTGTAAGGGACTGATGACCTTAGAAGTTAAGTCCCATAGTGTTCAGAGCCATTTGAACTTAACAAAAGTAAGTCTTCCGGTCCAGTCTATATATCAGTTACGTTCCTTTCAGAGTACGCTGATACAATTGTTTTATACTTAACAATCACAACAGCCGTTTGCTCGACGAAAGATCTGTGCCCAAAGACTGGAAAATTGCACAGGTCACACCTATCTATATTCAAGGAAGTTGGTAGGGGTAACGCACTAAATTACAGGCCCATATCATTAACGTCGATATGGAGCAGGACTTTGGAACATATATTGTATTCGAACATTATGAATTACTTCGAAGAGAACGGTCTATTGACACACAGTCAACACGGATTTAGAAAACATCGTCCTTGTGGAGCACAACTATCTCTTTACTCACATGTAGTGTTGATTGCTATTGACAAGGGATTTCAGATTGATTCCATGTTTCGAGATTTGCAGAACGTTTTTGCCAATGTACCACAGAAGTGGCTTGTAGTGAAATAGCGTGGTTATGCAATAACGTATCAGTTATTTGACTGTTACTGTCAGAAAGGTCAACGTTCGTAGTAATTGACGGAAAGTCATCGACTAAAGCAGATGTGATTTCTGGCGTTCCCCAAGGTAGTGTCATAGACTGTTCGCCGTTCCTTATCTACATAAACGATTTAGGAGACAATCTGAGCAGCCATCTCAGGTTGTTTGCAAATGTTGGTGTCGTTTATCGATTAGTAAAGTCATTAGAAGAGCAAATACAATTGAAAAATGATTTATAAAAGATGTCTGTATGGGGCAAAAATTGGCAATTGACCCTAAATACAAGTGTGAGGTCACCCACATGAGTTTTAAAAGGAATCCGTTAAACTACGTCTGCGCGATAAATCAGACAAACCTAACAATCGTAAATTCAACTAAGTACCTAGGAATTACAATTACGAAAAACTTAAATTGGAAGGAACACACACAAAATGTTGCGGGGGAAGGCTAACCAAAGACTGCGTTTTATTGAAAGGACACTTAGAAAATGTAACAGCTCTACTGAAGAGACTGCCTACACTACGCTTGTCCATCCTCTTTTAGAATACTGCTGCGCGGTGTGGGCCCTTGCCAGATAGGATCGATGGAGCACATCGAGAAAGTTCAAAGAAGGGAAGCACGTTTTTTATTATCGTAGGCATAGAGTGTGACTGAAACGGTACAGGATTCTGTGTGGTCATCATGCGGCTGAAACTTCTCACGAAATTTCTTTCACCTATTTTCTCCTCCGCGAGCGAAAATATTTTGATGACGCTGACTTGCACAGGAAGAAACGATCATTATAATAAAATAAGGGAAATCAGAGCTCGCACGTTAAGATGTAGGTGTTAGCTTTTTTCGCGCTGTACGAGATTGGAATAATAGAGAATTATTGTGAGGATGGTTCGATGAACCCTCTGTCAGGCAGAGTATCGATATAGATGTAGATGGACCCTCTGCTGATCTTGATCTACACAAATGATTTAGGAGAAAGTGTGACCAGCCCGCCTAGATTATTTTCAGATGATGCTGTTACTTATAAAGTCATCAGATGATCAAAACAAATTGTAAAACGATGTAGTCAAGATATCTGTATGGTGCGCAAAGTGGCAACTATAATCAGTGAAAAGCGTGAATTCATCCACATGAGTACGAAAAATGTAAGTTACGCGATCGATCATACAATTCTAAAGGCTGTGAATTCAGCTAAATAATTAGATATTACAATTACAACCAACTTAAATTGGAACGGTCACATAAGTAATGTTGTGGGTAAAGTAAACCAAACATTGCGATTTGTAGGCAGAACACTTAGAAAGTGCAAAGGAGCTATTAAAGACACTGCTTACATTGCGCTTGTCCGCCATCTTCTGTAGGACTGCTGTACGGTGTGCGATCCGCTTCAGATCGGATCGACGAAGGACATCGAAAAATTTTCTAGAAGGTCAGCCCGTTTTGTACTATCGCGAAATAAGGGAGGGAGTGCCACGGATGTGATACGCCAATTGGGCTGGCAGTTGTTAAAACAAAGGCGTTTTTCATTGAGGCCGGATGTTTTCAAGAAATTTCGATGGCCAACTTTCTCCTCAGAGCGTGAAAAAGTTTTGTTGGCGAGCACCTATATGGGGAGAAATGATAATCACAAGAAAGTGGCAGAAGTTAGAGTTCGTCAGGAAAGATTTAAGTGTTACATTTTTTCTTCACGCTTTGTGACAGTGGAATGGTAGACAAATGGCTTGAAGGTGGTCTGATGAACCCTCTTCCAAGCACTTAATTGTGAATTGTAGAGTAATAACGTAGATGTAGACTTGTCACAGGCGCGGCAGTCTGCGACGAGATGCAGCCGTCTACTACTTGCACTCCCGCTGCCGCAGTCAAGACAGGGCTGGTGAGATTCTTTGACTTGGATGAAGCACTTCGCAACGCTGAGGAGGGATGACGTTTTCCACCCGACCGTTTAACATTACGAAAATAGTGCCTCGACACTAAGGCAGGAGCAGAGTTATCGGTGTAGTTAAGTCTGCCATGAGACGCCGGCGGTCTGCACGGTGGTGACGTCTGGTGACACAGGCAGAAATAGAAGTTAATGAATCGGGAGCATCATCTGACCGCTGCTTGGTACGGCGACCAACTACTTATGAATGGCATTTGTAAAGGCATACTGTTCTGTCGAAGCAGTCTCATAGCAATTTTTAAGACCTCACCAAGACTAGGTTCGCACTTGCCTGAAGCTATGGCTGTGACCTCCGAGTCAGGTGCGACGTGCACAGTCACATTCCAAATCAATGATTCCGCTTACGGAACTGTACAGTCCTGATATATGAAATATCACTTGTGTGCGAGATCACGCAAGTCGTCGGCACATGCTGCCTAAGACTGCCAAAGGTATTTATAAAACTGGTTAAAATTTTGGTAGACTACAGGCAGCGCTTACTGATGCTGACCGTAGTATTCTTTTAGCAGAACGCAGAGATAATTGAAAGACAGTTCAGCAGGGTCTGAAAATAATTGTGATTGCCTACCAGAAACGCTATAAGCAAAGCAGTTCAAATCAAAACGGCGAGGATAAACTTCGTAGCTCGCTCAAGACTAGATGGAGGCAGCGAACTGTTAGCCATTGATTGACGTTCTTGCTACTGCTAAGTTGCACCCTACTGTTGTTTGTACAGCTTTTCAGTGATATCTGTAGCCGGTGCTGCTCCTCTTGAGCGTTGGACGAACTTGTCACCGCAAATATGATAGGATAAAGCCTCATCATCATTTCTACTTCCGCTGCTGATACGAATGCATGATGCGTTAACAATGTCATGTTTGTCGTGAGCTTAATGAAATTGGAATGCCAATAATGGTAACTAGAAAGCCGAAGTCCGCAGCCAAGCCGGTGTCCAAGTAGCAGCTAGGCGACGTGTGTAATATCTCATGATATGTACAGAAAAAGATAAGAGCACCCAACTCCGTTTTTGATTTTGGAAAAATTGTAGACTTTGTTTACCTTTAATAACAACTATAAAAAGTTAATTAAGTAACAATTAGAAAAACATTGATCAGTGTTAATCATTTCCAGTCGAAAACGAAGATTCACAAAAAGCTTGTGAAACATCGCTAAACAACACAAAATTCACAAAAATCTTTTTAATAAAGCTGAAAAAACGTTACAAAACAATAGGCTCATCTGCAAAGAGAAACTTGTATATTTAAGGGTCTTAAATGAAAGTCAAATCAACAGTTATGTATAGAGATATCATACTTAAACGCCTCCTTCAACCTCAGCGAAATATCTGTCCACATTTGGGACGCGACACCCTTCATCCACACCTCTTCGCAGGTATCTTGAAAAGACTTCTCATTATCAAAGGCGAGGTTGCAACTCTCAAGTCTGCTGTTCCCCAGCGCTGTTATCCAGATCATCATCGCTGTTGGCAAGGAAAGGGTCGCAGTAGTCTGATGAAGGATCGGAATGTTTCGTGGACGTAATTTTCGTTTCAGAAGGCCTTTTGTGTTTCCACCCCTGCCCACTAGCCAGTCTTTAGCCCCGGGAAACTCGACAACTTCTTTTTGACAGCGCTTTTTTCGAGTGGGTTGGTCAACTGACCCTTAAAGGGTGTCAATTAACGAGGCTGACAACTGCAGCCTCGCGACATGCAGCGTTACGTTCCCAAGTGGTGGATCTCTTCTTAATCTTAGGGACATGACGTTTGTCAAACAGAGAAACTACATGTGAAACCATTATGGAATACTGCAGTTTTGAATGAGGACCCGTATTTACACGAATCCCACCTAAGCAAGATAGACCCTTAACATTTAACATAAAGTCTTGCGTGACTGAAGACGTGTTTCTAGAAGTAGCTTACGATTCTGCTTTCCGGATACCGCTGTGAAAATGCTTTAAATGAACCATAAGAACATGAAAACAAAATATTAACCCATGCTTTGCAGTTTAGAACAAATGCCATTTCGCATAAGAACCGATGTTGCATCCACACTACTTGAGGAAAAAGTTCCCAGCTGCTCTCTATCATCTATCAGCACGTGGTACGGCTGACACACATGGCCACCTGTCTGGAGCACCTACCGTACCCTTTTGGGAAGGAGAGCCCATATTTACAGCTCCGCCCGTTTGTACATTTTCTGATCTACTATTAAAGATTAAATCGCGGCCGCTTACCTAGCTCCGTGCTGCAACCAACCGACCCTACGTGACGCTCACGCCTGTCAATTGCAAACAGTAACACCCCTGAGCCGCTATCGATATCTTCCGGTGGCGTGGATGTTACGCTTCTGGCCACAGTGAAACGGTTCAAATCCAACGCTTTGGTTGCCGGTTCTGTAATCGAGCTGCATTTAAAACTTCGGAGTGCCCACCCCTTGTCACGCAAATACTTGAATGGCGAACGGGCCAGCCTCCTACCCCTTATCAGTGGACCACAGCGCTTATCCTCTCTGTCTGCACAAAAGGGAGCAAGGAGCAAAGTGGCGCACTAGTTTGCAAGCTGGATGCGCCCACGTCCGCCCATCCTGATTTACGTTGTCCATGATTTCCCTAAACAGCTTCAGGCAAATGCCGGGATGGTTCCTTTGAAAGAGCACGGCCGACTTCCTTCCGAATCCTTCCCTAATCCGATGGAACCGATAACCTTGCTGTTTGGTTCCCTCCCCCCAAATCAATCAGGCAGCCACAAAGGGAACAGGTAATGCAACCGCCGACAGCTGTCAATCATCCACCACGCAGTGCCCGCCCGCAGAGATGAAGGACAAGGTGACAGCACAAGGCACATCCCGGCACAGATCGAAGCCCGCCGACAACCAACACTGCACTGCCAACGGCGATTCAAGCCTTTGGTGATATATGACAAGCCAGTCCTCAGAAAACACATCTGTGTCCTTTCTGGTTTAAGAGCACGTAGTTAATGATGTTTCTTGATTTATTTTGTTCTTTTAAGTAACTGTTCTGATTTTAATACTGTCTTCACCTTTCAGTCGTTCTAATGTTCTGCACACGTCCATTGAGAAGGTGTCTTTATGTCTGATTAGTTAGGATCGAACCTGCCACCCACAAAAGTGGAAATCAATGACATCTCCGCTAAAAATTCGCATTCAACACATTCCAGTGTCCAACGAGTGCTTGATCTCATGTGAATTACCACATCTATGGAGCCCAATGTGGGACTCCTTATATCACACGAACTACCACAGTAAGTAGTTCTTAGAAACGGTTTTGGTTCTGAAAAAGAACGCTCTTGTGATTCAATATACGTAGGTTTTATTAGATGTACAAGGGAGGAAGGAAAATACGATTTAACGACCCGTAGACATCGAGGACAGTAGAGATGGAGCATACGCTCAGAAATTTTCAAGGATGGCGAAGGAAATCGGCCCTGGTCTTTCAAAGGAATCATCCTGCGGTTTTCATGGAGCATTTTAGGGAAATTACGGAAAACCTAAATGAGGACGCCGGATGCGGATTTGGTTCAAATGGCTCTGAGCACTATGGGACTCAACTGCTGAGGTCATTAGTCCCCTAGAACTTAGAACTAGTTAAACCTAACTAACCTAAGGACATCACAAACATCCACGCCCGAGGCAGGATTCGAACCTGCGACCGTAGCGGTCTTGCGGTTCCAGACTGCAGCGCCTTTAACCGCACGGCCACTTCGGCCGGCGATGCGGATTTGAGCCGTCGTCCTCCCGAATGCGGGACTAGTTCACTAACCACTGTGCCACCTCGCTTGGTAATACGTCAGGGTATTTGACATCAGTTCTGCTAAGTTTCGTATACAAGACTTTTTTATATTTTTATTTTAAATAAAAATTTTACCAACTTTAGCTGTACTGTAATTAGAGGAGAAATGTCATGAGAAAATGTCATTGAATAACTTCACAATTAAAATCTCCGTGACAGACAGTAGACATGTATGGAGGTTTTATTGCTACGTAGGCGTCTGTAATATACATAATTCCCTGATACCAGGTATTTAGTTGCGAATAAATGTTGTCAGTCATTGCATAACAAGGGCTTTTAAAGTTCAGTTTGAGGCTGTGTCGCAAAGCTCGTCGAATTGCTCCTCTACAACTCTGTTAGGTAATTTACACGCGATGTACCACCTTTCGCAGCACTGGTAAGGCACTGGGCTTGCATTCTGGAGCACGGTGAACCAAAGCCCTTTCTGCCCTCTCACATTGAGTTTTGCCGTGATTTACCCGTATGTCGCTTGAGACAAATGACAGGATATTTGCTTTGAAAAGAATACACTCGGCTTCCTTACCTATTCTTCCCCTATCCACGTCTTCACTCCATTCCTGACGGCTTCGTCGTCCGATGGTACGTTAAACGCTTATCCTCTATGCACCGATCCTAAGAAGTAATACGCAGCTGCAACGTGCATACCCTCAGAATTACACGGCGGGAGCTGCAATTTTCTTTTTAGATCCTTTTATGGAATCTGAAAATCGGAATTTCGTGTTTTTATGACGTATTGTCACACTTGGTGCGTTATATTTCCTCTGTTACGAATTATGTTTCTCGGAGCTTTAAGAATGCAAACGAATCCGTAGAAGGTTTCTTTTCGGCCAGGCCAACGCTCTGGGTTTGCTGTCCTAAGCTCTACCTTGGAAGTACTCACGGAACAAATTTTTCAATCTTACCAATGTCGCATGCTGTGACCAACAAGAAACGTGATTATTCTCGACTGCATCGGAATACAGGGTTATTTCTTGATTAACATCTTAGCCTCTACAGCGCATTTTCGGACCACATTTAAAGTGGTACTTGACCTGTTTGGTGCGCCATTGTAATCGCGCCATGACGGATGCTATGTCATGATCTTGACCAGAAAACTTGCAAACAAATTGGCACTTTCGCTCTATGTAGTTAATTAGCTGATGGTCGTACTGTACTGCAGAATGACATTTATCTGGATAATGGAGCTAAATGGCTATCATTTCTTTACGTCAGAATGATTTCCAAATCAGTTTCAAATTATTTTAATCTAGCGACAGACGTCCCTTAACCGATCAGTATTACACATTTTTTCCGCTTCCCAATTTTAAGTTTTGTTTTTTTCTCCTATGTTTTTCTTCCCAGGAGACCATTATCATCGGAGGCATCGCCCCGGTCGCTCCACCTTAGCTACGCGCCTTCTATTATCACTGGACAGTTTTCTTAATTGTGTGGAGAAAATTTGTCGCATATCACCCATCCCCTGCGAGAAGTAGCGCAGTTGTTAACAATATCGAGGTTCCTGCAGCGGCAAAGAACGTTGCTTAGCAACAGTTTGAGTCTAAGCGACTGGCGAGCAACGTAATTGTGTCGATCCCCGGCGGCATGCACTGAAGATCGCGGAGCAATCATAGCGGGCCAGAAGGTAAGACAACAATAAACATCTGAGCTCTGCATGTCCATGACAGCAAAAACACAGGCACGTAACGGACTGCACCTTTCTGCGTATGCAACACGTAAATTGTCACACTTATGCATGTTTAATGAATATGGAGATATTTGACTCTGCATGTATGTTCAGCGTAATTTGCTTTTACAAATCAGTCATCCAAACTGGTTTACAACGTTTGTCAGAGGTATTTTGTGTTCGAGAAGTTGAATGTTACACATTCGCAACTAGAGAAGAATACTAGGAATAATTAGAGAAGAATACTACAAACAATAGATTCTCCTACTATGTTTCCGTGACAAATGATCTCTTTGTTCGCTCGAAAACAGGTCTTGATCGACTTGTCGAGAATACCACCATGCTGCCGTAAAACACACGTTTCCCGTGCACATATTATGCGTAGTAATTTTTATAAGAATTTTAACGATTGTGGACGAATTTCAAACTGTGGACAGTATTTTTGGTAAGAATTTAATTTGATTTTTAAATCATACTTCTCCTAAAACAGGCTGAAATGCGATCTGATTACGTATAACTACAGGGGGTGGGCCAGCTTTGGTTTTTAAGCCAGAGCTGTTTGTATCTTCAGTCCCAGTACAAAGCCCAAATTTTATTGGGATTTTGCCTCCCTATTACTGAACTGGTAGACGCCAGTGGAGTCTGAGTTGCTAATACGTCGATTCTTCTCTCTGCTTACTTTGGCGATCAAATAATACTTTGTGCAGTAGGTCCGACACTGTAGCAGTCGTCGCGTAAAACATTATTTCATTTCGGTGATGGGCAATTTGTATCAGTGAGTACCATTTGAAAACGTCCTCTTACGGCACTTTGTATCCCATGATGTGGCACAACAAATATTAATCGTCTTCTCTAGAAATACTCTCAGAAAAGTGGCTGATGTCGGTAGCTCTTTCGATAGCAGTCGAACGACTCGTATGGATTCGTACTGACATTCAGTTGTTTCCAGTTGCTACCAATCTTAGCTTTCAATATTGTGTGTAAGGAGTATCTTCATAGAGCGTCTCGATAAATTTCAACCATTTCATGTTCAATTATATACAACACTTAATTTATCTTTAACTCCACGTGTTCCGTCAGCTTTCATTTCCGAGTACATATATCCAGTGGGCACTAGTTAAAGTTGAGTAAATGATTCGAATGATAGACTTATTTCAGAAACCCGCATTGATCGTTTTAATACAGGGAAGTACATGTTTTGAGCGATCGATTTGATTAACTTCGACATTTTAATTTTCCCTGATATGTTATTATTTTTCCCATGTCTTTATTTAGTGCGCCAGGGGCCCGTGAACCCCGCACGGCTCAGGGGCTATGCAACAGTTGCCAAAGTCTGCTTGTGCGAATGGTCTAAAATTTTTCGCTGATGGTGATATTCTCTACAGAAAAATTTCGTCGCTGCGTAACAGTAAGGCGCGCACACACACAGAGAGTTCAGTTACAAGGAGAGGTCCCCGGCTGTGTGATCGACTTTTTAAAGCTATCTATACAGGGATGTCGGTTAAGACCCTAGGTATCAAACACTGCAGCCATTCACCCAAGTGGGTCCTCGTTCGCGAGTAAGTAACGAAAGAAAATTTCGGAATTTTGTGTGACGCTTAATAACCTTAACAAAAGTTGCGTTGTGTAGCGTGGTTGCTTGGCTGAAGAACGAAAAACAACAAGCAATCCTGATCAATAAATGGAAAAGAGAGAAGTTCTTACCATCTATACATCTAATTTAAGGTCAACGTAGAAATTTTGGATACCTGTTGAGGATTACATTTATATAAACATTTAAAGAGATGGACAGAATAACAGCTTTTCTGCGCAGGAGGTTTTCGGTTCGAATATCGTCTGGTCCATAATTTTTATTTTTGTAATTTTCCAACATTTATCGAATTTACTTCGGTTATTATTTTTATTCAGTTAATTATTTTAAATGAATATTTTTATTTCTATTCCTCTATCATACTATTTTAGTCACCGTATAAGCTTTCTTATTTGTTTCATTTTTATTTATATCATTCTTTCTTTAATCGGAATTTTTGTGAAGATGAATATAATTATATTTACTATTATATGCAATTATTCGAAAATTCCGATCTTTCAGTTAGAAAACAAAAGACGAAACAATCTATTTATATTTGTGCAACGGTGTGAAAAATGTGTTTATGTTATGATATGTGCAAGTTTTTTTTGCATGGTAATCGTCATATAAACATTTAAAACATAACCTAAACACCTATTGCACTGTGGACAAAATAACGCAGATAGAAATGTAAATGAAAGACTGGTTTATGAGTAAAACAAAATTCAAGTTAATTGTGAAATAGATGAACGCAGTAGTGTGGATGAAAAAACAGGGTGATACAACAAAAGATACTAAATCGAAATTAGTACATTAAAAACACACGAATAAAGATTCAAGCGGAAAAAGAATGACAGGAATAAAAATGAGAGCAAACGAAGAAGTTGACATTATGATTAAAATTGTTTGAAAAAGGAATGGATTTAAAAAATTACATTCCAACCAATTATTTGAACAAAAATGATAATTATTAAAAAAAAAACAAGATGCACTGCCGACGAGCTTCAAACCGACAACCATCTGCATGGGAAGCTGTTATTCTATTCATTACACCAAGCAACTATAGCGTGTCACAAAAAATTCCAGCTTTTTCTTTCATCAATTACTGACAAACGAGTGCCCAACAGGGCGAATGGTTCCAGTGTACATCACAGTATAGACAGTTTCAAAAAGTCGATCACACCGCTGGGGCCTTTCCTTGTTAGTGTACACCATGGTACGTGTTTTACTGACGCTTAACGCCCATAACAAAGAGAAAGAGCAAGTTAGTTATCGATTACAGGATTAGTAGTTAAGCTCTACGGCACATCATAATGTACAAGTAAGTTGGAGTAATACTGCAATGCGAAACGAAAAACGAATAGAAGTCTTAGGCTACCGGAAATGTCCTGGTGGTGTGGCGCATCTGTAAAGCTAGCAGTGCGTAGGACTCTAGCGTGAAGAGTAGTGGTAGAGTATTAGTCCAGGTTTTTGAGCAGCAATAAAGAATAATTTCGACCATTCAGCGAACAAAATCAGACATATTTTTAAAAAATGCTCTGGATGAATGTGTATCATAATGATGGGATTATCAGAGGACTTGAATGGACTTCAGACAAAGGCGACATTGAGTTCCCGAGTCTCTGTTAAGCAAATTTAGAGATTCAGTGTTAGAGGAAGATACTACTATTCCCATCATATATTTCGCATAGGAGTCATGAGAATAAACTGAGAGATATTAGGGTCCGTGAAGACACATATGATCGTGTTTCGCTGGTTCTACAGGTACGTCTGCATCACACTCTGCAAGCCCCAAAACGGCGCGTGGCAGGACATACTTCTCGTATCACTGTTTCCCCCCTTTCCTGTTCTACTCGTGAATGGCGCGTGGGAAGAACGATTGTCGGTAAGCCTCTGTATTAGCTGTAATTCCTCGAATTTTCTTGTCGTGGTCATTTCGGGAGATACATTTGGGAAGACGTTATATGTTGAGCGGCTCTTCCCGGAAAGTGATCTCTCGGAAATCCAACAGCAGAACTCTCTCTCTGATACACAACGCCTCTTTTGGAATGCCTGCCACTGTAGTTTGTTGAGCATCTCTGTAACGCTTTTGCGCCGGCTACACAATCCTGTGACGAAACGTGCCCTCTGTGTTGTATCATCTCTATGTCTTCTCTCAGTCCTACCTGGTAAGGATTCAAGATTGATGAACAATACTCAAAAATAGGTCAAACAAGCACCTTGTAAGCCACTAGAATGTACTAGAATGCTGCAACAAACACCACTGTCATTTTAATTTACCCTACTTCTAGTTTTTTAAAGTCAGGAAACATTGTTTCACTTAAAGTGTATGTTCGCACAGAAATATTCTTACTAAGTATAATTACAACATATTGATTGGTTAACAATACGAGCCCCTGACTACCAACCGCCGGCCGGGGTGGCCGAGCGGTTCTAGGCGCTACAGTCTGGAACCGCGCGACCGCTACGGTCGCAGGTTCGAATCCTGCCTCGGGAATGGGTGTGTGTGATGTCCTTAGGTTAGTTAGGTTTAAGTAGTTCTAAGTTCTAGGGGACTGATGACCTCAGAAGTTAAGTCCCATAGTGCTCAGAGCCATTTGAACCATTTGAACTACCAACCCATTCTGGGAAAACAGCACATCTACAACATTTTCCATTCACGAGGTGCAAGGTTTATGTGATTTAACATACGACTGTTGACGGACATAGATGATGTAAGTGTAAAAAGCAGTTCTCTGTTCTAGGGGACTGATGGCCTCGGATGTTAAGTCCCACAGCGCTCAGAACCATTTGAACCATTTGAAACTTAATTTGAACTAGGGGAAGACTGAGATGTGGACATCCCACATTTTCATGTATAAAAGCGTGGGGATGGGCTAGCACCAACGCACGTCTCGTGTATGCAGTCCCAAGAGCTTATCAATTAGACGGATCAGACATATTTTGGGGCAATATTATCTACGGATGTTGGACGTGTTGCGTCGCTGTCAAGCTCCATTTAAGGACCAGTTGATGTATTGTTGCCATCCTCTATCCCTATCGATCGTAATTTCAAGGCTGTGCGGTATCGTGACAGGATCCTACAGCCAATAGTCCAGTCCTAGAGACAAAATTCGGCTATGGGTTCGTCTTTCAGGGCTACAGCGAACGAGTACACCTAGCGTTTATCAGTAACAACGTCGTGCAGGCGACTGAAACCAACAACAAGGAATGGATATCGGCACCTGCTTCCAGGAACTCGACTGAGCATGCTTGGAACCAGGTGATGCTTATAGCGTGTCGTCTCAGGAATCCTCTTGAAGCCCAAGAGGAGGGTTGGGGGCAAAGAAGGCAGAGGTGGCTTTCCAATACCTGGTTACAATGTCTCGTTCCATCCCCCCGGAGCCAAGAAAGGAAAGGGGACCTACAGGATGAAGAGAGCTTTATTTGGACAAATTTATTTATTTACTTATTTCACCGGATCCTACTACCGTCATCTGAAGCTTCCGAGTCATCTTCACGCAAATTAATTGGAAGCGGACTCCCTCTGAAACACCCTGGAAAAGGAAGGAAGAAAGATTAGGGTTTAATGTCCTATCGATATCGAAGTCATTCAACACGGAGTACAAGATCAAAATGATTCAGGAAAGGGGAAGGGAATCGGAAATACCCTTTTCAACGGAACCATCCCGGCATTTAAATGGACCAAACTGGGGAAATCAGGGAAAATGTAAATCAGGATGGGCAGACGCGGATTTGAAAAGTCCTCCCCCGGAATCCAAGTCCAGTGCGCTAACCACAGCGCCATCTAGGCCGCTACGCTGGATGATCTCAGGTGGGTCACCGCCGAAGTGTTGGAGAAGACTGACAGGAACGTCTCGACCACCGTGTGGACGGACATGTTACGGAGGGCCCAAGCACGTGTCAACGCATGAAGCTGGACAACGCGGTTCTGGAAGATACCGGGCAGCAGATTTTGACTTTACAAACGTGTACTTTTAAACAGGTCCCGTTCGTTTTGTTTTTATTTTACTGTAAAGCTCTATTTTGTTACATAAACCTTTTCCCCTTATTTTTTGTTCCCTTTAATACTAAGCATACAGACTCTCGCAGATGTATAGGTGATGCAGATAGTGAAAAATATTTATTGATCTATTCGGTTTATATCTGAATATCTTTAGTCTTCTGAGTGAATGAGCTGTCAATACAAGACATATACCAACATGTTGTTTACACGAGATATATCGACACTGTCTAGACGTGGACCTTTGGCTTCTCCAATAAAATGACAAAAGAGAGGAACGTTGATCCAAGTGGATCTTGACGGAATAATCGGTCATAGCAGGAAAACACTATGCATTAGTCACTGGTAGTACTTTATATTGCTACCTGAAACGGACGATAAGGTCGCGAAACTGTCGTGTCGACAAAAATGTCGCTATTCTAGACAACAATGGGACCCGAAGCGGGTCACGGAAGAGAAATAACTTCACATGCGGGACAATCCTCGGGAGAGCAGGGTGCCCGAACACCATTAGAGACTGGCACGGGCAAATAGCACAAAACGCGACAAACGCAAATAACCGCGGTTCAAGTGGTTCAAATGGCTCTGAGCACTATGGGACTTAGCATCTGAGGTCATCAGTCCTCTAGAACTTAGAACTACTTAAACCTAACTAACTTAAGGACATCATACACATTCATGCCCAAGGCACGATTCGAACCTGCGACCGTAGCAGTCGAGCGGTTCCAGACTGAAGCGCCAAGAACCGCTCGGCCACACTGGCCGGCATAGCATGCGGAATCAAGAGAAAGGTGACTTGTGAAATCATCGAAATCCTCGAGAAAGTCGTCTTTGAAGTTTTTACCATTATTAATAAGCTAAGCTAAGGTGATGTTCGTTTTACAAGCAACGTAGCTACGGGGTAGAGTGCTTTCAGACATGTGGCGGGGCGTGGGTTCGAATCCCGCTGGAACTCAATTTATAAGCAAAGATGAATTTTTTATGACCCTTTAAGTCAAAAAGTAAAATAGAAAATTTTTAAAAAGTTTAATTCTTATTTTTTTACTTATACAACCTCGTTAATAATCTTTTAGGAAAGATCGCTAAACAAGGATATTTGTTTGCAATGAAAACTGGATTTTTCTGCAGACTATATAATTAGAAATAAGAATACATGCATTTTACATAAAAATTACGGTGAGGTGTGTCAATTAGCATATACAGAGAGTTTAAAAAGCTATCAAATACTTGGGGAGGTAGCAGCACTCATCGAAACAAGAAAATTAAGTCCAACAAACGTCGGTCCGTAAAGGCATACTTTGTGACATAACTCCAATAAATATGGGTCCGGAAATGCATACTTTCTACGGTAAATAAGTGTTTACCGGAGGTGTACAACATCGTGTCCATTCATGACAATGCACCCATCTGCCCTCTGGCGTAAGGAACGATGCACCCCTTGAAATATACTCGGTTGTTCATGTACCTGATGGCACGCATTCAAGACGCGACCCTATAGAGTCTGCACGTTTTTGATTGAGATGGCGTGGACGAATTCCTCCAAGTGTTCCCATAACCAAAACTCTAGGAGATTGAGGCCTGGGAAACGAGCAGGCCAAGGTGTGGGGACCCCCGACCAGTCCAGCGGTCCTGAATTTTCCGCGTCAGATGTTCGCGCACACTGTGACGAAAGTATGGTGTTGTGCCATCGTCCATCGTCCTGTTTGTATAAAGCGTTTTTGTACTTATTTGCTGCGCTTAGCTTTTAAATAGTTTTTCTGGGAAAACCTAGCGTAGTTTTCGCGGCTCGTATTTCAGTGAGTGTTTCTTGATTATCAGAGTAGCTCATCAGAAGATTATCTTGGGAATTTGTCACCGTATAGAGTAGGGTAAACATAGTCATGTGTAGGGACTGTGGTTGTTGTGAGCGGACGCAAGGAGAATTGGCCACTCTTCGGGGGCAGGTGGAGGCTTTGTCTGTTAGGCTCATCGAGCTCGAGGCGCAGGCGTCGGCTCGTAGTGGCGTTGGGGCAACTGTGGTGAGACCTATGCCTACTTCGGTGGCCTTGGAATCGCATGGAACCCCTGATGTCGCTGCGTCTTCCGGCAGTGAGCATCTTACCGGTCAGCCATCACTCCAGGGTGAATGGCGGACAGTGGTGGGCTCGCGCGTGCCTGGCCGAAAGGCGAAGGTGGGATCTGGCCGCGTGGCAGCTGCCTTACCCCTTTCCAACAGGTACGGGGTGCTTCCTAGTGGTGATGACATCGTTTCCGAGCCACCACAGGATGCCTCGCCTGTTGGGCCAGTGGCCGATTCTCCGGCAAGGTCCCGACAGTCACAGAGGGCGGGCCTATTAGTTATAGGGAGCTCCAACGTTAGGCGGGTTATGGAGCCCCTCAGGAAAATAGCGGGTAGGTCGGGGAAGAATGCCAGTGTGCACTCGGTGTGCTTGCCGGGGGGTCTCGTCCGTAATGTGGAGGAGGCCCTTCCGGCAGCTATTGAACGCACTGGGTGTGACTGGCTGCAGATAGTAGCACATGTCGGAACGAATGACGCCTGCCGCTTGGGTTCTGAGGCCATCCTTGGTTCCTTCCGGCGGCTGGCTGATTTGGTGAAGACAACCAGCATCGCACGCGGAGTGCAAGCTGAGCTTAATATCTGCAGCATAGTGCCCAGAGTCGATCGCGGTCCTCTGGTTTGGAGCCGTGTGGAGGGTCTAAACCAGAGGCTCAGACGACTCTGCGACTATAATGGTTCCAAATTCATCGACCTCCGTTATTGGGTGGAGAACTGTAGGGCCCCCCTAGACAGGTCAGGCGTGCACTACACACCGGAAGCAGCTACTAAGGTAGCAGAGTACGTGTGGCGTGCACACGGGGGTTTTTTAGGTTAGAGCGACCCCCCCTTGGGCGAAACGATAAAATACCTGACGGCTTACCAGAGAGGACATTATCATCGTTGATAAAGAACGTCCGTCCTCAGAGACCAAAAACAGGAAAAGTTAACGTAATATTGGTAAACTGCAGGAGTATCCAGGGCAAGGTTCCTGAATTAGTATCTCTTATTGAAGGAAATAGTGCGCATATAGTATTAGGAACGGAAAGTTGGTTAAAACCGGAAGTGAACAGTAACGAAATCCTAGACACAGAATGGAATATATACCGCAAGGACAGGATAAACGCCAATGGTGGAGGAGTATTTATAGCAGTAAAGAATTCAATAATATCCAGTGAAGTTATTAGCGAATGCGAATGTGAAATAATCTGGGTTAAGTTAAGTATCAAAGGTGGGTCAGATATGATAGTCGGATGCTTCTATAGACCACCTGCATCAGCAACCGTAGTAGTTGAGCGCCTCAGAGAGAACCTGCAGAACGTCGTGAAGAAGTTTCGTGATCATACTATTGTAATAGGGGGAGACTTCAATCTACCAGGTATAGAATGGGATAGTCACACAATCAGAACTGGAGCCAGGGACAGAGACTCTTGTGACATTATCCTGACTGCCTTGTCCGAGAATTACTTCGAGCAGATAGTTAGAGAACCAACTCGTGAAGCTAACGTTTTAGACCTCATAGCAACAAATAGACCGGAACTTTTCGACTCCGTGAATGTAGAAGAGGGTATCAGTGATCATAAGTCAGTGGTTGCATCAATGACTACAAGTGTAATAAGAAATGCCAAGAAAGGAAGGAAAATATATTTGCTTAACAAGAGTGATAGGGCACAAATCGCAGAATATCTGAGTGACCACCATCAAACGTTCATTTCTGAGGAAGAGGATGTGGAACAAAAATGGAAAAAATTCAGAAACTCGTCCAGTACGCCTTAGATAAGTTCGTACCGACTAAGGTCCAAAGCGAGGGGAAAGATCCACCGTGGTATAACAATCATGTACGAAAGGTACTACGGAAACAAAGAAAGCTTCATCATAGGTTTAAGAGTAGTCGAATCATAGCTGATAAGGAAAAGCTGAACGAAGCGAAAAAGAGCGTAAAGAGAGCAATGAGAGAAGCATTCAACGAATTCGAACATAAAACATTGGCAAACAATCTAAACAAGAACCCTAAAAAGTTTTGGTCATATGTAAAATCGGTAAGCGGATCTAAATCCCCTATTCAGTCACTCGTTGACCACGATGGCACCGAAACAGAGGACGACCGAAGAAAGGCAGAAATACTGAATTCAGTGTTCCGAAACTGTTTCACTGCGGAAAATCGTAACACGGTCCCTGATTTCAGACGTCGCACGGACGCCAAAATGGAAAATATTGAAATAAACGATATCGGAATTGAAAAACAACTGCTATCACTTAGTAGCGGAAAAGCATCCGGACCAGACGAGATACCCTTAAGATTCTACAGTGATTATGCTAAAGAACTTGCCCCCTTTCTATCAGCAATTTATCGTAGATCGCTGGAAGAACGTAAAGTACCTAGCGACTGGAAGAAAGCGCAGGTCGTTCCCATTTTCAAGAAGGGTCATAAATCAGATGCGAATAATTATAGGCCTATTTCGCTTACGTCAATCTGTTGTAGAATAATGGAACATGTTTTGTGTTCTCGTATTATGACGTTCTTAGATAATACAAATCTCCTTCATCATAACCAACATGGATTCCGCAAACAGAGATCATGTGAAACTCAGCTCGCCCTATTTGCCCAAGAAATTCACAGTGCCGTAGACACTGGCGAGCAGATTGATGCCGTATTCCTGGACTTCAGGAAGGCATTTGATACGGTTCCGCACTTACGTTTAGTGAAAAAAATACGAGCTTACGGAATATCGGACCAGGTTTGTGATTGGATTTAGGATTTCCTAGAAGAAAGAACACAACATGTCATTCTTAACGGTTCAAAATCTGCAGGTGTAGAGGTAATTTCGGGAGTACCGCAGGGAAGCGTGATAGGACCTTTATTGTTTACAATATACATAAATGACTTAGTTGACAACATCGGTAGCTCCGTGAGGCTATTTGCAGATGACACGGTTGTCTACAAGAAAGTAGCAACATCAGAAGACTCGTACGTACTCCAGGAGGACCTGCAGAGGATTAATGCATGGTGCGACAGTTGGCAGCTTTCCCTAAACGTAGATAAATGTAATATAATGCGCATACATAGGGGCAGAAATCCATTCCAGTACGATTATGCCATAGGTGGTAAAT
This sequence comes from Schistocerca americana, assembly GCF_021461395.2. Lineage (NCBI taxonomy): Eukaryota > Metazoa > Arthropoda > Insecta > Orthoptera > Acrididae > Schistocerca > Schistocerca americana. The sequence goes on along the minus strand of NC_060123.1, from coordinate 290,558,977 downwards.
CATTGGAAGCGGTAACGACCGTAAAATACTTAGGAGTTACTATCCGGAGCGATCTGAAGTGGAATGATCACATAAAACAAATAGTGGGAAAAGCAGGCGCCAGGTTGAGATTCATAGGAAGAATTCTAAGAAAATGTGACTCATCGGCGAAAGAAGTGGCTTACAAAACGCTTGTTCGTCCGATTCTTGAGTATTGCTCATCAGTATGGGACCCTTACCAGGTTGGATTAATAGAAGAGATAGACATGATCCAGCGAAAAGCAGCGCGATTCGTCATGGGGACATTTAGTCAGCGCGAGAGCGTTACGGAGATGCTGAACAAGTTCCAGTGGCGGACACTTCAAGAAAGGCGTTACGCAATACGGCGAGGTTTATTATCGAAATTACGAGAGAGCACATTCCGTGAAGAGATGGGCAACATATTACTACCGCCCACATATATCTCGCGTAATGATCACAACGAAAAGATCCGAGAAATTAGAGCAGATACGGAGACTTACAAGCAGTCGTTCTTCCCACGCACAATTCGTGAATGGAACAGGGAAGGGGGGATCAGATAGTGGTACAATAAGTACCCTCCGCCACACACCGTAAGGTGGCTCGCGGAGTATAGATGTAGATGTAGATGTAGATGAACCACATTTGTATTCGTTTCTGCAGTGGCACAGCCTTCAGCAAGATGGGCAATATACAATACTGGCCATTAAAATTGCTACAACGTGAAGATGACGTGCTACAGACGCGAAATTTAACCGACAGGACGAAGATGCTGTGATATGCAAATGATTAGCTTTTCAGAGCATTAACACTAGGTTGGCGCCGGTGGCGACACCTACAACGTGATGACATGAGGAAAGTTTCCAACCGATTTCTCATACACAAACAGCAGTGATCTATCTTCAATATCTCGTCTCTTTCTTGTATCTTCTCCTTCCTCTAGTTCTTCTTCTTATTCTGCTCTTAGTGCCGTCCCGTGGGAGCAGGGTCTGCTTTTTGGGTCAGGTCACGTCAGCACGTCATTTATTATGAGCTAACGCTTCCTGTGGATTACGTAAGTGCAACCACAGCGGAGTGGTATCTGTTCAGAGGTCAGACACCCGTGTGGTTCCTGAAGAGGGGCAGCAGTCATTTTAGTAGCTGCAGCGCTAATAGTTTCGTTGATTGACTGATCTGGCCTTGTAGCATCAAGCAGTACGGCCTTGGTGTGCTGTTACTGAAAACTGCTGAAAGCCAAGGGAAACTACAGCCGTAATTTTACACAAGGGAATGCAGATATTCCATACGGTTAAAAGATGATGGAACCCTCTCGGCTAAAATATCCCAGAGTTAAAATAGTCCCCCATTCGGATCTCCGGGCGGGGACTACTCAGGAGGATGTTGTTATCAGGAGAAACAAAACTCACGTTCTGCGGTTCGGAGCGTGGAATGTCAGATCCTTTAATCGGGCAGGTAAGTTACAAAATTTTAAAACGTAAATGAATAGGTTAAAACAACATACTGTGGGAGCTAGTGAAGTTCAGTGGCAGGACGCACAGGGCTTCTGATCCGGTGAATACAGGGCTATAAATACAAAATCAAATACTGGTAATGTAGCAATAGGTGTAATTGTGAATAAAAATTAGGAAAGCGCATACGCTACTATGAACAACATAGTGAATGTGTTACTGTAGCCAAGATAGATATGTAGCTCACATCCACACCATACTACAAGTTTACATGCTAACTAGCTCCGTAGATGATGAAAGAGATTGAAGAAATGTGTGACAAGATGAAATAAATTATTCAGATATTTAAGGGAGAAGAAAATTTAATAGTGATGGGGGACTGGAATTCGATAGTATGAAAAGGACGAGAAGGAAAAACAGCAGGTGAATATGGACTGAGGAAAGTAATGAAAGACGAAGTGGCCTGGTAATATTTTGCACAGAGCATAATTTAATCATAGATAACACTTGATTTAAGAATCATGAAAGAAGGTTGTATACGTGGAAGAGACCTGGAGACACAGTAAGGTTTCAGACTGATTATATAATGGTAAGAAAGAGATTTCGGAACCAGATTTTAAACTGTAACATATTTCTAGGGTCAAATGTGGACTCTGACAACAATTTATTAGTTATGAACTGTGGATTAAAACTGAAGAAACTGTAGAAAGACAGGAATTTAAGGAGATGGGACCTGGATAAACTGAAAGAACCAGACGTTGTAGAGAGTTTCAGAGGCAGCATTAGGGAAAGATTGACAAGACCAGGGGAAAAGAATACAGTAGAAGAAAAATGGGTAGTTTTCGGAGATGGAAGAGTGAAGGCAGCAGAAGACCAAGTAGGTAAAAAGATGAGTGCTAGTAGAAATCCTTGGGCAACAAAAGAGAGATTGGAATTATCTGCTGAAAGGAGAAAATATAGAATTGCAGTAAATGAAGATTTGTAGAGAGTCTGTACAAGGGAGATGTACTCGAGGACAATATTATGGAAATGGAAGACGGCGTAGATGCAGATGAAATGGGAGATACGATACTGCTTGAAGAATGTGACAGAGCACTGAAAGACTTAAGTCTAAACTAGGTCCCATGAGTAGAAAACATTCCGTTAGAGCTACTGATAGCCTTGGGAGAGCCAGCCCTGATAAAACTCTTCCATCTGGAGAGCAAGATGTATGAGACATGAGGAATACCCTCAGACTTCAAGAAGAATATAATGATAATTCCAAAGAAAGTAGGTGCTGACAGATGTGAAAATTACCAGACTATCAGTTGGATAAGTCACGGCAGCAAAATACTAGCACGCATTCCTTACAGAAAATGGAAAACCTCATGGAAGCCGACCTCGGAGAAGATGAGTCTAGATTCCGGAGAAATGCAGGAACACGCGAGGCAATACTGAGCCTACGACTTCTCATAGAATATAGGTTAAGGAAAGGCAAACCTACGTTTATATCATTTGCAGACTCAGAGAAAGCTTTTGACAATGTTGACTGGAATACTCTCTTTCAAATTCTGAAGGTGTCAGGGCTAAAACACAGGGAGCGAAAGGCTGTTTACAATTTGTACAGAAACCAGATGGCAGTTATAATATCGAGGGGCATGAAAGGTAAGCAGTGTTTGAGAAGCGAGTGAGACAGGGTTATAGTCTATCCCCGATGTTATTCAGTCTGTATAATAAGTAAGCAGTAAGAGAAACAAAAGAAAAATTAGTAGTAGGAGTTAAAGTCGAGGAGAAGAAATAAGTACTCTGAGGTCTGCCGATGACACTGTAATTCTGTCAGAGACAGAAAAAGACTAGGAAGAGCGTCTGAACGGAATAGGTAGTGTCTTGAAAGTATAATATAAGATAAAAGTCAACAACAGCAAAACGACGATAAGGAATGTAATGGAATTAAATCTGGTGATGATGTGGAAATCAGATAGGGAAATGAGACACTTGAAGTGGGAGAAGAGTTTTGCTATTTGGGCAGCAAAATAACTGAGAGGATATAAAATGTAGACTGGCAATGGCAAGAAAAGCGTTTCTGAGGAAGGGAAATTTGCTAACATCAAGTATAGATTTAAGTGTCAGGAAATCTTTTCGGGAAATATTTGAATTTAGTGTAGCCGTGTACGGAAGTGAAACACGGACGGTAAACGGTTTAGATAGAAGAGAATAGAATCTTTTGAAATGTGCTGCTACAGAAGAATGCTGAAGATGAAATGGGTAGATCACGTAATGAACCTCACTAGAAGAAGGGATTAGTTGACAGGACACATTCTGAGACATCAGGAAATCACCAATTTGATACTGGATGGTAGCGGAGGCTGGGGAATAAAAATCCTAGAGGGAGACCAAGAGATGAATACAGTGTAATGGAAATGAAATCCCATGCTTTTTGGCACAGCGTAGGGGAACGATGCAGGAGGCCCGGATCGCCGTACTAGGTAAGTTCTTGATGGAGGTTGTTGGTCATTGCCTTCCTCCGACCGCAATGGGCATGAATCATGATGTTGATGATGAGGACAACAGAACACCTAGTCATCTCGGGGCAAGTGAAACTCCCTGACCCCGCAGGTTCAAATGGTTCAAATGGCTCTGAGCACTATGGGACTTAACATCGGTGGTCATTAGTCCCCTAGAACTTAGAACTACTTAAACCTAACTAACCTAAGGACATCACACACATCCATGCCCGAGGCAGGATTCGAACCTGCGACCGTAGCGGTCACGCGGTTCCAGGCTGAAGCGCCTAGAACCTCACGGCCACACCGGCCGGCCTGACCCCGCTGGTAATCGATTCCGGGACCTCGTGGTCGGGAAGCGTGAACGCTACCGCGAGACCTGAATACAGTAAGGTGATTCAGAAGGATGTAAGTTGCAGTATTACTCGGAGGTGAATAGGCCTGAACAGGACAGAGTAGCATGGAGAGCTGCATGAAGCCAGTCTTCGGGCTCAGAACCACACAACAACAACAACAACAGGAAGAGGAGGATTCAAGGTGAGCGAGACAAAATTTCTAGTTGGTGTTATAAATGACAGCTAGCTTTTAATGTAGAAAAATGTATGTAATGCGGATGAAAAACAAACGCATAATGTTCGGATACGGTATTAGCTGCGTCTCGCTTGACCCAGTCACGTCGTTTAAATGTCTGGGCGTAAGGCTGCAAAGCGATATTAAATGGAACAAGCATGTGATGACTTTGGTAGGAAAGGCGGATGGTCGATTTCGATTTAATGGGAGAATTCTAGGAAAGTGTGGTTCGCCTGAGAAGGAGACCGCACATAGGACGCTAGTGTTTTTTGGAGCCGTACCAGGTCGGATTAAAGGAAGATATCGAAACAGTTCAGAGGCGGACAGCTAGATTTGTTACTGGTAGGTTCGGAAAAACGCAGATGCTTTGCAGACTTCGGGAACGCAAATGGAAGTGTCTGGACGGCTGGCGGCGTTTTTTTCTAGGAACACTATTGAGAAAAAAGAGAAGAGGCATTTGAAGCTGATTGTAGAAGAGTTCTGTTGCCTCCAAAATACACTATGTGATCAAAAGAATCCGGACACCCCCAAAAACATACATTATTCGTATTAGGAGCATTGTGCTGCCACCTACTGCCAGGTACTCCATACCAGAGACCTCAGTAGTCATTAGACATCGTGAGAGAGCAGAATGGAGTTCTACGTGGAACTCACGGACTTCGAACATGGTCAGGTTATTGGGTGTCACTTGTGTCATATTTCTGTACGCGAGATTTCCACTTTCCTAAACATCCCTAGGTCCACTGTTTCCGATGTAATAGTGAAGTGGGAACGTGAAGGGACAAGTTCAGCACTAAAGAGTACAGGCCGACCTCGTCCGTTGACTGATAGAGACCGTTGACAGTTGAAGAGGATCGTAATGTGTAATAGGCAGACATCTATCCAGACCATCACAGAGAAATTCCAAACTGCATCAGGATCTACTGCAAGCACTATGACAGTTAGGCGGGAGGTGAGAAAACTTGGATTTCACAGTCGAGCGGCTGCTCATAAGCCACACATAACGCCGGTAAATGCCAAACGACGCCTCGTTTAGTGTAAGGAGCGTAAACATTGGACGATTGAACAGTGGAAAAACGTTGTGTGGAGTGACGAATTACGATACATAATGTAATCGGATGGCAGGGTGTGGGTATGGCGAATGCCCAGCGAAACTCATCTGCCAACAGTAAAATTCGGAGGCGGTGGTATTATGGTGTGGTCGTGTTTTTCATGGAGGGGGCTTGCACCCCTTGTTGTTTTGCGTGGTACTATCACAGCACAGGCCGACGTTGACGTTTTAAGCACCTTCTTGCTTCCCACTGTTGAAGAACAATTCGGGGATGGCGACTGTATCTTTCAATAGGATCGAGCACCTGATCATAGCGCACGGTCTTTGGCGTAGTTGTTACACGTCAGTAACATCCCTATAATAGTCTGACCTGCACAGAGTCTGACTAGAATCCTGTAGAACACCGTTGGGATGTTTTGGAACGCCGAATTCATGCCACGCCTCACCGACCGACATCGGAACCTCTCGTTAGTGCAGCACTCCGTGAAGGATGAGCTGCCATTCCCCGAGAAACCTTTCAGCACCTGATTGAACGTATGCCTGGGAGAATGGGAGCTGTCATAGAGGCTAAGGGTGGGCCAACACCATATTGAATTCCAGCATTACCGATGGAGGGCGCCACGAACTTGTAAGTCATTTTCAGCCAGGTGTCCGGGTACGTTTGATCACATAGTGTACACTGCGTGTAAGGCGTAAAGGTCATGAAGATAAGATACAAGAAATTATGGCTTATTCGGAGGCATATAAACAGTCGTTTTTCGGTCGTTCCGTTTGCAACTGCAACAGGAAAGGAAAAAATAAGTAGTGGTACTGGTAACCTCCGCCATGCATAGTAATGTGGTCTGCGGAGTATCGATGTAGATGTAGATTTAGAGAACCGAGATATCGGACCAGGAATGTTGTATTGGGCGGAGTGCTATGTGAGTGAGAGTAACGCATCTTCTGCTGTTTTTGCTCTTTATATCTCTCCTTTGCTCCTGCAGTCACCCGTTGACCTACACACACAAACACACACACACACACACACACACACACAAACACACGTACATACTAGAGAGAGGGGAGAGAAAGAGAGAATGAAAGCTTGCCATGTGGAGAGGCGTGCTTCGCTTGCCGTGGGCGACTCCATCTCTTCGTCTACACTCCCGGCGGCCGAGTGGCCGACCGCGGAAAATGAGTTCATATTCCGGTGAGTGCTCGACGCAACGGCGGGGACGTAAAAAGAAAGCACGCCCAGACGCCAGTCACTCCGCAGCTGTGGAGCTCATTTCTCGCTGCCGGGGGGAACGAAACGAGAAACATCGTTCACAATACATCTCATTTCTTCTGGCTTGTTTTCCTGCCTCCAGGGGGATAACCATACGCGTGTCTGTTGCTGCGTAGTCTGACATCACGGAAACATTTATAAAGTGTCGATAGTCTACCGTGAATTGATTTGAAACGAATTATATTAAGATGAGCCTAATTAGTTTCGTTAAAGTTGTTTTATTGATCTACCTGGAAAACGCTGGAAGAAGAAACGCCTAAGAAATAAATAAATTCAGTATTCATCCGTAAATAATTAAGAAAACTGCAGAAAATTTGATGCTTAACAGAACTGCGATATGGAGGAAGAAAGGTCTCAATTTGTATGTGGAAAGAGCCCATGAAACAGCTACAAACATTTTTCCTGAACTTAATTTGGAAACCTGTTGTGAAAAAATTAGTTCCTAAACCAACTAGCTATTAAATTTCTAGAAACAAATATTTCTAATTGTCTCGTAGATAGACTATATTCCTCTAACAAACGAACTACGGAATTGTGGACTGAATCAAGGCACCCAAACACGTGGAATTTTCTGAAGAAAGGAAGGCGTGCTGCAAAATAATGAATCCGAATTTTTATGTGAAAACTGATCAATCCTTTGAAGTAAAACAAACGTTATTAATATTTTACATCTTTATTCGTCAGGTCTCCATATTTATTTCTCAACATACTCACCCTGGCGACCTACGTATTTCTCCCAACTAGAAACCTGTTTGTTGATACCATCATTGTAGAATGTTTCACCCCGTTGACGGAGCCACAATCTCATCACTGCTTGCACCGCTTCATCACTATCAAAGTGAAGTCCTGTAACGTGCTATATAGGTTCAGGAAACAGATGAAAATCGGATGAGCCCTAGTTGGTACTGTATGGAGAATGATTGATGACACTGAACCCAAGAGATTCAGATTGTTAGAGATTCTGGAGCGGTCGTGTGTGGTCTGGCATTGTCACGCTGAAGGAGACGGTGCCTCATGTGTGAACGAACTCATGGAATTTGAAAATCGATTACAGCACGCTGTTTCTCACTTACAGTCATACTTATGCTACACACCACCTTGTTGAAAGCTGCAAAGCGGGGCCGTCTACAGACAGAGAGCTGCAGATATGTAGGGGAGATCTAGAATGTTAATAACTTGTGTTTCCACATCAAAAATTCGGAGGCAACACTGTTCACGACGCCATATTACGTGGAATGAAAAGATTTATTTGACTCCACGTATCTGCCCTTGTCAATTATGACGCTCGCGCGTAGCCTCACCGTTGGTAGTGAAATTTCATATTATTCCTCCTGTATGGAGTGTAAGTCTATGGTCGGTATCATACAGCTGCAGTTGCCAGTCGCAACGTGGACTCATACAAATTAATACATATTATCCTTTTAGCCGTCGTTGAGATTTTATGTTCAGTAGCCAGTCGTCTAGCCAGCTATATGTGCCTTTCCATGAGTGTTGAATCGATAGCCGGCGGATGTGGCCGAGCGGTTCTAGGCGCTTCAGTCCGGAAATGCGCTGCTGCTATGGTCACAGGTTCGAATACTGCCTCGGGCATGGATGTGTGTGATATCATTAGATTAGTTAGGTTTAAGTAGTTCTAAGTCTAGAGCACTGATGACCTCAGATGTTCGGTCCCTTAACGCTTAGAGCCATTTGAACCATTTGTTGAATCGATAAACCAAAGTCCAAGGTCAGTACACACCCCGTACGAAGATGCAGCATCGCTAATTATTGTTTTAAAAATGTAACAGCATCCTAAATTAACGTAATTGGCTCAAAAAAATGGTTCAAATGGCTCTGAGCACTATGGGACTTAACAGCTGTGGTCATCAGTCCCCTAGAACTTAGAACTACTTAAACCTAACTAACCTGAGGACATCACACACATCCATGCCCGAGGCAGGATTCGAACCTGCGACCGTAGCAGTCACGCGGTTCCGGACTGCGCGCCTAGAACCGCGAGACCACCGCGGCCGGCAATTAACGTAATTGCATGCTGCAATAATGTAACTGGATCCTGCGTCTGCGAGCAGAGAGACACACTAGAATGCGTATTGTTCCTACTTTAAGCTGTCAACCTCTGTCTCTCTTATGTTTTAGGTCGACTCCTAGCCGGATGGATTGGTCTTTTTCCCCTTCTCCTTTTGCAACTTGCGCCTGAGCCCCCCCCCCCCCCCCAATCACTCACACTCTAGTATTTGACTTTCGCCCCCGTAATACCACTGTTCGTTTCCTACGAGTAATTTCCGATAACTTAACGCCGCCCGACCCTGTTGCTAATGAGACTGGGGGGGGGGGGGGGGGGCTCAGCGGGTCTCAATGTGAACCCTAAACTGCAATAAACACAAACATTTTCTTCATTGCATTAATGACTGTCTGCCGCTGCTTGAACCACATGTTCCATTCCTCCTACTTCCTACTCACCATCCAGTTCAATAGGTTGCACTTGACAAGTTGAACATCGCTCTCAGTACTGGATTAGATAAATCGGAGAGGCCAAACTCTCCTCTGTAACCATTGTGCGGGAGGTGCTAGTCTTACAGCAAAGGCGAAGGGTTACTACGACGTTCGGACGGTACTGTGGAAAACCTTCTGAAAGCTGACGTTTTAGGTAACGTCTAAGTTAGCCACAGAGTTTAAACGTGTACGAATTAATCATCACAGTGTGCACACAGAGAAAGTACAAAGAACTAAATCTCAAATTACAACAGTACCAACAAAAAGCTTCTGATCAAAGTATAGACCTCAACATTGGATTAGTCGCAATTTGTTTCAAGATTCAGTGAAGTAACGTATCTTCGATTACGTATTGGACATGTACTACTAAAAGGGATATGTGATGCGTTGTTCAGAATGTTTAAGGTTTGACAAAATTTCTAGACCAGCAGTGTTAAAGCGAAGGCTCACGTTCATCGTTTTCAGAATCTGAAGAATTCATTACCTAATTCTTGTGCCTCTTACCCAGGTACAACTAATGAAATGCCAGTGGGAGTTGTACAGGGTAATTGCAAGTTGGTGGGCCTATTTTCATAATATGGACTGAGATGGCACAGTTGTTAAAGCACTGGATTCACTACAGGAAGAATCTGAAAGGAGTATACTGGGGCACACTTGTATGAGACACCAGTATAAGATAATAATATTAATAAATTAAAATGAAACTAGTGTGTTATAAACGATGAACGTCTCTGACAGGATCGATTATGCGGATCGCTGACTGCGCGACAGCGGAGCCAAGGATACTCCCTTGTTGGAGTAAGAGAATGCTGGGCGCACAGTTGTCGGTAGCTGTCTGTGGGGGAAAGACGATGGAGTAGGCAGTTTTTGTGGTGTGCTGTGTGAAGTCACCAAGTGTTAGATTAATGTATGTACGTCAGTATTGTTAAACATGGAATCAGAACTCTTCAAGCAACCAAGGTAAAGATGTTAAATAAATATGATTTCTGCTTTTTCTGCCAGTGCCTTACTATAGATGAGTTGGCTGATAAATTGTAATTGTTGAGTAGCCCCAGAATGTACGTAAACCATTTTGATAAAAAGGTCAGTTAGATATTTCACTTTGTAATGCTTGTATGATTTGTTAACAGAGCTGTATGTAATTTGATGATATGTAATTTGATGATTGGCATTTATGATGGTTTAATGAAGTGATATAATGCTTGCTGTTTAAATCTCAGTGTTTGTGAATGAATTGTGAGTAATGCAACTTCAGTTGTGAGATGTTTGTGAAAATGGTTCAAATGGCAATGGGACTTGACATCTGAGGTCATCAGTCCCCTAGAACTCAGAACTGCTTAAACCTACCTAACCTAAGGACATCACACACATCCATTCCCGAGGCAGCATTCGAACCTGTGACCGTAGCGGTCACGTGGTTCCAGACTCAAGCCAAAAAACATCCACAGGGTGGCCGGCACACCGGACCTCGACCCTAGTACGCTGGGCCGATTCGTGCTGGGGACTGGCACGCCTTCCCGCCCGGAAAGCATTGCGATAGGCCACACGGCTAACCGGGCGAGCTGTTTGTGAAAAGCCAGGCTTAACTTTCAGTATGATTTTGCCAAAAACGTAATTGTTTATTTCATCTTTTTACTTTCCTGCAACATCTGATAGATGCATGACATGCCTGACAATTCTGTGTCTAAAAATTCTGGAGTGCGGGTCGACAATGTTGCGTGCGGCCGGCGAGAGAGTTTTAGCGTCCCGCAGTACAGTAGAGTACCAGTCTTCTAGCGGAAGTAATAAGGTTCAGGATAGTGTTATGTAACTATATGCTAAGTTTCTAAGGTGTTTGTGGGGAATACATTCAGTGCATGTCATTTGTAAAACTGACTTTAAATTCAAAGGAAATAAATCCTGATAATGTCCGATTCTATACAAGAAGAATAATGAGTGGTAAGCAGAGTCACGGTCACTATCCGTGAAAAAAAAAGGAATTAATACGGTGTTACTCAGTTTTTAACAGAAGATTGTAGCGATATAATCTCTAATGAGATCACCATCAACTCTACTCCTCATTGCTTTTATGAAGTTATATTTTCACGAAAACCATATACATAAGGAAGACAGACAATATCATTCTATGCTGCCACTGATTATTATTATTTTGTGACCAAGACTTCGGACTATTGTCTAACATAACTGGAAGAAAAGTTATTGTATTTAAATGTACGTGAGGCAGTGCTGAAAGGTGGGCCTATCTAATGGATTTCAAGTACTGGAAAAATCCTGTGCAGAGTCGCTACATCAAAGGTTCGTGTGGTTTTCTTTAACTAGCGTTGGGGACAATAAGAATTTAAGCACGGACATCGAACAGAAGGGTTTAATTTTCGTGCAAATATTGACAAATACGTGCGCCTCTGGGTACGTCACATTAATTGGTTCGTATTCTCGTTTTATTGAATGAATAATGGCATAACGAATTAGTGTGGGTTTTGCCACAACGGATTACGGGGGTCTAATTGTGCACACCAGGGGAGGTAACGTATTGGACGTTGCAATAGGTTTTGCTGTATCGTACATTTCTCAATTTGGTCATTACCTTCATTAAATCAGCCTTAATACTGCATGTGCGTTGTTATCTCTGGAGAAAATACAGGTGGGTCGAACGGGTAATGGTAAGGGAAGTAGTAAAATCATTTACGTGATCAGCAAAATTCCTTTTATCACGAATGGCAGCCGGTGATTCACCTAAAAACATAGGACAGCCAACTACAACTCTTTGAAAAACGGTTATTAACCAATGATCATGGCCCAGACAGAAGCATTTAATCACAATTATTGAACAGTTGGTCCCTTAACCCTCTGAGTACCAGTGGTTTCCACCTGACACCACAATTTTATTACAGTTTTTGAATACCAGTGTCTTTTGCACGAGACCTCCGTTGCTACTGCAAGATAGTGGCATCTAGTGGTACACTGAGATACTCCTAGGAATCCAGTGTGTTGCAGCAGTCACTTAATAGCGCTCTAAGTAAGAGATCGTGGTACATGATTGTACAGGATTGTGACGTGTTTTTTTATAGTGATAATTTTATAGTGATAATATTGAGGAGATCTTTGACAGTGAACCACTTGTATCTAAAGTTAGTGTAAGATAAATTTCAGTTTATACTACTACTGTTATGAGTGGTTTCGAAATGAAACAAATGGAGCAGTATGTACTTTTGAAGTAAACTTACCAAATTTTATGCCCATTTTCCTTGTTATTTAGGATTAAAATTTGTTTTAGGCGTTATGAGTTCATGGAAGTTTCGAGCTGTGCTACTGAATTTAGGAAACATGCGACGTTGCTTTCACATACATGTCGGGAAATAAAGGTGATTGATGAATGTATGTCTCAATGGTTACAAAGTGAAACCAAAACTTTACAGCAATTGACTGTTTATTGTTTGCCAGTTTCTTCTTGTATTCTTTGCTTACTCCGATGACAAAGGTTATTTTTGTGAAAAAAATTTAAAATTATATTCCAAAGTGATTGAAATTCCAATGTGATTGAAATTGTCTACTTTTTGCCAGTTTCTTCTTGTATTCGTTGCTTACTATGATGATAGAGATCAGTTTTGTGAAAAGTTGTAAAATTATTTTTTTATATGTGGGTGATGTCTTTTCATTCGGACATGCAGACACCAATGATTGAATCTGCAGTTGTACACAATACATGACGAAAGAAATATACGACATTTAGCTGTAGTGGAGTACTGAGCGAATCCAACGCGACAGATGAATATTTTTCACGACCGGGTGTCGAGCCTAGGTTTCCCATTTGAAACGAACTGTCACCTTAACTGCCTCAGCCATCCGAACATATCTCCAGTCGAACTCAAATTTCAGTACGACGCGAACTACAGAGTACCGCGCCATATCCATAGACAACTTGCTCGCAGACTACCTGTATGCCCATAAGGGTTCAGATATGTTGTGCACCGCTCTAAAATATTATAACACAGTCCGGTGTACATATATTTTTTACGAATGATGTCTGTTCTTTCGGGCATGCATGTCACTGTGACCTCCGTATATCAACTACCTTTACCATGTACCCTAGCGCCCCGCCACTCAACATGCCAACGCCGATGCTCTCTCCCACCTACGCATGATCTTCAATACATTTTACTGACAGGAAACAGTATTCATTCAAATCAGCTTATGGTATAGTCTTCCATAACATCCCAAACAGTAGCCCAAGCAACACATCAGGATATGCTTCAGTTGGTACTGCCGTCGATATAATACATCTGGCCAGAGTATGTGTGCAAAACAGCAGACCCTGGCATCAGCACATACTATATTTTGTGCCATTGCCTAAATGCAAAAAATGGAGTACTATTAAGAAGCAGAGAAATGCAGACTAATAATTCCTCCCCCATTAAGCTTCGTATACCTACAGCTGCTCCACGTAACATATTGTTGGACGATGGCTCACAATTTGTATTATCTGCATTTTTTGAAGTCTTCCACTGTAATGGTATTCTTAAATTCACCACTGCATCGTTCCACCTAAGATCCACTAGCTCAGATGCACACTTAGGGTATTCACGATGCAGACGATTTTAGCCAGGACATTCGTAATTTTGGTGAGTAAGATATGCTGGTGTGCCAATCTTGGGGACGAAAGTAATTTCCATGACATATCACTACCATGCATCATACCTCGATGAAACTCGAACCATACGTAGAAAGAACTGCTACACTATGGTAAAGAAGGAAACGGAAAGAACCCTGCCACGAGACGAACAGAGATGACACTTGAATTTAAAGGCAATGAAGTCGTAGTGGTTTATGATGGTGCCCCGTGTGCCGTACGCGCGATATTTTTGCTGTTACCGGTTGTATTTGCTCTAGGTTCGTCTCTGGCTCATTGTTGCGAGATGAGAGGACGCTGGGCCCTGAGAGTGTGCTCATGAGCAGACTCAGACGGGATACACAACTTGGGTGACCAAAATCATGGGACAGAGATACGGGCATGAACGAATGTTATGGCCGCAAGACGGGAATTAACAGACTTTGAACGCGAAATGGTAGTAGCAGTTAGACGCATGGGACATTCCATTTCGGTAATTCGATACTCAGAGACCACAGTGTCAAGAGAGTGCCGAGAATACCAGATTTTGAGTCCTAAGGACCCGGGTTCGATTCCCTGCTGGGTCGGAGATTTTCTCCGCTCAGGGACTAGGTTTTGTGTTGTCCTAATCATCATCATTTCATCCCCATAGATGCGCAAGTCACCGAAGTGGCGTCAGATCAAAAGATTTTCAACCGGCGAACGGTCTACATGACGGGAGGCCCTAGTCACACGACATTTATTTATTTACCAAATTTTGAGTCGTTAACTCTCACTACAACGCAATGGCTGATGGAATTCACTTAACGACTGAGAGCAGTGGGGTTTCTGTAGAGCTGTCAGTGCTAACAGACAAGCACCACCGCATGCAATAACGGCAGATATCAGTGTGGGACGTACGACGAACGCATCCGTCAGGACAGTTCTGTGAAATTTGGTGTTGATGGGCGACGGTAGCAGACGACCTCCGCGACTGCCTTTGCCAACAGTACGACATAGCCTGCAGTGCGTGCCCGGGGCTGATGACTTCTAGTAGTTGGACCATAGAAGACTGGAAAACCGAGGCCTCGTCAGATGAGTGCCGAATTCAGCTGGTAAGAGCTGATGGTAGGGTTCGAGTGCCGCGAAGACTCCACCAAGCCGTGGCCCCAAATTGTCAACAAGGCAATGTGCAAGCTAGTCTTTGCTCGTTAGCGGTACGAGCTGTATTTGCATGGAATGGAATGGATCTTCTGGTCGAATTGGACCGATCACTGACTGGTTTAAATTTCTTATTTTTATTCTCTCTTTTATTTAATGAGCGTATTATTATTAATTGATTTTATTTATGGTTTGATTTAGCGATTCATTTTCACTGTTTGTTCCTTTTATTTAAGTTGAGTCCTTTTAATTATGTTTGCGGTGGTTATGAAGTCTATTTTGCTTACTGTTCTCCGTAAGTTAAAAAATACGGCAATACCATATGCGTTTCGCAGTAGAAGATCTCGTTGACTTTCCTTGGTGGAACTTCTCCATTTGGAATCGCTAAAAATAATTTATCGCTCTACGGAAATCGATCGGTACAGCCAAGCACTATGCTGTGTCGTGCATGGAATGTGGCGTCCAACTTTATTACGTGAAATTATTTAGGGCTTTGGAGAAATATTCTCGACGAATCCCAAAACCGTGTAAAACTGCAGATTCGCACCATCAAACCACACAACACTTCCGAACGACTTGCGTCTTTATAATCACTGAATATTTCCTTTGAAATGATTAAGAGTTATGAACTCTACACACCTGATGCTCCTTTTATACTTTTAATTGTATTTATTTTCTTCAATACCATAAAACATAGATTACTGCCTTAATGGCGGCTTGAAACCATTTGTACCAATTAATGGACTCCGTCCATTACGATGGAATTTTTATGGATGACTTGCGCCTTGTCACTGGGCAACGATTATTTGCAACTGGTTTGAAAACATTCTGGACAGTGCGAGCGAATGATTTGGTCATGAAGATCGACCGAAATGAATCCCATCGAACATTTTTGGGACGTAATCGACAGGTCAGTTCGTGCAAAAAATTGTGCACTGGCAACACATCCAGAATTGTTGACAGCTGTAGAGGCAGTATGGTTGAATTATTCTGCAGGGGACCTCCAGCGACTTATTGAGTCCATGTCACGTCGAGTTGCTTCACTGTACCGGGCAAAAGGATTTCCGACACGACAATAGGAAGTATCCCACGAATTCTGTCAACTCAGGCTATGCCCGTTCTCGACTTGGTACGTAACAGGGCTGGCTCGTAGCATTAGTAGTTGGTGGATCATGTTGAGTGAGGATGTGTGCGCGCTCCACTTCGACCGAACATTGCTGAGAGGTGTGGCCTCACCTGCGGAGAGTTAGCAGTGCCATCACAATGTTTCGGAACTTGACTATCTACTAACTGATCGCTGAAAGAAGCAAGTCTGCTTGGGGAACGGTTTCCTGCGCACACTGTGAGCTATGATGTTATCTTTTGATATTAGGAATTAATTGTGGGCATTCTGGTTCTCTCGTGTCATCTTGGTATTTGTATCATTGTTTCGGTCTAGCATTTTGGGTCAAATACACTCGTTTGTATCTGATACCAAAAATAACTTCCTAACAGCACGACATCACCTGCTAGGCCTTTTCTTGGTTCATGATCATAGTGGTTTGACCACTGAGGAATGGAAAACCGTAGCCTGGTCAGATGAGTCCCGATTTCAATTGGTAAGAGCCGATGGTAGCGTTCGAGTGTGGGGCAGGCTCCACGAAGTCGTGAACTGAAATTGTCAACAAGGCACTATGCAAGCTAGTGGTGGCTCCATAATGGTGTGGGCTCTGTTTAAATGGAATGGACCGGGTCCTCTGGTCCAACGGAAACGACCATTGACAGGAAATGATTATGTTTGGCTACTTGGAGACCATTTGTAAGCCATTCATGGACTTCATGTTCCCAAGTAACGATGTGTCACGAAATTGGGCCACATTTTTCACGATTTGTATGAACAATTTGAGCGAATCGCTTAGCCACCAAGGTCACTCGAAATCAATCCCATCGAACATACGTGGGACATAGTCGAGAGATCAGTTCTTGCACGAAATATGCACTGGCAACACTTTCGCAGTTATGGGCAGTGTAGAGGCAGCATGGCTCAGTATTTCTGCAGGGGACTTCCGATCAGCTGTTGAGCCAATGCGACATGGAGTTGCTGCACTAGACGAGGCAGAAGGTGGTTGAATATGGTATTAGGAGGTATACCAGAATTTCGTCATTTCTATGTCATGTGCCCTGAATGCCAGTCTCTCAGTGGTGAGTGGTCAGAATGTTTTGGCACATCAGTGCATGTTTAAGAGTGAACGAATTCCTGCACAGATACCATCCAAATGATTGAAGGAAAGAAATGTTACAATCTCTCCACTAGCACCACCTCCGTAGTTCACAATGGCAGATTCAGCGGTGTGCCTGTCAAATGGGCTCATAGCATGTTATTCTATGGTGCACGACGGCCGGTGTGGCCGTGCGGTTAAAGGCGCTTCAGTCTGGAACCGCGTGACCGCTACGGTCGCAGGTTCCAATCCTGCCTCGGCCATGGATGTGTGTGATGTCCTTAGGTTAGTTAGGTTTAATTAGTTCTAAGTTCTAGGCGACTGATGACCTCAGAAGTTAAGTCGCATAGTGCTCAGAGCCATTTGAGCCATTCTATGGTGCACAGTGATAGCATGTGAACTCTGAAGAGGGACATGCCACCGCAGTGAAAGAACAGAGACCACCACATGCAGTGAACCCACTGGGAGGTGAAACTTTCGCTCGCCGTTTAGATGAGGTGGCGCGCCCGCTGTTCCGTCAGTGGGAATAGTATGCGGCGGGGCGCAGCCGGGGTGGCCTGTTAATTGCTCGCTGTCGGGCGGGCCACGCCACGGCCCCAGAATTTCTGGCCGCCAGAGCCGCAAACGCGACCCGGCGCGCCGGCCCACTGGAGCGCACTGTGTCCAGCCAGCCGGCAGTCGGCCCGGCCGCGCCCTGCCCGCGGCGGGCCGCGCCTCATTCGGTGCGGGCGCCCGCCTTCCCGACCGCCCACGACCGCCCCCGCTCGCCCCCGCCCGCCACAGCTTGCCATCGCCCGCCTCCGCTCGCCTCTGCCCGCCTCCACCCGCTCTCTCTCACCACACACCCTTCCTGCCCTGCTGCCGCAGGCCTTTACCTATGTCCTGTGACGCACGGCTGTCGATATGGCGCTAACCTGCCTACATTATACATACACTGTTCTCTCCAAAGTCTCTTTGTCTCACACCATCTATATGCAGCAAAGCTTAAAACGTTCCGCAACGTACTGTGCCCGCAGAAGATGACAAGGTTGCTTTTTTTCCATTGATTTTATGTTGCTGTATTTTTGTTCGTTACTAGCTTTTGGCCCCTGGCTTCGCCCGTCTACTAATGTGTCACATGTATTTCACACATACACACACACTGACATATAGGATGGTTCACTGATCGTGACCAGGCCAAACATCTCACGAAACAAGCGTCAAACGGAAAAAGTACAAAGAACGAAACTTGTCTAGCTTGAAGGGGGACACCAGATGGCGCCATGGTTGGCCCGGTAGATGGCGCTGTCATAGGTCAAACGGATATCAACTGCGTTTTTTTTTAAATAAGAAAATCCACTTTTTATTACATATTCGTGTAGTACGTAAAGAAATATGAATGTTTCAGTTGGATCACTTTTTTCGCTTTGTGATAGATGGCGCTGTAATAGTCACACACACATGGCTCACAATTTTAGACCAACAGTTGGTAACAGGTAGGTTCTTTAAATTAAAATACAGAACGTAGGTACGTTTGAACGTTTTATTTCAGTTCTTCCAATGTGATACATGTACCTTTGTGAACTTATCATTTCTGATAACACATGCTGTTACAGCGTGATGACCTGTAAATACAACATTAATGCATTAAATGCTCTAAATGACGTCCGCCAACCTCAATGCATTTGGCAATACGTGTAACGACATATCTCTTACCAGCGAGTAGTTCGCCTTCCGTGATGTTCACACATGAAAATCGAGAATGCGCTGACGCATGTTGTCAGGAGTTGTCGGTGGATCACGATAGCAAATATCCTTCAACTTTCCCCACAGAAAGAAATCCGGGGACATCAGATCCGGTGAACGTACGGGCCATGGTATGGTGATTCGACGACCAATCCACCTGTCATGAAATATGCTATTCAATACCGCATCAACCGCACGCGAGCTATGTGCCGGACATCCACCATGTTGGAAGTACATCGCCATTCTGTCATGCAGTGAAACATTTTGTAGTAACGTCGGTAGAACATTACGTAGGAAATCAGCATACATTGCACCATTTAGATTTCCATCGATAAAATGGGGGCCAATTATCCTTCCTCCCATAATGCCGCAGCATACATTAACCCGCCAAGGTCGCTGATGTTCCACTTGTCGCAGCCATCGTGGATGATTTTCCATTGCCCAATAGTGCATATTATGCCGGTTTACGTTACCGCTGTTGGTGAATGACGCTTCAACGCTAAACATAACGCGTGCAATAATTCTGTCAACGTCCCGTAATTTCTCTTGTGTCCGGTGGCAGAACTGTACACGTCGTTCAAAGTCGTCGTCATGCAAAAAAATGGTTCAAATGGCTCTGAGCACTACGGGACTTAACTTCTGAGGTCATCATTCCCCTAGAACTTAGAACTACTTAAACCTAACTATCCTAAGGACATCACACACATCCATGCTCGAGGCGGGATTCGAACCTGCGACCGTAGCGGTCACGCGGTTCCAGACTGTAGCGCCTAGACCCGCACGGCCACCACGCCCTGCCGTCGTCATGCAATTCCTGGTGTATAGAAATATGGTACGGGTGCAATCGATGTTGATGTAGCATTCTCAACGCCGACGTTTTTGAGATTCCCGATTCTCGCGCAATTTGTCTGCTACTGATGTGCGGATTAGCCACGACAGCAGCTAAAACACCTACTTGGTATCATCATTTGTTGCAGGTCGTGGTTGACGCTTCACATGTGGCTCAACGCTTCCTGGTTCCTTAAATAGCATAACTATCCGGCGAACGATCCGGATACTTGGATGATGTCGTCCAGGATAAGGAGCAGCATACATAGCACACGCCCGTTGGGCATTTTGATCACAATAGCCATACATCAACACGATATCGACCTTTTCCGCAATTGGTAAACGGTCCATTTTAATACTGGCAATGTATCACGAAGCACACCGTCCGCCCTGGCGGAATGCTACGTGATACCACGTACTTATACCTTTGTGACTATTACAGCGCCATCTATCACAAAGCGAAAAATATGGTCCAACTAAAACATTCATATTTATTTATGTACTACACTAATATGCAATAAAAATGGGGGTTCCAATTTTAAAAAACGCAGTTGATATCCGTTCGACCTATGGCAGCGCCATCTAGCGGGCCAACCATATCGCCATCTGGTTTCCCCCTTCAAGCTAGACGAGTTTCGTTCTTTGTTTTTTTTTTTTCGTTTGATGCTTATTTCGTGAGATATTTGGCCCTGTGGCAGCGCCATCTAGCGGGCCAACCATATAGTCATCTGGTTTCCCCCTTTAAGCTAGACGAGTTTCGTTCTTTGTAATTTTTTCGTTTGATACTTATTTCGTGAGATATTTGGCCTGGTCACTATCAATGGACCTCCATATATATAGCACGTTTCAAAGTCTTTGCATCAAACGTTTAACGGTGTAGATCAGTTACGCGGGACAGCTCTCGTTACACAGAAAATGATTTGTGATGCTTCCCAGCGACACTAGGCATCTTTTATAACTGGTTATGCTCCTTAAGGATGGCACAATATAGGCACTCTGAAGTATTTGTATGTATGCTATGTACGTTGCCTACAAAGCAGTCATTTGCTTGGCTTAAAAGGAATATGCTGAGCTTTATAAACTGTCTTACTCCACTTAGAAACCGTCACTTAAATGATTTCGTTTTCCAAATCAGTTTATCAGTTTACCGGGATATGTAGTATTCAGATGTAACACACCATGCTGTCACTCCTTGATATATGAATTAAAAACGGAAACTTCGGTATATATCATATACAGGGTGAGTCACCTAACGTTACCGCTGGATATATCATCAAATACTGACGAACCGATTCCACAGACCGAACGTGAGGAGAGGGGCTAGTGTAACTGTTTAATACAAACCATACAAAAATGCACGGAAGTATGTTTTTTATCAAAAACCTACGTTTTTTTAAATGGAACTACGTTAGTTTTGTTAGCACATCTGAACATATAAACAAATACGTAAACAGTGCCGTTTGTTGCATTCATCATCATCATCATCATCATCTTGGACAGTTTCCAGCCACTGGCTGGGTCTGTCGGGAACACAATCCTCTCCATCGTGTTCTGTCTTTCCACCATTCCCCCTCTTCCACCTTCGTCCAGTTCTCTCCTCTTCTCGTCACACATTCCTTCACTCCCTTCACCCATCTATCTCTTGGTCTTCCCCTGGGCCTCTTCCCCTCCAGTTGCAGATCAAACATCCTCTTTGGAATTCTTCCCTCATCCATTCTCTTCATGTGTCCATACCACTGCAGTCTTGATTTTTCTATCCTGTCCTGTACTGGTTCCTCCTTTAGTCTTTCCCTCACATACACATTTCGCAATCTGTCTCGTCTTGTTACACTCAACCTGCTCCTCTGGAACTTCATTTCACTAGCTTGTATTCTACTTTTGTCGCTTTTGTGCATTACCCATGTCTCACTTCCGTATGCCAATATGGGGACAAAGTAGGTTCGGTATATAATTCCCTTGGACTTCTGTGGCACCTCCTTGTTCCAAATAAGCCCCCTAATGCATTTGAAGAACTGCCCTGCTTTTCTGCACCTTTCATTTATTTCCATTGCGTTTCCCCCCTTACTTTCAATCATGCTTCCCAGGTACTTGAAGTTCTCTACCACTTGTAGTTTTTCCCCTCCACAAGATATATCCACATTTGGCCTATTCTTCTTCCTTGTTGTGACAATTATTTCACTTTTCTTTGCAGAGAAATGCATTCCATATTGTGCTGCCGTTGCCTCCCATACATCTAACTGCTCTTGCACCACCTCCTCGCAATTTCCCCATAACATCAGGTCATCGGCAAAAAGTACTGCTTTCATTTTATGATCTCCAACTGCATCTGATACTTGCTGTAGGATTTCATCCATAACAATAATAAACAATAAAGGCGAAAGTGCACTTCCCTGTCGCAGCCCATTTTCCAGCTTGAACCATGCAGTACGTTCCCTCCCCACTTTCACACAACTCTCACTTCCCTCATACATTTTTCTGACTTTTTGTGTTATCTCTTCATCTATCCCTTTTGCGTTCAGCACATCCCAGAGCTTGTCCCTATAGATACTGTCATACGCCTTCTCAATATCTAAAAAGGCCATGATTAAGTCCTTCCCGTACTCATAGTGCCTTTCCTGCAGTTGCCTTACCGCAAATATGAGGTCCGTTGTTGATCTTCCCGGTCTGAACCCATACTGCTCCTCTTGCAGTCTACTTTCAATACTGCTTCTTATTCTCTTCTCCAGGATCTTTTCATAGATTTTTCCACAGTGGCATAGCAGGGTGATTCCTCTGTAGTTCTCACATCTCCTTTTATCCCCTTTCTTGAAGATCGGCACTATAATTCCTTTCTTCCAATCCTCAGGAATTCTGTTCTCCTTCCACACCACCCTCAGCACTCTGTATAGCCACTGGGTTCCTACTTCTCCTGCTGCTCGTATCATATCCACTGTTACTTCGTCCCAACCTGGTGCCTTGCCCCCTTTCATCCTCTTTATGGCTTCTTCGACTTCATTCCAAGTTAGATCATCAATTTCCCCACTATTATAATCGTCTGCTGCCTTAGGCTCTCCATCGGTGTTAGTTACCCGCTTGACGGCATTCAACAGATCTTCAAAGTACTCCTTCCAAATCTTTTTGAGCTCATGCATTTCCTCTACAACTCTTCCATTATTATCCATGATCCTCAGGCACTCGCTTCTGTCGTTCCTCTTATTTCTTACCATGGTGTAAAGTACTTTTTTGTTCCCTTCACTGTCCTCTTCTAACATTCTTGTCCATTTTTCCATCCACTTCTTCTTCTCCGCCCTTACTATGGTCTGTGCCGCTTTCTTGCTTCCCTTATATTTTACCCTAGCTTCCTCTGTTCGGGTCTGGAACCATTCTCTGAAGGCTTTGTTCTTTCGAAGTACTGCCTCTTTACATATGTTGTTCCACCATGGGGTTTCCTTACTTCTCCTCTTTGTGCTAGTTCTTCCGCACACAATCTCAGCTGCCTCAACTAGAGCCCTCTTAAAATCTCCCCATTCTTCTTCCACCGTTGCATTGTAAAATGTTAATTACATCCGGAGATATTGTAACTTAAAATTGACGCTTGAAACCTCCGACGTTCAGCTGCGTGTTGTAACAAACACGGGCATAAATTGGCCAGCCCGTTCTCCTGATCTTACACCTCCGGACTTCTTTTTGTGGGGTACGTTAAAGGAGAATGTGTACCGTGATGTGCCTACAACCCCAGAGGATATGAAACAACGTATTGTGGCAGCCTGCGGCGACATTACACCAGATGTACTGCGGCGTGTACGGCATTCATTACGCCAGAGATTGCAATTGTGTGCAGCAAATGATGGCCACCACATTGAACACCTATTGGCCTGACATGTCGGGACACACACTATTCCACTCCGTAATTGAAAACGGAAACCACGCGTGTACGTGTACCTCACCCCTCATGGTAATGTACATGTGCGTCAGTGAAAAAGACCAATAAAAACGTGTTAGCATGTGGACGTAATGTGCTGTTCCAGTCTCTTCTGTACCTAAGGTCCATCAACGTTCCCTTTGGATCCCTACGTAATTCGGTGCTCTCCGATACACACGATCGAACAGCGGAGGAGTGGTACTCAAGCGTCAACTTTAGGTTACAATATCTCCGGATGTAATTAACATTTTACAATGTAACAAACGGCGCTGATTACATATTTGTTTATATGTTCAGATGTGCTAACAAAACTAACGGGGTTCCATTAAAAAAACGTAGGTTTGTGTTAAAAAACATATTTCCATGCATTATTTTATGGTTTGTATTAACCAATTACACTAGCCCCTCACCTCACGTTTGGTCTGTGAAATCGATTCGTCAGTATTTGATGTGGTTTAGGAAGTATATCCAGCGGTAATGTTAGGTGACTCTCCCTGTATATTAACATACTTAATCTATTATTCATTACATATTTCATATATATATCTGTAGCGAATTTTTCCCAGTAGTTTCATCTGAATCCTGAATAAACTGTCTGATTCTCCTCTGCTTTAGACTCTATGACTCCATAAGACATATTAAATGCAGTTGTGATATTCAACAGCGTGACTTAATCTTCAGTCCCAACGCACGCAGACAAAGTTATCGGTTCTTTGCAGTGTTCATTCCCGCCACATGGTTGAAGACTGAAGAACGCAATTTCCCTTCATGTTTTTAAAATACTCCAAATGAACTAATTACTGGAAAGGGATAAGAAAGTGTTCAGTAACTCCTTCTCATCCCCAACTCCTCTCATAAGGACAGTAAAGTTTTTGTGCCATCGGTCTTCTAACAGGTTTGATGCAGCCTACCAAGATTTCCTTTGCAGCGCCGACTCCTTCGTCTCAGAGCAGCGCTTGCACACTACATCTTCAATTATAGCTCCCACAAAATTTTAATACAAATAATGAGTTATGTATATACCAAATTTAATTGAAATTTCTCCAGGAATTACTGAGTTATGCTTTTACGCTACGTCTTCTAACTCACGCCCTTAGGCACGTGGTTACTTGTGATGCCTAACTGTAACAGTATGTTTTTCCATAGAGCAAATTTGATAGAAATTGCTTCAGGTGTTACAGAGATACGCCAATATGTAATGGTATTTCGGTCTTGGGATATGAATGGTTGTAATAATTCAGAACAATTGGCAGCTGCACACACGTCAACTCACTAAAGTTTCATTCATAATCAGATGAAAGATACAGGAATGTCCAGTATCGACTGTCTTTACGTCCATCACACACGATGTACCTCGCGACACATCTATATTCTTGGGAACAGACAGAATTAAACTGCTCCCCAGTGCTTCTCAGTGAGCCCAGTCTCTCCAGCGTGCCCCGTCTTTAATGCGTGACACCACAGACTCCACCAGAGGACGTAACTCACTGCATTCAATTGTTACAGTGGCAACTCTTGTTCAGACTTTGCATGCCGAGCTCTGGCTCCTCCCGCCCCACCCCCTCACCACCTTCCTCCCAAATCTCATAAAAATTGTGGTAACAGTACATTGTTATAGTAAGACACTACTCTCTAAAGGTAGACTGTGACTGAACTTATAAGCACTAGCAAGTCAATCAGCTGTACGGATATTCTCCACAACAATGAATGTATTCACATCATACTCAAATGTATGTATTCTTTTCAATCCAACTTGTATACTCTGTAAATGAATATTTTATTACTTTGTGGATTTCCGTCTGTTGATAAAGATCACCCATTTAAACTACAGACACAATAGATCGCATAGAAGACAAACGAACACACAAACATTTATTCTTATTTATTAGGCATTTTCTTTGATTCTGGATTTAGTGTCACTTTCTCAATTATCGGACCCTGCATGTAGGTGCACCTACATGCACATCATACTCCGCGAGCTATCTGACGATGTGTAGAGGAGGGTAATATGGTACTATTATATTTGTAACAACAAACCGAAATTATGCGCCGTTATCCTGTAAGTTGGTAAGTGTGCGTAGTGAACATGTGCTCTTAGCTCTTAACACATGCATTTTAGAGCCCTTGTTATCTGGACAATTCCTTCTTATTTTGGTCCATACTTCCTCCTCCAAAAATGTGAAAAACAGATAGCCTGCAGTAGAATAAATTTATTTCACAGAATGCAAGAAGTGCTCACTGCTCTAAGCTATGCATTTTAGACCCCATATTTATCAGAATTTTTCGTTCACATGATGGTTTCTCTCATATCCATGAATACTGACCATTCATCTTGGGACACCCTGTATTTCTGATTTCTTGTCACTGTGTTATTTGGCAGAGACTGTGGGTACAATTATTCAGAGTAAATTCTAATATACAGGGTGGTCCATTGATAGTGACCGGGCCAAATATGTCACGAAATAAGCATCAAAAGAAAAAACTACAAGAACCAAACTCGTCTAGCTTGAAGGAGGAAACCAGATGGCGCTATGGTTGATTAGATTAGATTAGATGGCCCGCTATATGGCGCTGCCATAGGTCAAACAGATATCAAGTGCGCTTTTTAAAAATAGGAACCCCCATTTTTTATTAGATATTCATGTAATAAGTAAAGAAATATGAATGTTTTAGTTGCACCACATCTTTCGCTTTGTGATAGATGGCACTGCAATAGTCACAAACGTGTAAGTACGTGGTATCACGTAACATTCCGCCAGAGCGGACGGTAATTGCTTCGTGATACATTACCCGTGTTGAAATGGACCGTTTACCAATTGCGGAATAGGTCGATATCGTGTTGAAGTATGGCTGTTGTGATCAAAATGCCCAACGGGCGTGTGCTATGTACGCTGCTCGGTATCCTGGACGACATCATCCAAGTGTCCGGACCGTTCGCTGGATAGTTACGTTATTTAAGGAAACAGGAAGTGTTCAGCCACATGTGAAACGTCAACCACGACCTGCATCTTATGATGATGCCCAAGTAGGTGTTTCAGCTGCTGTCGCTGCTGATCCGCACATCAGTAGCAGACAAATTGCGCGAGAATCGGGAATCTCAAAATCGTCAGTGTTGAGAATGCTACATCAACATCGATTGCACACATACCATATATCTACGCAGCAGGAATTGCATGGCGACAACTTTGAATGTCGTGTACAGTTCTGCCACTGGGCACAAGAGAAATTACGGGACGTTGACAGATTTATTGCACGCGTTATGTTTAGCGTTGAAGCGTCATTCACCAACAGCGGTAACTTAAACAGGCATAATATGCACTATTGGGCAATGGAAATTCCTCCACGATGGCTGCGACAAGTGGAACATCAGCGACCTTAGCGGGTTAATGTATGCTGCGGCACTATGGGAGGAAGGATAATTGGCCCCCATTTTATCGATGGCAATCTAAATGGTACAATGTATGCTGATTTCCTACGTAATGTTCTACCGATGTTACTACAAAATGTTTCACAGCATGACAGAATGGCGATGTACTTCCAACATGGTGGATGTCCGGCACATAGCTCGCGTGCGGTTGATGCCGTATTGAATAGCATATTTAATGACAGGTGGATTGGTCGTCGAATCACCATACCATGGCCCGCACGTTCACCGGATCTGATGTCCCCGGAGTTCTTTCGTTGGGGAATGTTGAAGGATATTTGCTATCGTGATCCACCGACAACGCCTGACAACATGCGTCAGCGCGTTGTCAAAAATGGCTCTTAGCCCTATGGGTCTTAACATCTCAGGTCATCAGTCCCATAGACTAAGAACTACTTAAGCCTGACTAATCTAAGGACATCACACACATCAATGACCGAGGCAGGATTCGAACCTGCGACCTTAGCGGTCGCGCGGTTCCAGACTGAAGCGGCTAGATCCGCTCGGCCACCAACGGCCGGCAGCTCATTGTCAATGTATGTGCGAACATTACGGAAGGCGGACTACTCTCTGTTGAGAAGAATGTCGTTACAGGTATTGCCAAATGCATTGAGGTTGACGGACATCATTTTGAGCATTTATTGCATTAATGTGGTATTTACAGGTAATCACGCTGTAACACCATGCGGTATCAGAAATGATAAGTTCACAAAGGTACATGTATCACATTGGAACAACCGAAATAAAATGTTCAAACATATCTACGTTCTGTATTTTTATTTAAAAGCCTACCTGTTACCAACTGTTCGCCTAAAATTGTGAGCCATATGTTTGTGACTGTTACAGCTCTATCTATCACAAAGCGAAAAAGTGGTCCAACTAAATCATTCATATTTCTTTACCTACTACACGAATGTGTAATAAAAAATGGGGGTTCCAATTTAAAAAAAACACAGTTGACATCCGTTTGACTTATGGCAGCGCCATCTAGCGGGCCAGCCACAGCGCCATCTGGTTTCCCCCTTCAAGCTACACAAGTTTCGTCCTTTGTAGTTTTTTCGTTTGACGCTTAATTCGTGAGATATATGACCCGGTCACGATCAATGGACCACCCTGTATATAGGGTGAGTCAGGAGGAAAGGTATATGTTTTGAGGGGTGATAGTATTATGATTCTGAACAAGAAACTTCATATGACGTATGCCCTATTTCGTATGCTTCCCAAGATAGAACACATTTAATATCATTTTTCTACGTTTTTTTGAATAATTCAATAACCGAACCCCCCAGCGAAAATGTGTCGCAGTACAAAATTAAACTATATTAAAATTCCTTCAACAAAGGTCGTATTCACTTTCCTCTAGAACAACTGATTTGTGCGAAGAGAGCGCGAGAATGTTGAAAAAGTGGCTCGACGCGCATGCGCTGTAGCTTACGTAGTTTTAGTAGGCCATTTGAGGTAGCTACACGACTTGATGGACCTCAAGTGTCCCGTATCAAACTGTTCGTATCAGCTTGCTACCTCAATATGATGCCTCAAATTGGCCTACATAAGCTACAGCGCATGCGCGTCGAGCCAGTTTTTCAACATTTTCACGCTCTCTTCGCACATATCATTAGTTCTAGAGAAAAGTGAATACGACCTTTGTTGTAGGAAATTTAATATAGTCCTATTTTGTACTGTGACACATACTATCACCCCTCAAAGCATGTACCTTCCATCCTGGCTCTAACTGTATATTCTCACTGTTATGCTAAGAATATATGTATTTTGTGCTGCGGCCCGCGTGCAGTCAGTTTACTTTTGAATGTGGAATGTGGCTCTGAATTATTCTCATTTCGTGGGTTGCCAAGCGCTGTTTTATTATGTTTATTATATTTTAATTAATGTATTTGGGACCTGTGACACGGACTGGGATTTTAAGCACTTGTAATTATTCTTGGTATTTGTCTTGATTAAGAACGCATTGGTGAATATCTGTTGTTTTCAGCGACGTGTTGTCGGAGATTATGGCACTGCTGTTATTTTTTTTTTGTTTTTGTTTTGAAAGATTGGTTGTAATATAAAACCTCTGCCATGTTGTTAAATAAATGTTGTTAAATTATGATCACTCACCACTCAATCCAGCCCTACCACATCTAGTTATTTCATACCGTGGTAGAGGAGTATGGTTGTGGTGAGCTGTCCGTGATGGAGTTAGTTTTGACAATATTTTTGGTGAAACTCTTTAGGTTTTTTGCCGTAGTAAACCATGTCCGACAATGCAACCAATGTCCGACAATGCTCCTGGCTGCATTACTTGTTACTATCACCTTGCCGCATGAGAGTGCGTCCAGCATTGTCGAACATGAGCCTTTGGTGGTCCAGGTGTTAGGCGTAATACTGCATAAGCGTACTGACACCCAAATCTTTGATCCCAGTACACTCACCGGTCAATATTACTGTGATACTGCACTAATTACCCACGTGCGTCTGTTAGGGATGCATTCGTCCCTGACGTGAAAATGCAATAAAATGTCGTTTGGCGAAGGCCTCCAGTTGTGAAGAACGGTCGCCTGGTGCACGTCCTTCTAGCTGACACCACTTCAGGGACGTGCATGTCGATGAGGATGATATGATGATGAAGACAACACAACACCCAATCTCTGACGGGAGAAGAATTTCCGAATGAGACGTGAATCGAGCCCGGGCGCCTCGCACGGCGTTGTGTCACGCTGACGACTCAACTTGGCCCTTACATTTCTGTTGGTGACAACACAAGTGGAGAAGCTCTTGAAACGAGAGGATATTCGGCGAATGGACTGGCCTGCCCGCCCCCGCGACTAATCTAAGGCAGCAACTGTGGGATGCTTTGGGGAGACGTACTGCCGCACGTGCGCATGCACTGACTACCGTCCAGCAGCTGTCATCCGCATTTGGCGCAGGGGTAGGACACCCTACCACAAGAACTTCTTCCCCAACTCGTGGCCAGCTTGCGGGAACGTTGCAGGGCATGCGCTGTCGCCCGTGACTGTCACACATTCTGTTAAGAGCCATATCCCGCATTTTATAATGTCCAACGGACCACCATGTACCGCGGTGACATCAGGGTACTTACTGTCTTTGAATAAAAGTATCAACTCTCTTTGTCTCATTGCGCATTTATTTCAGTTATCTTCTATATTATATCGTAGCAGTACTTTCCATACATGGTCCAAAAGTCATGGGGCTACAATACTTGGCACTGACATATTATACTAGATTTACTTTCATCCTTAAGTTTTGCACGCCGATGTGAGTCAAAGGCATGTTTTCCACACATTGTTAACACAAATGTAGGTAAAATTGAGTCAAAATATTTCTCAAGGTATAGGACTCGGAAGCAGAGTGCTGATTCAGAGATTTCCACTTTCTATAATTCTTTTCACGTCTTGCAAATGGTCTACCTCCCTGTACTGACTTCAGAAACCAGTCTGAGCAATTTGTTTACAGAAAGCCCATGTTTTTTCTACGAAGTCAGTGATTTCTAAGTCCATATACTCCATATTCCTCCCCCCATTAACCATGGACCTTGCCGTTGGTGGGGAGGCTTGCGTGCCTCAGCGATACAGATGGCACTACCGTAGGGGCAACCACAACGGAGGGGTACCTGTTGAGAGGCCAGACAAACGTGTGGTTCCTGAAGAGCGACAGCAGCCTTTTCAGTAATGCAGGGGCAACAGTCTGGATGATTGACTGATCTGGCCTTGTAACACTAACCAAAACGGCCTTGCTGTGCTGGTACTGCGAACGGCTGAAAGCATGGGGAAATTACAGCCGTAATTTTTCCCGAGGGCATGCATCCTTACTGTATGATTAAATGATGATAACGTCCTCTTGGGTAACATATTCCGGAGGTAAAATAGTCCCCCATTCGGATCTCCGGGCGGGGAATACTCAAGAGAACGTCATTATCAGGAGAAAGGAAACTGGCGTTCTACGGATCGGAGCGTGGAATGTCAGCTCCCTTAATAGGGCAGGTAGGTTAGAAAATTTAAAAAGGGAAATGGATAGGTTGAAGTTAGATATAGTGGGAATTAGTGAAGTTCGGTGGCAGGAGGAACAAGACTTCTGGTCAGGTGAATACAGGGTTATAAATACAAAATTAAATAGGGGTAATGCAGGAGTCGGTTTAATAATGAATAAAAAAATAGGAGTGCGGGTAAGCTACTACAAACAGCATAGTGAACGCATTATTGCGGCCAAGACAGACACGAAGCCCACGCCCACTACAGTAGTACAAGTTTATATGTCAACTAGCTCTGCAGATGACGAAGAAATTGAAGAAATGTATGAGGAGATAAAATAAATTATTCAAATAGTGAATGGAGACGAAAATTTAATAGTCATGGGTGACTGGAATTCGGTAGTAGGAAGAGAAGGAAACGTAGTAGGTGATTATGGATTGGGGGGAAGAAATGAAAGAGGAAGCCGCCTTGTAGAATTTTGCACAGAGCATAACTTAATCTTAGCTAACACTTCGTTCACGAACGTTGTATACATGGAAGAAGCCTGGAGATATTGACAGGTGTCAGATTTTATAATGGTAAGACAGAAATTTAGGAACCAGGTTTTAAATTGTAGGACATTTCCTGGGGCAGATGTGGACTCTGACCACAATGTATTGGTTATGAACTGTAGATTAAAACTGAAGAAACTGCAGAAAGATGGGAATTTAAGGTGATGGGACCTGAATAAACTGACTAAACCACAGGTTGTACAGAGTTTCAGGGAGAGTATGATGGAAAAATTGACAGGAATGGAGGAAAGAAATACAGTAGAAGAAGAACGGGTAGCTTTGAGGGATGAAGTAGTGAAGGCAGCAGAAGGTCAAGTAGGTAAAAAGACGAGGGCTGGTAGAAATCCTTGGGAAACAGAAGAAATATTGAATTTAATTGATGAAAGGAGAAAATATAAAAATGCAGTAAGTGAAGCAGGCAAAAAGGAATACAAACGTCTCAAAAATGAGGTGCACAGGAAGTGCAAAATGGCTAAGGAGGGATTGCTAGAGGACAAATGTAAGGATGTAGAGGCTTATCTCACTAGGGGTAAGATACATACTGCCTACAGGAAAATTAAAGAGACCTCTGGAGAAAAGAGTACCACTTGTATGAATATCAAGAGCTCAGATGGAATCCCAGTTCTAAGCAAAGAAGGGAAAGCAGAAAGGTGGAAGGAGTATATAGAGGGACTATACAAGGGTGATGTAATTGATTACAGTGTCTTCCCTCTTCCTCTCCCGCCCCACGTGTCTCCTGCCTCTTCGTGAACCGACTGATGCCCCATGCTCTCCCCTCCTTTTCCATCCTCTCTGACCTTTCCCTCGGCAGGCCCCACTTGGCAGTTTTATTCTTCGTCCTGTGTGCTCCAAGTTGGTTTTAAGTGTGTTGTTCCGGAGTGTTTTTAATACTGTGGCTGACTTTTAACCTGTGCCTGCGCATTCAGTGTCTTCTCTGTGTTTTAAGAATCGCCAACTGTGTTTTTTTTTTAACTTTCTGGTGACTTTTTTAACTGTCCCCCATGAACGTCTCCATGTCAGTGTATATTTTATCTCCATTTTCTCCCCTTACTCTGTTTTACGTTCCCCCTTTTTATCTCCTTATGTATGTATCATTTTAATCTCGTTTTAGTTGTCGTGTCACTCAGCTGAAGAGCGGCGGATTGTGCCGCTGACAGCCCTCCCCTGCCCATATGGGGCAGGGGAATGAAATCACAGTAAAGAAAAAAAAGGTGAGGCTTACCAGAAATCGTTCCTCCAGCGAACCATTCACGAGTGGAACAGGAAAGAGGTGAAGTTTCAGTGATACACAAAGTATCGAGCACCAAGCACCTCAAGGTGACATGCAGGGTATGGATGTAGATGTAGACTTATAAGAATCTTATTGCTAATACAGAGGTATGACCAAAGAGGGGTTCGAAAATATAAGGTGAGAGGAATGGACTTCTGTGAGAAAACAAATAACCGTAGTCTGGCACACATACACTGTTCAACCAGAACATTATGAACAGATATGTAATAGCCATTATGTCCAACCTTGACACCGATAACAACGGCGACACGTCGTGGTGTGATAGTAATGAGGCCTTCGTAGGTTACTGGAGGATGTAGGACTCACATGTGCACACACAAGTCACCTAAGTCCTGTAAATTCCGGGGAGGAAGACGATAAGCTCTGACGCCACGTTCAATCACATCCCAGATGCTTTCGATCGGGTTCAGATCTGGCGAGTGTGGCGGGGGCGGGGAGTAGCACATCAACTGTAACTTGCCACTGTGTAGCCTGAACCACTCCAACACACACCTGGCCTTGTGACATGGCGCATTATCTTGCTGAAAAATGCCACTGCCTTCGGGAAACACGATCGTCATGAAGGGGTGTATGTGGTCTACAACCAGTGTACGATCGTCATGGCGCCTTCCATGGGCTTCACAGGACCCATGAATGACCACGTGAATGTTCCCCAGAGCATAATAGATCCGCCACTATCTTGTCTCTGTCAGGCAGTACAAGTGTCAAGGAACTGTTCCCTTGGAAGACGACGGATTCGTGCCCTCCCATTGGCACGATGGAGAAGGTATTAGGACTCATCAGGCCGTGAAACGCTTTGCCACTGCTCCAATGTCTAATGCAGATGATCACGTGCCCATTTCAGTCGTAGTTGCCCATGTCGCGATGCTATCATTGGCTGATGCGTGGGTCGTCGGCTACGGAGGTCCATCGCTAGGAGTGTTCGATGCACTGTGTGTTCAGAAAAGCTTGTGCTCTGCCCAGCATTAAAGTCTGATGTCAGTTCCGCAACAGTTCATCGCCTGTCCTGTTTTACCAGTCTGCCCAACCTACTTCTTCCGACATATGTAATGAGGTCTGGCCGTCTAATGGAAGTGGCTTCACTTTCGCAACGTGTTGAAGACACTCACAACAGCACTCCTCGAACACCCGACAAGTATTTCAGTGTGCGAAATGCTCCTGCCGTACGTCCGGGCCATCACACCGTGCCCACGGTCAAACTCAGACGGATCGTGTGCCTTTCTCGTTCTACAACTGGGCATCAGGCTGACTGGTACTACATGCACTATCCGTGTGTCCGACTAGCAGTCGCCGGCCGAGGTGGCCGAGCGGTTCTAGGCGCTACACTCTGGAACCACGCGACCGCTACCGTCGTAGGTTCGAATCCTGCCTCGGGCATGGATGTGTGTGATGTCCTTAGGTTAGTTAGGGTTAAGTAGTTCTTATTTCTAGGGGACTGATGACCTTAGAAGTTAAGTCCCATATTGCTCCGAGTCATTTGAATTTTTGACTAGCAGCCATTGCTCTCCAGGTGACGCTGCTATCATCTGGAAGGCTGTATGTCGACAGCAGGTCGGTGGTCATAATTTTCTGGCTGATCAATGTATAGCGCTTTCGAACAGTCTCTAAGCGAGAGAGATATTCCGCACTGAAGTTTTATCTCGTACTAGATCAGGCGATGTGGGCCTTATTTTCAAACTGACTGGCAAGTCTAATTAACCTTTCAAAACATCGCTCGAGCGTCGATTTTCCCTACCCGTTTGTGAATGCCAAAGTCTGCAAAAAATGGTGTGATTCGTCGCTGTGACGAGAGCGCAACTTATCTCTTCATTCGCAGCGTTACAAAATCTACAGAGTGTAAAAACTGACAAGTGCTCCACTTCCGGCAAGCACTGCGGGGGTACGGCTGGGAAATGTCAAACGTCACGAAAACAGCCAAATGCACGCCGCTGTCACACTCTTCCATCGACTCAGTTCATTTTTGTCCACTCAACAGTGCACCGCTCTAACTCGATAGCGCGTTTCCGTTTTTGTTTTGGTTCAAATTGAAATGAAATCGCAGTCCACGTACTTGCGTGTGCGTGCATATGTATATGTGTGTATGTATTTTCAAGTGTGTGTTGGTGCGTGCGTACGTGTGTGTGACTGAAGTAAATTGGTTGAGAGGTCCCACGCGCTGTGCAAATTAGCTTTACTGGATTTAATGACAAACAGCAAACGAGGCGGGATGGCGGGCAGGCGGTGATCAGATAATGTGCTCCAGCAGCCGACAGCGACACTCCGGGAATTAGTGCGGGCCGGTCAGCTGCGGGACATAACGAGAGGGGATCACACCCAGCGTCAGGCCTGTAGCGGCCGGTTCATGTCTGGCAGCACCGTGTTTGGTAATTTCCAAGAATTATTGCCTATCGAAATTGGAGGGCTCCAAACGAGTAATAGTAAATCGATTATGGAAGTCTTGTGGTGAGTGTTATGATAAATTATTGGTGATCGACATTTTTATCAGTTTTGCGTTGTTTCTTCAGTTCATGTATATTACATTCCCGCCGTAATTTTTTGTGATTCCATTGGGAAATCGACACGGTTTCTCTTGATAGCGAGTGTAATGTGCGCTGCTTCTCAAGCTTCTTCTGCAGATTGCCTCTCATGGAAAACTCTAATCCCATGCATTTCCAGCATAGACAAATGTTTGACGTTTTTCCGGAAATATGGATTTCTGCCGGACGAGGAAAGCAGGGACTGTGTTGACTGTGGTGCTGTGATGTCTGTGAAACTCCGTAAGAGGAGTGTGGACATTGAGATTCCGTTTCAATTTCATTGCGGACTTTGCGGAAAGCGAACCAGTTTCAGGAAAAATACGTGGTTTGAGTCCTCCAAATAATCGATTCAGACGAGGGTAATTCTTGTGTCGTGCTGGATTCGAGATTACACGTTGCAAGCCACAGCATCATATACTGAGTTATCGCCAAATACCGTGTGTGACTACTTCGGGTTTTGCCGAGAAGTGTGCTACATGATAATGACAAATGACAGTGTGCCAATTGGTGGACCAAATAAAATAGTAGAAGTAGATGAATCTCATGTTGCTAGACGGAAGAATCAGAGAGGACGACCTTCTAAAAGTGAAGCAGATCAAATTTTGGTTTTTGGTGGGATAGAAAGAGAGTCACGCAAGTGTTCCGTTGTGAGGGTATTGTCCAGAAACAAAGTGACTTTAGTGAGTGTCATAAAACATTTCATACTGCCTGGAACAAAAGTCACCACAGACGGGTTTCAGTCGTA
Organism: Schistocerca americana; assembly: GCF_021461395.2. Taxonomy (NCBI): domain Eukaryota; kingdom Metazoa; phylum Arthropoda; class Insecta; order Orthoptera; family Acrididae; genus Schistocerca; species Schistocerca americana. Next base: position 290,522,757 of record NC_060123.1, on the reverse strand, counting down.
CCAGACTCTCACAGCTGAAGGGTTCCATCACGAATTCATGAACCACTCTGTGGAGTTTGTCTCTTCAAGTGACTTCAGTGTCCATACCCAGAATATAGAATAGCTGTGGAAGTCTGTCTGGTCTACCATAAAAAGAGAAGGGAGTCCAGGACAGAGGGACGAACTGTATTTGTCCAGTGCCTATACTTTTACAACTTGCGTTTGCAGGGGAACGTTAACGCATGCGACACTCTGCTGATATTCCTGCATGATATTGGCAGAGTTTACCCTGGGTACGGGAAAAAAGGAATTGTCCCTGCAGCTTATACATCACGTGGACTATCACAAGACGATAACACCGACGACGAGTAAGGTAAGTCGTCTCCTTTGAATCTACAAGTGCTTCTCTAACGCTTTTCTTTTGTCGTTTCTGTAGTGACAACTTGAAGCATACTCGTAACGCGCGCCACGAGACTTCCATAATCGATTTACTATGACGCGTTCGCTATGTATCGTTTGGAGCCCTCCAACTTCGATAGGCAATCATTCTTGTAAATTACCCCGTGTTTTGTTGTTGTGTTAGCGGTTAACTCTACCGTCCTGTGACAAGCCAGGCCAGAGGGGACATCCTTAAAGGTAAGAGCTTGGAAGTAACAGACGACCTTCACTGGAAGTACACAGTCACTTTTAAATTATTCTGAAACTATGATTTCGAGTGAGTTTTAAGTATCGGCACGTTTATCATATGAAATGTTCTGGAAGTACTATTCACCTAATGTTCTACAATGAAGAGGCAAAGAAACTAGTAAAGATGCTTAGCATCGTTTGGGGCATCCACGAGCACGCAGAAGTGCCGCAACTCGACGTTGCATGGACGAGACTAATGTCTGAAGTAGTGGTGGAGGGAATTGACACCACGTATCCTGCAGGACTGTCCATAAATCCATAAGAGTACGAGGGGCTGGAGATCTCTTCTGAACAGCACGCTGCAAGGCATCCCAGATATGCTCAATAACGTTCATGTCTGGGGAGTTTAGTGGCCAGTGGAAGTGTTTAAATTCAGAAGAGTGTTCCTGGAGCCACTCTGTAGCAATTCTGGACGTGTGGGGTGTCGCATTGACCTGCTTGAATAGTCCAAGTCCGTCGGAATGCGCAATGGACATGAATGGACGGAGGTGATCACACAGGATGCTTACGTACATGTAACCTGTCACAGTCGTATCTAGACATATCCGGGGTCCCATATCACTCAAAATGCACACGTCTCACACCGTTACAAAGCCTCCACCAGCTTGAACAGTCCCCTGCTGACACGTGGGGTCCATGGATTCATGAGGTTGTTTCCATCCCGTACACGTCCGTCAGCTCGATACAATTTGAAACGAGACTCGCCAGACCAGGCAACATGTTTCCAGTCATCAACAGTCCAATTTCTGTGTTGACGGGCCCAGGCGAGCCGTAAAGCTTTGTGTGGTGCCGTCATCAACGGTGCACCGTTGGGCCTTCGGCTCGGAAAGCTCATACCGATGATATTTCGTTGAATGGTTCGCACACTGACACCTGTTGATGAGCCAGTATTGAAATCTGCAGCAATTTTCGGACGGGTTGCACTCCTGTCACGATGAACGATTCTCTTCATTCGTCGTTGGTCCCGTTCTTGCACGATCTTGTTCCGGCCTCAGCAATGTCGGAGATTTGATGTTTTACCTGATTCCTGATATTCACGGCACACTCATGAACTGGTCGTACGGGAAAACCGCCACTTGATCGTTACCTTGGAGGTGCTGTGTCCCATCACTCGTGCCACGACTCACATTCAAACACACTTAAATTTTGATAGGCGCGCCGGATTAGCCGAGCCGTCTCCGGCGCTGCAGTCGTGGCCTTTGCGGTTGGTTCCGGCGGAGGTTCGAGTCCTCCCTCGGGCATGGGTGTGTGTGTTTGTCCTTAGGATAATATAAGTCAAGTAGTGTGTAAGCTTAGGGACTGATGACCTTAGCAGTTAAGTCCCATAAGATTTCACACACATTTGAACATTTTTTAAACTTTGATAACCCGCTATTCTAGCAACAGTAACCGATCCAGCAACTGAGCGAGACACTTGTTTCTTATATAGGCGTTGCTGACCGCTCGGCCGTATTCTACCTGTTTACGTATCTCTGTATTTGACTACGAATGCCTACGACAAAAATGGTTCAAATGGCTCTGAGCACTATGGGACTTAACATCTGAGGTCATCAGTCCTCTACAACTTAAAACTACTTAAACCTAACTAACCTAAGGACATCACACACATCCATGCCCGAGGCAGGATTCGAACCGGCGACCGTAGCGGTCGCGCTGTTTCAGACCGAAGCGCCTAGAACCGCTCGGCCACATCGGCTGGCCGCCTATGCCAGTTTCCTTGGTGCTTCAGTGTATATTCTTCTTGTAAACCTGACATTATTCTGACCAGTGCTGATGTAATCTAACCAATGCTGATGTAATCGACTCCGTAGACCTCAGATGATAGTTCCCTCCATTACAAAACCTAGCGCACGTCAAACCTGAGGTAAAGTTTTCATTATTGGCTACTGTCATTCATAAACAGTGTTTGGATAATGTTATTTCAGATACTTGGAACCGGAATGCGTGTAACAATGTGACGCTTCAGGCTTTCTCGTCGTATCTGTTGAATATACAGTGTGTTCCGAAATACCAGTTTCAGACATGTAGGACTTGTAGATGGGAGTGAGAACATAATCTGAATAGGAGCCCTTGTCCGGAAACATACGATCTATGACCGTTCCAGTTCAGATATTTAACTCACCCACTTCTGCTTAAGAAACTGAATTACGCGTCACTCAATATTATTATTAGGTAACAATTCGAAATGAAACACAACAAAACATTTATTTATCATTCCTGTAGAATCAAAACTGAAGAGACACCATGTGGGATGGGGAGTGTGTAGCAGACGATGCTTCATAGGTACAATACCTGCAACAACGTTGGTGGTCGCGGCATCAAGTCTCTGTTGTAATTCGTCAGTACTGCTCTGTGCGTACATCATGCTCGGTTCTTTTTTCGTTTGTAGTAATGCACGCTCGTAATGTTTAAGTGTTAACCCAAATAAATGTGGTTAAGTGATAAAATGATGTTTCGTTATGATTCCTTTCGAATTGTTACCTGATAACTGTCGGCGCCACGCCAAATTCAGTTCCTCAAGCAGAAATTTGTAACTGGAATTATCGAGCACCTCGTATATTTCACACATACGGCAGAAAAGCCTGAATGGTCACAATGTTGTACGCATTCCGGCTCCGAGTATCTGAAGTAACACTATTTGAACACTTTCATCTACATCTACATGATTACTCTGCAATTCACATTTAAGTGCTTGGCAGAGGGTTCATCGAACCACAATCATACCATCTCCCTACCATTCCACTTCCGAAAAGCGCGGGAAAAACGAACACCTAAACCTTTCTGTTCGAGCTCTGATTCCTCTTATTTTATTTTGATGATCATTTCTACCTATGTAGGTTGGGCTCAACAAAATATTTTCGCATTCGGAAGAGAAAGTTGGTGACTGAACTTTCGTAAATAGATCTCGCCGCGACAAAAAACGTCTTTGTTTTAATGTCTTCCATGCCAACTCGCGTATCATATCTGCCACACTCTCTCCCCTATTACGTGATAATACAAAATGAGCTGCCCTTTTTTGCACCCTTTCGATGTCCTCCGTCAATCCCACCTGGTAAGGATCCCACACCGCGCAGCAATATTCTAACAGAGGACGAACGAGTGTAGTGTAAGCTGTCTCTTTAGTGGACTTGTTGCATCTTCTAAATATCCCGCCAATGAAACGTAACCTTTGGCTCGCCTTCCCCACAATATTACCTATATGATCTTTCCAACTGAAGTTGTTCGTAATTTTAACACCCAGGTACTTGGTTAAGTCGACAGCTTTGAGAATTGTACTATTTATCGAGTAATCGAATTCCAACGGATTTCTTTTGGAACTCATGTGGATCACTTCACACTTTTCGTTATTTAGCGTCAACTGCCACCTGCCACACCATACAGCAATCTTTTCTAAATCGCTTTGCAACTGATACTGGTCTTCGGATGACCTTACTAGACGGTAAATTACAACATCATCTGCGAACAACCTAAGAGAACTGCTCAGATTGTCACCCAGGTCATTTATATAGATCAGGAACAGCAGAGGTCCCAGGACTCTTCCCTGAGGAATACCTGATATCACTTCAGTTTTACTCGATCATTTTCCGTCTATACTACGAACTGCGACCATCCTGACTGGAAATCACGAATCCAGTCGCAAAACTGAGACGATACCCCATAGGCCCGCAGCTTGATTAGAAATCGCTTGTGAGGAACGGTGTCAAAAGCTTTCCGGAAATCTAGAAATACGGAATCAACTTGAGATCCCCTGTCGATAGCGACCATTACTTCGTGCGAATAAAGAGCTAGCTGCGTTGCACAAGAACGATGTTTTCTGAAACCATACTGATTACGTATCAATAGATCGTAAAGCGAATTTCCGGACGCCCCATATATTTCATGAATCTGGTGTCAGCTCAGAGTCGTGTAATTCTAGGTTGGAGTTGTAGAAATTGGGCCATGAGACTCACATACGTTAATGAAACACTCCAAGATAATGAATTGGGAATTAAATCACTATTAAATGAAACAAGAATCACATTTGATTCGGTTTTTTCTTCATTAAAGAAAATGTTTAGCAATCAATGGTAGTAATGTTATTCTAGTAAAACCTTGACACATCTGATAAAAGGGTCTGGGGTTGGACTCCGGTAGTCACGTCAATTAAACAATTGCAATCACAAAGTTGTTCCATGTTTGTCGTCACGTCAGTGCAAAGACAGATAGTACTGCAGAAGGAAACGGATTGATCTTGTGATCAAAGATTAAAGCAAACTAGTCATGGAATCTGAATGCAAGTCTTCGAAGTATTTAAATTCTATAAAATGACATTAATGTCCGTGCTCATTGTTTCGCAGTTGCTGCTGGATCTCGAGATAGTAAACCGCAGCTCGAGGCTGAAGCTGCTATAGAATCAGTCCTTGCAGCACACAAGACACCCTCGCCAACGACTAACTGCATATCCGCCCGAAATCTCCCTAACCCCTAGATACATCCACTGTAGCGGTGGACTCTGGCAGGAAAAATTTTCGGAGATGAAGCGACGATGGTTCTATAAGAAGACGAATAAGAAGAAATAATGCTGTATTTAGTGTTCGCTGAAAGGAAATTTCGCATTCTGTGTTTTTGCTCTTTAATCTATCCGTACTGGCTGGGCTACAGGTTTTCAGAGCGCGAGATGGTACAAATATTCCTTACAAAACGCTGTTTTCCTTCCATATGCTTTTATGTCGGCGGTTAACCGGTAATGTGGGTCGTACCATTTAAGACTGAAAAAAGGCCTCTCAGTCTCTTTCCATCTCCCTCTTGTGGCCAACGAGGTGAACTGCAGCGAGCAGAGTTGAGTTTATCTGTCTAATTTCCAGTTTATTCGTTCTAGATAATCCAGTAGATCGTATGATGAAAAAGCATTTGGTTTCTGTGAAGGTAACATTCAGCAGCATCTCACGTCCTCAGAGCGTCTCAAAACTGCTGGTCCCCACTCCTTTTCGAGATAGCGCATGTAGCTTTCCGTGGATTCCAGAGGAAACAAAGCTTTCTACGTTCCAACCACGGAAATGCCTCCTTGCACTTCGTAAGAACAGTGTTCCTTCTCTCTGCTCCTGGGTTTCAAAAATAGTCGCAGCTGGTGTCCTTAGACCACAAGCGGTCATATCTCTGTTTACCCTCTGTGCTTTGGGCGCACGGCAGTGGCAATACAAGGGACCATCCGACGGCCTGAGGAACATTAACCTTCGAGCTTCCCACCACTCCGTTTCAAGAACTGCTCCAAGCTTGGTGGCCTGCGTGACTCCATAGTGCTGTTGCCTCGTCCAAGTTTGCTTTCAGTATCCTCTCATTTATATAAGGCATAAAGGAATAGTAAATTACACACGTTAGCTGCCGACAGTCACTGCTACAGGTGTATATCACATATCTCTGTGTCAATTAATTATTCCGATCGAATGGAGCTTTGGATTCTGATCTTAAATACGATTCCCAAAAAGACGGTGAAGTAACACAAGCACCCGGTCACAATCTACCATGGGCGTTAAACATAAATTCTTACCCCCTTTCCGCTTATGGCATTACGAAGATGACGTGTTTGTTTTGTGGCTTTTGTAGCGGAGCACTGCCCACGTATCTTTAGTATTTAAGTTTATTTTGTTCAATTACTCAATTTATGATGAAGGTGGATAATGATGGCATGTCACTATTTCCGTGCGCTTTTGTAAGAAAGAAATCTACGCGTACCCTGGGATATAGCTGCTACCGCAAGGCAACTCACGCCGATTTATATTTGCAGGTAGCAAGTTGATACCACCTACCATAGACAAGGCGTCTGATATAGACAGCACACATCTGTTTGGTAAGTTTCATCATCTGAAGACTTTCTTCCTTGACGAAACAGCTCCTCAGGCAAACAAATTCATCACGCTTGTACACATATTACTAAATTAATGTACCTTGCTGCGTTTTTCTGTCTATATGTGAAGGCTAATCTCAAGAACTGTGGAAGGGTTTTTGATATGGATTTCCCTATCAAACAAACTGATTCGCCAGGATATTTTGTGCATATAATTTATAGTTATAGTGATAAATGTATTGTTTTCTGTTTCATGTGTAACTGGCGTTTGGAGTGACATCTCGTGACAATGACGGGAATGACGAGCTGGTTAGCTACTCAGGAGATAGTATGTGGCTGGGAAAGCAGTAAAGTAAACAGCCGTTTCAACCAGAACCGATACACCTCCATATCTGTATATATTATTAATTTAAATTCTCTGCCCCATTTTTCTGTCTGTATGTGAAGGCTAACCTCAGGTATTACTGTAGGTATTTCGATACGGTGTTGACAATATATGAGCAGATTCACAAGGAAGGTCAGTACAAATCCCTGATCGGCCCCAACCTTTGCTATGCAAATGCCGCATCTGCCCCTCCGAATTCTAAAAATCCCTTCAGATACTCGAACTCCATACTTTCCGCCTCGCATCATCCCCACTTACATTCCTCAGAAGGATCCTCTATCAACTCATTAAATTCCCACCTCTTCTCACTCACAATGAACCCCTCCAAATAACCTACACAATCTGCGAACTCGACTCCAACAATCCTACTGTGTCCGCTCTCCTTTCCAGTCCTAGTGTGCTGCCACGCCTCTACCTACATACACCACCAAATCTCCACTTGCACACCATCCACATTCTCTCCCATAGAAATTTCAACAGCCTCCTTCTCTCAGACCACGTACTCTGTCCCGGAATATACCAGTCCTACCAACTGTGAATCCGTCTCCCTCCTCCACCTCTTCCCCCTTCCTAAGGGTTCCCTCCTCCTCCTCTTCCTATGCCACATCTCGTTCTTTGTCCTTTCCCTGTCGCTCCCACACCCCGTTTTCCTTTAAGATCTGTAGATCCTAATACCAGCTACTCCTCTCTCCTTGTCCCTCATAGCCACCCTGTTTCGTCAACACCTCTTATCAGTTCTCAATACCCATCACCACCACCCTCCTATCTCCCTTCATATCCACCCTTCTTTCCATCTGCACTCTAATATTTCAGGGCAGGTCCTTTTCCCGTTTTAGTTAAAATGTACATTGCTCCGTTTTTAATGATCAGTATATATTCTGTTGTGATCAGACTTTTTCAAGTGAACTTCAGGTGTCTCAAGAGATTTTAAGTGTACGTGTCTGACCACATTTTTATCATTGTTTTAAACAGTTCATGAGGACAACACTATATTGTTTCTGTTTCTTCCATTACCATCATCTTATAAAATAATTTTAAATTCATACTACGTATGCCTTCTTCACCTTTGTTTTAGTATGTAAGTTAGATGGAAGCTCTACTCGCTGATATTTGGGTTGTCTGCCTGCTCACTTCCCAGCCCTCATGAGATTGGGGGGGGGGGGGGGAGATGAAATAACAACAAAGGAAAAAAGGAAAGCGAATGTATATTTAATTAATTACCGCTACACCAGGCAAGTAGTGCACCCATACATACTCGGTACTACACGTTCGAAGCTGCTGCAGGCTGTTAGTTCCAAATAAACAGTATACAGTCCAAGGAACAGAGCGAAGAAGCATATATTGGCCACATGCCGCATGGAGTAAGAGCATTGTGATGAACATCTTGATGGTCAGACGTAACGTCCACCGTATCGAAGTGCACTGCACTGTTCTTGCATAGGCCATAATATACTAGCAGACCAAGATATTCTCCCCAATTTCGTCTTCTGGGGCTACATTATAAACGAGTAAATAGTTATTCGCACGACAGACCAATTTATCAACAGAGGTTCGGTGTTGCAAGTCACTATAGCCTTGAACCCTAAACGTTCTACCAGCTGACAGTGACAAACACGAAGAGAATTTCCGACGATAGATCCACTGCACCACAGTGGAGGACCTTACGTCAAAAAATTTTGATTCAACTCCCGACCGAAGCTATGCCCGTTAGCAGCACTAGTGGAACTGTGCACGCCGTAAGGTCACACCTCGTTTTTTGGAGGGAAGATTTCGACATGCTGCCGTCATCTGCCTGGTACAAGCTCCGAGGAATGTGAATACTCCGTGTGGCTAAAGCCAGTTGGTAGTTTACAGCAGTCACAAGCAGATGGTTCTGTGATGTTCCGAGAGTGTTATACAAAACCATGATTACTGCGAACATGAACCAGAATGCTTATTTCAATATTCTCGGTATCCAAATATTGCCTATTTTTCTACAACGTCGCGATTTATAAACTCTGGACACTTCCATCTTGGAAAATGACACCAGCCATCCTCACAGACATGTGTACATACATTATTTGATCAAACGTATTCGAACACCTATAAGTGGATATTACGTCTCTATGGTGCCGTGTACACTGCTGGAGACGCTTTCAGTAGGTGTGTGAGCGTCTATGGAGAAATGGCAGCCCATTATTCCTCAAGAGTCGAAACCAAAGATGGCAGTGATGAAGGACGTTGGGGTGTGGACCGACGTTCTTACTCATTCCACAGGAGTTTCACCAGGTACTCAAATTGCGTGCTTATGAAATATCGTTTCAGCTATGCGACTGGATTCGCAATTTTCTGTCAGAGAGCCCACAGTTCCTAATAACTGACGGAAATAGAAGTGATTTCTGGCGTTACCTAAGGTAGTGTTATAGGTCCTCTGCTGTTCCTTATGCAAATGAACACCTCAAGAGACAATGTTAGCAGCCGTCTCACGCTAGTTGCAGATGTGTTGTCGTTTCTCGATTAGTAAAGTCATGAGAAGATCTAAGCAAACTGCAAAATGTTTTAGAATAGATATCTGTATGGTGCGAAAATTAATAATTGACCCTAAATAACGAAAAGTGTGAGGTCATCCATTTAAGTGCTACAAGGAATCCTTCAAACCTCGGTTATATGATAGCTCAGTCAAATCTAAAAGCCGTAAATTCAACTAAATACGTAGGAATTACAATTACGAACAACTTAAATTGGAAAGAACGTATATAAAATGTCATGGGGAAGGCGAACTAAAGACTGCGGTCTATTCACAGAACGTTTAGAAGGTGCAACAGTTAAGAGAATGCCTACACTAACCTTGTACGCCCTCTTTTGGAGTACTGCTTTGCGTCGTGGGATCCTTACCAGATAGGATTAACGAAGTACAACGAGAAAGTTTAAAGAAGAGCAGCACGTTCTGTTTTATCGAGATGTAGGGAGAGTGTGTCACGGACATCATCCAGGGTTTGGGGTGGGCATTATTAAATCAAAGGCGTTTCTCACGAAATTTTAGTCACCAACTTTCTCCTCCGAGTGAGAAAATATTTTGTTGACGGCGAATTACATAGATGGAAAAGATCATCATATTAAAATAATGGAAATCAGAGGTATCACGGAAAAATACGGGTGTTCGTTGTTTCTGCTCGCTGTTCGAGAGTAGAGTAATAGAGAATTATTGTGAACGTGGTTCAATGAACTCTCTGTCAGGCACTTAAGTGTAATTTGCACAGTATCCATGCATATGTACTCCGCGCAGAGATGTCCATTTCAGCAATATTGTCCACAGATCATTGTCTCACACATGGCTGGTTTGTAGTGGGTGCATTGTTGAAGAAGAAAGAAAGAAGATTGGGTTTAACGTCCCGTCGACATTGGGGTTATTAGAGACGGAGCACAATCTCGGATTCTGTCAAGGAGGGGAAGGCAATCGGCTTTGCGCTTTCAACGGAAGCACCCTAGCATTTGCCTGGAGCGATTTAGCGAAATCATGGAAAGCCTAAATATGGATGGCCGGGTTTGAACTGTCGTCCTCCCGGATGCGAATCCGGTTTGCTAACCCCTGCGCCACCTCGCTCGGAGCTTGCATTGTTATGCTGATACAGTCATCTTCTTCTAAATATTCCTCAACTGTACGCAGTACTAAATGCTGTATAATGTGTTCATATACTTTCGAATTTAATGGTTTCTTAATCACATTTGTTACGCAAGCGACATCCAATGAGTAGTCCAAGTTCGTAATCACTGAGCTCTGAGCTTCTCTGTTAACAAAAAAATATTCCCAGTTACACTTGCGGGTCCGCCCCTCGAGAGAACTACTGGTAAATTCCGCCATACATAGAGGTCATTGAACATGTGGAGAACATATTGGTCTCACAGCGGACTTCTAGTACTCAGCCACATACAATTGATATCATCAAAGTCTGAGAGCCTTAAGATGGCGTTGACGAAATGACAAAACTAGTAGCCAAATAAATATGAAATCTTAAGTACAGCTGAAGGAGTTTCATTTTCAATTAAAAAAAATACATAGAGCTATCCGCTTGCTTTTGATCAGGTAGTTCATGTACGTGGTTTGACAAAGCTTGGGTAACCTCTTAATTCCACAGAAAATATATGGGACTGTTTGGAACAACACCTGAAGATTGCCAACAGGTGACTGGATGAAATATTTTAATACCTGATCAAAGTAACCACACGGAAGATCCGACAAACGTGTGTGGTTATGTTAGTGACAGAACATTAGTCGTTTTAAAATATATGAACAAGAAACTTCGTCGAAATTTTCATCAATTCATGTAGAAATTACAATTATTACATAGGATCTGTAGCAATCTACCAGACAAGGTATTTAGGAACGAGAAAGAAGCTGTAGTTGGTGAAGTATGGGGCGAAAATCCACCGCTTCCTCTCCAAAAGAACAGTTTCGGTATCTGCTTTAATAAGCTTAGAGGAAGAAATGGAAACCTAAATCTCGATGTCCAGTTGAGGATTTGAACCCTGGTCCCCCATTTGTATGGCCGTTGTTTCAAATACTTCGCCAGATCATCCGGTCAGGCGGTCGGAAGACCGAGGCTTTTGTGATGCTATGAATGAGTTGCTCTCCATATGTGGTATAAAACATCAAATCCCAATCCTTCAAATCGTCAAAGGGTTTTCCGATTAAGTCACGTTGATGTCTCCCTCCAACAAAGTAATGGATTGTTAAATTTCGTTAACAAGCGAGGTAAGAAAATTTCAAATACCACCCCTCGCTTGTGGGCGCGATTTTAGAAATTGTGTAACCGACAACGTATAAAACCGACAATATGTATTTGCATCCATTCACTGCATAACTGTTACCAGTTGTTATCTCATTTCCAGTAATAAAATTAAAAAAAAAAACGTAATGATGACGGGACAATACGGCAAAAAATTCTACACTATAGATTAATAATTAAGATGGCATGACATTCTAATCTGATTACTTAAAATCAGCACATGTGAATTCCAGAAATGTTTCTCTCGCAGTGCCGAGTTCTCCCAATTTTTCACCGTATTTTTTCCTATACTCTGTAGCTCAGAGTATAGGAACAAGACAAAATATTGCCCTTTGGCTCCCAAAATAATCTGGGATCTATATCCACTAACAGTGGCACCGAATAAAGGTGTCTCCTGACATTAGGAAATACTACACAGTTGTTATCTATGGGGAGAAAATTATCGATTTGGTGTTAATTTTGAAGAAGAAATGAAGGAAGGAAGGAAGAGTTTAATGGCCCTTCGGAGACGGGTCATTGCAGTCGAATGACCAGCGCTGATTTAGGGAAGGACAATGTGGGGAAGCCAGCGCTTCCGCGCCGCCCCATAACAGAAAATGAAATCGGCCGTTTTGTTTTCAACGAAATCATCCTGGCATTTGCATCAGTTATTTGCATTAGTCACTTGCATCAGTCACTTGTATTAGTCACATGGATCAGTCACTTGCATTAGTCACTTGCATGTCCGGACGAGGGTGAGTTCCGATTGCCTTCTGAATATTCACACGAGTCAGGTACGTTACCAGTGGAATACCTCACACAGTGTTATTTTGAATATGCACGCTTTGTAGCGACCAAATAATATGTACTCATTTCCTGGGCTATGTGTTACAAGAACGTAGTCATCTGTGATTACATTTCTTGTGTCCTTGCCTAGGAGCCATTCGGATAACATGTCAGAAAGCACAGAAAACAGCCCAATGCAGGTGGCAGCAAATGCCCGTAGAGGCACACAATCTGTATAGGGTGTTACAAAAAGGTACGGCCAAACTTTCAGGAAATATTCCTCACACACAAATAAAGAAAAGATGTTATGTGGACATGTGTCCGGAAACGCTTAATTTCCATGTTAGAGCTCATTTTAGTTTCGTCAGTATGTACTGTACTTCCTCGATTCACCGCCATTTGGCCCAATTGAAGGAAGGTAATGTTGACTTCGGTGCTTGTGTTGACATGCGACTCATTGCTCTACAGTACTAGCATCAAGCACATCAGTACGTAGCATCAACAGGTTAGTGTTCATCACGAACGTGGTTTTGCAGTCTGTGCAATGTTTACAAATGCGGAGTTGGCAGATGCCCATTTGATGTATGGATTAGCCCGGGGCAGTAGCCGTGGCGCGGTACGTTTGTATCGAGACAGATTTCCAGAACGAAGGTGTCCCGACAGGAAGACGTTCGAAGAAATCGATCGGCGTCTTAGGGAGCACGGAACATTCCAGCATATGACTCGCGACTGGGGAAGACCTAGAACGACGAGGACACCTGTAATGGACGAGGCAGTTCTTCGTGCAGTTGACGATAACCCTAATTTCAGCGTCAGAGAAGTTTCTGCTGTACAATGTAACGTTGACCACGTCACTGTATGGAGAGTGCTACGGGAGAACCAGTTGTTTCCGTACCATGTACAGCGTGTGCAGCCACTATCAGCAGCTGATTGGCCTCCACGGGTACAGTTCTTCGAATGGTTCATCCAAGAATGAGTCAATTCTCATTTCAGTGCAAATGTTCTCTTTACGGATGAGGCTTCACTCCAACGTGATCAAATCGTAAATTTTCACAATCAACATGTGTGGGGGACGAGAATCCGCACGCAGCTGTGCGATCACGTCATCAACACAGATTTTCTGTGAACGTTTGGGCAGGCATTGTTGGTGATGTCTTTATTGGGCCCCATGTTCTTCCTCCTACGCTCAATGGAGCACGTTATCATGATTTCATACGGGATAATCTACCTGTGCTGCTAGAACATCTGCCTTTACAAGTACGACACAACGTGTGGTTCATGCACAATGGAGCTCCTGCACATTTCAGTCGAAGTGTTCGTTTGCTTCTCAACAACAGATTCGGTGACCGATGGTTTGGTAGAGGCGGACCAATTCCATGGCCACCACACTCTCCTGACCTCATCCCTCTCTGAACGTTTGGGCAGGCATTGTTGGTGATGTCTTGATTGGGCCCCATGTTCTTCCACCTACGCTCAATGGAGCACGTTATCATGATTTCATAAGGGATACTCTATCTGTGCTGCTAGAACATCTGCCTTTACAAGTACGACACAATATGTGGTTCATGCACGATGGAGCTCTTGCACATTTCAGTCGAAGTGTTCGTACGCTTTTCAACAACAGATTCGGTGACCGATGGATTGGTAGAGACGGACCAATTCCATGGCCTCCACACTCTCCTGACCTCAACCCTCTTGACTTTCATTTATGGGGGCATTTGAAAGCTCTTGTCTTACCAAATCTAGAGACTCTTCGTGCTCGTATTGTGGACGGCTGTGATACAATACGCCATTCTCCAGGGCTGCATCAGCGCATCAGGGATTCCATGCGATGGAGGGTGGATGCATGTATCCTCACTAACGGAGGACATTTTGAACATTTTCTGTAACAAAGTGTTTGAAAGTCACGTTGGTACGTTCTGTTGCTGTGTGTTTCCATTCCATGATTAATGTGATTTGAAGAGAAGTAATAAAATGAGCTCTAACATGGAAAGTAAGCGTTTCCGGACACATGTCCACATAGCATTTTCTTCCTTTGTGTGTGAGGAATGTTTCCTGAAAGTTTGGCCGTACCTTTTCGGCTCTGAGCACTATGGGACTTAACTTCTGAGGTCATCAGTCCCCTAGAACTTAGAACTACCTAAACCTAACTAATCTAAGGACATCACAAACATCCATGCCCGAGGCAGGATTCGAACCTGCGACCGTAGCGGTCTCGCGGTTCCAGTCTGAAGCCGTACCTTCTTGTAACAACCTGTATATACTTAGTGTCTATCCCAGAACCCAATACCTGTTGCAGGTTTCCTACATAATGGTTTCCAGGTGCAACATAATTTTTATTTCCAATATTTCGCGTAATTATTGGCCGAATTTTTAAATTTATAGTGCTGTTAGAATCCTCTCATTAAGAGGTACAGTCTTATGTGTGCTGGCGTAAGCTGTCGCTAGCACACCAGTCGGCAAAGATGTACCAAGGGGATCGATAATAGGCGCTGGATGAAACGCGTCTGTCAGGAGAGCGGCCAAACACCGACTCGCGAGTAGCAAGCCACCCTCTCGACCACAAGTATTTAGATCGCCGCAGTTGACCGGAGGGGCTGTCTCGCTTTCATTCACTAGCTTAGTCTCACAGTCACTAACTCAGCCACTCAGTCACGGGGTACTAACTCGCACTCCAAGTGCCGCGTGTCTGTAGACTGAGACCGGATTAGCGTACATAGCGGGACTTGTGCTTCACCAGCAGTGAGGCTAAAGTGGACTATTACGGAATAGCTTGTACCACGACACATGGACTCTCTTAAACATAAGTATCTTCCTGTTTATGTAAATAAAGAGCCCAGTTAATACATATGTGATGTTGTGTTAGAGAAAGAGGATACCGGCCACCAAGCACCATCCTCTCCCTTAATTCCTATCGTACACGACTCTATATTATAAGTTTAGCAAAATAATACAAGTATTACAGCTAGAAAACGTATGGTTCTCTTGAGGCAGCATACATGACAGCTCGTAAATACCCGAACTTCATTCATCAAGGATTTGAGAATGAGAGCACCTAGTGCAGAACGACCAAGAATTTTGCGGGCGAGTAGTGCTCTCACTTGCGTGCAACGCTATGTCGCTGGATTGCACACTGTCTAGTCGAGAAGGGGGTGTGGAGGAGGAAATTGCGAACAGGCTACATTTAGACGGCAATGGAAAAACAGCATAAGGAACACTGAAAGTACGGCATGCGTCCTGGTTTCATATTTCATGCGGGCATAGATCACAAGCAGACATAAGAAAATTTATATCTGGTACAAACTGTCGGCATACAGGCAGAGCCTGACTGCTTAGCTGATTTTTCTCAATGGGTCTGCCACGTAACCATGACTGAATTAGTTTCATAACCGAATGAAATGTTTCACGCACATATGGTGATGAAAATATTGTATCACGACCCCTACCTCATTGTGGAGACGTGGAAACGCTACCCAAAAAAAAAAAAAAAACATACAATTACTGGACAGTTTCATCGTAAGAGAATTTCTGTTTGAAGGGGAGTTGCATTGCAGATCGATCAGTTCCATTTGCACATGCATAGTGGTGCTTTGTATTGAAACTACAAAAATAGACGTAAGACTGGCAATATCCCCATAACATTCAGAAAACTATTCTTTTAATTCTTTCAACGCCATAAAAAATTGTTCAAACTTCAAGCTTCCTTTAATGCCAGTAAATTCAGGGAAATGGAAGGTTTTTTTTGTCCGAAGTTGCCCCTTTCGGAATGTAATGTTCTTTTTAAATGCATCACACAAAAGCGGAAATAAGTTGTTCAGGTAAAGTGAGAGGTCTGGAATCGATCCTGAATGTTCTCATTGTCTTTGCTACTTTCCCTTTTCCTTCATAAAGTCAACAATAGCAGGTATTAAATGGGAACATCGTTCCGGGTAAACCCCTTGACTTAACCAGCGTTTTTTCCAGTAATATACGAGTATAACCTTTCAAAACTCTTCTTTCAGTTCCACCAAAAACTATCGCAACTGACGACGTAATAATTGATTTCCAAGAAATGTACTTTTCTTACCACGCATATCATCACGTGTTCGATGCCTACTAATCTGTCACAGGACGGTTCTTGAAGTACAGAAGAATGAATCATGTACAAATCATTGTAATCGTTATCTCTTTCATCGTCACTTACATCTTTAAACTATTTCTACACGTTTCCATAGCAGGTACGCAGTAGCCGTTGATAATACGACTGCATAATAAATATTGAAGGTTCAGATACTTCAATTCTGTGATTCCCATTCATTTTTAAACGTTGGGACAATAGATCACTAGATTCACTCTTTTAGTGCAAACAACCGCGGGAGCTTTGAACTTCCTTTATGCCACAACTAAATAGGGAAGGATAAACAGCGCTGACTCTACGATTCTGTGCAACTGGAGAAAGTCGTGGCGACCGCAAAACACCGCACCAAATGCCAGGAGAAATTGTGTCGTATCGCACTGCTAAATGAAACGTCGGGATGCAGCGCGTAGTTTCGAGAAGGAACGAGCAAAGTCGAGATTATCGTGCATGCAGTTTTACACGATATGGCCGAGCCTGCCTTAGTAGCGTGCCACAAACGTTAAGCATAATTTCGAACCTTTAAGAAACCTTTTGTCATCTTATCCGCCCAAGAAACGATACGAGGGAAAAAAAGTTTATAATTTACTACATTTTTGCTGTCCATGCACCCGAACTTTACTATCAGGCATAACGTCTTAATTTATTACTTATTTACTACCAACTCTATTCGTAGGACAGTTTACAAACAGATGGAAATAAGCCGCTGAATGAATCTGCAAAATTATACCATTGTACGAACCATAGTTCAGTAGATACGGCGTCATAAACATTGAGATGAATGAAAAGCTATCTTTAGCTTAAATCAGCACGTAGTAAGGTTTCATCAGTCTTAGCTTATCAATTTATTACTTCTTTACTCGTAAAGTGGACAGTATCTAAATACATCACTGTATTTACCTGGAAAATTATATCATTCTACGGCGAACTGTCCACGAGATGTGACGTTATAAACATTGAGATGGGTGAAAAGCTAGCTTTTGCTTAAAGCGAAGCGCCAACTGCCCGGACTATATCCACCCAGTGTTTCGTAATGAGAACACTTAGGAACTTCCCACAAACTTTATACATAATTTCATTTCTCTCCTAAGCTCTTCCTCGATTACATGCTTGAAGCCAAATATTTAACATACTAACCCATTCGTAAAGTAATCAGATGTTTTAACCAGTGTTATACTTCAGAGCTCTGTTCTTTAAAGAATCGGGGTTTACTGGTAGAAGTTTCAACGAGCCAAACAGATAAATCGGGACTATACCTACCAGTTTCATACTTTGGAGTTCTGTTCTTTAAGGAATCGGGGTTTACGGGTAGAAGTTTCAACGAGCCAAACAGATAAATTGTAACTAAACCTACGCAGTTTCGCCCTCATGACGCACCAGGTTCTGGGCTCGCTTTCAAATTACGGACACTAACTGGCTAAGTTGCTTCCCGAACTCGATTTGTCCGGATCTTGGACAGTTATATTCTACAATAGATGTCTGTAGTATGTGTGTTCCTATTCTTTGCGCAAATACATTCTGCGTAGAAGCAGATTTTTTCTACCAACACAGTCATCGAAAAGACGTGACTAAACACACGCGGAAACAACCAGTGCCGCTTGCCACGAAAACAAGTGACAGTGAGCGCACAATGATTCGAAAAATTGTGTCCTTATCGGAAGTATTATTCTTTTCAACAAAAAGTTTGAGGTATTGCAATTCAGGGAAGGTAGCTACAGTGATATAAATATTGTGCAAAATATTATAATACTATAACTATTGCAATCACAAAACGCTATGGCAGCGAGGCCTGAAACATGCCATGTGAGAGGATGTGTGTGTACATGAGTACAGAAGAAAGGGTGGAGCATCGAAAATATTATATCTCTGGTAGAGCCAAATTTTATGTAAAAGATCACTCTCTCACAATGGCATCAAAATTAGCAATGAGGCCAAGTTACATTATTTTGGCGCCAATGAAATGTCGGATTCGTCTGAGAGATTTGTCATTTAGGAAAATTGCTATTACGCCGGGACCCGATGTTCCTGCAGTGATGATGGACGGCAAGAGGTAATTCAGAGTTTCGTAAAAAAATGTGCTATCACAGACCTCCCATCTGGACTATGCTGACAAAACTATTAGAGGTTCATTGCGTGACCGGAGCGGTGCGATCGGTGTGCCACAATTCTGCTACAATACCGACATAAGTTAATTTTTTGGTGGCAGTTTCTTGATTCTGGTTACACTGACGGATGTTTACGTGAGAGATGCTGTACAGGTGACAAATTCCCTCAAAGTTATGTTATGCAAGTGATACTAGTTAGAGTTACAGGAACTCGTACATCACGGCTGCTATAAAGCATCTTATTTAATCTTCGTCCAACGCATTACCAGTTGAGCTGACGCAGTGGTCTTGCAGCAGTACGTTAGCAGCACTATGGTCGTCCACCTATTGCAAGAATGGTTCAATGCTTTACTTCTCAACAATTGCAGCTTGTTCCTCGACAAGTTATCTTCAACTGAAACGGAGACCTACGTGATCTATCAACATATCGAAACGTTATTCGCTGAAGCGCTACTAAGGATGCCAAATTTGTGTTAGTTGTAGGTTATTTAAGTTGATCCCTCACAACTTTCGTCGGTGTGGCCGCACGACGACTGCAATACAGCTGTTCCTAAAAACTTTCCCATTCCCAAGTGGATTAACCTTTTGTTCGGTTGCGAATGGGCTGGTGACCTTTAGGAGGACATGTACTGTGATGCGTTTATACAATTATGCACCACGCTGGGTCACAGCTGATTTCCTCAACGTCGAAGGTCGGTATCTTGGCTCCTGGATTCAGCTGAGAAGATAATTTACATCTGCGTATTCAGTTCTTCTGTGTGACAGGGACATGGGACTATTTGCGTTTTGAATGGAATGGATCAGATTCTGATTTAATTAATAAGCATCGAGTCACCTAATTGTCATACGAACAGGAATGTATTTTTTCGTAAACGAAGTGATGTGGTGAAAGGACCGTAAACATCTAAGCTACTCATCTAGTAACCTCCTGACCGTTGTAACAATGTTATGCAGTGGTTTGCGCAGAAGGCATTCATTGCATACGGTATGCAAGAAATTTAATATGGAAATGACCAAGGAGGAATCAATATGAAAAACTTCACAGAACCAGTATTGTTGAAACAAGTATCAGTATTCATTTTTGGAGATAATATGTTATTATGCAACTAAATATATCACACATCTGATTCTAACGTAAGCAGACAGCACACATAATTAATCGTCCCATGGAGAAACCCCATTAATACGGTAAAACACAGTCTCTAGCTTTGATAATGACATCAATTCAGTGATAAGGAGCGTCTACAAGATCGTTCAGGTATGTTGTATCCATCTGAAGTCATTCATTGCAGCTTAGATCCCAGACATTTTCTGTGACATTAAAAGCGGATAATTTAGCGTCCCAAGTCAGGCAAACCGGAGACATATGCGTAGAAGCCTGCGAACACGACTGTTGTCATCCTGGAAGGTAGGAGTGTGTGCAGCAAAAACACCATGAAAATGTTAAACAAAGGGTAGTACTTGGTTACCGAGAATGTTCAACTGAATATTGTGGTTCTCGTTGACGGTAGGATGAATGTGTGGATTATGTCATGGTAAGAAAAACACCTCGAAGACTTCACAGAACATTCTCCGGCCTTAATTATATCCTCCACACAATGGGGTGCATAGAACGCGTCGGCTCGCTTCGTTTGAAAACAGGCGAAATGCAGACTCACCGAACCCCGCTACATGTCTCCAGTCAGCTGCTGTGTAGTTTCTGCGGCGGCCCACTGAAAACGTGCTGTTTGAAACGGCCTTTTTCAAGGTGCCCATATCAAACAGGCAGTGCAAGCGGTTCCTTCATAATATTCAGTAGCACACAGCTTGACGTAGATTTGCTTTAAACGACATGAGCAATTTGTGTTGGTTTTGAAACATATTCCTGTTGTCTTTAACGAGGCGTGAAACTCAGTCCCTGGCATTTATGTTCTTTTTGCGATCACTATTCTTACTGCATTTTATTTGGCTGCAAGTGGTACACCATTCCTTGCAGACCCAACAGTCAATGTTGATACATCAACAATTCGGACAGCTTCAAGCACAGTGTAGACATCAGCGCAGCTCCCATCTGTCATTCCGTCACGTCTCCACGGTTGACCCATCTGACTGCGCTGATTCAGTATGACTGTCTGACAGACGCACACCACTTTCACGATGTACTTCAGTAGTGTCGCTCACATGACTGCTTGGTACCAGTTCTACACCATTTATAGCATTCCAAAGCGTCCACTGTGCTCTTACAAAGGAATGACTAACAGAATCTTACTTTTTACTTTACATGTGGCAAGGGCCTTATCGACCATACGCCTGCTCTATGGGCCTCTTCCACTTCTGTCTGTCCAATACGCTGTTTGTCCAGTTGCTGTTGTTGTTCATCCTACTTGTGTCCTCCCGAACGGTCTGCAGCTCGTGGTGTCACGGTCGCGTTCTCGCTCCCCGAGCACGGCGTCCCCCTGTGTAGTTTCTGCGGCGGCCCACTGAAAACGTGCTGTTTGAAACGGCCTTTTTCAAGGTGCCCATATCAAACAGGCAGTGAATGTTGTCCTCAACATTTCATCATCATCATGAAACTGGCGAGATTGGGCTGAGCAAAGTTTCGGAATTTGTACGGGCGCTGTTAACCGCGAAGTTGAACGCCCCACAAACCAAACATCATTATCATCATCATCATCCCGAATGTTATCCCACCATCTAATACTGGGTCTTCCTCTACCTCTCGTTCCATCTATTGTTCTGTTGAATGCCATTCTAGATAGTCTATCCTCTGTCATTCTTGCTATATGACTTGCCCAATTCAACCTTCTCCTCTTGAGGACTTCGACGATGTCTTCATTTCTTCTAATACTCCATTCCATGTTATTTTCGTCTTATACAGGCCCAGAAATTTTTCTTTGTACTTTTCTTTCGAATATTAACAGTGTTTCTTCAGCTTTCTTTCTAAATATTAATGTTTCACATCCATATAACATCACAGGTATAATGGTCGATTGATATAAGCGGATTTTGAAGTTGCTGCTTAGTGATCTTCGAAAGATGTGCACCACGAAGGAATTATCAAAATGGGACGGAAATCAGTAGGTGTGATGTATATCTACATACAAACGAATGATTACGATTTCAGAAAAAAATGGACGATTTATTCAAGAGAGAGATCTTCAGTAATTGAGAAAGTTAATAGCGCGTTAGTCCACATCTGGCCTTTATGCAAGCAGTTATTCGGCTTGGCAATGATTGATAGAGATGCTGGAAGTTCTCCTGAGGCATATAGTGCTAAATTTTGTCCAGTTGCGCGTTAAGTCGTCACAGTCCAGAGATAGCTGGAGGGCCCTGCCCATGATTTGGGGAGGGACCCGGAGACGTTGCTGGCCTAGGTGGGGTATGGCAAACACGAAGATAAGCAATAGAAACTATCGTCGTTTTCGGGCGCGCATTGTCCAGCTGAAACGTAAGCCCAGAATGACTTGCCATGAATGGCAACAAAACAAGTCGTAGAACACGGTCGACGTATCGCCATGTGGCAAGTGTGCCGCAGATGACAACCAAATGGGTCCTGCTGTGAAAAGAAATGGCGCTCCAGACCAATACTTGCAGTAGTCGGGCCGTCTGGAGGGAGGCAGTCAGTCAGGTAGCCTATCGCTGTCCGAGACGTCTCCAGACACGTCTCCGGCCTGGACTCGCACAGACTGGAGTTTAACTGTCTTCAATGATGCCCCCGTTTAGAACTGAGCCTTGACGACCAGCGAAGATGTTTCTCTAGCACATAGAACATTCGTTTCCAAACATTACTTGCTTAT
The DNA here is from genome assembly GCF_021461395.2 of Schistocerca americana. NCBI lineage: Eukaryota > Metazoa > Arthropoda > Insecta > Orthoptera > Acrididae > Schistocerca > Schistocerca americana. Next base: position 290,500,356 of record NC_060123.1, on the reverse strand, counting down.
GCGATGAATTATTCTTAGGATGTGCAGCGATAACGTTTTTTGCGCTCAGGCATTACGAACTCTATCTGCCGCATCCTTTTTCACGCAAAAGCTTTTTAATGGTAGAAACGCGCAGAAATAATATAAGAGATGAAGCAAAAGCCCTTCGAAAGATATAGTGATACAAAAGCTATAGACTCTCGAAATTGAAAAACAATGGGTCGTCTTTGAGCAGCAAATCACACTGTTCTTCTATATTGTCACTTCTCTCCTAGCCTTTGGTTGTCAGCCAGTCTAATCATGACATCACTTGTACTGAGCTTCCTAATGTAAGTCTCAACATGGGAACATTCTGACTGATCATATGTACATATCATATTAGGGAATCACACACACGCACACACACACATACACACATATGCATGCACAGACCCCCTTCAGAGCCCTCCTCTCCATTTTCACTGCATGCTTGTCATGTCAGAGAACTGCAGTGAGTTGTGTACGGATTTTTCCTCTGAAGGCTCTCAGACAAGTTCAGACTTGTTATAAATTGAGTGGGCACAAGCAGAAGACATCATGATTAGACTTGCTGACATCTGCACCTGCAGACTGACACAGTCTCCAAGCATGTGATTCTTTGCTGAGTCAAAATAACAGTGTATGTGGGGGCAATGGAGGTCATAACATCAATTAACCATCATTGCCTAATCCAATCGTGGTCGCCCTGTTAACGGGGCATCACTGCCCCACTATAGTATCTCAGATAATGTCAGCAACCATGTCAGCTGAATACCATTGCTGCAGTAGTGTGCATCATGTGTTTGTGACATACTGGGCATTTTTCACAATTTTATATAATTTTGGTGATATACAGGGTAATTTGTTATAATTTTGCTGTAACATAGCAATGTTTATGCGAAATTTGCAACAATTTTGCTGTAACATGGTGAGTATGGTACAATTCGTTAGAATCTTGTAATTTAGTACTGTATGGAGTAATTTGTTAAATTTTTTGTGATATGGAATGCGTAGGGCAGTTTGTTACAGTTTTGCTGTAACATGGCGATGCATTTGCAATTCCTTACAATTATGATGTGAAATTATGTTGTATAGCGAATTTTTTTAAAAATTTGATTTGATTCTTACTTACAAAGGAATATAAGACAGGGACTTTTTTGCTATTTGCCATAACATATCGATGTATCAGGCAGATGGTTACAATTTTGATGTAATATAGAGATATAAGTAACAGCTTGTCACAGGTTTCCTGTAACATGAAATTGTATAGGGATAATTATTACGATTTTCAAATGTCTTAGAGATGTGTAGGGCCGTTTTGTTCTGAGACAGTGGTGTACTCAGCAGCTCATTATAATCTTGCTGCATATGTCGATGTATAGAGCGATTTGTTAAAACTTTGTTTAGTGCTTATTTGTAACCAAATAAGTCACAGAGCAATTTCTTACAATGCTTATTTGTAACCAAATAAGTCACAGAGCAATTTCTTACAATTTTACTGTAACATGGTGATGTATGGGGTAATCTGTTAATATTTTGCAGTAACAAGGCTAAATATCACGCTCAAGGTGTCATGTAGCCTCCAGCATGTGACAGTATTGGTTAATTTTATCAGCAGAGGGCAACATATAATTTATACTGCACTGTAATGATTGATTGACTTTTTTACCAATTTGCCTTACTTACTCAGTTTTTGACAAACAATACAATCTATACAATGGAATAACAATGTGTACTCTTGTACAGATATCAAACCGTTCTAATCAACATGTGCACTTTATGCTCTATGTTAGATTAGCAGTAGAGTCATTTGTGCTTTGTAATATTATAGGTCAACTTCGCATGAGGTCGGCAGCGCGTCACTGCAACAACACTCGGGGGTTTCGACAAGCCTTTCTGTCCGCCCATTGGTCGGAAGCGGCACAAGATAGGGTCAAGCATGGCATAATTATGCTGCCAAATTTGAACCAGTCTGGTTTCGGCAGCCCAGCACGCCTATTCGACCACATGCTGCAGGCAAATCAATTTCTATACGACCCATACGGGCCTGCGGAACTAATTAGGATATGCATCATCAAATTGCCGATGCACTTACGCCACGTCATTCTTGCGGGACGATGCAAAGAGGACGTGGAAACGTTTAAGACCCTTCTCCAAGAGTTGGAATATAATACAGCAGAATGCCCGCCTAATCAGGCACAAAGTTATTACGGGGCACAGCAGCGCGATCGCAGTCGTGGCCGTGGTACTAATCAACGGCGTGACTGGTCGTCGCGACGCGAATGGAACAATAATCGAGACAGGTCGTATAGAAACTGGGGTAACAGTCGCGAACACAGGTGGAACAACGGAAATGATCGAAGACGTGGACAGGATCGTGAACGCTACAGGTACGACAACCAGAATCGATACTAAGATGAACACGGTGGGAATAGGATTGTAGGCGGAGCACCACATGATGTTGAAATTCGGCCAGCCAACCCTAGACGTAATCCAGCAAATGGAAATGAACAAAACCGGCAATGACAAATGATAAGCGCAGAAGGCGCCCAATCGGAACAAATGAGCGACATGGAAAATGAGTTCATAGAGTATATAGAGAGGAAAGTGAGGAATAGAGAGGACGGTGAGGAGAAAGAATTGATTAGTTTAAATTTGTGACTTATGCATTTTGAATAATATGTTGGTAAAAATAATGATAAAGATGTTTCCGTGTGATTGATTGAAGTGATGTTTGCAGATTTTTTTTTTCTTTGTGCAATTTGGATTTAGGTTGGTTCAAATGTGAAGAAAAAAGGTTTCTTTGTGAACAAGTGAAATGCTGTTTATGGTTTTTTTGTGTAAATTGAAAAGAGTCGTTCCTGAGAGAAGCAAGATCTGTGTTGAATTAATGCAAAACTCAGGAGACTATCCGATCTGTGGGTATTATGGGTCTGGCAAACCCAGGTCCCCAGCTGTTAGCAGCCGTGTTTCCGATTTTCTGCTTTCAGTGCTACTATCTATCTATTACTGTTCTATATCCGTCAGTATAAATGAGGATCTCTTACTATAGTATGCGTGCTGTATGAATATTTTAAGATAGGGGAACTCTGAGAAAGGAATGAGTAAGTTTAGAATCTTGAAAACAGGATGCAATAATACGATTGTTTAACCATTGGCTTCCCAATATACGTTAATAAGTTAATATTGATGATATATGTCTTTTTTGTTTTTTATAGCTGAGTACGTAAAGTGCTCTCTGTGGATTTCGTAAGTAGATTGATTCCCTTCAAGGTGGAAGAAGAGTTGTGGTTTGTGTAATTTACGTGGCCCTGAAATAGTATTATGGCAGTCAAATGACGAACAGTTTTCCAGCAAATGGAGAATGGAACAGAAATATGGATCCTTTCTGTAGTCTTGATTGATGTTGAGCCAGAGCCTCAAAAATTATTCTGCTTTAATACCTGTCCTAGAAAAGTGACGTTTATGTGTTTTGCTGATGCTGTGAGCATTACAGCTTACTGTTTTCGCTGGTGCGGGATGCACTGCAGCCTATTTGATTTGTACTGAGGATATTTCCCTGTTGAAGGTAGAGGAAGATTAAATAATTTTGATTATGGGACCGAAGGAAAGCTTGGTTTAATGTAATAAGGATGAAGCAAAACATTTGTCATTTAAACTACAGAAGGATTCGGATCTTTTGTGTCAGTTGTAAGTTCAATAGGATGTTAAGATGAAACTGTTTTACAGAATAGAGGAGACCACAATTTTGCCATTCATGAGAAATGAATCCAGAATGACCACCACAGGCGAAATAACTGATATGGAAGCGAAAGGTAACTTAAAGAAGGAACGAAATGGGAGCAAAATGGGTAAGAAAATGTAGTATAACCTGTATAATGAAAATATTTTTACCCTTCTCAGAGACATCTATGTTATTAATTCTTGTGATAACGTAATTTTAGATGAATTTGTCTGACTGTTTTATGTATGAACGTATGAGTATGATAAATGTATAATTGCGAGTCTCTTATCAGGTGTGTCAACTGGTATAAACGATTTGGCGTGTAAATAACTATTGTTCTTTTTACTGTGTATGTTTAAGGAAAGTTTCTCCATATTTGTCATGTGACAAGACATGTGCCGCGAGCATCAAGAAGAGGACGAATTAGAACAATGTTGTAGTGGTATAAACACTGTGTTGAAGTAGCATTGAAGTAGCTTGTTTGATTTGCTAGCAGTGGATTGAAGTAGAATTTTGAGTAATACATGTTTATGGGTAGTTAGTTTGTAGTATAGACAACAGGTGTGTGTGTGTGTGTGTGTGTGTGTGTGTGTGTGTGTGTGTGTGTGTATGTAAATAACATGTGAACCCTATGCTGCCCTGACCTATTGACCTATACTTGCGCAAGATGCATGATCCTATTCATTTTAGTGAATTAATAGGTAGCATTTGATTTATTAAAATGCGAGTGAACCACATTAGTGATGTGGATTTAGGTACTATATTGTCAGTTCATTTAATTTTTATTTTTATTCCTTCAAGTCATTTCACTTTTATTTTTTATATTGTCAAGTCATTTAACTTTTATTTTTATATTGTCGAGTCATCTAACTTTTTTATTAAAAAAAATTGAGTCTCACTTTTGCTCTTAAAAATTGTGAAAGACAATACTAAGTGGTATTATGTATGACATTTTGTAATCACATAACTATAATGAACAATTTCTGTGAATGCAGTTGAGAACGTGAAAGTGAACCGGCTAAACTCTTACGCGACAGTGGGAGCAGCGAGGAGGAGGGCTAGTTGTAAACTGGCGGGTTTCCCAGCGGCACACACTGTCAACCGGGCCACTTCAGGACCGCGGTCGACAACAAAAGAAGCGTCCGCGGCAAACACTTTCCCTTGGACCTGGAGCTAATGCCCGGCCGCACCAGTGCGACCCTCCATGGAGGCGATGACTTGAGATGGCCGAGCGGTCCACCGCGCGAAAATTCATTTGCTGGCAATGCACCATACGCACACGACCGTGACAATACGGCCGCGGTGAAACGACAAAAGACAGGGGATAAAGGGGCGTGGAGCCTTTTGGCACATACTGTCCAGAGAAATTGGCATACTTCAACGACGCCTATCAACATTTCCTGACGGGTGCCCACTGTCAAGCGACAGTAAATCATGGTTCGATGTTCTCTGGTCGCTAAGGGTGGCACAAAGAAGAGCCATTAAGTGTCATCCTTGCCCAGGACTATCAAACTGGCGAGCTAGTTGAGGATAACTCAAGAATGTAACAACACAAGAGGCGTGGACCCTTTTGACACATACTGTCCAGAGAAAATGGCAGACTTCAACGACGCCTATCAACATTTCCTGGTGGATGCCCACTGTCAAGCGACAGTAAATCATAGTTCGATGTTCGCTGGTAGCTAAGGCTGGCACAAAGAAGAGCCATTAAGTATCGCCCTTGCCCAGGAATATCAACCTGGCGTGTCAAACGAGGATACCGCACGAATTTGACAACACAAACATGGAACCAAATCGAGATGTATGTGACACGGGCCACCTAGAGCAACTTCATGAGAGGGCAAAGACGGCGGGATTGCACGCAACAGATGGACAAAATTCCCTACTGGCAGCTGCGGTGACGAACCCCCCCCCCCCCCCCCCCCTCTTACATTGTGCCTCGGAACAGGGGAACTACTGAGTGTGCCAGTGAACAGTGATTATACAGTTCTTAGTCCAATGCATATACGTGTGTTCTTTCAGAGAAACTTCGATCGTGTATTTTGCAAGGGTTCAATTTATTGGTGTTTTTTTTATTAGACTGACTCCTGTATTTTACAGGTGTTTTATTTATTGGTGTTTTTTTAGACGTTGACTATTGTACTTTCAGAGCTGTTTTATTTCTCAATGTTTTTGTGTGTTGTATTAGATTTGTGATATTTTGTTTCGTAAATTCATTCCTGTGGCATTGCTTCGTTTATCAGTCAGATAGCTATTCATGTTCATTGGACAGTGATCGATTAGCCTTTGCATGGGGCATATTCATAATGAGGAACCCCTTAAGTGTAACAATCACATTATTAATTGTAGTTTCAGTATAATGACACAGTGATCATTGTTTGCTAACTAACTGAAAGATATTAGAGTGATTAAATTAGTGCCACAAAGTTACTTTAATTCTACAAATTATTAGTTTTATAAGATATAGAATTTTTTTTTGCGATAACCACTTTGTAAAACATGTTTTTTTCTCTTAACATATTTTTTTTTGCTTTTGCGGATTGTGCATTGTAATGTTCTGCTTTAAAATACTGATGTTATTTTCATTTTTTTTTAAATAGCTGTGGCACCTTTGCTATTTTCATAAATTTTAATTGTTAATAAACAGTCATAAATTTTCCTGTGATCAGTTGGCTCTTGCAATGAGCAAATACTGGTGATCTCTGTAAGGGTAACAACCAGAAATTATTTTCATATTAATGACACAGGGACCATTGTTTTTACTTGCTGACCGAATTAGTGCTACACTATCTTTTAAATAGGTGTCACAGATTGTTTTCTTCTCTTAGAAATTGGTAGATTCTAAAGATGTGTTGAAATTATTGTGTTTTAGCAAGTAGCTGGTGACCTTTTGCCCTTTCTTTACATTTTAGGTTTAAGTTGGGTGTGAGAAGCCTGCTTGGGAATGTCCTAGCATGGCCAGAAAATTCCCTGCACAGTCTTTTCCTGGAGCGTTGGGGTTATGAAAGGTCTCTGTTTGATTCCTTTCATGTTGATTTCTTAAATCTGTTGTCATTTACGGCATAAATTCCTCTTTCAAATTTACTGTTGCGTTTCTATCTGTGAGGAGACTGAGTAGTGGAACGTGTTACTTTTACACATAAACAAGAACGATCTGTCACACTACTACACTTTAAAACACAGTTTATATGTAATTCATGTCACACAGTCTCATACGGAACCTACATCCGCTTTCTTTTATATACTGTATATGATAAGCTACTGTCATCCCCCTTCCCTTCTGTGTGAGAGGATGAATGAGCAAATGTATTTCTTGTTCCATGCTTGAGGGTAGCAGACAAGCCTGTCTGCTAGAGAACAGTAGGACCAACGTCAGAACAGGTAGCTACGCTTTCTAAAAGCAGAGAGGTTTCTATCCTTAGTATGGTCCTGTCCGTCCCTTGTAATGTTGGTATAGGAAGCTGCCTCTCTGGTCACTTGCGTTTGTATTTGGGAAGCACACTCGGTAGCAGCGCAGGTCAGTCTGTCCGTGGCGAGCGTCTGAAGTGGTAAGATCTCTGGCTAAGCACGTCTCTGCTAAGTCCGTAGGACAATGGATTTCTTAAACTGAAAATTTAATCACCTTTATTTCAGGTTTAGCTCTAAAATATCTAATGTTATCTTAAATTGCAACGCAGTGTAATTCGAGTGTGAAGTTCAGAATATATTCTGGTAGTTGCTTTGTCACTACTTTATGAGTAAAGTGGAACCACGTGTTGATCAGTAACTCTAACTAGCATCATCAATCTTCAATGCAAATGTGCGTGGGATTATAACGTCTCGTCTTGACAATATTTTTCAATAGAGCAACTTTTCTTTATGTTCAACCCACGTGGGGTGTACTTTGCGAGACCAGTACCACGTGCTTATACAATTGTTTGACCCATCAGGTTAATAGTAAGACGATAGTAACCAGTTCGAGGTTTTTCTTTTGTAAATTGATTTTCAATCTAATTTATTTTAATTATCAAAAGTATTGTGGGGTTACACTCATGTGTAAACCAAGTTGACCACGTGAAGCATGTGGTGTATTCATCAAAGTAGCCCTCAGTTATTCTTTTCAGGAAGATTTCACAGAGAGTTAGTATGAATTTAGTATACCAGTGTGTGGTAATTACATGAAGGACTGGACTGTGCTATGAACGTAACTTCTTTGGGTGAAAATTGAATTGGTTGGTTGTGGTTAATTCCCTCTTGCATATGTTTCAACGTTCTTCGTGTGTTATTTCATGAATGCAGTGTTGTATGCAGTCTCCCAATCTTGGCTCCATATTTGATGTGTTCTATAAGATTACAATCTCACATTTTCACAATCCTAAATAAGGCACCAACTTAGTTATGAATCGAGTTTAATATGCTGAAATTTCAATGATCAATGTTAAAATAAATTTCCAAATATAAACTGATTTATTTCTTTTTATTTAAATTCTCTTTTTTATATACATATCACCGGTTGTCGTATGATTATTAAAAGATTATAATTAATGTTAATCTGGTTGGGGATTTGGTAAGCTAGACTGGATACCTGATGAAACAGTTGCTCAGTAATGCAAGGTTAACTTCACCAGACAGCTCACAGCTTTTAACCCACTTTTATGGTCTTGACTATCAGCATCGCTTTCATCTCAAATTAAAGCAACAGCGTTACAAACTGTTTATGTATTTTGATAATATTACTGATAATTTATGGTTTCTAAGCTCACTCAAAGGTGCTGCTTAACCTGTAAGTTATATCAGTAGCGTCAATATGCAAGCTAAATGTATTTTCTTTCACTGTTATGGATAAGTTAACTTATGAAGTAGTGTCTCGCATTCTTTTATGTTCAAAATCTTACAATCTTTTATAAATAATACAGAGATATGTAATTATTCATGCATTTTTATGGTAAGATGGTAAGTGATATTAAGCTGGCGCACAGATAATGTTTTCGAGATACTGAATATCATGTCTGTGTGGAAGTTTGTTTCAATCATTGTTTTGACCACGTTTTCTGTTTACATTTTGTAGTTAACAACACGAAGTTACCCTTGAATATTACAAAGATATGTAGTGTTAGTGTTACAACCCATCAAACATCTCATCAAAATGCGTAGTTTTTAGTACGTTTTGTTGAGTTAATGTGTCGGGAAATGGTGTTTAGTGGGGTGAAGCATTCCTAAAAATTTTCTAAGAATAATAGATAGCGATAGTTTGATCGATGTTTTAGCAGTAACATAGCCTCAAGTTTGTCGAAGACCGAATTGTTGGTATCATTATGTATTTTGATTAATATGACAGAAAATTTAGGCATGGAAATAACATTATGGACTGACATTAAGAGGCCATGCTCATACTTTGAATTTCAAGTGTAAATTACACATAAACTGCATTCTTCCAGTGACTGACAACTACAGAACAGTAATTAAGTTGTTTGTGTCAACTATCACTGCTTGCCTGTTTAGCATAGTACTTTAGTTAACATGTGACTTTATTCATAAGCTTTGTCATGTTTGGATTTCGTCCACCGCCTCCTTTATGCCTAGAATGAAGTGTCAGCTGCCTGTTTCAGATCCTTTTTTTAGTCACATTAATTTTTTACTTTTATAGGAAGATCTAGACATGGAAATAGCTCAAAGGCACTTAATTTGAGTGTCTGCAGTCATGTTTCAGGCATCAGTGTTGATGGGTATTTTAGGCAAGGAATTATCATTGTACCACTTGAAATTATTATTGTGTGTGTGTGTGTGTATGTGTGTTGTATGTGTTTGCATATGTGTGTGTCTGTTTGTGTGTGTGTGTGTGTGTGTGTGTGTGTGTGTGTGTGTGTGTGTAAGCCTCCAGATGCGCTTTTTTTTTTATAACTGGCACAGGTCATTCCAGCAGTTTTCAACACAGAACAATATTCAGATTGGTCTGACACTTTTGATTACAACACTAATTTATGCATTACTTGTTTTGATAACTGGCACAGGTCATTCCAACAGTTTTCAACATGGTAAAAAATTCAAATAGGTCTGACACTTTTGAACACGATACTAATTTATGTGATTTTGGTGAAGATTACCTATTTTCGTATACAGTACAAGGCGTCTAGATAGTTCTGAACATGACTTCTACTTACTGATAGTCTGTTTCGTGGTTGAAATTCCCGCCAATGTGATGTCATATGAAGATATTTTGGCCTGTAATATACTGAAGATGACATAATAGCTAAGGAGCATGACTTATGACATCGTGGGTAGGGCTCTGACCTGCACAAGTCATGTCACAAATGTAGATTAAGTGTGTAGAAATCTCTATCGTCATATTACTACTAAGATATAGAGGCCGAAAAGTAACTGCATCATTTTGCACACGCACACACACAGTAGAAACATATACACCAAATTTCAATTTTTGTTGGGAAGAGTGAACAACATTTAGCATTACGTCAATTAAAATGCAATCAACCCGCGATTCTGACCAAGGTTGAGGAATTTCTCACCAGGGAAGCCAGAACTGGAAATTTTCTCGAATTTTCACCAATGATAAGGAAATTTTGGTAAACCGGAAAGTGGAGTCTGCCAGATACGTGTAATTTTTTAAATAACTGTGGTAGGACGATTAATAGTAGCGTGAAACATAGTTAATTACATTACACCAAGTAGATCTCCACTTAGTGAACCGTCAGTTGTGGAAACGAATCAATGAATACAGTTAAAATCTTCTGAAATTTGCCAGAGTGAGGTCGCCCAATGGTTACGGCAATGAACTCGCATTCTGGAGGACTATAGATCAAGCTGTCCATCGGGCCAACCCATTTAGCTCTTCTGTAGTCCACTTAAATCACTTAAGGGAAACGCCGCGATGGTTCCTCTGATAAAGAGACGAGTAATTTAATTCCCTTCCTCTAGCTTCCCACAGTCCGGGTGACTGCTTCCTCTCTAGTGGTTTCGTTGTCGACGGAATAAGCTTGGGTGGAATTGTTGTCGTACGGTGAATTAAGTTTATGATATCACCAAAATTTTTCACACAACAATTTATTAGACTTTTGTACAGTGGGAAACGAACCCAAATGTAGCAATTTTAGATATCGAAATTAGACTTAGTCCTGTCCGCATAGAGCCTTTAAGGAAAACCACGAAACTCTAAAATTGGAATGCCCAGAGATATTTGATCCCCGTCCTCGCAATGCAAATACAGTGTTTTAACAACTACGCCGTTCGCTTTCATGTTTTGAGGCATAACATAAGTTGTTCAGCGAGAGATTTAATCCATAGTATTAAGCAGTATACTGAAGTGATGCTTTTGAAGTGTGTTACTTTCCAGTAACATTAACTGAAAATACTCGGAATTAAAAAATCTACTAATAATTACTAAACCTGTTGTGTACTTTACTGTGTATCTATTGTTGGCTGTCAAAAAACTTTGCCTTTGTTCTAAATATTTGTTCACATACAGTGACTATCGGTGCCGCTTAAGCACCTTCCATTATGGAACTAGAATACCAGAGCTAATGGAGCGTCAACTCAAATTTACACTGCGAGGAGTAATCCATCCCTATCTGGGGTTTCAGAAATGCTTACGTAAATGCCTCCTCTGGAAGCGTCAGCTTTCCGAGTGTTAGCTGTGAAGTCAATGGATATGCGACATGAGTGGCTTGGTAACGCGAGAGGTGGTGAGGTACTTAAGCGTCAGACACAGAAACCCCTGTGAAACTGTTCGCTACCCTTTACTGCTGTCACAACGTTGGCGCTTGGCTTTGTATCTCAGCTTGTAACAGCTGATGCGGAGACCCATTAGCCAATAAGGACGATCCGCTGGCAGCACATGTGCCCTCTAGAACAACGAAGCACCGTCATTGTAATGAACATGTTTGTTAATTGTAGTTTCCTAGGCAATATAGAAAGGCATAGAGCTTACTGAGAAAGACTTTCACAGACGAAAACTTTTCGTGATCGTGGAGGAGCACTCCTTTGATGGTTTCTCAATCAGAGGTATGTCATCAGTAGCAGCAGCACATTAAACCTAACTGCAAAATATGCAGTACGCTCGCATTAACATTATATATCGATGTTCTAATACATCTCTACCAACGTAAAATCGGTGCAAATCCAAATGCACTAGACGATATTTCATCATTTCCACTGTACGCATCTATTCAGTGAACATTTTCAGTGTTCTAAGGGTGAAACATACTTTGTTGCCTAATAGTAATCTACGGGAATATCCGTACATTTTAATTCTGTTATTTTCATTACCAACGTTTTCTCTAGATGGAAAGACTGAAAGAAATAATTGCTTTACTACTACAAGAAATTTATTTTATGGAAACTTGGTTTAAAACGCGTGCGTGTAACTAAAGGTAATGATTTAAAAATCATGACAATAACTGAATAATAAATTTAATTTGTAACAGTCGAAATGACCAATTCGATTCAATGAAAGCGGTACGTGGCAAGTGGTGCTAGTTTTAGCTCATGTTTTTTTTTTTTTTTTTTTTTTTTTTTTTAAACGAAAGTAACTCCAATTTTACTTATGAGAACTGCACACACAATGAGAATCACGATGCTTCTAACAAAAGAACAAAATTGCATTTTGTAACTGATGAAAGTAAACTATTTATTTTACTGCTCTAATGTTGTAAAATTATGTACAAACTTCCAACACAGTACCTCCCATGCTCACTTCTAATCTTCCAACAGTTACAAGGCACATAAATGCATGAATTCGACTCGTAAAATTTTTTCGTACTCTGAAAAACTACGAATAATTCACCTGTCCCACTCTGTCTCAGAAAACAGTAACTGTTTCATTGACTCAAGCAGCATTATTCACTGAGACCCACATTTAGTGAGTGGTGTATGCCTACAACTGTTGTAAGGCCAGTATAGGGTTACCTATTGTCATCTTCTAGATTGAATGATTTTCTTGAAACCTCATCCCACGGTAACTATGAATGCCTGAATGGTTCCATGCTGCCTCCAATTTTTATGTTCAGATAACTTTCGTGTCTTAGGCTACTGAACTAGAGGGCATATTACGTGGTAAATTAGCCGACCTACTCGTGTTCAAATACAAAATACAGTAGGTTAATATGTACTGTGAGGTAGAGTTCAACATTCAGGCATCAGCGGGTCACGCGGGCTCGACCGGGCGCCATGCCATCCTCTGTCATTTGCTTCATTGGATGTCGCAAAGCATACTGCTCTCCCAGTTGTCCAGTTTCTTGACCTTGGAACCGTTACTAGTCGATCAAGTAGCTCCTCAGTTGGCCTAATAAGGCTTTGCGACCCCACCACACAAGTACTCCCACGAAGGAAAAGTCTCTGGCATCTGGAATCGAATCCAGGTCCCCCACATGGCAGTGAGCCGTGTCGATCACTCAGCTACGCAGGCGCACTGGTTAACATGCGTCTTAGTAAAAGTTGTAGACCATAAGGAGTCCATGTCGGAGTGTCCTACCAACAGTGCAGAAATTTTCATGAGAACAGACTGTTATGTTCTCAGGCGTGTTAGAAGCGTTTCATGGGGCAAGAAAGTTGGAACATTAGAGTCGAAAAACTGCCTTTAGTGGCAGCAGGTTTCTGACTTTCGCCTACTCTTCCTCCCACTGGCACCTCAATGTTCCGCAACAGGCTGGTAGAGTTCGTAGTGTGTTTCACATTGAGCTACAGTTTTTGCCATCAGCCTCATCGGCAGTGACATTTTACATACTCGATTTATTGGTTGACACTTTATTCTCCACCGCCATGAGATTAAATTATCTTAAATGGTAACATAACAAAGGTATTGGTCTCATCGTCTTTGGATTCTCCGTTTGAATTACAGAGAAATCTGCAACGAGAACATCTTTGCAAACATATACTGAAAGTCTTACATTTTGATATAAACGCCGCTATGCAAAGGTGATAGCAGTAACACTCATCAAATTTACTTCAACCACCTGTATTACAGAAATAATCTGAGTTGTAGAACATATGTTAAATGCTTTTCCAAATGGATTACAGTAATTTACCTTGCTGTGAAATTACATTTTAAAAATTAAGCATGTCTGCATGTAATCTTTGCATTACAAGGCCCGATTCAAGGCAATTTTGTAGCTGGTTTTCTTAGTGGGATAATTGATTTAGTGTATCTGTATCTGTGACACACATTCTAAACCGAAATGTGTCAGGAGCAGAATCAGCCTCGCGAGCACCCAGAGAAACTCAATAAAAAGTATGAAAGCTTTAATGGCTCCATCCTACGATAAAGATTAGTTTAGCGAGTGAGCGACATCGATTAAAGTTAGAAATGTGGTTCACCTTTTCAGAACTAACAGCTTAATGATAACTCCAAGCGGAGCATTTGAGTGAACTCGCTCGCCCCCAATCAGAGGTAAGGCAGCAATGCTGGTCCACGCAAATCTTCATCGTTAGGCTCACCATTTTTTGCCTCTACATCGCCGATTCCTCAAATCGTAGACTCCAGCACACTTCTGCAATATTTGTTAAGACATTTTCGGATGGCGGAACACCTTAGGAAGACTGTGTACTGGCCATATGGACAAATAATTTATGTCAGGGTCGCCAAACTACGGTCCGCGACGTCAGTTCATCCGACTCGCCGACTGTACTCGAATTTGTCTCATAAAACGTATTGAACATGAGACGGTGTGATGTAGTTTAAATTAAAATATTATGTTTAAAATACTGCGAGATCTTCAGAAGTGCGGAGACCTCTTAACTGCTATGTGCCTGAAATTTACTATGGTCAATGTTCAGGACTAAGCTTTCAGATTTGGAAATTTCGAGTGCTCTGTTCATACACCGCATCCTACGTCAGCAAGCATTTTGTTGGAAATTCTTACTTAATTCTTGTGTATTATAACTGTTCCGGCGTAACATCAAGCGCCGGCATGTCGGGATGGAACGTAACAGCCAAGAAGGCTGTGAGACGGCGTCAGCCAATAGTCCGCTGACTAGGACCGCACTTCGACAGAAGCGGCCCCTATACGAAGAGACTATAAGCACTACTCCGCACTAGATGACCCACACTAGAAGACGAGCTGTGACTTATGAACTTGTGTGATTTGCTTGCATGGAAATTGTATATATCGAAGGACACTGATTATTTGCCTGTCGCCATTTGCTTGCGACACCTCATTGTAAACCTGGTATCTTAATTACTGTCAATTCAATTTACTGTCATAAATTCCATTAATATGATTTTCTTGAATCGCTGCCTAGAAGTCTGAGAAAACAGCTTCCTAGGCACCCTAAATTAGATGAGTGGGCCGGACATGACAGTATCCAGTCTTTTCTACCGTGAATTTATTTCAGAGGTATATACTCAATCGCTGACAGTCGCACGCTTTTCTTGAAGAAGATGATTCTGAATTCTGTGCCGTGCCTTATCAAACAGTAGAGAGGTGAATCAGCTGCGGTAGAGCTCTGTTTCGCTTTTACCAGCTTCGAAATGAAACAGATGCTTTCCGCATTAAAAGAGAAAGAGCTGATCCATAACTGTCAGAGTTGATAAAGTTGTCAGTTTTGGTCCACATCGCAACTTACATTAAGAAATTTAATTTGAAACTGGAGGGAAGAGAGAACCTCGGCTGAGATCCGAATCATCGAAGAATTTCTGAGAAAGCTGTCACTGTTTATAGCACAGCTTGCAGGAGAAAATTCCTTTCTTATTTCAACTTTAAAAAGAGTTTTGTGCTACAATCGAGACTTGAAGAAGCAATTTTTGGGGAGGTTTACGGGTATTGACAGAAATGTGAGTGAAATTATTCTTTTTCAAACGCCCTTTGATTGTAACCTTGGTGATATGCCAGTCGAATTGTAGTTGGAGGTTACTGATCTGCAAACAAATTACTTGCTTGAAGGGAGCCACGGAGTCGGATAAAGTATTACAGTTTTACTGCTGATTAACTGATGTCGAATTTCCGAAACTGTAGGAAATCGCCGCTGTTATGGCATTAGCGATTGGAACAACTTATGTCTGTGAGCAAACGTATTCAAAACTCGGTATGTTAAGTCAGCAAAGCGGAAGAATTTAAAAGCAGTTCTCTTGATTCGATGCCTCTGTGCCAAACCAAACATTGATGCTATCCTGAAATGCGGGCGTCAATTCACAACTCTCACTAACGTTTCTGCTGCTTAGTTTGTGAAATTCGGATATGTGCACACTAGGTCTGCTGTAACTCCGTTTTTGCAAATGTCACTTTTTTATAACCTTTTTTAGTGAGTAAATTTGTTGGTTAACATTGTCTTTGTGCCTTATTTGCCACTCATGATTACCGCATATTGCTGAACTTAGCTTTTCGTCTTCTTTTGCCAGAGTTTTCGTTCTGGTATGCAAGTTTTTACAGAATGTTGATGCGGCTCGTGCTCATCATTTGTCACCTATTCAGCCAGCTGTGGGAAAAGTTTGATGACCTCTGATTTATTTCATGCTATTATCAAAATTGGGGCTTAACTGAGTAATTTAGTCATTAGTAGGACATCGCTATTAGGAGAACACTGGCAACCGATAACGAGAGTAGAAATGAATACTTGCAAACAGTTCAGATCTTAAACTCTAACTTGATGTTGAAACTTTATGGTGAAGAAGGAGCAAGTAGGTGGTGTAACTTCTAATGCACAGCAACTTCGGCAGATTAAAACTGTGTCGGAGCAAGCCTCGAACCCGGAACCACTGTCTTTTGCGTTAAATTTCTCTATCCACTGAACTATCTAAACTCTTTCTGAAGATAAAACCGCTTCAGCTGTAAGTACTTTATTTATAAACACGATCGGTTTCGCAACATTTTAACTGTATCATCAGCTACAATATGTATGAAATGATAGACAAAAACCCATTTAAGACAATAAAATGTAACTAAAATGATGAGATATTCAGGATGAACGTACTCAAGAAATCAAGTCATGTTCTGATTAGAAAAGAGAATGGGTGACCAAGAGACATTACAAAGCAGTTTCTCGCTTTTCAGCGAACGTCAGTTATAAAATAGCATAAAACAACGTATAATACTTCCGTGGTATCTAAAATGGACAAAAACCAAACTAAGGACTTGCTGCTTGCGAAATATCTGGTGGCTAAGACACTACTAAATTGTACTGACCAGGAGTAGCATCACGGGTTCCTCATACATACTGGTAAAGATCCAGTTATTCAATCTTAAATTGTAGTTCATTCACTAAAAAATCCTGCATAAAGCTATTTTAAGGCTTAGCATAAAAATGACATGAAGTCAAGCAAAGCGGAATATCGTGTAGTGGTTAAACACCCAATCGGCAGAAAGTAACAAATCGCAAAGTCAGGTGGCAAGAGGCTGCAAATACGTGTGCTGGATGTGCAGTAACAGGCGGCGTGTCAAGATGTAACTACTTAAGCGCTACTCACATCCGCCGTCACAGCTTCAGTTTCACCAGTACCACCATTGTTTGAATTTTGTGCAAAAAAAAAAGAAAGAGAAAAAGAACATTCATTACCGCTGAACTACTTGAAATGTATCTGTTAATGATTTCACCGGTAACTGTAATAATATTTTCTTATAACTGTTGCTCATTGGAAACATATACAGGTCTAATACAATTAAACCTGATGAACTTCAGATCAGCACAGTTCTTGGAGAGACACATCTCTTTCCTTTGTGCAGGATTTAGTGTCAGGAACTGCGATGTTAACTATTGGTGCTGCTCGTTTTCGGATCGTTAGAAAATCAGGCCATACCTGAGGTGGTTGCGGGGCACGTTGTGGATGTCCTTGTAGACCATGTGCAGACGGACGGTCTCGGCGTGGCAGTCGCTCTTGATGGTCCAGGCTTGCTTGTCGCGGTCGTAGCACTGCGCGACCACGGGCTGCGGCAGCACCGGCGTCGCGGGGGCGGCGGGCAGCAGAGCTGCTGGCGGTGGCGCTGTAGGGTGGGGTGGCGCCGAGGCGACCGCCACCTCGCTCACAGTGTTCGCCGCCAGCAGCTCCAGGTGCAGCCGCACTAGCCCCTGCGGAAAATTGGCGACCCTGACAGGACGCTCGTTCTGGCAAACTGTACAAGTGTGTGCAGAGAGTCTTATACAAAGCAATGAACTGTGAAATGCGTGCTGCACAGAAAGGCAAACGTACAATGCTCAGCATGTTTATATGAGGGTATGCTGAAAAGTGATTTTTCTTATTCTGTTCTCAATATCAATTGAGGTACCATATGTCATTCCTTTTACTAGGTCGACCTTCTCACTTCACTGAAGTAAGTAGCAACCATCTGCTGCTAGAGGGCTCCAAATTGTATGTTTAACATAGTGGTGTGTAACGCAACAATGTCAGTGTGTGAAAAACAGACTCTCATACAAATACAAGCATGAATAGGAAGAGTTCGTCCACATACAGAGCACCCTTCCCTTCAGTGTGACAGTGCCAGACCACACACAAACACTGTGACATCTGCAACAATCCAATGCCATTGGTTTACTATCATCGATCATCCTCCATACAGCTCTGACTTGGAACCATCCGACTTCCAACTGTTTCAAAAAGTTAAAGAAAACCTTCGAGGGCTTCACTTTGATATTGATGAAGTGCAAGTGCAGGTAAGATTATGGCTCCATCAACAAAGTCAACTGTTCTACAGTGATCGTATCAAGAAACTGATCTCTCACTGGAAAAAATATCTCCATCATTAGGGTAACTGCACTCCAAAATAAATATGTAGATGTGAAGTACAAATATGTAAAGTGTTAATAAAGTTTGTTTTACTCAAAAAACTTTAAGGCTCACATAAAACATTTGGGGCAATACTTTTCAGCATGCCCTCATACTAAAAAAATTTAAAGATGGTATTATATTAATAATTTTTATTAACAATTATTTAAAATCAGCAGTAGATAAGAGTGATAGTCTTAAATTTATAATTATTAGCTTAAAAATATCTTTAGTGTTGGAACTACCTTTTGGTGTACATATTTCGTCTGAAACCGTCACCTCCTTTATTTTCTGTTTCTTTCCTAGATGGTCGTCAAGTTGAACGATAGTTTGTAAGTTTTTCTGTTAGATAAACTCTCTGTAATTGTACCTGCATGATATTTTGGATCTGTATGATCTTTTCGCGAAATACACATACGAGGTAACAGTAGGACACAACCATTGATCTGCTGATAGAAGAAACGTGATTCATCCAAACAAACAACAAGTTTTCGTTGAGTCATTGCTCAGATTCAACGCTTCCATGCTCACAGCAATCGTATTTGGCGAATCTTTCGGTGAAAATGTGAATACATAGGTGTCATCTGCTGTAGAGTTCTATGTTCAACAAACTCACAGACTAAAAGTATCATGGTCTGCGCGTATGCTCCCATGCGTGTTGGTACAGATACACGTGCAGTTTCTATTACAGAATGATCGTTCAGCTTCATTTTATTGCTACAACAAATTCCATGCGCTCCTCCTGATGAAACAACGTTTTATTTATGACCTGAAACTTTTTTCAGCGGAAAGATACATCGTTTGCTTGTGGCTTCAGTTTTGTACAATTACATCCAAAAGATTTTTCTTTATCGTTGTTCGGGGGTTGTACATATGTATGGAAACACTGCGAAAAACGCATGCATAAACAAAAATGCATGTGCTAGCCAGACGTGCCCCGCGCTGTTGTATTTGACTAAAATGGTACTTGCACACTGTCTTTAATACATTCGAAGTGTCAGTCGTGTTCAAACAAGTGTTCTGTATAATTGTGAGTGCGTTACGTCGAAGCTAATTGAATTCGAACGTGGGTGAATTGTGGGTGCTCGTATGATGGGTACTTCTGTAATGAAGGTAGCGGAAGTGTTAGGTGTTTCAAGAGGTACTGTATCGAAAATCTGTACACGGCATGCAGACAATGCGCAAAAATATTATTTGCTAAGTTTAAACACGGATGGAGGTGTGTGTTGAGTGATCGTGGCAGCCGGTCATTGAAGACGATTGTGAGGAAACAGTGAGAAGACGACAGTATGCTACAAGCATACTACGTAAGCAGGCAATTACATGACGAGCTAGAATTCCAAAACCACTTATCAGTGATGAGAAAGCCCGCAACAAGAAAACGTTGTGTCTAAGCCATAACACTTAGGCTATGGAAGGAAGTCATTTCGTAGAATGACTCTTGTCTCACAGTTTCTACATCTACATCTACATCTACATTTATACTCCGCAAGCCACCCAACGGTGTGTAGCGGAGGGCACTTTACATGCCACTGTCATTACATCCCTTTCCTGTTCCACTCACGTATGGTTCGCGGTAAGGACTGCCGGAAAGCCTCCGTGTGCGCTCGAATCTCTCTAATTTTACATTCGTGATCTCCTCGGGAGGTATAAGTAGGGGGAAGCAAGATATTCGATACCTCATCCAGCTTCCAGACGAATCTACGTCCATAGAGTGAAACACGGCGGGGTTTGGTGAAGATTTATGTCGCCATGTCGTCGTAATACATGGGTACCGTGGTTACTCTTAAAGGTCGCATTATTGTGACGGATTATATGACCATTTAATCTGATCAGGTCCATCCCATGGTACAATGCTTTTCCCCCAGCGGTGACGCTGTGTCCCAAAACGACAAGGCCCATGTTCACATCGTCCAGAATTGGTTTTGTGAGCACCACTACAAACTGTCGCATCTCCTATGGCCATCACAGTCACCAATTCTCATTATTACTGAACCTTCGTGTCCCACATCGGAGAGAAGGGTGCGTGATCAACATCCACCTTCATCATCGTTGCCTGAAAGTAATGTGTTGTGGTTTTGGTGCTTCCATATTTTTGTCCATCCGCTGTATGTTCAATATCTACATCTACAGCCACATACATTTTTCGCAAGCCACCTTATGGTGCGTGTCGGAGGGTGCCCTCTACCAGTGCTACTCATTTGTTCCCTGTTCCAACCGCAAACAGAGTCAGGGAAAAACATCTACATTCCTCCGTACGAGCCCTAATTTCTCGTATTTTATCTCCGTGATCTTCACACGAACTCTGCGTTGGCGGAAGTAGAGTCGTTCTGCAGTCAGCTTTAAATGCCGGTTCTCTAAATTTTGTCAACAGTGCTCCTCGAAAAGAAAATTGCCTTCAGTCCGGTGATTTCCATTTTAGTTGCCCAAGCTTCTCCGCAATACTTGCTGTCGTTCGAACACACCGGTAACAAAGCTAGCAGCCCGCCCCTGAATTGTTTCGATGTTACATGATGCTACTTCGCATCTACGAGGGCTCTTCGGAAAGTGAGAAACGATCGGTCGCGAAATGGAAACCACTGTGAAAATCCGATGGGAAGTGTTCAATCACCCACAACACAGCCCTAATTGGTTTGTCTTGAATATCATCTATGTTCACATGAAACGCTGGATACCAAGACAACACTTTGGCGCTATAGAGGGTTGTAGAGAATTGTCGGAAAGCACAAGCGGTTGTCTTATATGACGATGGCATTGGAAATTTGGTATAACGCTCCGACAAATGTCTAAGTCGGAGCGGCGACTATGCAGAGAAGTACCTGGGAGGTGTAGCTAAATGTGCAAAGAAAACAGTTTTGTTTTTCACAGTGGTTTCCATTTCACGACCGATCGTTCCTTACTTTCCGAACAACCCTCGTATGTACGAACGTGGTTAACACACTTTCCTGGAAGCACGTCATACCATAATACAATTCTACAGTGGTTAATGCTTCGAAGTTCCTTGAGTTTCACATAATCTAAAGCGTCTTTATTACACAGTAAGGTACTACGCCCTTTTTCTGAGCAATGTAGTGTAGAATACATTTCTTGTTATACCTGAATTAATAGCCGTCTTAAACCTACCCAGTAGAGAGATAAGAATGACTGTTTAATATAGTGAAACATTTTCTTTAATGGTAGCTGTCTATCGCACGCAGTGTGTCCCACTGCAAGGCAGCCCTTTCTCTGACTATTGAATACAGCGGCAGTGGCCGCTGCCTTGTGCGGATTCACTGTCAAGCGGTACTAAACTGCTGGTGGAAGCCTGCAACTCTTCACTAAGTAATTCAGCTATCGTAATTCAACGACGCGTGACGAACAAGCACGCTCCGCTAGTCTCGTCTTACAAAGACACTTAATAACCATCTTCCTCCGCAGTAGAATTATGTAATTATCCCCTGCATTGCTGACTCTTCCTTTGTAACTACGAAAATCAGTTATAGTTTTAGGAATGAAGTAACTAAAAGCTTCTGGACAGCTAAAATTACTTGGCGATCTTCTATTATATTCCAAGCCTCGTCTTTCGTGTGTAATAAGCTTTTTTAATAGTTAAACCTGCGTTGCCTCCTTTTAATCTTACGCCTCGCTCTCTGTTTTCCATCTTGTTGTCCATATTTCTTCACAATATCGTTTTTGTCTTCTAAGATAATGTTCGGTAATTAAGTCGCCTTACTCTTAACTGAAATTTAGAAACTAATCCTCTTAAATGAAGTAAATGAGCCGATCCCTACCTAAGGGAAATTATTTAAATATAATGCAGTTATCCTAGTAATCAGTAAATGTAAAACCAGACGAGAGTAACAGAACTATGAAAGAAAAATCGATGTAGTTTGCTTCTTTTTAAAATCTACAAGTGTCATCAGCGATCTGGTCCTCCTGAGTGGTGAAACAAAGAGAAAGCTTCGAACTACAATGAGTCTAATTTGAGAAACTGCACCATTTATAAAGCATGCTCTAAATGAAAATTCTCGAGTGTTTCCCTGGCATTTATATGTTTCATGTCAATGAATAAATGTGATAGAAACCGAGATGAATTTCAGGACGCTCTTGCACTCGTTAGTAATAAGATCGGGGGGAGGGGGGGGGGGGGCGGGTTGGTCATATATTCGTAAGTACTTGGGGTGTCAAACCTATGATAATTGGTACTTCTCTCAAGAAATTTGCTGCAGAGTTCTCAACAGGCCACAAGTCTTTTCCAAAAAATGCAGCAATATATGACCAGCACTCTTCGTACTCCGCTACTTCGATGCTATGTGTTAAGTATCTTATTCTTCGAAGTTCAATCTTAGATACTGCAGTGTTAGGTATGAAATTAGAGGCTTTTTAAATGTGCGTTATCGAAGGATATTAAGGATAACATGGACAGCTAAAGCCACTGTAGCGAATGAACAACTGTTTACAAATTCTCAGTCCCATCAAGAGAAGATAACTGGAATACTTAGTCCATATAATGCGAAATAGCAAACACCAACTGCTGCACCTAATACTTCCAGCTACGCCTGATGCCAGACGTGGTTCAGGACATAGAAGATTATCCTACCTAAAGCACTTAAGCAGGTGGTTTGAACTGAGCACAGAACGTAGCTGTGCGGAGCCGAAAGATATTCCTGTAGCTGCAGCAGGTTGTGTGGTACACAGTAATTTAGCTTAGTTTCTGGGTGGGCTTTTCTCTTTTTTATTTTTTTCTCTCGCAGTGCTGCAAGGAAGTGAATTGTGCCTGGGCGTTTACCTGGGTTTATTGGAGGTGACTAATTCACTCTATGTTTTTTGGGTAAACTTTAGTGCATATTGTTGAATGAGGTGACCTTCTCGTGTAGTTTTCTGCACGCAGAAGCGCCATGTCACGTGACTCAAGTTGAATCTCGTGAGTGCTGGGTACAGTGCATGAGCAGTCAGTGTACCGGCCTGTCTCGGAGGCATAAAAAGAAGCCCCTGTAGCTGGAGCAGTTTGTCTTATCCCAGTGATTTAGTTTACGGTAAGTTTTTTTCATGTACTTTTCAAAGAAAATAATAATACCTGTATGTTTTACTGCGGAGGTTTATGTTTGCCAACTTCAAGTTTCTTGTGTAAATTTTAGTGTATTTTACTGTGTGTCGCGACTTCTCGGGTATTACAGGACTGGTTCAAATGGCTCTGAGCACTATGGGACTTAACATTTGAGGTCATCAGTCCCATAGCACTTAGAACTACTTAAACCTAACTAACTTAAGGGCATGACACACATTCATGGTCGAAGCAGGATTCGAACCTGCGACCGTAGCGGTCACGTGGTTCCAGACCGAAGCGCCTAGAACCGCTCGATCACAGCGGCCGGCCGGGTAGTACAGAGGAGAGGTAGCGTAGCACCAGAATTTCGGCTTCTTTTGTTAGTGTTTAATACTGCTGATATAGACAAAAACTACTTAGAGATGATTAAGAGACGATTGTTGTGTGCAGACGCAGGGGGATATTTGGCCACTGTCATTACACAGACGGACGCTGCATTGGCCACAGTCGACAGACTTCAGGCTGCTTCACTAGGCTGCGACGGCGTTGCGGCACCTCAGACGGATGCTCTGGTACCGGTAAAGCACATTCTGCTGCCTGGAATCCTTGATGCCGCTGCGCCTCCCGATTCGCATTTCCCGGCTGGTCGACAGTTATCAGACGGTGGCTGGCGACAGTGCGAAGGGAAAAGTGGGTTTAAGGTACTGCACATTGCTAAAATTACATCTGAGCCAACAGTGGAATACGTAACCTGGCGGAACCGTGGCCGATCCCCTTGAGATATCAGGACAAGTGTAGAGGGTGGGAACACTTGTTATTTGTAGCTGCAATGTAAGGTGGCATTGCTTCCAGAACCTTTCGTGGTTCTTTGGTTTGGAGCAGAGTGGAAAGTCTAAGGCAGAGGCTCAGACGAGTCTGTGATGGTATCGGCTGCAGATTTCTCGACCCCTGCTATCGGTTGGAGAACTTCATAACCCTCGTCAATAGGTCAGGCGTGCGCTATATCCAGGAACAGGCTAGGAGCGTAGAAGAGCATATATGGCGTGCGAATGTGTGTTTTCTAGGATAGAGAAAGTCCTCCACACAACCTAAAATGCACTTACTGAGCTGAGGCCGGGTAACATTCGTCGTAATAAAACGTAAGAAGAAAACATTAATATAGTACTACTGAAGTGCAGAAGGGTCTATGGATAAGTCCCAGAACTAATTTCGCTTATAAATGGTCACAGTGGCAACATAGTAGGGTACGTGGGACAGAATGCTAGCTGAAGCCAGATGTGAGTAGCAATGAAACCGTAAACTCCGAGTACAATGTATATCTCGAAGACAGGTTGAACGCTGGTGGTGGAAGACTGTTTGTAGCAACAGCAAATACGATACTAGGAGTATATAGTGAGACTAGTACTGATTCATAGCGTGAAATAATTTAGGTGTCAAAGGTAGATCAAACATGGTCACTGGATGCTTTTATAGATCCCCTGCCTCATAAGAAGTAATGGCGGAATACCTGAGACGAAACTTGGAAAATATTTTGCGTAAATTTCCCGGTCATGTTATAGTTTTGGATGGAATTTAACTAGCACTACAGACTGGGAAAATGAAGTGAGCAGGAAGGGTATTGGCGACGGAGAACCAAATGAAATTTTTGTAAATATTTCATCTGGAAAATACCCTGAGCAGTCAATCAGAGAACCAACTTGTGAAGATAGTATCGTAGACTCGCTGGTGGCAAACAGACCTGAACTTCTTGACTCGGCCCAGCATAGGGAATCAGTGATCATAAGAATTACTGATTACGCCTGTAAAGTTTAGCAAGCAGCAGCACTCCATCTTCAGGCCACAAGTGGCCCATCGGGACCATACGACCGCCGTGTCATCCTCAGCTGAGGATGCGGATAGGAGGGGCGTGTGATCAGCACACCGCTCTCCCGGTCGTTGTGATGGTTTTCTGTGACGTTAGCCGCTACAATTCGGTCGAGTAGCTCCTCAATTGGCATCACTAGGCTGAGTGCACCCCGAAAAATGGAAAGTTTAGCAAGAATGACAGAAACTGGTTTCAGACTGCCTGAGAGTTCTATATGAAAAGTTCACCTGTAGTACAGACAATGATGAACATCAATGGACGAGGTTCAAGAGCATCGTACAATACACTTTAGGGAGGTATATGCCGAGCAAACTTAAAAGGCCGCAGTCCATTTCTTCGGCTTGAAGTACACTGTACCCCAAGCAGATGGAATGGATTGCAGGCACGCTGATAGAGATATATTTCTGATATTTGGTTGAATTATTCCTTGAGAACGTCCAGATCGAGTTAATAGGCTATTTTTATATGATTTATTCATTAGATATGCCAAAAAACGACTAAAAACATCCGACAAAACTACAACTTTGTTTCAACGACCGAAATTTTATTATTATGTCAAATTTCAAACAACTTTGCTGTTACTTCGTGCGTATATCCCTTAGACTGAAAATGTTTTTTGATTTGAGATAACATATGCAGACTGCAGGACTTCCGACATGGACGCACTTCATTTCGGAAAGAGCAAGTTTAGCTCCTCCAATAGGGGAGCATAATGATGACTGAATTTCTTTAACAAATCAGAAAATATTGCCCAGTAATCAATAAATAATGTGCATAGAGACTTACGTTAATTTCTTGATTAGCTCCTTTAAAAAATCGTAAAAATCGCTTGTATTATAAGAGACTGAGGGGTATGAACTTTTAAATTATGTATGTATAGGGTAACAGTTATTAAACTATATGAAAAGAAACGTAAATTTGTTATAAACTACGGCATGCACACACTTTATTCAACATGTAAACGCCACTACAGATACTCGGATATAGGCAATGACATGTTCGATATGTTTGCCATCATTTGCGGTAATTTGGCGCAGACGAATAGAGAAATTCTGCACGACTCGTTGAAATGTCGGAACATCGATGCTGCCGATAATCTCCTGAACCGCTGTTTTCAGCTCAGCAATGGTTTTAGGGTTATTGCTGTACGCCTCATCTTTAACATAGCTCCACAAAAAGGAGTCGCATGTGTTCAGATCCGCAGAATATGGCGGCCAGTCGAACCTTATGCCAGTCGCCTCTGGATACGTATATTGTGTTCGAACGTAATGAATTACCTTGAAGAAAACGGTCTATTGACGCACAGTCAACATGAGTTTAGAAAACATCGTTCTTGTGAAACAAAACTAGCTCTTTATTCATATGAAGTGCTGAGTGCTATTGACAAGGGATTTCAGATCGATTCCGTATTTCTGGATTTCCGGAAGGCTTTTGACACTGTACCACACAAGCGGCTCGTAGTGAAATTGCGTACTTATGGAATATCGTCTCAGTTATGTGACTGTATCTGTGGTTTCCTGTCAGAGAGGTCACAGTTCGTTGTAATTGACGGAAAGTCATCGAGTAAAACAGAAGTGATTTCTGGCGTTCCCTTTGCTGCTCCTTATCTATATAAACGATTTGGGAGACAATGTGAGCATCCGTCTTCGGTTGTTTGCAGATGGCGCTGTCGTTTATCGACTAATAAAGTCATCAGAAGATCAAAACAAACTGCAAACCGATTTAGAAGAAATAGCGGAATGGTGCGAAAAGTGACAGTTGACCTTAAATAACTAAAAGTGTGAGGTCATCCACATGAGTGCTAAAAGGAACGCGTTAAACTTCCGTTACACGATAAGTCAGTCTAATCTAAAATACGTAAATTCAACTAAATACCTAGGTATTACAATTACGAACAATTTAAATTGGAAGGAACACATAGAAAATGTTGTCGGGAAAGCTAACCAAAGACTGCGTTTCATTGGCAGGACACTTAGAAAATGTAACAGACCTACTAAGGAGACTGCCTACACTACGATTGTCCGTCCTCTTTTAGAATACTGTTGTGCGGTGTGGGATTCTTACCAGATGGGACTGAGGGACTACATCGAAAAAGTTCAAAGAAAGGTAGCCCGTTTTGTATTATCGAGAAATATGGGAGAGTGTCAGAGAAATGATAGAGGATTTGGGCTGGAAATCATTAAAAGAAAGGCGTGCTTCGTTGCGACGGAATATTCTCACGAAATTCCCATCACCAGCTTTCTCCTCCGAATGCGAAAATATTTTGTTGACACCGACTTACATAGGAAGGAACGGTCACAAAGATAAAATAAAGGAAATCAGAGCTCGTACGGAAAGATATAGGTGTTCACTACTCCCGCTCGCTATACGAGATTGGAATAACAGAGAATTGTGTAGTGGTTCGATGAACCCTCTGCCGGGCACTTAAATGTGATTTGCAGAGTATCCATGTAGATGTAGATGTAGATGTAGATACTCCAGAGCCGGAAAACGATCCCGAAAGTGCTGCTCCAGGACATAAACACTGTCCTACTTCGATGGGTCGAGCTCCGTGTTGCATAAATCACAACTTGTCGAAATCAGGGTCACTCTGGATAATGGCGATGAAATCATCTTCCAAAACCTTCACGTACCGTTCAGTAGTCATCGTCCTATCAAAGAATATCGCATGGTTCAAATGGCTCTAAACACTATGGGACTTAACATCTGAGGTCAACAGTCCCCTAGAACTTAGAACTACTTAAACCTAACTAACCTAAGGACACCACACACATCCATGCCCGAGGCAGGATTCGAACCTGCGACCGTAGCGGTCGCGGGGTTCCAGACTGAAGCGCCTAGAACCGGACGGCCACACCGGTCGGCGCGCACTACATAATCACCTGTCGAGGGTGAAGTGACTTCTCGATCGCGAAATGCGCATTCTGAGTCCCCGCGATGCGCGAATTTTGTTTATTGACGAACTCATCCAAACGTAAGTGGGCTTCGTCTCTAGACTAAAGCAAGCGCATGTGCATACTAATATTCCATCATGCCCCGCGGTCAACCGTGCAATTTGAAAATCGTAACGCAAACCGTTCAGATGTTATGACGATTTTATTTCATATACTTCAATAACTGCCATCCTTGGTGTATGTGTGTGTGCTTTTATCATTAAGGTTCAGACGCGTTTCCAGTTTCATTGCCTGGTGCTATAAGGTTCATACTTAACGAGTAGCTTAGAAGTTCACGGCATTTCTATTCACTACTCATGGCAGTAGTTCAGTTTTTACAACAGCAGAGGACTTGCAGATGCCGGATCTATTATTTGTAAAAGGTTAGAAAGCTATTCTGGCAGTTGCGCACATTGTTGCATGGTGATACGTACAGTTTGATAGAGTTGGTATTGGAGCAGAGCTGCGTAGCGACAAGGGCAGGAGTGGCAGCGGCTGCAGCCGGGGCGCTCACCTTGTAGACGAGGTCGGAGAAGCGCGCGCGCGGGTGCCAGCCGTAGCCCTTGCCGTCCGAGTCGGAGACGTCGTCAAGGAGGCCGGAGTCCAGGCGCCGTTCGGCGTCGCCGAGGCTGACGCTGTAGCGCACGCGGCACCGGTGGTCGAAGCCCGTCAGCCGGTTCAGGTACACCGACACGCGGTTCTCCGAGCCGCTGCCTCCGCCACCTGCCGCAACACCACACAGCAAGCGCGTTCACGCTGCAATCGATCCGGGAGGGGTGGGCGGTGCGCAAGACGTCTGTACGTGGCTGTCGCTCTAAAGCAAGCAAAACTGTTGGCATCCCACTTAGAAAGTGGATGAAATCACTGAGTTCCAATATAGTGGACGCAGAGATATTCAGGTCATAAATAGCATTCTGGAGAAATGTGTGGCAAGAGATTCACTGTGGTTTAACAACAAAATGTGTAAATACTGCAACACAATCGGTTTCGGTTCAAAAAAGAAAGCATATATGTGGTGTGCCGGAAGGTGTCGTCGTTGAGCGACGGTAGGAGGATACAAGATGACATGGACAAGATTTGTGATTGGTGTAAAGAATGGCAGCTAACTCTAAATATAGATAAATGTAAATTACTGCAGATGAATAGGAAAGGAAAAAGAATCCTGTAATGTTTGAATACTCTATTAATAGTGTAGCGCTTGACACAGTCACGTCGATTACATATTTCGGCGTAACACTGCAGAGCGATATGAAGTGGGACAAGCATATAATGGCGCTAGTGAAGAAGGCGGATAGTCGTCTTCGGTTCATTGGTGGAATTTTGGGAAGATGTGGTTCATCTGTAAAGAAGACCGCTTATAAAACACTAATACGACCTATTCTTGCGTACTGCTCGTGCGTTTGGGATCCCTATCAGGTCGGATAGAGGGAGGACATAGAAGCAATTCAGAGGCGGGCTGCTAGATTTGTTACCTGTAGGTTTGATCATCACGCGTGTGTTACGGAAATGCTTCAGGAACTCGGGTGGGAGTCTCTAAAGGAAAGGAGGCGTTCTATTCGTGAATCGCTACTGAGGATATTTACAGAACCAGCATTTGAGGCTGACTGCAGTACAATTTTACTGCCGCCAACTTACATTTCGCGGAAAGACCTCAAAGATAAGATAAGAGAGATTACGGTTCGTACAGAGGCATATAGGCAGTCATTTTCCCTCGTTCTCTTTGGGAGTGGAACAGGGAGAGAAGATGCTAGTTGTGGTACGAAGTACCCTCTGCCAAGCACCGTATGGTGGATTGCGGAGTATATATGTAGATGTAGATGCAGATGTAGAAGCAATGATTAATAGACATTCGTGCGACTGTAAAAAGATCTATGCCGGAAGGTGCGACAACTACCACCAGCATACCTTAACAAAAAATCTTTCCGAGAAGCTGAGAAAATTCTGGTCTTACGTAAAATCGTTAAGCGGGTTGAGAGCTTCTATCCAGTCACACGGTGATCAGTCTGGTGTGGCAATAGAAGACAGAAAGAGGAAAACTGAAGTTTTAAATATCGCGTTTAAGAAAGCGTTCCCGCAGGAGTATCGTACAAATACTTTGGTGCCCAAAACTGTCAACACATGTATGTCCGATCGTGTTCTGCGCAGAAGATGGTATTTCGGCCAACGGAAAACTACGTTAACGATGACGTCAGGAAAAATATCAAACGGAGTAGTGTTTGTCGGGCAGCCCCCCATCCACAATCGCTGTGTTCACAGTCACAGACGGTGCAGTATGGCACAGAGCAGATACCTACCATACTCTCTGAGGTGGAGAGCCATAGGAAGAATGTAAGCAGGACAGTTGCAAACAGATGTGGATCGATGACATAACGTGCACCGTTCTGTTGCTTCTCGGATGTGGCAACGGTTTCTATAGACCGAAACTGTATCACGGAGCCCACGCAGGGCTAATGACGTGTGATATCAAAACAAAGGACCATTATCTGGCTGTAAAGACACGACGGTACCGTCTTCGTACTGCGTAGCAAGTGGAATCGGACCTCGCAGCATCCACTGGACGTTTGTAGATGTAGTGAAGGCATCGACAGAGCAGCCTTTATTGTAGGAGACCTGCTGTATGTGTGCCTCTGACACGTCTTCACAGAGCTAACGTAGAGTCGTCAACATGACACCTGGACAGTCCAGGAGTTCGCCAATGTTCTTTTCGTAGATGAGTCCCGATTTGGTCTGGAAGGGTGATTCTCGACGAATTCACATCTGAAGGGAATGTGGAACACGATTTCGAGACCCGAACATTGTGAAAAGAGACCGATATGGAGGAGGATCGCTATTGATATGGGCAGGTATTATTCTGGCCATTCTAACACCTATTCATGAAACTGTAGGGATACATCTGAAAGGTTTACTGCTCACAGGCACCGTGACAGGCTCTTGGGATCTCATGCGCGGTTGCTGCGACGTGCTGTGGGCTCAGAATTCATATTGATGGACGATAATGCTCGACCTCATAGGCCAAGAGTGGATGATATTTGCTTGGAAATGGAAGATGCTGCACGCATGCCGTAGCCTGCTCGCTTTCCCGATTTCAATCCCATTGAGGATGACTGGGTTGCACTAGGGAGAGGGGTTGTAGCTCGTCAAAATTCACTAACCACTCGCCTAGACTTGTAAGGAGCTCTGCAGGAAGAATAGTCGTTATTGCCTCAACATGACAATGATGTCGTCATTCACAGCGTGCGCCATCGCTGTCAGGACTGTATTGCTGCTAGAGGTGATCAGACCTCATAGTGAGTACATTAGCCAGTTGTCGGCATGTGTGTGCACATCTGTTGTGTTGGGAAAAACGAAGAACATTTTCGTCTGCTGTTCCGCATGTAGCAGTTCTTTATATTCTGTATTATTTAATTGTTTTTACTATTTTGCTATTATGTCTTTTTAGGTTTCGTGGCAAAATAAACGCAACCTTGCTAAATTTCCATTTGTTTCTTTAATTTTAGACACCAGTGTGTATTGTTGTTTGAATATCGCTCGGACTCCCATAAGGAGGACAAACATTCATGTTAGAAAAAAAGAAAAAAGAAAATAAAATAAAAAAGAAGAGAGGAGACCTTGAATGACTAGAGATAGGACAGTCATGTTCACAGGACATGTATATTAGTATGTTCTCCAGAAATAATAAGCATCTGAACCATGTTGGCCCGCGGGTTCAAGGTCAACATCGATATCACTGCGCACTCCACTTACCGGTAAAATGAGCCTGCGGCTCTCGTTGTCGCTATAAAGCGAAGGTAATGGATCAGTGTGACTTGAACAAACGTGCAGGATGCCTCGAAATCATATGCGCGAACCGTATCTTCAGATCACTGAGTTTGAAAGAGGGTGCATTATCGGCGTGAGAAAACGTGATGCATCCACCCGGAAAATTGCTGCTCGTCTTCATAACAGTCCACGAAAGGCCGCAAAACATGGCGAGATGGGTCAGGTCGGGCCATTAAGACCATCCTTGTAGAAGATCGACACGTCATCCGAATGGCTTTGCAGGACAGATCTGCATCCTCGTCGGCAATGGCGCAACAGCGGAACAGTGTAACACATCGTATACTATCAGGGGTGACAGTCCATCGCCGTTTACTACGACATGGGTTACGTGCGCGTCGTCCACTTCTCCGCCTAGCTTTGACGAATGTGCAGAAGCAATGGTGTATGGAACAACGTCACTGGGACGGGAACGGCATCAGAGTTTTCAGATGGATCCAAGAATGGCAACAAACAGAGTTTTCGGACGAATCCACTTACTGTTTGTTTGAAAATGACGGCTGCATTTTGATTCGCTGCAGACAAGGGGAGCGGCATCACAGTGACTGCATTCGCACAAGACATACAGCGCCAACTCAAGGCCTTTTAGTGTGGGGTGCTATTGGGTGCTACAAAAAAATCATCCAGTACACGGTGACTAGTGTGACCTATGTGTATGACATCCTGTGTACCGTAGCCATACTCCAGACGCCATTTTTCAGCAAGACAATGCACGACCACATGTTGCTGCACGAACTCGTGCCTCCTTGGTATCTTCTTGTCCTCACTGGACGTCAACATTTTGGCACGGCCCTTCAGCTCTCCAGGCTTGTGTGGAATTTTGTGAAATGACGGGGGCAATGCTGTGACCCAATGTCAACCAACTTTGGAAACGTCAATGCAGCATGGATGGACATATCTCTGGAAACCATTCGCTGCATATACGCGTAGATACCCTATCGCACGGAACAAGTTATCAGGGCCCCGGGCGGACCCTGTGCCTAATAGGCAAAAGAACACATGCCGAACCGAGGTCACTGATGCTAATCATTTCTGCAGAACCTACTAATGTAGATATCCTACCTCTAGTCGTTCAAAGAGTTCTGTTTTTTCTCAAGATGAGTGTAGAAACAGGTGTTCCTGGCGTATAAAAGTAACTGAAAGAGTTGTAAATAAATAAGCCACCAGATTCGAATGGAATTCCAATCCGATTTTGCAAAGAGTATTCTACGACATTGTCGCCTTATTTAGCTTCCATTTATCGCTAATCTCTCACCAGGGCAAACTCACAAGCGACTGGAAAAAAAGCGCAGGTGACTCCTTTATGTAAAAGCGTACAGAAACGTACCTGAAAATTACACATCAGTTTCCATAACATCGGTTTGGTGCTGAAACTCTGTACATATTCTCAGTTCGAATGTAATCAATTTTCTTGAGACAGACAAACTTACGTCCACAATTCCGCACGCATTTAGGAAGCAAACATGTGATTGTATCGATTCTCCACACAGGGGATTCAGCTGTTCCTACGGATGTAATTTTATGCGGTTATTAGTTCTACACAAAAATTTGAACAGGACCTTTTTGTAGAAAATTTAATGCACTTAAGTTTTATATTGGGATACGTTTTCACTGAAGGTCACGATTTCCGAGGTATTCAAGAAATACGTATAAAAGTTACCTTAAAACGCTCCTCGCCCCTCCCGTCTTCCTCTCTCATCCCAACAGTCAAGATTTCTGGTATGTTGTTCATGGTACTCCGTGCTACTACTGTAAGAAAATTTCTGCCCGCACCCCCTATTCGTGGCATTCTATCAATTTTAGTCTCTGTTGATTGGGATATTGCGCCACAAGAATGGTTGGATATTCCGTTAACAGTGCTAATGTAAACGTGCCCGTGAGGGCAATGAAAGAAAAACCATCATTTTAAACGTTACAATAAAACTTCATAGGTTGACAAGTCTTGTAGTAGAACAGTAGACAACTTGCAGTGATAACGGTTCAGCATTGAATACAGACCTGATAGTCGTTTAAGAATTCCTTTCAGAGGCGATAAATCCTAATTACGTGAATTTCAAATCTTTCACATAAGTTACTAGAACCCTGAACACCTGATATATTCTTTGTACTTACAGATCCCGACTCCAAGCTTGCGTTATGCATTCTTTGTTTGGTAGATATTTACTCGACATTTATTCAACACTGCTTTTCGTCGGCCGAACTCAGAAGGATGGAGACGGACTTAAGAAGCCTATCGAAGTTGGTGGAGAGAAATTTCT
Source organism: Schistocerca americana (assembly GCF_021461395.2). Taxonomy (NCBI): domain Eukaryota; kingdom Metazoa; phylum Arthropoda; class Insecta; order Orthoptera; family Acrididae; genus Schistocerca; species Schistocerca americana. The sequence continues at coordinate 290,466,055 of NC_060123.1, read as the reverse complement.
GCACCGAAACCCCAAACGGGGGCCTTTAGATCGAACTGCGACCTGAAATAGTTGTGGAAGGATGAGGGAAGTCATAACCCACCCTGCTGCACACAGGCTGATATATGGCTGAGCCCCTCACCGACAACAGACAGACTCTCTCGGAACAGGGCAGTCTTCACTTGCAATGGAAGAAGCATATTTCATCATAACGTCCCTCGCAGTGCCGAGGGAATCAGCAAGATGTCTCTTCGAAACTATCAATAATGGATCGGTTTCTTTTTTTCTACAGCGTCGCTCTCAGACGTCCGACCCGTCAGCCGGAAGACTCAACGGAGGAGCAACACCTCTGAAGATGTCCAGAGCAGTTTTGGACGAAACGTTAGGAACAGAAGGATTTCGTGGACCACGACATTATATCCCGAAAACTTTTCCAGCAGCAGTAATGGAGAATATTGTGCATTGTGTGGGAGACAAAAAGCTAACAGCTGTAAAAAATTACTATAGTTCCTAATCTACACACACCAAAAAAAGTTTTCCATCACACTGGGTCCAAGAACTCCTAAAGACAGACGTTGACTGTGGATATTGTATCACAGACACAGACCCTTTGACTGTTCAAAGATGTCACTAAATCCGCCCAAAGATGTAAACAACCACGCATGAGCAGCGCCTATTAGACGGAGGGGGTCCACCGGCCGATCAGTTCCAGCCTTTCCACCCGGTAGGAGGTACATGGTTCGCGTTGTCTGTAGTTCAACCGTGCCTAGACCGTCGATACCGCGGTTCGATCGCGCCCGCATTGTTACTTTGGACCAGGAAGGGCTCTCAACAAGGCGTCTCGGAGTGAAACAAAGCGAAGTTGTTCGGACATGGAGGAAATACAGAGAGACAGGAAATGTCAATGACATGCCTCGCTCAGGCCGCGCAGGGGCTATTACTGCAATGGATGACCGCCACCTACGGATTATGGCTGGGAGGAAACCTGCAGCAACGCCACGATGTTGAATAAAGCTTTCGTGCAGCCACAGGACGTCGTGTTACGACTCAAACTGTGCGCAATAGGCTGCATGTTGCGCAACTTCACTCTCGACTTCCGTGACGAGGTCCATCTTTGCAACCACGACACCATGCACCATGAACGCTATCGAACCTGCCTCGGATAGATTGAAAAGGGCTGTTTATGGACGACGTAAACCACCAACAACTCTGAGGGATCTACGTGGAATCGCCATTGACGTGTGGGACAATCTGGACCAACAGTGCCTTGATGAAACGAATACGGGCATGCATCAATTCTAGAGGACGCGCTACTGGGTACTAAAGGTAGATGTGTGAACAGCAATCTGTACCACCACCTCTGAAGGTCTCGCTATATGGTGGTGCAACATGCAATGTGTAATTTTCTTGAGCAATAAAAAGGGCGGAAACGATGTTTACGTTGATCTCCATTCCGATTTTCTGTATTGGTACAGGAACTCTCGGAACAGAGGTGATGAAAAGCTTGTTTTGATGTGTGTATTTCAGTTCGTTATAGAGTGTGTTGGTGAAAGGAGCAAAACGAATTGCCAGACAATTGTAGTGGTAGCCATAGTTAGGTGTAACGTATTCTTCATTAATGTTGGAAGAAGATATAGTGATGGAATGGAGTAGTGCTTCAGCTTTATTAATGTATAATTATTAGCCAATGTGTAGGGAAACAACTGACTATGTATACTAATAATCTGAGCATTAATGATTGCAGCCTGTGTTCGAGTTACACGTAAAGAATTACAATGTGATAAAAAAAAGTCTGGCACCACAGGCAGATGCAACAGTTATTGTCTTGTGCAGTGTCCAATGGAAACACCATCCTGTAGCAGCTGACAATCGCTAATGTTTGTCTCTCATTTTTTCGCTGCATGATATAGCGTAAAAAACAGTTAGTGTAAAACGTCAATTAACATTAGATTGAAAATCACTTCCTTAGTTATTGTGCCGTTACGTTAGGTGTCATAACTGGAACTTTTCTTTACTAATAACATAAATTGGGCAGCACTGTTTACATAACACACATTATCACGCAAATTACGTTGGAGTTTCATTTCCTTATAATGTTGTTCACATTTCGATGCGCACAGAAATAATCGAGCTCTTGATCTTATAATTTTTTTCTTTTCTTTTTTTAAGATCGGGAATATTGTTGCTGTACGACTAAATTTCTCAGACAGCATACACTTCAATATCCAATGATCTCCCTTTGTTCAGAGATATTGTGATACCATTTTCGACGAGGCTACCTTCCTAAGGACGCGTCCGCGGCAACCAATATCGCTACACACTACCTAATTGGGCTTATCCGTGGGCGTCATCGACATTCATATCAATACAAACAACTCTGGCGGACAGGCTTTGGATCAATGAGTGTACCTTTTCCATGCAGTTGCTCTGAGATACTAAACATTTGCACCTCACGATCATACATTTCACGCAAGTTTGACGTTGGTTGCAATCTGTGTTGATGGTGTTGCAATTTTAATGGCCATCTGTATGTATGTATGTACATGGTACATATTTTTTTTCTTTAGCTTTCTTTCCTTTTGCATTGTCTGTTTCCAATAGATCAAAAGCACATCGCTGAATTTGTGATGTGATGTTCTCTTCTGAAGACTCAACGATATATTTTACATAAGTAGTGTATGACCTTCAAATCATCTGTCTACTAATATTATCTTACCGTTTGCCTGACATGTTTGCTGTGTTGTGTTGGTGTACTAGAAACAAACTGCCCGGGCTAACAGACCGACAACCATAAACTGAGAGGTCTGATGATACATTTCCGCATATCTGCTTGTGTTTATAGGGTGTTACCTCACGTGAAAAAGTCTGTTGTTACGTTACGTACAATGTGAAAGTACGACTGTCTCTCATCCAGAACACAGTATGATTCAAACCAAAAATACAACTGGGAAATATTACTAACTGTCGAATTATTAAAAAATGGAAGCATGACTACACAGGTTGTCACACATCTTCTACGTTAGCAGAAAAGTCATACGTCTGAAGTTTAGAAATGAGCAAAAACAGTATCTAGAAAGTTAACTGTAGAGATTGTAAAGATTAAAAAAACGAATGTCTTCCCAAAGCAGTACGTAAATGGTATGTGTGAATATTTAACACCCGGATTAAAATAATTACAAAAAATTTTTATGAGGAACATTATAGTGATTGAACAGGATCAGAAGTTTCCTGCAGTATTGGCGAAGAGAGGAACATGTCGAACTCATTTGCTCGACAAGATAATACGTATGCTAAGGGAGGAAGAAAAACTTCCACCGTACTTGAGAAACTGTGGAGAGTAATAACAGCAGGGAAAGACAGAGAGTGGAAAATATCCAGCAAATAACAACGGCGATCGGTGCAAGTACTAATACGAAACGAAAAGATTGACACAGGAGTGGAATTCGTGGCGTGGTGCATCCGACAATCAGTAGACAATTGACTCAAAAGTAAAGAGGCAAAGAAAGCAAAGACAAATTACAGGCATTATAATTATACTACAATAAATCAGACCTACATCTATATCTATTCTCTGTACGCCACAGGAAGCGCATGCTGCATAGGAATCTCACTGTGTCACTTACTAGCGCTTCTTACTGTTCAGTATGAAGCACAGAAGAATGATTTCTTAACTATAGGTATGCGTGCTGTGGTTAGTCTCATCTTTCCTACATTGCCCCTACGTAAATGATACCTAGAATGGTTGTTATATGGTCCTAGATTCTTCACTTAGCACTAGTTTTTTCCCACTCTAATGTAAGAAATCACGTGTATTGCCGAGGCTTGACTGGTCTTCATTGTGTTGAAAGGGCTATGTAGCATCTTAAAGAACCATTAGTTTTTTTGCAGTCAAGCTGCTAGACAGCGGTAGCTCTTCGTTTAGTACAATAAATAAATAAATGAAAGGCATGGTTTCACGTTTACTCACGAATGACGAAATTTTGCGAGAATTGGAGCATATTTTTCTTGGCAAGGAAAGTGAAGACCACGATATCGACGAGTAAGATGAAGATCTTGAATTTTTGCTAGAAGAACAGGGCCAAACTTCAGGTGGGTATTACTCGCTTTGATTTCGTAAACCTTTTGTTGAATAGTTGCGTTCTTTCCTTATTTTTCTCCATTTTCTGAACCATGAAACACGTGTTTTGTTTGTTAGGCCTTCAGGAAAGGCAGCAAGAAAAACGCTGCAGAACAGTGCAGCAAGTACAAAATCGCCATGGGCAAAGACCCTTGTTTCAAAGTATATGACACACAAAAATTGTCCCATGAGATAAAAATCTGTAACAGCTTATTCTTATGGATGTTAGGTTGTAAGTTTGCAGTCATTTTAAGTAAAATAGAGGACTAGAGCCGTAAATAAGAACTACTTTCACTTTAGAAAACTTACATATTTTTTGCAAAACTAACACAAAGAAAGAAAACTTAACATTCAGAGAAGCTGGAAATATGTAATCCAAAATAAGAAGTTTCAGGCTTCCATAAAAGAGTAGTATTACGTGAATTGTATCAAAATTTTATTGGCAATGAATGTGCCGATGACGATATGGATGATTGAGGTGAAGATTCTGAATTTCTGCAAGATGAACATCGTCAAACTTCAAGTAAGGTAATGAAAATATACTGAAAAAGCATGAAAATGACCAACTTCCTAAGAAGCGGCAAGGTATTACGTGAATTGTAGCAACGTTTTCTTGGCAATGAATGTGAGGATAACGTTATCGATGATTTACGTGAAGATTCAGAATTTCTGCAAGAAGAACTTCGTCAAACTTCAAGTGAGGTACTGAAAAATAAATTGAAAAAGCATAAAAATGGTCAACTTCCTAAGAAACGGCAAGGTTTACTTGGCTGGCAAGCAGAATATTAAAGCTCGTTCTTGAAACTTTGTGCACAGGCTTTCAGAGAATAGCTCGTGTCTAACTTCACGTGGTTGTAAGCTTAAGACATTTCGGATCCCTTTGTCGCTCTACCATGTATTCGAAGAAACGTGAGACTTTTCGTCGTGTCCTGCTTTGCACACGTTTTATAGTCACTGTTAGTCCTTTGTGGTACGGTTCACACACGTGAGTAACATTCTAGGAATGGTCCCGTGGACGTTTTGTAAATAATCTTCTTTGTAGGCTGGGCTGAGTGCATTTCCCTCTTAAGTATTCACTGAACAGAAGTCTAACGTATTGTATGTCCAAGAGGCAACTTATGAGATGTTTCCATGTTATATCCTACGAGACTTACTTCTGAATATTTGTGTTAGTTGGCTGATCCCAGTTGTGAAACACTGATATTGTACCATAGGCTACTATGTTTTTAGTTATTCTAAAGTGGACAATTGTACATTTCTTAACTCTCAGAGCAAATTATCAATGTTTGAACATCAATATCTGACTGAACATTTGTGCTACGACTTATAACTGTGCTTCTTTATAGATAACTACATCATCAACGAAAAGTCTGAAGTTTCTACTAATATTCTTGACAAGGTTATTCGGTTAGTTCAAAATTAATTCACTGACTACGAACACCTAGACATTAGCAATACTGGATGTAGATTCACCACCCAATAGTGATATATATAAGTTTGTGCCGTACCGGGACTGGAAATCGGATTTCCCGCTTATCACGAGCGGTAGCCTTAACCTCTTCGTTTGGCCGTGCACGCTCCCTGGACCGGTCCGGTCCAGACGTTCACATGTCACACTATCTACATCCTTATACTGCAGTCCACTAAATTCGTCACCTAAGCCTCGCAACATTACTCAGATTTCAGAAACAGTGAGAATCAGAGAACGAGGCGTCGAGAGATTTATCATCATTTGTCCTTCTCTTGTAATACTTACGAGGGAAACTCCCTGTCACAAGCCCCGCCCCCCCCTCCCCCTCAGATTTAATGGTAAGTGGGCCCAGTGGATAATCTGTCAAAAGCTGAACACAGATCAAGCGTGAAAACAGGTGGAATGTGTACTGAAATCTGAAAAATAAATAAATAAATAAAAAGAGTGAAAGAACGGCCAAGGACAAGAAGCGCGACATAAATCAACCAGGAGATGCAAGGGCGTAGTGGTCAAGTAGTCACTGTCCTCTGCAATGGACGGGCCGTGTCCAAACCTACCTCGTGTCAATTTTGATTTCTTTTTTTCTTTCGCAGCTCACTGTGTTCGAATTTGTGTCTGTGTCGGGGTGTAGCGTCCGTTTCGAACAGCGAAGTGTAAGCAAGGGACCAATAATGACTGTTGATCCTGCACAACTACTCTGTTAGCAGCTGAAAGGAAGTGGCTTTCGAATGGGAACCACAAACGTTTGCTGACAAGGCGACAAGTCATCCGAGTCCTCCACCAGAAAACACGCCTGGTGTGTCATACACGGCATTAGTGACAGTACGTGTGTCATATGATATGAATCTCTTACTGATACACCTAAATCGTACTCCTGATGAGTCAGTGAGATATTCCACCTCGCCTGATTTAGGTGTTCGAATGAATGTGAATGTGATCACTCCCAAGGAAATGATGAAAACGTAAATAGTTTGTCATGTAAGCTGCAGTAAATGCCGGCAACAAATTTACAATCACACAGTTTCTCTGTGCTCTGACATAACATATGTTTCTAACGTCTTTGAAGTTTCGTTCCGTTTTAGAAGTTTTATCTGTTGAATTCCTTTGTTGTAACAAAGTTCACACCTATTTCTTAGTTGTTTTCATTTCTGTGAGTCGTCTATGTGGTACCTTGTCTGCTCTCACTATTCGTCAGGTTTACTTGTGACGGTAACGTGTTCTTAAAAATGGTTCTAATGGCTCTGAGCACCATGGGAGTTAACTTCTGAGGTCATCAATCCCCTAGAACTTAGAGCTACTGAATCCTAACTAACCTAAGGACATCACACACAACCATGCCCGAGGCAGAATGCGAACCTGCGACCGTAGCGGTCACGCGGTTCCAGACTGTAGCGCCTCGAACCGGTCGGCCACTAACGTGTTCTTACCACGTGACTCATATTCTATAACCAATGTATAGTATAACAACCGCCAAGACTATAGAATAAGAACAAACATTTCAGTGACCGGACGGACAGCTCATAATGTTGTGGAAAAAAAAAAAAAATAAGAACAAGTGGCACGAGGAAGTTTTGAACACGGCTCCTCCGCTTGGCAGTCCAACAACGTGACCACTTGGTGGTGTAACTATGCTCAGTATTGCACTTGCTAAGCTCGGACCGTTCACCTTTCCTATTTTGCTTTTTTTCACTGTTCAGTACACCTTCTTCCTGTGTTTATGTTTGATCTGTGTTCAGTTTTTGATTGGTTATTCATCGGGACATCTTACCACTAAATCTGAGGGGGGGTGCGACGGGGGATTTCCCTTGTTAGATGCATGTCTGAAAGAACAGACACTACTGACGATGCACAGCTGAACGAAATACTTAGAAATTAATTCACGGATTGCGAATTTCTTGACCTCATCTGTGTTAGGTATTAATGGGCGAAGAATTTACTGGACTGCAATATAAAGATGTAGACAGTGTGATATCTGGATATTTGGGGCGGTCCTGGGAGTGTGCACTGATAGCGGAAGTGGTTAAGGCGACCGCTCATGATAAGTAGGAAATCCAGGTTTTCAACAAATTTTCAGCTACATCTACATGATTACTCTACAGTTCACAACTAAATGCCCAGCCCAGGGTTTATTGAAACTCTTGTAAGCTACTTCCTACCGTTCCACTCTCGAAGAGCGCGCGGGAAAATGAACACGTAAATCTTCCTATGTGAGCTCCGATTTCTCTTATTTTATTACGATGATCATTTCTCCATATGTCGGTGGGCCCCAAAAATATATGTTCACACTCTGAGGAGAAACCTGCTGATAGAAATTTCATGAGAAGTTCCTGCCAGAGTAAGAATGGAAATGCCGTGTGGCTAGGGCCTCCCGTCGAGTAGACTGCTCGCCTGGTGCTTCTTTCGAGATGACGCCACTTCGGCGACTTGCGTGTCAATGGGGATGAAATGATGACGATAAGGACAACACAACACCCCGTCCCTGAGCAAAGAAAATCTCCGACCCAGCCGGGAATCGAACCCGAGCCGCTAGGCATGACATTCGGTCTCGCTGGCCACTCAGCTACCAGGAGCGGACCCTGCAACAGCAAAGAACGCCTTTGTTTTAATGACTGCCACGCCAATTCGTGCATCATATCCGTGACACTTTCTCGCCCATTTCTCTATAATACAAAATGACCTGCCTTCCTCAGAACTTTTTCCTTGTTCTCCGTCAGTCCTACCTGATGCGAATCCCACACTGCGCAGCAATACTCCAAAAGAAAGTGGACAAGCGTAGTGTAACCAGTCTCTTTAGTAAACCTGTTACATCTCCTGAGCGTTCTTCCAGCAAATCGCAGTCTTTGGTTTGATTTATTTGCTAAGTATTTAGCTGAATATACAGCCTTTAGATTTGTGTGTTTTATCGCGGAAGTGAAATTTAATGGATTCTTTTTTGTTTTCATGTGAATGACTTCACGCTTTTCGTGATTTGGAGTCAACTGCCACTTTTTGCACTATACAGACGTATTGTCTAAATCATTTAGCGTTCGTTTTGATCGTCTGTTGATAGCAGTATCTGCAAACAATCTAACACCACTGCTCAAATTACCTCCTAAATTGTTTATGTAAATGTAAATGTCGTGTGACTAGGGCCTCCCGTCGGGTAGACCGTTCGCCGGGTGCAAGTCTTTCGATTTGACGCCACTTCGCGACTTGCGTGTCGATGGGGATGAAATGATGATGATTAGGACTACACAACATCCTGTCCGTGAGCGGAGAAAATCTCCGACCCAACCGGGAAGCGAACCCGGGCCCTTAGGATTGACATTCTGTCGCGCTGACCACTCAGCTACCGGGGGCGAACATCGTTTATGTACATCAGGCGCAACAGAGGGCCTATAACACCACCTTGGGTAACGCCAGAAATCGCTTCCGTTTTACTCGATGACTTTCCGTTAACTGCTACAAACTGCGATCTTTCTGACTGGATATCACGAATCCAGTCCCACTAATGAGGCGACATTCCATAGGTCCGCAGTTTAATAAGAAGGTGCTTGTGAAGGGCGTCAAAAACCTTCTGGAAATCTAAAAATATGGACTCAATTTAACGTCCCCTGTCGATAGCACTCATTACTTCGTGAGAATAAGGAGCTAGTTGCATTTCACAAGAACGGTGTTTTCTGAATCCGTGATGGCTATTTGTCAATAAATCGTTTTCTTCGAGGTGATTCATAACATTCGAGCAGAGTATATGTTTCAAAGTTCTACTGAAAATCGGAGTTAGTGATATGGGTCTGTAATTCAGCAAATTACTTCTATTTCCTTTCTTGAGTCGGCGTGACTGCGCAATTTTTCAGTCTCTGGCTATAGATTTTTCTAGGACCTATCGTATCACCATGCTCTGAAAGGAACCTCTCTGGTATACAGTCTGGACCGGAGGCCTTGTCTTTCTTAAGTGGTTTAAACTATTTCGCTACACGAAGGATGCCTGCATCCAAGTTACTCATATTAGCAGTTGTTCTTAATTATATTTCTGAAATATTTACTACGGCTTCCTTCGTGAATGAACTTCGGAAAACAGTGTTTAGTAACTCTGATTTAGTGCCGCTGTCACAATAACATCGCCATTGTTATCGCACAGTGAGGGTACTGACTGCACCTTGCCCCTGGTGTATTTGTATACGACTTTGTAATTAATAGGAGTGAAAGGGAAGCGTTATCTATGGGATGAGAGTAGGGTCACAATGAAACACACAGAAGCAATTTATAAGGACGTTTATTGAACAATATTGGTCGAGCTACGCACAAAATTTCGTAAGGAAGTGCCTATTTTCAGTAGTAGTCAATGTAAGTGTCATAAAGAGTGCTTTCAGGCTCCTCTAGAAAAGAATCTCCAGTTAGGCGATCCTCGTAATCTGTGGAGGCGTGATGGTGGCGAGCTATGGCGTCAGAATCCACCTGGAGACGGCTTGATCGCTTCCTATTGGCTAAGGGATGCCAACCCTTACAATGTAGCGAGGATTCTCGTTGACGCTGGTAGCTTGAAAGGTTTCAGACGACAACTCAATTGTTTCTGCTGGAGAGAGTCGGGTGGAGGCTATAACCGAGTGCAGGTGTGTAAATAACGTCACTGTCGATGTGGTTACATATGTTTAATTATTTCCTACATCAAGAGGGTGCATTGGATGAGTTGTACGTGGGGCATCGTCAAGATTGGATGCGTATGTGATGTGTGAAGCCAATTATGGCCTCGAATTTAAAGTTTCATTAATAGCACCTGTGGTAGTGCACCTAACTTGGTTCACGGCGCAGAACAGGTATGATGACGTGCTATGAACCATTATTTGCTTTTTTGTGTCCGCAATGTAGACATATGACAGACTGGGTAATCATTTTATGCGACCATGTGGTGGTAGAACGCAATGGCGGGAATTAATGTGCGGAAAAGAACACATGGTGGCTCTACAATTTTATTGAAGAGCTCTTTACTGAGAAGCAGATCGTCATTTTCCTATAATCATAACAGTTACAGCACTGATCCATATATGAATCGATAGCGGAGCAGTATCCTCTGCAGGACAGGGGACATCATCGTCCTCAGAAGACGTTAGTTGAGAGAAAGAAACACTGTTAGATGTAGCTGATTTTGTACATTTCCAACCACAGATCTCACGTGTAGAATTAGTCTGCTGAAACCACATGATGGGGGAGGTCTTTTGAAGTGACAGAACTATTGTGATCCATTTTTAGAGGTTTCTTTACAGTGGCTGTATGCCATGGAGGAGCCCACGTTTACGAACTGTTTACTAGGTACATATGTTCTTCTAAGATTTAGTTACAGTCAACCTATTTATAGAGTCTCATTGACAACGGAGACTAATAATTAATGACACCAATTTAATCTGAGAGCCCACATTGTCTTTGTAAAAACATTTGATTACTTGAACAGAAATAAGCGCTGACAACGCATTAATCATATTACCCGAAACTGGAAGGCATAAATACAAGAAGGTGTTAATGTATCAATAGCTTTTTTTAAAATACTTTGTACAGACAGCGGTTTAATAATAGACAGTGCCTTAACACTAAAACAGCTGCGCGGAGTGGCCGCGCAGTTAGAGGCGCCATGTCACAGACTGCGCGGCCCCTCCCGCCTGAGGTTCGAGTCATCCCTCTGGCGTAGGTGTGTGTGTTGTTGTTAGCATAAGTTAGTTTAAGTAAGTTTGAGTAGTGTGTAAGTCTAGGGACCGATCACCTAAGCAGTTTGGTCCCTTAGAAATTCACACACATTTCAACATTTGAACAATGAAACATTACTGGGGCGCCACCATGAAGACAGAAGTCAAGTGACACTATGTCCTGTGTGAAGGCCTTTTACCTTATGCTTTAAACATGTAAGAAAATAAATTTTTTAACAAGTGAACTAGTGTTTAGCAGGTAATAGTGATGAATAAACACTTGCTCAGGTTGTATATCGAAAAGAAATTCGGAAGTCGTGCTAAATGTTTCAAAGATACAGTTTAGAAGACTACGCGAACCCATCAAACAAGATACAATGTAAAATTTATATCTCTGATGCACGGTTATTACCGATTACGTCAATCAGCAATTAACAGTTAAGAATGACGCTACTTTCCTTTATCTGTTGCCCTGGACAAGGAACTTTGTTTCCTTTTAAGTTCAGTCTCATCGAAACCTTCTCCACGAAGTGTGTTTCTAGACGATCTAGCGTGTTGCAACGTCGCCACAGAAAAGTGCTACAGCGTTTCACATACGCCAGACAAATTGGTCGCATCTGTCTCCCTGTTCTTCTGGCACACTCAACCGGACAAGGCGTTTTCCGCTAACGCATTTTCTCCATCAGAAAGAATCGTTTCCTTTTCTTTCATATACGTCATACCGTCATTTTTCTGCGGAGACAGCCTCCCATTATTGCCTGTAGAGTGACAAATTGTTTCATTAATCTTTATATTTTGCAACCGTTTCTACGAAAGAATCCCTGCAATATCGTGTGACAGGCGCTTGCTTTCTTCGGATCATATTAATTCCATTCGTTCTTCGTGCAGAAGTAACTATTAATATTCCTACAGCACTGTTCCCGATGATTAAGAAGTCCTTTAAACAAATTAGGTCCAAAATTAGAGCCTCAGCTTTTCTAGTTAAGTGTAGTATGGCGTGACAGCATCTTTAGATTTGGTAACTACATTTCCGGCCCTAGTTACTAATATTTTGAAAAACTGCTCTGTCGTTTTGTAAAGCACGCAGTTAATGGCTACTTTACCGCGTTTCCAAAATTAATGTGTATTTCAAATCATTGTCATCCGTTTCTTGAAATGTAAAAACAGACTTCCCATCATTGTTTTTATGTTTTCTCACAGACTGAATATCTCGTTTGTAGAGTTATTGATATTTTATTGATTTTGGCACCGAAGGAAACGATTTACTATTCTTTCGTTAAAACGCCTTTTTCTAGGAGAATGAGTGCCTATATTAACTCCATAATATTTAATTTTCCTGCTTCTCAGTTTTTACAGAGATGTCTATGTACTTACTAAACGGAATCATGTACCTTTGTGAAATGAGAGTGCTTCTGCTATTATGGAGAGAAATTTCGGCGGGTAGAGTGAGTCAGTACTTTTATATTGGCGTAAAAGTTGACCGCATGGTCGGCAAGAAAGATGGCGTCAGCCAGATGGTGAATGTTGGATGCACCTCCACCTATATCCTGATTTCACTTTAGTTGCTCATGGCCGCAATGATACATGTGAAATGAAGACTGACATGGTTAGGTGGTTTTGAGGTAATATCTCCGTCTTTTGCCGATATTGGTACTGGCAAGACATCGGTTCCATGAATTCAAAACGTTCGCAAACGTTTTAATTTTTAGCTTATACTTTTTGCGTAATTTCCGATCTGCTATAGTAATTATTCATTTATTTCATTAATTTTGAAGTTAAATTAACATAGGTGCGTTGGCTTCGTGTGCTCTGGGTGCGCTGGCTACGTATGCTCTGGATCCTGTTGCGCTTATCATTAAGTTTTGATGCAGCTCTCCAGAAAAAACCTCGGTACAGTCGGCCACAGGTTCTGTTGTTACGCAAATGTCGTATTGTTCCGTGAAATGCTTCGACGTATAATTTATAGAGCATCGAAATCTCATCTCAATGGAAGTGCAGTGTTCCATCAGTCACCAGAATTACTTTACTGTGAAACATGACAGATGCTGGGAGTGTCGAAGACTTATACAGTCAGGAAATGTCAGTTCAGATAGAACGTGCGATGGAAGCGCTGACACGGCGCGATGGTCGGACGGCCCTGCGCCCACCACCGCTAGATAGCGAAGACATCGTTTTCAAAGTGGCAGGGTATTTCACGTCATCGTAGCTCAGCAAACAAGCAAGAAATATTTCTAAATTATATACACACACCTTCCTTGTAAATCACTCTACCTACTACTAAAAACCAAATCAGAATCGCAGCAGTTGTTCCTGAGACTTTTGACAGATACGACTGCTATCAAAAATTATGTTATATAGTTTCAGAGCAACAATTTTCGGATTTTGTCCTTTACTTGTCCTGAGAAACCTTCCTTTTTGCCACATTTTATTATTTTATGTTAACGGGAAGCATCCTACTGGTTTTTATGAGTGAGCTTGCGGTGTAAAAAATGGCTGTATCTTTTGACTGCATAGACTTACAGGTTAAATACTGCACATCACCAAGAAGCTGTAGAAGTAGATGTGAGAAAAATTTCCACTTGATACCTCGACCCGTCCCTGAGATGAAGGGGTCTTAACAGTCGGATAGACAGACAGATGTGATAATATAAGGGTTCTGTTTTTACCGATTGGGAAACGGAATCCTAAAAAAGGCGAGAGGAAGTCGGTAACTATCCTTTGCCAGCTCGAAAAGATTACCTGAAAAACTTACTAAAAAAGTTGCCCTCAGAAGCGCCACCGTAGATTCCTCTGCAAAGAGGAACTATTCACGTCTATTTTCTAAAACTTCCTGCCTATATTATTTGTGGCGTTAATAAAGTGAAATGGCCAAGAAGGTTGCGGGGAAACGAATAAAAGAGATAATTTCCCTGTGACTCGATTGGAAAATTAACCAAATACTCGTCTCTGATACCGAGCGAGGTGGCGCAGTGGTTAGCACACTGGACTCGCATTCGGGAGGACGACTGTTCAATCCCGTCTCCGGCCATCCTGATTTAGGTTTTCCGTGATTTCCCTAAATCGTTTCAGGCCAATGCCGGGATGGTTCCTTTGAAAGGGCACGGCCGATTTCCTTCCCAATCCTTCCCTAACCCGAGCTTGCGCTCCGTCTCTAATGACCTCGTTGTCGACGGGACGTTAAACACTAACCACCACCACCATCGTCTCTGATCGGAAGAAAAATGCCCATTAAACACTCTGAGAAAGGACAGAAACGGCGCACCACACATCTGCAAACTTACGAATAGTATTCTGGAGAGCATTGTAATGCACTCGGGTACAATGCTGTAGTCTTGGTCACTGTGTCTCGTACACTAATGGTGACAGCAGACGGCACCTGACAGCACTGGAAGGGAGCGCCGCGCTGCAATACCCAAGAGTGTCTTCGGCAGCCGCGATTTGCCTGCTGCTCCACACAGCAAGGTCGGTCGCGACCACAGGCGAGTCAGCCGACACGAACACCAAAACAACGGTGAAGTGTCGAACTTGGGCTCCTTATACAAACGTATAAACGCCATGTAAACTGTATCTACTTAATGCCACCTGCAGCAAGAGATTCTCACATGGAGCTTCATCAAAGCTGATTTAATTATTATCATGCTTTTTTACTTAACTAATTTGATTTTCTATCATTCCTTTGCTTGCTCAGTGTTTGTTTCTGGTCCGTTAACAATTTCCTGGGCACGTTTGGAATGACGGTTTGTAATTTTTTACGCGACAGTCTGAAACACAAAATTTGTAATTGTCATTTTTTATATCATTATTTGAATGCGTGGTGTCCGTTCTTTTGGGTATATCTGTAAGAACAGATATCACGCATTTATATAATCGGTTCACCTCGATGGGCGCTGAATCCACAATCTTCAGTGCGGATACACATTTACGTTGGACCTCCAGTGGGAATCTAAAAT
Source organism: Schistocerca americana (assembly GCF_021461395.2). Lineage (NCBI taxonomy): Eukaryota > Metazoa > Arthropoda > Insecta > Orthoptera > Acrididae > Schistocerca > Schistocerca americana. Next base: position 290,450,881 of record NC_060123.1, on the reverse strand, counting down.
TAGCGAACATTGATGGCATGGTGGGGGACTGTGGATAGGTGGCAACGGGTGGGTGTGTAAGTCGGCTGTGGAGCATGTTAAGGTAGTCCGTGCATTTGCTGTACACACTGTGTCTGGGTTTCGAAGTGGTTAACGCCTGGTAAGGAGGAGATCCCAGGTTCGAGTCTCGGTCTGGCGTACATTACACTCATCGCCACTGATTCCGCATAAAGTCTCGATGCAGCTGATATGATTAGTTCCTTCCCATTCCTGTCTTTCTTCCCCCCCCCCCTCCCCCCCACCTTCAGTTTACATAATATGACATGTATTATATTTAATTTTACGGGGTGGCCAGAAACAGTGTGAAAAGCTTGTGACGGTGTTGAAGGTGAAGTTGTGCTGAAAAAAATTGTTAAGAAAAAATCCATACGCTGCGCCAATTCAGAGATATTTCGCAATGAAGATAACCAATTAGGTCGTCACACGGACGAATTCTCGCAGCCTGGCAGAGAAGGTGTCACTAAACGTGTTCTTCGTTTAGTTTACTCGAACCGAAAAATGTAGCTTTTGCTCAACCAGCTTTCCGAAAAGGGCACATTATAACCGGTAATGAGCATTTTATCGAGTGATAAGTCACGGACCAACAGATTTCTGTGCATTATTGCATTTCAACGTGTGCAGGTCCCTGAATTTGTGCACCCAATGACCAGATAGACTAACTTCAGCGCTAAATTACTCAAAAACGGCACAACGCATGAATTCTTTTCTTAACAGTTAATTCTCTGCACAACCTTCCCTATAAAACCCTTACAAGCTTTCTCCACTGTTGATGACCACCCTCTGTATGAATTAAATTGTCGCAAGAAGAAGGTGGCTTTTATTTAGAAAACGAATTAAGTGTGTACAGTAAAATGGTGGCTTGGTGATACAGGTGACAGAGTATTTGATCAGACTTACTTAATGTTTCATAGTAGGCGAAAGAGTACATAGCACTTCTGTACAGTGACTGCTAAATCTCATAAAAATTTATTAACCTCATCTTAGTAGGTCACACCCTGTAAGTTGTATGTATGCATTTTGTTTTACTGTACATGTCATTGTTTATAGCAGTGAAGGGTATAGAAGCATGAACAGCATGTTTCTTAGCGTGTCCCGTTCATATAAATTTGAAATGTTTCTCATGATAAATTTAATTTGAAATTTACTGTTGTCTGATATTGATTTGCGCTGATATTTCACTGTTTTCTGAAGACATCGATCGTTAATTGGGCAGTCTGCGTGTTATTACTATCAGCAAAAAGTGTAAAAATCTAGACTGGAGGCTTGCAGTGAGTATAGTCGAGGGAATGGCTGATGTTGCAGGGAACATATCGACTCTAGGTGCTAGTAAGGTACCTTAGATGACGTGCAACATACACGCCGGCCGGAGTGGCCGTGCGGTTCTAGGCGCTACAGTCTGGAGCCGAGCGACCGCTACGGTCGCAGGTTCGAATCCTGCCTCGGTCATGGATGTATGTGATGTCCTTAGGTTAGTTAGGTTTTATTAGTTCTAAGTTCTAGGAGACTGATGACCTCAGAAGTTAAGTCGCATAGTGCTCAGAGCCATTTGAACCTTTTTTTTTTTAAACATACACAATAGGCTAACAGCTTGGTGTGATTTCAGAAATGAAGCAATAGAACGAGGAAATAAGACCGAAGAATAAGTCCTAAAGTGACAAAAACCAAGTAGAGTAAATCGAAAGAAGCATCGAAAGCTGGTACTGGAAAAGAGTCAAGCATAAAGCAAATACCGTGAGAGAAATTAATGAGACACCAACTATCTTACGCCAAATGTTCAGGAAGAGGAAAGAGACAAGATATCTGTTTCTGGTGCAGCAGTCTCCTGCTTTTTGCAGGCATTAATTACATGTCTTGCAGGACAATAAGTTGATCGGGATTTGGTAATATTAGTCGTAGGGGGTGGTCTGATTCCTACCCTGTTGCGAAATGAGCACAGGTCGATGCAGTTGATTATGAAACTGAGATTATCACTAGTAGCCAGGAGTATTTCTTAGAGAAAAATAGGAGCGATTCGGTGACTTCAGCACCATGCTACAGGATAAAAGGATCGTGACCAGTTCCAGCGGTTAATTCCAGCAGTTCATCGCCCTATTTTCATTTACAAGGAGCCATAAACCTATACATCGTACCGCTCCCCCGCTAGTATGTCGGCCACAGAAATCTAGTGTGCACCCTTTTGAATACCTGGGACTGATAGGCCGTTGTCTCTTACTTATGAGTATAACAATTTCAATATTTTAAGCAGGACAGTTTGGAACATTATTCTATTGCATATTATACAGTTCCATTACTGAAGAGCGAGATAGTTCTTGCAGTGCTAATGAATGGGCTCGGATTTGGAAGAAGCGCGGCTCAAATCTCTATCCTTTTATTTGCATTCGGCGTTTCCATAGATTCAGTCGTTAATTTTGCGCAAGGTAACTCTTTTTTCTGGTCCTTTTGGAGAAGAATTGGCTAAGTCGATACCAATCTGCGAGTACTATATAGCAGTATGGGCAGATATCTCTCAACATCCAAGTTTTTACACACTGCTTTTGGTGAAAATTGCAACAACAAGAAGGATGCACCTGACTACAATGAAATATATTCCTCAGATTAGATACACGACAATACACAAATGATTAGACTTATAGAACTGTGCACGCACTTTCATTGTCAGAATGGAATATAGTGTGAAGTACCACGTGCTGTGATCAGAGCCTCGGGATACCGTGACAAGGAATGGAAGAGGACCTGGGTACTCTTCAGGGAAACACACAGGCACGTGGTTTGTAGGCGCGTTCGTGAAACATCAACAGTCGTTGTAGGAGGACCAAAACGAACAAGTTTCCTAACTGCCGTATCTGAGACCTGTCTGATGGACGTCTTGATAGGCGGACATGCCAGTCAGGGAAGCCGTGGTATACGCCATTATTCAAAGAAGACTTGCACATTCCTTGTCACACGTGGCCAGGCATTGTCATGCTGAAATATGGCATTTGAGGTTGCCTGGAGGAGGCGCAGTCTCCAAAGAATTCCATGATGTAATGGTTGCTGTTCAGACTGCCCTCACTATATAATAGGCGAGATCGCATGTTATCGTCAATGCTGCCCCAAAATCATGATACGTGGCGTTTTCCCTCTATGGCGCTATATCCCACAGTGTTCAACACGGTAATATGTAACAAGTACACTGCCATCATTGTAGGACAATTTCAACAATGACTCTTCCAAAAACACATTACGCCACTCATCATGCCAGTAACGGCATTCACGTGCTCGTTACTGGCTGAGGCGAAGATAGTTTCTGGACAACGGTAACCGACGCTTTCCCTTTCTTGCCGCCAGTCCAGTCCTCAGCAAACCGCATTCAGCTGTCGACATCTGGACACGTATCTGAGTACTCCAACAGTGAGTCAAAAGTGTTGAAAGAGCTGTTCTATCGGTTACGGTCATGCGTACATGATGCCGGTCATTCCGCTCTGTGGTCACATTGTGTAGTACAGTAACCGCTTGTCACTGCGTACGACGCTCTTCCATCCACAGGTTCCGCAAAAATGTCACAGTTGTAGTACCGTGCCTTTTACGAGCCGCTCTGTAACAGTACGATGAATCCATTTCTCAGACATTATTCATTCAGTTCGAACTCACTTAGATGTTGATATTGGATCCTTTGACGTCTATGAAGCACACCAGCACTAGCTTGCACGTCTCCACTTCGTCTGACTATGCATCACCGACTGAGCGTGACGTAACACTGATTTTTCCGGACACACAAAAGAGGGCACTGACTGGCCTGCGTGCATGCCATGTCTTTGCGATCTCTGTCACTTACACTCCTGGAAATTGAAATAAGAACACCGTGAATTCATTGTCCCAGGAAGGGGAAACTTTATTGACACATTCCTGGGGTCAGATGCATCACATGATCACACTGACAGAACCACAGGCACATAGACACAGGCAATAGAGCATGCACAATGTCGGCACTAGTACAGTGTATATCCACCTTTCGCAGCAATGCAGGCTGCTATTCTCCCATGGAGACGATCGTAGAGATGCTGGATGTAGTCCTGTGCAACGGCTTGCCATGCCATTTCCACCTGGCGCCTCAGTTGGACCAGCGTTCGTGCTGGACGTGCAGACCGCGTGAGGCGACGCTTCATCCAGTCCCAAACATGCTCAATGGGGGACAGATCCGGAGATCTTGCTGGCCAGGGTAGTTGATTTACACCTTCTAGAGCACGTTGGGTGGCACGGGATACATGCGGATGTGCATTGTCCTGTTGGAACAGCAAGTTCCCTTGCCGGTCTAGGAATGGTAGAACGATGGGTTCGATGACGGTTTGGATGTACCGTGCACTATTCAGTGTCCCCTCGACGATCACCTGTGGTGTACGGCCAGTGTAGGAGATCGCTCCCCACACCATGATGCCGGGTGTTGGCCCTGTGTGCCTCGGTCGTATGCAGTCCTGATTGTGGCACTCACCTGCACGGCGCCAAACACGCATACGACCATCATTGGCACCAAGGCAGAAGCGACTCTCATCGCTGAAGACGACACGTCTCCATTCGTCCCTCCATTCACGCCTGTCGCGACACCACTGGAGGCGGGCTGCACGATGTTGGGGCGTGAGCGGAAGACGGCCTAACGGTGTGCGGGACCGTAGCCCAGCTTCATGGAGATAGTTGCGAATGGTCCTCGCCGATACCCCAGGAGCAACAGTGTCCCTAATTTGCTGGGAAGTGGCGGTGCGGTCCCCTACGGCACTGCGTAGGATCCTACGGTCTTGGCGTGCATCCGTGCGTCGCTGCGGTCCGGTCCCAGGTCGACGGGCACGTGCACCTTCCGCCGACCACTGGCGACAACATCGATGTACTGTGGAGACCTCACGCCCCACGTGTTGAGCAATTCGGCGGTACGTCCACCCGGCCTCCCGCATGCCCACTATACGCCCTCGCTCAAAGTCCGTCAACTGCACATACAGTTCACGTCCACGCTGTCGCGGCATGCTACCAGTGTTAAAGACTGCGATGGAGCTCCGTATGCCTCGGCAAACTGGCTGACACTGACGGCGGCGGTGCACAAATGCTGCGCAGCTAGCGCCATTCGACGGCCAACACCGCGGTTCCTGGTGTGTCCGCTGTGCCGTGCGTGTGATCATTGCTTGTACAGCCCTCTCGCAGTGTCCGGAGCAAGTATGGTGGGTCTGACACACTGGTGTCAATGTGTTCTTTTATCCATTTCCAGGAGTGTATTATGATTCCATTGTCCTATACGCCCTTTAAATTTAGCATGATTCATATAATTACTTTTGAGGGTTCTAATTTTCACAAACGGTATTGTAATTATAGGTAATTTTGCCTTGTTGAAATCACGCCTACTACTGTGCATTGATGAGAAGAACGACACCAGTGCCTTCTTGCCATGGGTGGCAGAACTTTCGAAAGAAACATGTGGCGTTATGCAACAACTGAGGTTCTGTGTGTGCACCATTTAGCAAAAGATGCCACATTCAGCGCCTTTTTAATTCTGCTGCACCTGGGTAACAACAAAAATTACTTTTTTCAAAGGTTATATCAGAAATGAAACGTTGTCTTTGACTAGAGGGCCTCCAATTTGCAAAATAGCCCATCTCTTATCAAACGTCGAAGAAGGAAAGTGTCGACTATTCTAGTAAAATTGAATTGTTCTGTAACAATGTAATTTGTACAATGTGATGTACAGCGAAATAACAGGCAAAATAAATACTTTTTATTCTGTGGAAGCTCATAAGCTTTTGCTTGAGGGCGTGCTGAAAAGCAGTGCTACCGAATATTCTACATGAAATGTAAAATCTAAAACGAGGCCTGAAAAGATAATGAGACATATTAATTTGCAATTGTTGCACGTTACAACTGACAACTGCGGTTTTACGCCACTTACCATAGACCTACAGTCAGCACAAGAGAAAAAATAAATACATTCAGTGTCAACGCTGAGGCTAAACGCCAGTACAGCAAGTGCTAGGGACAGAGAGGTGGGATTCAAACACCGCTGCTACGCATGGGCTTAACTATTATTATTTGTTTACGCTGTTCATAAACGCAGTCAAACAAATATTTCCATTGCAATATGAGTCAGTTCTGAAAAGAAACTATAAATTCTTAATCCATTTTAAAAAAACAAACGTTATGAACTTTCTACAAGTTTATTCTTCATGTCTACATATTTGCAGCCCACTGCCTTTACAGGTATCCGAATTGTAGCATGTAACATGGAAATGTGTAACGTGACTATGTCAGCGAGTGAGAAGCAGCTTGCTGTAATAGAGTTTCGAATTCAGAGAGTTCGTCAATACATGGAGCACACTCTTCTTCAGTATGACAATGTCTACCAAACACGAGCTCTGCGACACCCTCATCAGTCTGATGTCTTGGGTTCACTGTCATCGATCGTCCTTCATTCAGTTACGACTAGGCACCATCCGATTTTCATCTGTTTCCAAAACTTTAAGAACTCCTTCGAGGCCTTCTCTTTGATAGTGAGGCGCTACAAGCATAGGTGACATTGTGGCTTCGTCAACGAAAAGTCCAACACCCTACAATAATGGTATCAACAAACTGGAGAAATGTGTTCATCGCAAGCGTAACCTTGTTGAGAAATAAATATGCGGACATGAAGAACAATGATAATGTTAGGAAAGCCTGTATGATTTAAAAAACTTTACGAGTTTTCACATGAAAAGTTCTGAGGTATTGCTTTTCAGCACGCCGTTGTGAGAGTTAGATAACCTGTTGAACGAAATTGACGCTAATCTATAACATAGTTAAAATGTAATGTATGTTAATAGAAACTACAACGTGAAAGTGATTAATTGCAGCAAGTATGCGAAGAGAGAATTGCGTAACACCACGACTGTGAATGACTGACCGGCAAAAGAAACTAAGAAACTCAGCTGTCTTCGAAAAAGGATTGAAGAGAAAGACAGAAATACAGAAAGTATCAAAACTAGCATAACATAAGAATAGAGAGCTTTCACTGAGAAGCAAGATTTTTTTTTTTTTTTTTTTTCTTTTGTGGAGTCAAACATTGGCATGGTACTGATGAAAACGCTTATGAAACAATAAATGTGGAAGACAGCTTTTTAGAAAGTGAGGCGAGGTCTTTGCGACAGAACTTGAAATGAGGAATGAGAAAAGGGCTTTCGAGTAGAAGCGGTCAATAATACATAAAATGGAGAAGTACTTTAAAGAGGAAGCAAAGCAAGAAATCTATGCAACGCCCTTATCATAAGAAGTGAAGCTCAGTAGAGTATCTACTACAAAAATCCACACAGTTGATTTATTACTATAAGGAGTATTAGAGGTGAAAGTGTAGGGAAGCACAAATAACCTTGAACGTATAGCTGAGTATGTTGACTGAGGACATGAGAAAATTAGAACAAAGAAGGACGAAATGGTGCATAGAATAAAAGTAATCGACTGACTAGTGACGTAAAACGATTTATGTGGCAAGTACTTTTCCTGCCATTCCTTCAATATTTACCTAAGATTTACAAACAGACGTTAAAAGCCGATAAAAACATTCGTGGCCAAAATCTGCGTACCGACCGTTACTGCTCATGTTTGTTTGCACTTGTTAGTTCTAAATTGCATTTGTGCCGTGTTTTATAACAGTCAGCATGGTACGATATCGTAAATGCAGAGTAAGAATTGAAAGTTGTCGCTGCCACGTGTAGTATATGGAGAATGATGGTCGATGGATTAAGCAACGTCAGTTTTCATAGCCTTGAGTAACTAGCGTTCGCTGGCGAACTACTTTGCTTCGGACAAAAATGAATACCTGGTCTTCTATAAGTTACCTTCGTATACTGCGAACGTAATGTCATCCCAGAGTGAAGAGAAACCTTTTGCAGTTTTAACCTTCGACCTCTACTGTAACGGCAGCGTGTTTACAGAAGTGGAAATGTGGACGTGTAAGTCATGAAGATTCTTCGTTTCAGACAACCTTATGCAGAAATATTAGTGAGCAATATACACTCCTGGAAATGGAAAAAAGAACACATTGACACCGGTGTGTCAGACCCACCATACTTGCTCCTGACACTGCGAGAGGGCTGTACAAGCAATGATCACACGCACGGCACAGCGGACACACCAGGAACCGCGGTGTTGGCCGTCGAATGGCGCCAGCTGCGCTGCATTTGTGCACCGCCGCCGCCAGTGTCAGCCAGTTTGCCGTGGCATACGAAGCTCCATCGCAGTCTTTAACACTGGCAGCACGCCGCGACAGCGTGGACGTGAACCGTATGTGCAGTTGACGGACTTTGAGCGAGGGCGTATAGTGGGCATGCGGGAGGCCGGGTGGACATACCGCCGAATTGCTCAACACGTGGGGCGTGAGGTCTCCACAGTACATCGATGTTGTCGCCAGTGGTCGGCGGAAGGTGCACGTGCCCGTCGACCTGGGACCGGACCGCAGCGACGCACGGATGCACGCCAGGACCGTAGGATCCTACGCAGTGCCGTAGGGGACCGCACCGCCACTTCCCAGCAAATTAGGGACACTGTTGCTCCAGGGGTATCGGCGAGGACCATTCGCAACCGTCTCCATGAAGCTGGGCTACGGTCCCGCACACCGTTAGGCTGTCTTCCGCTCACGCCCCAACATCGTGCAGCCCGCCTCCAGTGGTGTCGCGACAGGCGTGAATGGAGGGACGAATGGAGACGTGTCGTCTTCAGCGATGAGAGTCGCTTCTGCCTTGGTGCCAATGATGGTCGTATGCGTGTTTGGCGTCGTGCAGGTGAGCGCCACAATCAGGACTGCATACGACCGAGGCACACAGGGCCAACATCCGGCATCATGGTGTGGGGAGCGATCTCCTACACTGGCCGTACACCACTGGTGATCGTCGAGGGGACACTGAATAGTGCACGGTACATCCAAACCGTCATCGAACCCATCGTTCTACCATTCCTAGACCGGCAAGGGAACTTACTGTTCCAACAGGACAATGCACGTCCGCATGTATCCCGTGCCACCCAACGTGCTCTAGAAGGTGTAAGTCAACTACCCTGGCCTGCAAGATCTCCGGATCTGTCCCCCATTGAGCATGTTTGGGACTGGATGAAGCGTCGTCTCACGCGGTCTGCACGTCCAGCACGAACGCTGGTCCAACTGAGGCGCCAGGTGGAAATGGCATGGCAAGCCGTTCCACAGGACTACATCCAGCATCTCTACGATCGTCTCCATAGGAGAATAGCAGCCTGCATTGCTGCGAAAGGTGGATATACACTGTACTAGTGCCGACATTGTGCATGCTCTGTTGCCTGTGTCTATGTGCCTGTGGTTCTGTCAGTGTGATCATGTGATGTATCTGACCCCAGGAATGTGTCAGTACAGTTTCTCCTTCCTGGGACAATGAATTCACGGTATTCTTATTTCAATTTCCAGGAGTGTAATTCTCAGAAGCTTAAAAAACGTACTTATGTGCTCTTGTCACGGTGGTTATGTCATTCGAGGCTGTGCTAATGATGTACTGATCTTTATCATGCTTAACTATAAATAGTAGTTTTTCGTAGCCCGTCTTTGCCAGTAGCAGACTGCAAAAAACCATATATTGTATCTTTTTCTTACACAGTATTCGACTTCATGACGTCACGGAAAATCAGTTACATTTGGATATGATGAAGTTCGACCTACGCAAACGAGATACAGCGTTATTTTCTGCATTCTCCCGGTAATTGTGCCGGCCGAAGTGGCCGTGCGGTTCTAGGCGCTGCAGTCTGGAACCGCGAAGCCCCTACGGTCGCAGGTTCGAATCCTGCCTCGGGCATGGATGTGTGTGCTGTCCTTAGGTTAGTTAGGTTTAACAAGTTCTAAGTCCTAGGGGACTAATGACCTCAGAAGTTGAGTCCCATATTGCTCAGAGCCATTTGAATCATTTGCTGGTAATTGTGAGGTTGTAAACATCGCCTCTTCGACTGTTGAAATGTATTTAGTAAAGGAACTGGTTCTGAAATTTGGTGATTCCATCTTTACTAGCAAATCTCCTGGCTGAGAATGACTTACAAGTTCGTGGCACCCTTCACCGGTAATGCTGGAATTCAATATGGTGCTGGACCACCCTTAGCCCTGATGACAGCTTCCACTCTCGCAGGTTTGGGAAGGTTACTTGGGGAATGACAGCCCATTCTTCACTGAGTGCTGCACTGAGGAGAAGTATCGATGTCGGTCGGTGAGGCCTGGCACGAAATTGGCGTTACAAAACATCCCAAAACTCTTCTATGGGATTCAGGTCAGGACTGCGTGCAGGCCAGTCCATTACACGGATGTTATTGACGTGTAACCAATCAGCCACTGGCCGTACACTACCAACAGGTGCTCGATCGTGTTCAAAGGTGCAATCTCCATCCCGGAACTGCTGTTCGACAGTGGGAAGCACGAAGGTGCTTCAAACATCAATGTAGCCCTGTGCTGTGATAGTGCCACGCAGATCAACAAGGGGTGCAAGCCCCTTCACAAAAAACACGACCACACCATAACATCACCGCCACCGAATGTTATTGTTGGCTCTAGACACGCTGGTAGATGATGTTCACCGGGTTTCTTCATACCCACACCATGCCATCGGATCGTCACATTGTGTACTGTGATTCATCACTCCACACAACGTTTTTCCACTAATCAGTCGTCCAATGTTTACGCTCTTTACACAAAGCGAGGCGTCGTTTGGCATTTACCTGCGTCATGTGTGGCTTATGAGTAGCCGCTCGACCATGGAATCATAGTTTCCTCACCTCCAGACTAGTTGTCATAGTACTTGCAGTGGATCCTGTTGCAATTTGGAATTCCTGTGTGATGGTCTGGGTGGATGTCTGCCTATTACACATTACGACATCTTCAACAGTCGGCGGTCACTGTCAGTCAACGGCCGAGGTCGGACTGTACGGTTTTGTGCTGTACGTCTCCCTTCACGTTTCCACTTCATTACCACACCGCAAACGGTGGACCTAGCGATGTGTAGGAGTGTAAAAATCTCGCGTACAGACGTATGACACAAGTGACGCCCAATCACCTGGCCACGTTCGGAGTCCGTGAGTTCCACAGAGCACCCAATTCTGCTCTCTCACAATGTCCAATGACTACAGAGGTCGCTGATATGGAGTACCTGGCACTAGGTGACAGCACAATGCATCCAATATGAAAAACGTTCGTTTTTGGGAGGGTCCCGATATTTTTGATATTTTGATATGTGGGCGCTCATTCCATAGGTAACTGCTCATCATATTTACTAGAGAGGAATTTTAAATCAAAAGTAGAAGAGTATTAATATTCTGACTGCCATCATTTAACAAGTGAAAGTTGTTTAAATTAGTAGTTGAGAAATTGCTCGAATAGTTTCAATCTACCCACCGAGCAAGCGTTCACATACAAGTTTGCTGATCGTTTTGTGTCTTAGAGAAGATTTAACGCAATGGTGCATGTACAGTTGAAGGTGGAGCAGACACATCGCGAAACCGGTTCGTAATGACGACATTTAAATCGGAGATATAAATGGTACTCTGATACTCTTTAACAGCTATTAAAAATGTCAAGATAAGAACTCTTCATCATTGGTCACAAATTTCTGCTTAATTGAGTCATCTTCAGACATTACTAGCGTTAATAGCTTCGTCGCCTAAATTAGACATTCACAATAACAGCAGTTACCGTGAAGATGACTATCTCCCAAAGCCTCGTGAGAAGTACTATCAACAGAAAACAGATAACGACGAAATGTGATTTGGATTTCAGCTTAGTAAAATAATGTGGTGTGGTATATTTTGATATATACCAGTTGTGCTGTTAAAAAAACCGGTTTCGAAATGTGTTCACCCAATTTTCAGGAGCATGCGCATCGTGTAGTCTCGATTGCGATCGTTTTTAATGAAACAGTTTTACTAGAAAATATCTCGATGAGTTCCGAAAAATCCACATCGAAATTTACTAGAATGTTTCTTCGATACTAGAGAGTCTGTTGCATTGCCAGCGATCGCGTTAGAGCGTATACTGTGAGTGGGTGTACCAGGTGTTATAATTAAGGTGCAGATACTGACGGAGGTCCAATGTGCGCTGTCATTATTGTAATTACCGTGTGGCAGCGAGGCTTGGTGTATATGTTACTGCGTAACAGATTTGTGTTGGGAATGGATTAACGCCATTTGCGGCCACAAGGTGCGGGCTTGCTGAGATCTGTGGGTGGGCGGTGCGGTACTTATCAATGCAATGACCTTCCTATTATCGCTGGTTTAAAGTGAATATATGTTGCGAGGCGGCGCGTTTCGCTTGCGCGAGCGAAATATTTATTCCGTGACTTTCAGTTACTCCATGGCGAGCGAAGAAGAGTAAGAAAATCGGAATGTGGTGGGACTTCGTTGGGAGACACGATAACAAGAGGACGTATAGGCAGTGTGTGCAATGAAACAGTCATTGTTAGCCGCCATACTGCATAATTTACCTTTTTGGAGATTCACAAGCGATATGTAATGTTAATGTGGAGTTTAGTAATGGTCATGATACAGTCTGTTGCATTCCAAAGGTAACTGCGTGTATTTAATTTTGGGCAAAGGATTCTGTGATGCACTATTATGTACTACAGGCTTGTACAGGATTTCGAACATTTGGTGATCGATGTTTCCTCTAGAACCTGCTTCAATAACACGGTCAAAAGCATAGAGAAACTTTGCTCTGCTAAAAGGAACTCATTCCGCTCTCAGACAATCATCGAATGACCAAATGTGAATGGCATTGTTCCAGTTCGAGGAGATCCTATAGACGTTTTCTTCCTCTTACATTTCAAAAATTTTACAGACAACCGTCGGAGTCGGCATCTGCTTCTACACCACGAGGATAACTTGCCCACGTGTACGAAATTACGTATGCTGTGGGAGTTCTAGACGCCGATCGAAACAGTGTCCTTCACAGACATACAAACAGACACTACACACACTTGTTCAACAACAACGAGTTTAATATTACCAGCTATAAAACATTAATTTCTTGTTTTGAGCAATAGTAATACTTTAACGGCAGCATTTACAGTGCTGCAGTGAGAGAATATCACTGACTGAAAGATCTGAGGAGAGGCCCGATGTCATCAAAAGGCTTAAACAAGATGATAATGAAATTAGAAAACACGAGTGGGCTTGGTGTGGCACCTGGAAAAGGAAGGCGTCATATCCCCGTCGAAGTTTTCGACAAAAATTGCTGTTGCTCCAACTGACGATGCATATCGGGCCCCGGGTAGTGCCAGCGCTAGTGCACTGTCTTGAGAATTGTCCATCCCGTGCTCAACCGTACGGAAAGACCTTGAAACGCGTACGTTTCATATGTTTTCATTACCAGCGATGGCGAGGCATGACAGAATCTCTGACCAGAGAGTTATTTATCGTGTCTAGTCTGCGCTTGACCGCGCGAGAGTTAGTTGCGAATTGTATTCTGTGGGAGTTGTGTGTGAGGAGTCGGCGGGCGTCGACATTGGTCTCTGGTCAAGGTTCGGGACGAGGTATATTGTTAAAAAAGATAATGAAGCAGCATTGCGCACATCTGATAATGTAATGTATGTTAATTGTAATTAATTTGTTCAATAAATGCCGCAATAATCGTTTTTTTTTTTTTTTTTTTTTAGAAAAGAATCATTCGAATTGAAACAATATTTCCTATGCTTTCCCTCCCAGAATTAATTTATCAGATTAATTATTGCACAGGGCCTAAGGTCAGCGCTGCTGCCCTATTATTGTGGGTTTAATGATTAAATTTTATTTCTCAATTTTTGTGTCGAGTTTACATTTGGGTCATTATTATTCTATAATTTTTGTGGGGACCAAATATTTGGCTCGTTTTCATTATCATTGACTTTTCTTTCATTTCTGCTGGGAGGTTACGTTTAGCACGATGTCCATTAACATTTAAATATAAATCTCTTTTATTTCTGCGGGGAGGTTACACTTGGCGACATCCGGTCCAGGATCGTATTTCTTTGACAATCTTCTGAAAAGTAGCCAGATATCTGCTCTTATTTACTAAAATATAATTAGCATTTGGCGCAACGCTTTTACTAATTTTGTGACTTTCTTTCCTCAGATCATCGGCAATTCGTTGCTCTTTGTTGTATTTGTGTTTGTTGGATTTTACATTGTGCTTATTTCATTTGTGAATAATTGTGATTATTGTAAAAATGCCGCTAAAGACTGTTAATAGTGCATCGCGAGGTATAATGAGTGAAATAACCGATTTAAATAACTTCACCGATAGTACCTGTGACACACAGTGTATTGATGACAATCCTCCGTTTACTGACAGTCAGTATGTACCGACCACCAATGTTAATTTTGATCTTAGTGATGAACAGACGAATTCAATTGTGTCCTCTGTTAATTTGACGACAATTGATGACGCGGGGCGTTCTGTTGCAATGAGCGCTGCCCAGCTTAACACAACTGGTTTGCTAAATTCGCGTGAAGAACAGACAAATTTGTCTAATGAAAATGAACAGGATACACAAAGTAGGACGGATTTATTTAACTCCGAAATAGTGACTGACAGTGTACATTCGACTGGCAAACCTTTTGTAAATTACAAATGACTAAATGGTCACACTAAACGCGACAATTGCAGATACACCATCAAACAGTACAGAGAATAGAGTAGGTAATGTTACCTTGGAACAAATTATGGCAATATTGCTACAACAGGGTAAAAAACATGACAGCCTTAATGAAAAATTAGACAACAATTCCAAACAACTTAAAGAAGATCTCAAACAACAGCTTAATGAAAGTAACGAAAATCTCAAACAACAGTTAAATGAAAAATTAGACAACAATTCCAGACAGTTAAATGAAAAATTATACAACAATTCCAGACAGCTAAATGAAAAATTAGACAACAATTCCAGACAGCTTAGTGAACAAATTAGAGACGTTGCCGCGCAGTGTCATGATACTAAGGAACAGTTACGCGAGGAAATTGAGGTTTGTTCAAGAAAAAGTAGCGAAGAAATTAGATCTGTTGCTCAGGAGTTAAGGGATATGCAAACAGCTACAACAGAAACACTTAGAGAGGAAATTAGCGCAGTCGGTAAAAATGCTCTGAAAAGGCAACACAATTACGCGACGAGCTTAAGTTAATGACAACAGAACTTTCGCGCACAATGGATGCAAAGATAGACGCGAAATTCGACCAACAGAACACTCAGATTCACGAACGTTTTAATCACCACATACAAAACAGTGATACGCGTTTCCGCAAATTTATACAGGATCAAAATAAAGTAAAACGACAAGTAATGGAAACAATCACAGCACAGAGACAAGAAGACAAACGTAAACTGTTCGCAAAGGCAAAAATATACGTGGACAGCAATATTGCTGCAGTGTCCGATGAAATTAATACCATCAAACAGTCGAACACAGAATTACGTGACGAAATTTCTGATCTTAAATCGAAAACAGACACATACACAACAGATTTTCAAAAAGTGACCGACAGACTCGAACAATTAGAACTAACACAGGATTCCGATGTCGTCAAAGCTGACGTTAAAAAACTGAACAAACCACATGTAAAATGCAAAAACAGATTAATGCCTCTGACACTAAAACCGATGATCAGGTAAAAATACTGACTGAAAAATGTGGTGAATTGGCCAGTCGTATTGATATTATTGAAAGTAATAATGACAGCAAATCAGACGATACTGCGCCGATTTTGTTTAACCAAACACCTGAATTCCAAAATTTACAGCAGACAATCAATGAGATCGATTCGTCTAATTACACACTGCGTAGAAAATTGTCAAGTTTACAGCAAGAGGTAACAGAGATAAAAAATATCTCAGTTAATAACACATCACAGCAGACGCCACTTTGCGAACATTTGTCAGACTCACGCAGCGCGTATAATTTAGGTAATCTACAGAGAGTACATGAGTTAGATTCAGAACAGTCACAGTCAAACAGATTATCTTACAATCCTGAACCTGTTCCGTCATACAGAGATGATAATTTTGATTACAAACATTTTCTATCAGTGAGAAAATTTAAAGTATTTAAAAATGACAGAACACAGATTCACCCTCTGGATTGGATACAATAATTTAGCTTTGCTTTTCCACCGACTTGGCCAGTAGCACATAAACTTGAATTTATTTGCAGCTTTTTGGAAGGCGAACTGGCAACTCGTATGAGACCGATCGCGAGACAATGTTATTCGTTAGAAGAATTTCAGAATGCTTTTCTGTCAGCGTATTGGTCGAAGACGACACAGCGTGGAATTAAAGATCAACTAATTACTTTACCAAATTATGAGAACACAAATTTTCCCAGTGTCACGCAATTTTTTGAGCATATGGTCCAACAAAACCAGTCCTTAAGTGAGCCATATAGTGAATCTGCACTCATTCAATTATGTATTTCTAATTTGCCACGATCATTAAGAGTGTCACTTTTAACGGGTCAGCAAATAGAAAATATTTCGGCATTCAGGGATCTGCTGCAGCTTTTAGAAGTGCAGCAATCAGATTATTCCTTCGTAAACAAAAATTATTCATATAACAACCAAGGCAAACAAACTTACAGTAATTACGGTCAACCACGTAATTTCAATAGCAAAAGTAACAGAAGCTTTAGGAACGACAACCACCAGAACTTTAATAGCAGGCAAAATTTTGATTATCAGTATCAAGAAAATTATCAGCAAGAAGAACCACGTTTTGGTAACAATAGACGTTTTCCACCGCAACAGCATGAAAGTCAACCGGTTAGCATATGTAACCAACAATGTAATGCACAAGGTCCGCCAAGCTTTAATGTATCGCTGCGTGCACGTATAGTCCCAGGTACAACAAATAGTAACGCACGACAGCAAG
Source organism: Schistocerca americana (assembly GCF_021461395.2). Lineage (NCBI taxonomy): Eukaryota > Metazoa > Arthropoda > Insecta > Orthoptera > Acrididae > Schistocerca > Schistocerca americana. The sequence goes on along the minus strand of NC_060123.1, from coordinate 290,433,971 downwards.
GAAATAACTACGTACAGAAAAGACAGTATTTCAATTCCTATCGCAATGCACCGTATAGGAATGACTATCACGACAGACGTAAAAATAATGAGCATAATTACGAACATACGTTTAATAACAGTCGGTCCTACCAGCAGCAAAATGATCAGCAACAACATATTCTGATGCATGAACCAGACAGTAGGTATCATCCAGAGCGTAATACGTCTGGTAGAAATAATAGAACAGTTTAAATAGTCGAAATGCCAAAACATCCTCCAGAAAATAATAACACGTCAGCTAGAATCTGACTAGATACTGTACAGGTCGCACCTTCCTGTAACACAAGCACAACCTTTGACACACAGAATGTTGTTCACGAAAATGTAATTACTTTTGACGATATCAGAGACACTCTTTTGCAGGAAAGACCAGTTGTTCAAAAAACCATTTTACATCCTGTCATCGAAATTAAAATTGGTTCATCGAAATTTTCAGCAGTAATCGACTCCGGATCACCTATGTCAGTTATAAATGAAGAAACTTTTAACGAGTGTAACAAAGAGAATAGCTATCCTACATTACCATTAGGCAAAACGAAAGTGAAAGGAGCAGTGTCGAGTGAAGGAGTAGATGTTAAATTACAGACACATTTATCATTTTGTATTGCAGGTCACACATTTCACTCAAATTTTTGGATAGTTCCTTTATTGACAACAGACGTTATTTTAGGTACTAATTTTCTGGTACAACACGACGCAGTTATTGATTTCCAAAATTGCTATTTAATGTTGAAGGGCGAAAATGTACAACTAGCTTTAGAATTTCAGCACTCCTTATCTGCGGAAAAACAAACAATTAATTGTACTGAGGTCATTTCCGCATCACGTAACATAGACTGTAATTCCACATTGTTCACGGATACGTATGTATATAACTATAATATTCCAGACGAAGCTGACTATGATGTAATGCAGATGATTTCTGATAAAGTTAAGCGGAGCTGTGCAAATACAGACGACGAACGCACGCAACTGCGCAAAATTCTTTTACAGCAAGCTCCAGTTTTTGACAACATTCCTGGTACTATGTCCGGTATTATGTATGAATTTAAAGTCAAACAGCACAACCCATTTAAAGCAAAGCCTTATCCCATTCCATATATCCACAGAGAACAAGTTAAAAAAGAGTTGCAAGCTATGCTTGACCAAGGAATTATTGAACCGTCAGTTAGTCCGTACATAAACCCGCTACATATTGTCAAGAAAAAGGATGGCTCAGTTCGCCTTGTACTTGATTCGCGTCAAATTAATGACTTTATTATTAATGAAACAGATCGACCACAGACACTAGAAGAAGTTCTACAGAAATTTCATGGTACGGCTATTTATTCTACATTAGATCTAAAATCGGGATTTTGGCAAATTCAGCTCCATCCGAACTGTAGAAAGTACACAGCATTTCTCTGTTTTGGCGACTGTTATCAATTTTGCAAATTACCATTCGGCTTAACTATTTCTTCAGCAGCCTTTATTCGCGGTTTGAATACAATACTTCCGACAGAACTTAAAGACAGAATGACAACGTACGTAGACGACATTCTTATTGCAGAAGCTAATTGGTCTGATCACAATCTGATTCTAGAACAACTGTTGCAAACTTTTCATGCTCAAGGACTCACAGTTTATATCAGTAAATCGCACTTTGGCAAAACTTCTATAAAATTTCTTGGACATGTAATTTCAGCAGAAGGCATTGCGCCTGACCCGGAAAAACTTCAAGCTTTACGTGACATTACCGTTCCTACGACGAAAAAACAACTACGCAGCTTTTTGGGATTAATTAACTTTTTTCGTAAATTCATTCATCACCCTGCTTTAGACACACCTAGATTATGCCAATTGATAGGTAAAAACACTATTTGGTCCTGGTATAAGCAAGCACATTCTGAATTTATGAACCTGAAGCATGCTTTGTTGAATGCACCACTTTTATCGCACGCGGATCTTACCAGAAATTTTTCCATTGCCACCGACAGTTCCAACACCTCTTTAGGAGTACATATTTTTCAGGAAATTGAAGAAGATGGCTCTATAATAATTAAAAACATTGCATTTGCAAGTCGCATTCTGTCACCTGCTGAACGAAATTATTCTGTTACAGAACTGGAATCGTTATGTGTTGTATGGGCTTTTACGAGATTTAGGCATTTTCTTTATGGAAGACACACCACCGTTTACACAGATCACAGAGCGATACAATTTTTACTTTCAGCTAAATTTTCACACGACAGATTAAGCAGATGGAAGCTTTATTTACAGGAAGTTAATTTCACAATTGTTCACATTCCCGGCACACAAAATATTGTAGCAGACGCACTATCTCGTTCTCTCAGCAACAATCAGCAAGATATCGCAACCAACTTCTGCAAAGCAAATTTCAGCGTCATGTACATTCAACAAATTGCATTTGAAAATTTTATTTCGTCGTCATTACAGGACATAGGAAAAGAGCAAAATAAAGATAACGTGTGGAAAGAAATTAAACACCTCTGGCAAGATAGGAATAATGTTACGATTAGAAACCATTACACTGTACGCAATGACATTCTGTTTCGCCGCTCTCATCCTGACAGCAACAGTTGGTTATTATGCATTCCTGACGAGCTTATTAACAAATTAATCTGGTATACTCATTTAAGTTACGCACATTACGGAGCTAGAAAATGTTTTCTTATACTGAGACCGAACTGTTATTTTGCCAACATGGAGAAACGTATACGACGAGTTTTAGCGTCATGCAAAATCTGCCAGAAAGCTAAATCAGACACAACTTCACATATTCCTCCATTATATCCCATTGTACCTGTTAAATTAAGACATATGGCCGCTGTAGACATTTTTGGTCCGATTCCCAGAACTAATAGAGGTTTTTGCTACATCTTTGTCGCTGTTGAACTCACTTCAAAATTTGTTACTTTCACTCCGTTACACAAAGCTACTGCTAAAACAGTTTCGAAAGCATTTGCAAAGCATTTTCTATTTCATGTAGGGCATGTGTTGAAAGTAATTTCCGACAATGGATCACAATTTCGTTCTGCTATATGGACACGCATGTTACGAGCTAGAAACATTTCTCTGATCTATATATCCAAGTACCATGCTTCTTCGAACCCTTGTGAACGAACACACATATTCTCATTCCAAGATGTAATTAATTCCATTCCAAATGAATCCACTATGCTATCTCCGTCTGTTATACTGAAAAATGTTGAACCGCCTAACAAAATTACAGAATTAGTAAACTTTCCTACATCTCGTCGATTACGACACCACGAAATAATCGACATTGCGCTGAACAACATGAAACGTGCCGCAGAGCGCCGGAGAAGGCAGCAAAAACTGGTTTGTACACGCCGTGACTTTCACATTGGACAGAAAATATTAGTACGTACACACTATTTATCCAACAAAGGAAAAGGTAGGTGCAGTATATTTGAACTTATATACACAGGTCCATATCGGGTTCGCAGCATTCCTCACCCAAATGTTGTACACGTCGAAACTTTGAGAACCAGAAAATCCAAAGGCAACCACCGTTGGTCAAACATCAAACCTTTTATTGAATGAAGACACTTTATGATTTAACATGCTATAATGCCATTTTGCTAGTTTTATGATCACTTATGCAATTATATTTATGTGATTACTTACTGATGACTGTCGTATTTTTTCTTGGCGAGTGCCCAGCAAGGTAAGGTTAGCAGGTCGCTCTTCTTGTCGTTACATATCAGACTGTGCACATTTTTTTCCAGAGAAACTTACGTATCTTATGAATAATTATGCAATGTTATCTAGTGACATATTAATTTTATTAAATTTTCTCTCCATTAAAGTTTTTAATTCTCGCCTCTATTAACTACGCAACATACAAGCTGAACACAACGAATGTCACATTTTTTGTCTTTCTTAGGTATATACGATTGTTTCATGTTTTGTTTGTATGCACTTTGAAATAGTTAAGATATAGCAAACACCAGTTGACTTCGACATTTTGCCTTATGATATCTCAGCATCGTGACTACTTTCCTGTTACATTGTGATACACTGAGTACATTTTTGCCTCTAAACACTATATAAGTTTTTCCCATATTACGCTTTCTGTCATGTTATGCTGTATGCTTAATTATGTTGCCATAAACCAGTCATTATTTAATGAGTATATGATTTAAATGCAAGACATTAATCTCTGTTCATCAATTTCAGAAAGAAATGATGCGTGAAAGAAATAAATTAAACAGAAATGGGAATTTCACCTTCGGAATGATCGAAAGAAGATGCAAACCTCGTGAAGAAGAGTAAATGGATCAGGATTAACAAGCATTAACAAGAATATACTATACACATCGTAGAATAGCAGTCTTAACTAATTTTTTCTTTCAGAATACAAGGCGATTGATGCAGGCTGTCAGACAGAACTCCACATCTTAGTTTTAGTGATGAAATATGCTAGAGATAAGGAATACTTGTGTAATGAGTAATGAAGTGACTCTTTTGCAGATGATAATGAATGCTGATGAATAATGATGAAGAATATGCTACTATGGATAATGAAGTTTTTCTTTACAGGTGATGATAATAATGGAGTTATGATAATATAGATAATGAAGTGATGGATAATGAAGTTTTTCTTTACAGATGAGGATAATGTGGAAGTTATGTATTCATGCTATGTAGTTATTTAAGTATTTGTTGCAGTTCGCTTTGACAGCAGGTGTTATATTGCATAGTATAATGACCGAAGCTTTTGGAAAGGACAGCTATGGAACACATTTTTATACACATTTCACTACCTGTTAATTCGAAGTTCACTACTTTTCAGCATAAAATGCGTTTCTTCTTTCAGCTTAATAATCCATTTTTTAAAATATATTTTTGCAGGAGAAATTATTTATGAAATTAATGTGCTATAAGCAGTTGTTCATTAAATGTATGTCATTTATGAATGTGATTAGATATACTCTACTTGTTTCATAACCTTGCTACAGCTCACTCATGACGAATGACGTTACACATTTTCATTTAAAGGAACAACCCAGAAGCAAATTTTTTCTTTTTCTCTTCTTCCTTTCCCCTATAAATACCCAAAGCAATGCATTGCTAACAAAAAAAATGTATTACCAGTCCCAAATAATAATACCAGTTTAAGAGAGTTCTGAGTAATTCTGATTAGCTCTGAATAGTATGTCACTTGAATAATGAATGCTACTGATTACTGTATTGGGATGACCAATGATTAATTAATAATGCTTTGTAACTGGGAAATGAATGCTACTAATTACTGTATTGGGATGACCAATGATTAATTAATAATGCTTTGTAACTGGGAAATGAATGCTACTGATTACTGTATTGGGATGACCAATGATTAATTAATAATGCTTTGTAGCTGGGAAATGAATGCTACTGATTACTGTATTAGGATGACCAATGATTAATTATCAACATTATTCTGTAATAATATGTTATTGACTACCTCCTGTTTTAAGTAATGACTTCTGATGATTTGTAATTAGGCAACGAATTTCAATGTTCTCTGTAAAACTAATGACTACTGATGATTTGTAATTAGGCAATGAGTGCCAATGTTCTCTGTAAAACAATTAATGAACATTTTTCTGTAATACTACATACATGGTACAGAAATGTTCAATAACTGGGCTATGAATGCCGCAAACTACTAATGTAATTCCCAATGAAGACTAGTATGTGACTTAATGTCCTTCAACTTCTGACCTGACTACCCTGAATTACTGCAATATCCATTTGTCCTGTATATCCACTTGATCATGGAGCACTACATTTGGTTTTTGCACTAATTCTACGTTGGTGTGCCTTGTAAGAGCGTGGTGTTGACACGACATGCTGTCCACCACCGTGAGCGATGGAGACGTTATTATAGTCCCACTGTTTGGTGCACCTGATGTACTGCCAAAATGATAACATGGAATATTACTACGACATTTCAGTGTCTTGGCTACGCTGATAAACATTTCTGGGAAAAGAACTTCAGATTGTCTCACTTGGTGTTGTACTTCTGTGGACTTTCAGTGCAGCTGCGTGCAACCTAAAGTGCTACAACCATGATGCAATCCTTCCCTTTCCTATCCTAATTCTTGTAACACAGTGAAAATCATTTTTGCTAACATGATTTATATTCATAGCCTATACATTTTTTTCGATATATTCTGAACTACAGTGCGAGTGCACTTTTGTCATTTTCTAACATGATTACTACTCACTGTATGCACATTTTGATTTGCTGATTTGTTCTGAACTGCAGTGCATGTGCGCTTATGTCACTTGTCAACATGATTTTTGGCCATTATGTTTATTTGTTGTGAAAACGCTAAAGAGTTTTTCAGTGCGTGTGCACTTATGTCATTTGTTAATATATTTTGTACTCACATTTTGTCATTGTCTAATATGTTTTGTACTTCTTGCATGTGCACCACATTTACTTCATGTTCTACATCTGTATATTCTGTAATTGTAAAGTTAATCAATTATGAAAAAATTTGTTGCTCATGGCAAGTCCAAATGACTCACCATCGCTGCCAAATTTTTGCCCCCCACCCCAGTGGAGGGTTATGAAACGCGTACGTTTCATATGTTTTCATTACCAGCGATGGCGAGGCATGACAGAATCTCTGACCAGAGAGTTATTTATCGTATCTAGTCTGCGCTTGACCGCGCGAGAGTTAGTTGCGAATTGTATTCTGTGGAAGTTGTGTGTGAGGAGTCGGCGGGCGTCGACATGGGTCTCTGGTCAAGGTTCAGGACGAGGTATATTGTTAAATAAGGTAAATAAGGTAATGAAGCAGCTTTGGCTTGGTTCAAATGGCTCTGAGCACTATGGGACTCAACTGCTGTGGTCATTAGTCCCCTAGAACTTAGAACTAGTTAAACCTAACTAACCTAAGGACATCACAAACATCCATGCCCGAGGCAGGATTCGACCCTGCGACCGTAGCGGTCTTGCGGTTCCAGACTGCAGCGCCTTTAACCGCACGGCCACTTCGGCCGGCAAAAGCAGCATTGCGCACATCTGATAATGTAATGTATGTTAACTGTAATTAATTTGTTTAATAAATGCCGCAATAATAATTTTTTTTTTTTTTTTTTTTTTTTTTTTTTTTTTAAGAAATGAATCATTCGAATTGAAACAATATTTCCTATGCTTTTCCTCCCAGAATCAATTTATCAGATTAATTATTGCACAGGGCCTAAGGTCAGAGCTGCTGCCCTATTATTGTGGGTTTAATGATTAAATTTTATTTCTCAATTTTTGTGTCGAGTTTACATTTGGGTCATTATTATTCTATAATTTTTGTGGGGACCAAATATTTGGCTCGTTTTCATTATCATAGACTTTTCTTTCATTTCTGCTGGGAGGTTACGTTTAGCACGATGTCCATTAACATTTAAATATAAATCTCTTTTATTTCTGCGGGGAGGTTACAACCTGCGATCTATTTTGCTCTGGGATCCTGACAAGATCAACGCGGTGCAGCAATTGAAGCCACATGATCCACAGCAACGTTCTGAATTTGTTCTTCGGTTTTTTGGCACGTATAGAAGTTGACGACATGTGGCCGGGCAATACTCTATGGAATTACGAGGCACTTTTTACACTACAGGGTGCAGTGAATACACAAAAATGCCATATTTGCGGTACCGTTAAACCGCGTGTTGTGGCTGAAGAACCTCACACTCGCCGTATTTAACTGTGTGGTGTGGATTCACTACCTTTATTCTCGGTCCCTCCTCCTTTGAAGAGGATACACCTAGAGGGACTGTCAGGTGTACCATGACATCTTCAGGTTATGGAGACCTCCTTGTAGAGCATATTATTCCTGATTTGCAAGAGAGCAGTTGAGTGAAAATCGCCGTCTTTAATCAAGATTGGGATACACGTCATGTCGTTCACCAAGTGAACAATTTGATTAGTGCAACCTTCCACGAACGTGTTATCTCCAAGGGAGTCCAGATGCATGGCCTGCAAGATAACCTGAACTGAATCCATTTGACTTTCCGCTTGTGTGATATCTAAAAGAAATCATTTTCAAGGGACATGTTCGGTCTCTTTCTGATCTGGAGGCCAGTATACATGAACACGATACACATTGCACCGAAACTGTTGTGAGCAACTGTTGATTACGTCGTTTTACGGATGCAGCACCTCTTCGATGTCTCTGGTGCTTTTCATGTATGCTGCTGTTAATAAAAAATAAACATTATGCCTGTCTCACTTGTCTGACCTCTTCAGCCCACGTCCGTTCCTGATCCAAAACACATGGGAACACCTCTGTAGGTCTTTTTTGCATTCACGGCGCCAGATTTGCATTTAGTGGCTGAAATTAGATCTAATTTTATTTCAGCGTAAACAGGTTCCGTAATTACGCATTACAATGTCTACCAAGTTTTGCTGCCTCAGTGGACCTCTGTGAGTAGCTGATCTTTAATCATAACTACCCGATAATACTTTGCCATTGTCCTGCATAGTACGTCATTTTGTCTAAACTAATTAGTACTTTATTTTATGTCCTTTGTAGCTGTAGAGTGCATTGTAATTTAGTTATTAACTGCAAGGGATGAAATTTTTTCAATGTTCAACCATAATTTTCTACTCCTTTACATAGCTGATCTCAGACACTACCAATAATTTTGTTTTTCTATCTTTGAAGTAGCCTTCTAGTTTAACACAGGGTTCTTGTCACCAAACTCTGAGATAATTACGGAAACATTTAATACGCGATAACAAGATAATCTCTACACTTAGATTACCCTCCATAATCATACAGCGGGTCCTCTCTACAACTGACTGCCTAAAATTTGACTTGTTTCATTCTACTGTGCTGCAGAAAATGGAATAAGTATCGATGTTTGGTCTCTCTTTTTAGATTAAATGGGCTTTTTAAATTATGGTTCAAATAGCTCTAAGCACTGTGGGACTTAACATCTGAGATCATCAGTCTCCTAGACGTAGAACTACTTAAACCTAGCCGGCAGCGGTGGTCTAGCGGTTCAGGCGCTCAGTCCGGAACCGCGCGACTGCTACGGTCGCTGGTTCGAATCCTGCCTCGGGCATGGATGTGTGTGATGTCCTTAGGTTAGTTAGGTTTAAGTAGTTCTAAGTTCTAGGGGACTGATGACCACAGATGTTAAGTCCCACAGTGCTCAGAACCATTCGAACCAACTTAAACCTAACTAACTTAAGGACATCACACACATCCATGCCCAAGGCAGGCTTCGAACCTGCGACCATAGCAGCAGCTCGTTTCCGGACTGAAGCGCCTAGAACCGCTCTACCACAGCTGCCGGCTGGCGTTTTTACTTGTTGTTGCTGCTGTGGTCTTCAGTCGTGAGACTGGTTTGCTGCAACTCTCCATGCTACTCTATCCTGTGCAAGCTTCTTCATCTCCCAGTACCTACTGCAACCTATATCCTTCTGAATCTGCTTTTTACTTATTTTGTGGAAAACGGTGTACTCAACAGACTTTCGTTTTTTCAGACTGCTCAAGTGAAACAGTGCATGAGTCTCGCCCGTAATTTATTTATCTCGTTGTTTGGCAATGTCCAGTTTTGTGTTTTATTTACTACGATTTAATTACATACAAATCATAGACCCATATTCGAGAACATAGGCGATTAACTAACACTGAGCAGTCGTAAGCAAGGGTATAAGCAGTTACTCAGGATTGTCCATGTAAATGGACACTACATTACCGCAAAACGTTTGATGTCTGTGTCAGATCTATCGTCACGTCGTGGTCTCCTGCTTGTCCTTTATTAATCTGATGATACAGTGTTTCTTAACACCGAGGCCTTACGTCACGATAGTGAATGGATTTTCTGCCTCGGTTAGTGTATTTCAGTGGTGAATGGAAGGTGAAAAAGTCATTAGCGACGGAACAGTAGCTCTTGTGGAGAAATAATGGGAAGGCAGCCTACAATCTCCTTGTTGGATGACATGTACGGATAGTCTTCTGATGATATCTCTGAAATTCTCATTCTGCTTCCCACCACAGCCGCTCCTATGTATAATATAATAACATTTTCGTGAATCTATTATAAGAGATATGATATCAATTTATTTTGTGTTTCATTTCAAGTAGCAAGATGTCAATTTTTTGAAGTATCTTAGCGTATAACATAATGTAACGAAAAGTACAGTATACCTAAATAATTGACTATATCGTAATTGACAGTTCTGCACAGGATCATCCAATGGAGCACTTGATAATTATGTCGTAGTTAGAATGCTGCAATTTTAGAAGAGTGGCTTTATAGCTCAGATTGCCTCGAAATTACCCAGATATAACAGTCCCAGATAGACCTGTTCCATATCTCTTGATCGTATCATATGCTTTTTTCAACAAAAGCTATTGATAATGATCTGTGTTGATGACGCGAGAAATGTATATCATCTCGAAAGAAATGTTAGCAAGTGAATTTCTATGATTTTATGACTCGATATTTTAAAAGTGATTATAGCACGGCGAAAATCGTTCGAATGTGGCTTACAAATAGGAAGCAGATGGAGTGTACAGATGTTTTGATCCTTTCTTAAGACAGTTAACGCAGCTCGTTCGATTACACCGTTAAGAAAAATTTCGGCACAGCCAAATTGTCGTCGAAGGGTGGCTAATGCAGTAGAGACGATCAAATACGAGCACAGTACACACATCAACACTTGCTTAATAGTGTCTCATGTAATCCCAACGCCTCAAATACTTCAAGAATATGCCAGGAAGTCGAAATAAATAAGAATAATTGGTTAAAGCTTAATCTGCCATCGATATCAAAATGATTAGGGACAGGACGCAAATTCGAACTTGACTGGGGCAGGGGGAAAGAAATCAGAGTTCATTTAATGTAAAGGAATATCTTTGGTGCATGTAGTTGGTTAGTTCTTAAAGTAGGTCGCAATTCGAATGCGTGGATTGCCACACAGCTGAAACAGATACCACGGGAGTTAGAGAGAGTGATAGGGACTTAATTGAAAATATTTGGAAGCTATACTAATCACATCGATGTTATCTACAACAGCTGTAATGTCAGGCCTTGTTATTCAGTGTCCTTGAGATAAAAATCTCAACAGACTGATATGGAAGCACTCTTGAGCACGTGGAATTAGCCTTAATGGAAAAATGTCCTGTTTATGTTACATCAAAATTGAACAATATCACTAACCTTTGTCTGTTGCAGGATCGTTGAACTTATTTTGAGCTCCTAAACAGTAACATACCTAATGACAGAAAAGGTTCTCTCAAATATTCAGTGAGTGTTTAACAAACATTACACTTACGAATTGTGTTTTTTTGGTTTTACGGAAGATGCTCGGCAAATCATGGACAAATACAAAGTCTCAATTAATACGTTTTTAGCTCTCTTCGCTGCACATTGCTGTATAGTAATAACGACAGTTATTGTGTATATATACTTTAACACGTCATGAGCTCCAACGACATTGTCCTTAACGCAGAGTCTTAAGCAGGTCAATGTTATAGTTGATCTCCGCAGTACAGAACATCTTGTCAGACAGCATGCACAGTACGTTGAGACTGTTTTTTGACAACGAAGTAGTTTACAAGGTAATACCTCCGTGACTAACGTCAGTGAAATTCAGAATAGGCGAGAACAAACAACCTATGTGCTCTAAATAATGAAAGAATGGATAAATAAGATAAATTGGATTACATCCTCGACAGTTAGAAAAAAATTACTAATTTCTGAATAGAGCATTAATGGTGGGAATTCAAAGACAAATGTAATGATTTACTACCTGAAAATCATTTGCCGTGCTACTTTTGCAAATAGAACCTAACAAGAAATATCAATAAATTGCAAGAAGAAAAAAATCTCGTCTTCACAACAAGTATTTAATTTCCAGAATGATATTTTAATTCTGCAGCGGAATGTGCGCTGATATGAAACTTCCTGGCAGATTAAAACTGTGAGCCGGAACGAGACTCGAACTCGGGACCTTTACCTTTCGCCGGCAAGTGCTCTACCAACTGTAAAGTTGTGAGGAGGGGGCGTGAGTCGTGCTGGGGTAGCTCAGTTGGTAGAGCACTTGCCCGCGAAAGGCAAATGTCCCGAGTTCGATTCGCGGTCCGGCACACAGTTTTAATCTGTCGGAAGTTTCATACCAGGGCACACTCCGCTACAGAGTTGAAAATCTCATTCTGCAAATATCCCACAGGCTGTGGCTAAGCCATGTCTCGGCAATATCCTTTTTTTCAGGAGTGCTAGTCCTGCAAAGTTCGCAGGAGAGCTTCTGTAAAGTTTGGAAGGTAGGAGACGAGGTATTGGCGAAAGTAAAGCTGTGAGGACGGGTCGTGATTCGTGCTTGTGTACCTCAGTTGGTTCAGTCTGCTTTCGGCCGGTGAGCGGCGAGGACGTCTTGTTTACGTCCCGTCCGCAGAGTCGCGGTCCCGTCGGCAGAGTCGCGAGCGCGCGTAGTTTGTTTACTTCCTCGCCGCAGCTAATACTCGCGTCCGTTAACACTGAGTCGCCATGGCTCATTCGTACAGAAAAGCTACCATCAAGATCAGCTTCCAGCCCGACTACGCACGACCACGAGCCTTTGAAGTCGAACGATTTATCCGTGACGAAGTTCAAATACCAACACAGCACATCATCGGTATCCACCTATCCATCACAAGCCGCGTCGTTTACGTCAAGACGGTCGATGACGAGTTATGTCACGCAGTTGTGAACAGATGCGCGAACACCCTCAAGTTCAAACACTCCGATGGTCACATCGGAGAGGTTACTGTTGACCATGCTGCACTAGGATTACGCACACTAAGAGTCTTCGAACTCCCTTTCGAAGTACCACCGGACGTCGTTACCTCAGCTTTCCGCCCTTATGGGACGGTAATTAGCCACGTGGCCGAAAAATGGAACACCTTCGAGACGTACCAAGTCCTCAACGGCGTCCGACAAGTGAAAATTGAATTAAAGAAACATGTACCGTCCTACTTAGTCATAGGTGGCTGTCGAGCAATAATAATGTACGACGGCCAACCTCGTACTTGTTCTGGTTGCGGCCAGGAGGGTCATGTCCGCTCGGCGTGTATTCAACGTCGGATTACACAACTTCCATTGCATGACACGACACCACCTCCTACGCTCACGGCCCTCCCCCTCAATTACGCAGAGGTGACACGATCGACCGTCATGACAGACGACGACCCCCCCGGAAGACAGGAAGCGTTAGAATGCGCACCTGTCGCCGGTCCTGGATTGACCAACACCATTACTGTGTCTGCAGGGGTTGAAGAACGCCGCCCATCGACTCCACAAGAAGATTCGGACGAGAGAATGGAACTCGACGCTAGGGTTGTACCGACCTCTGCCTTTCTCCCTGAGGGGGATGCTACGCCGGAACCACAAACTCTTTCGGACTCAGAAACCCACGTCCGCAAACAAAGGTCACCGAGAAAACATAAAAAGCGACGTCGCACACCCTCAGACGATTGCCTCCAGCGGACGTCTTCTCCAGTTGACGACCGGACGGCCGACGAAACGACGAGGAGAATGGATGACACGAGATCGCCCTCACCTGTCACTTTGTCTGATTTTGACAAATCCGTTTCCGCTCCCTCGGACAAACGGATGGCCAGCACAGCGCCCGCCGTTGGTACACAACCGGAAACAACTGCGGATTCACCCTTAGTCACTCAGCCCACAAGTGTTCTACCGCAGCCACCGTCAACTTGCGGACCTTGGGCGGATGACATTGAAGACGATTCTACGGCCGCTGTGGTGGATGAGGAGAGGGGTCTCTCCTCCCACACCTCGGCCCCTCCCGAGTAGCAACATATGACGGCGCGGACGCGGCCAGCAGATCACAGGCCCCACCTTTTACGGCGACACTGACGGCAGCCCCCACCGCAGGAGACGATCTACAAACCATCGCTTAACGACCATCAACATTAACACCATTCGGACACGTACGAAGTTGTCGCTGCTCCAAGACATGCTCAATGCAGCAGACGTTGACATTGTCTTTCTCCAAGAAGTCTTCGTCGAAGATTTCCCGGGTATGTATGGTTATACGGCTCATGTGTCCCACGCCTCGCCAACTAACAGTGGAGTCGCCATTCTCCTCAGAGAGGGCCTCGAGGCGGACGAAGTCCGATATCTCCCCGACGCTAGAGGAATGGCCGTAACGGTGCAAGGCGTCCGGTTTATCAATGTGTACGCCCCTTCTTGAACGAATCGCCGTCGTGACCGATCGCTCTTCTTCGCAGAAGGAATAGCACCGCTTTTTCAGGGCAGGCACGATGACTTGATATTAGGGGGCGATTTCAATTGCACCCAAGCACCTAAAGATCAGCTGCCACGCCATTCACCGTGCCCCGAACTTGGGACACTCATCGGCGATCTCCAGCTAGTAGATACATGGGAACATGTCCGAGGAAATAGACCGGGATACACCCATTTCACGAGTCACTCGTCTAGTCGCATCGATAGGATTTACGTCTCCCGTTCTCTCGCGGAGGTGTGGCCAGTAGCCTTCTCTGATCACGAGGCCTATATATGTGCCGTCACCCTTCGTCGCCAACGGGTGTGGCGCAGCCGACATCCCTGGAAATAAAACCTTGCTCATCTCGCTTCTCCGGATTGTCGACGCGCCATCGAAGACACGTGGAGTTTGTGCGTCCGCCGCCTCCCAACGTATCCTACGTCGATTAGTTGGTGGTTAACCTGCGCCAAGCCGGCCCTACGGCGAACCTTTATTACGTATGGTCGTGAGACTGCTGCTTGGAGGCGGCAGACCCTTGATTTTTATTTCACCGTCCTTCGCGAATGCGCCTCCTTGCCACCCACACCGGAACGACAGCTGACAGTTCAGCGTGCGAAAGCACAGATCGTAGCCCATATGCGCCGACACCTCGAAGGGACGATCGTCCGAGCGCGGACACAAGACAGACTCGCAACGGAACGACCCACCATGTACCACGTCATCCGAGAACGTACACTGCGAAGACGGGCGCTGATACATGCCATCACCACTGAGGACGGCCTTCATCACACCACACAACGCGATATTGCTGCAGCCTTCTTCGACCATTACGCACGACTTTATTCTGCTCAATGTTCCGACCCGATGACGGTGACAGCAGTCTCACAACTGGTTTACGGCATTGTCCCACAGGATTTACAAACTGAATTATTGAACGACATTATGGAAGACGAAGTTATCGACGCCATCGGTAAAGGAGCGGCGAATAAGTCTCCTGGCCCCGACGGGCTCCCTGTGGAGTTTTATAGAACTTTTCAGTATTTACTGGCTCCTAAGTTAACAGACATGTGTCGGGAGCTTATGTCCCCCGCGGTGCCGCTCCCTGCGACCTTCGTAGAAGGAATAATTATACCGGTTCACAAGCCTAAAGGTGGGGCTCGAATACAAGATTACCGCCCGCTAACACTCGTCAACTGCGACATGAAGATATTCACCAGACTATTAGCAAACCGTCTACGACCGACCCTACCTTACGTCATCTCGCCAGATCAGACTTCCCTAGGGGGTATCAACAACATCCACACAGCACTGTGTCGATACCGTGACTTAATAGCCCTAGCCAGGGCACGCCGCGTCCCGGGAGCGCTGGCATCACTAGATTTTAGCCAAGCGTTTGATCGAGTGGATCACGCATACCTAACGTCCGTTCTCCAGCACATGCAGTACCCACAGCAATTCACAGCCGTCGTGATGCGCCTACTCCGAGGAGCGACTTCCAAAGTGCTCGTTAACGGGCGTCTCTCGCAGTCCCTCCCGATTTTCCGCTCCGTCCGTCAAGGCTGCCCCTTGTCGACGTTACTATATGCTCTGGCACTGGAACCGCTCCTCTGTGGTCTCCGTCAACGCCTCACCAGTCTTACCCTACGTGACGTCACATTTCGCTGTACAGCATATGCAGACGACCTGGTTCTCGTGTTCCGCAATCGCGATGATGTCAACAGAGCACTAGAATGGATTACCACGTACGGTGTGGCTTCCGGCAGCTGTCTCAACGTCGCCAAATCGGTCGCCATGGCCATAGGAGACGGGTTGACCCCAGCGTGTGTCGAACCCCTACAGCTTCGTGGCACTATCAAATGTCTCGGAATAGAGTTTCACGACGACATACGGCGCACCGCGGCTCTTAACTACCGCCGCTTATTACAACAAATTCGGGTCCAGATCTTCAACCTTCGTCTGCGGACCCTCGACATTCTCCAAAGGACACACTTCGTTAATCTTTACCTCGCATCGCGCCTTCCACACATAGCGCGTGTTCTCCCAATACCGTTACTGATGGCTCGACGTCTATTAGCGGCATTCGGATCCTACGTCAGTACAGGCATGCTCTTCAAAGTCAGTTATGAGTCACTGACCCTTCCCCCAGAAAGGGGAGGTCTTGGCCTAGTCCATGTCCACGACAGAGCTGTGTCCCTGTATGTCAGCTCACACATCAAGCTGTGGCGCCACCACCCGGAAAGTTTGACAGGTTTGTTGTTGGAGTCCTTAGCTCCGCCGTCCATTATGCCCCCACTGACGACGCAAGACATACCCCCACCCTTCTACTACTTCGGGAACTTTTACATTGAACACAGCTATTTCCGTATCGCAGTACCACCGACGAAACAGGCGTCGGCGCGGGATATATATCATGTCCTACAGCAGAGGCGCCCACCAAACATCGTGGAGACGAAAAGCCCTCAGGTTAATTGGAAGGTGGTGTGGAAGACGATTCACGCGATTCCACTGGACACAGCCGTCCGATCCACATGGTACATCACAGTCAATGGTAAACAGATCACCCGATCACGCCTCCACAAGATAAACATGGCGGAATCGCCTCTCTGCGTAGACTGCGGGATACCAGACACGGACGAACACCGTCTCACATGTGGCGCGGCAGAAGACGTATGGCGCTTGGTGCGACAAATTTTGTCGTATTTTCTACGAGTGACTCCGGAACACATTACACCTCGGTTTCTACTATTTCCGGATCAACAGTATTTCCCGCGCGCCAAGACCAACGCTGTCACGTGGATCCGTGCGCATGCGGTACACTACTTATTTCACGATGGACCTAAAGATGTATTAGACTTTTGGAACTACCTACAAGAACGTCATTGCAAGATCGTACGGAACCCAAAATACAGGCAGTATTTTTCTAATTACTTAGGGAGTGCCCTACGCGACCCTCCGCGCAGCTGGATCATCAACAGGTAGGAGAAGATACCCATTGAGTGAGCTGACATGACTAAGTTCGATTCTCGGTGGAATAACATGATATACGTGAAGACGTACCTGGATGATGAAGCGTAAGGAGAGTAGCGACACTCCCTTCTGTATCCTGTATGAAGCACTTTTTTTCGTTTTCCCCACATACATTACCTCGGTGTAGGAACGTGCCGAGATATTGTTTTCTTTTTCTCAGAGCACGATGCGGTGCTAGATACATTTATTTTTGTTGTGGTATAAAGGAAAACCACATTAAGAATGTATTAAAACAGTAAATAAAAATAAATAAATAAAAAAATAAAAAAAATAAAAAACAAAAACAAAAAAAACATACAAAAAAAATAATAAATAAACAAAAAAACAAAAAAATGAAAAAAAAGAAAAAAACCAAAAAAAAAGAAAGGCAAAGATCCCGAGTTCGAGTCTGTGTCCAGCACAAAGTTTTAATCTGCCAGGAAGTTTCAGTATTTATTTTATTTGCTTCATCCTTGTGCGTTTCGACATTATACCATTGTCAAAGGAACAAAATCCTTTTGGCACATAGTGTCATACACTGAGGAGACGAAACTCGTGGAACAGCGATATACACTTACACAGATGGCTTTAGTATCTTGTACACAGTGCACTGTTATCATTTGTACTCAGGCGATTCATGTGAAAAGTTTTACGACTGATTATGGCCGCACGACGCGAATTAATTGTCTCAACGCGGAATAGTAGTTAGAGCTGCTGGGACGTTTCATGTGGGAAATCGTCATGGAATTCAATATTCCGAGATCCACACTGTCAAGAGTGTGCCGAGAATACCAGATTTCAGACATTACCTCTCGCCGCGGTCAACGCAGTGGCCGACGCCCTTCACTTAACGACCGAGAGCAGCGGGGTTTGCATAGAGTTGCCAGTGTTAACACAAAAGTAACACTGCTTAAAATAATCGCAGAAATCAATGTGAGATGTACGACGAACGTATCTGCTAAGACATTGCGGCGAAATTTGGAGTCAGTGGGCTACGGCAGCGGACGACAGACGCGAGTGTCTTTGCTAACAGCACGATGTCGCCTGCAGCGCCTCTCCTGGGCTCGTGACCATATCGGATGGACCCTAGATGACTGGAAAACCTTGGCCTGGTGAGATGAGTCACGAGTTCAATTGGGACAGGGTGTGAGTGTGACACAGACGCTATGAAGCCATGGATCCAAGTTGTCGTCAAGGCACTGTGCAAACGGGTGGTGGTTCCATAATGGTGTGGGCTGTGTTTGCGTCGAATGGACTGTGTCCTGAATAAAATGTTCTCGGGTTTCCAACCGCGTCAATTGCTTAAAACTACACGAGTTTTCGGTCAAGCACTCCTCGGCCATTGTCAAGTAATATGACTGCCAATGGCCATATATACGCTAGCTGCCGGCTGTGACGTCACTGGTGCCCGTGACATTGCCATATATGGGCATGTTTTGAGTCGGCGTTCGATGTGCCTTCTTCAACCGTGCGATCGCTGGATCCCACGAAGCGCCGAGCTGTAAGCTACTGTCTCTGTTCAGGGTGTTTGTTGTAATTTTTATTTCAACAGCTTCCTTTATTAAACCGTCCCAGAAGCCGTTAGTGCGAGCCACGACAGAGTTACCGTCAAATTTTATGTGGTGACCGTTTTCTAATGCGTGCTCAGCTAACGCAGATTTCTCGAGATAGCGGAGGCGATAATACCTCTCATGTCCTGTGTCCTGGTTATGTGGTTATGTTCAGCTCCTTGCAGACCACTTTCAGCTACTCATGGACTTCGTGATCCAAAACGACAATAGAATTCTTATGGATGACAATACGCCATGTCACCGGGCCACAGTTGATCTCAAATGATTTAAACAACATTCTGGACAATTCGAGTGAATGATTTGGTTATCCAGATCTCCTGAAATGAATCCCACCGAACAACTATGGGACATAATAGAGAGGTCAGTTCGTACACGAAGTCCTGCACCGGCTACGCCTTCGCAACTTTGGACGGCTACAGGGGCAGCATGGTTCATTATATGTGCAGGGGACTTACAAAAACTTGTAGAGTGCATGCGACGTCGAGTTGCGGCACGATGCCGGGCAAAATGGGGTCCGACACGATATTAGGAGATATCCGATGACTTTTGTCATCTCAGTGTGTAGGGTGCAATCAAAAGTTCCAAACACAAAGAAATAGACCAATATGGCTGAAACTCGGTGTGCGTTCTTTCCAAAGATTCAACTATCTAAACATGACCTCGATACGCACCAGTGGTTCCATCTCTCGGACTTTGCAAGGGCTTTTCAAACGCCCCTCGTACACTACTGGCCATTAAAATTGCTACACCACGAAGATGATGTGTTACAGAAGCGAAATTTAACCGACAGGAAGAAGATGCTGTGATATGCAAATGATTGTCTTACGAGAGCATTCACACAAGTTCGTCGCCGGTGGCGACACCTACAACGTGCTGACATGAGGAAAGTTTCCAACCGATTTCTCATACTCGAACAGCGGTTGACCGGCGTTGCCTGGTGAAACGTTGTTGTGGTGCTTCGTGTAAGGAGGAGAAATGCGTACCATCACGTTTCCGACTTTGATAAAGGTCGGATTGTAGCCTATCGCGATGGCGGTCTATCGTATCGCGACATTGCTGCTCGCGTTGGTCGAGATCCAATGAATGTTAGCAGAATATGGACTCGGTGGGTTCAGGAGGGTAATACGGACCGCCGTACTGGATCCCAACGGCCTCGTATCACTAGCAGCCGAGATGACAGGCATAGTATCCGCATGGCTGTAACGGATCGTGCAGCCACGTCTCGATCCCTGAGTCAACAGATGGGGACGTTTGCAAGACAACAACCATCTGCACGAACTGTTCGACGAAGTTTGCAGCAGCATGGACTATCAGCTCGGAGACCATGGCTGCGCTTACCCTTGATGCTGCATCACAGACAGGAGCGCCTGCGTTGGTGTACTCAACGACGAACCT
Source organism: Schistocerca americana (assembly GCF_021461395.2). Taxonomy (NCBI): domain Eukaryota; kingdom Metazoa; phylum Arthropoda; class Insecta; order Orthoptera; family Acrididae; genus Schistocerca; species Schistocerca americana. The sequence continues at coordinate 290,413,701 of NC_060123.1, read as the reverse complement.
GGGTGCAAGAATGGCAAAACGTCGTTTATTTCGGATGAATCCAGGTTCTATTTACAGCATCACGATGGTCGCCTCCCTGTTTGGCGACATCGCGGTGAACGCACATTTGAAGCGTGTATTCGTCATCGCGATACTCGCGTATCACCCTGCGTGATGGTATGGGGTGCCATTGGTTACACATCTCGGTCACCACTTGTTCGCAATGACGGCACTTTGAACAGTGGACGCTACATTTAAGATGTGCTACGACCCGTGGCTCTACCCTTCATTCGATCCCTGCGAAGTCTTACATTTCAGCAGGATAATGCACGACTGCATGCCGCAGGTTCTGTACGGGCCTTTCTGGATACAGAAAATGTTCGACTGCTGCCCTGGCCAGTACATTCTCCAGACTTCTCATCAATTGAAAACGTCTTTTCAGTGGTGGCCGAGCAACTGGCGCGTCACAATACCCCAGTCGCTATTCTTGATGAACTGTGGTATCGTGTTGAAGCTGCTTGGGCAGCTGTACCTGTACACGCCCTCCAAGATCTGTTTGACTCAATGCCCAGGCGTATCAAGGCCGTTATTACGACCAGAGGTGGTTGTTCTGGGAACTGATTTCTCAGGATCTATGCACCCAAATTGCGTGAAAATGTAATCATATGTCAGTTCTAGTATAATATATTTGTCCAATGAATACCGCTTTATCATCTGCATTTCTTCTTGGTGTAGCAATTTTAATGGCCAGTTGTGTATAAGTACATGGTAGGGCCGCGACGTTTGACAAAGCCTTGATGGGTCCGTAAATGTAATATAGTTTATAGGTGTAGTTACACAAATTTAGACGAATGCTTGACAAGGACATCTGCCATATTATTAGAATGTCTTCATCAGTGGTCCTCGGAGGTTTAAAGTTTATACACGCGTTAGTCAGCTCCTGCGTGTGACTGCTATTCTCAGTGACACTACTATTCAGGATTGCTCAGTAGGCTGAAATCTTTTCGACTAACGTGTGGAATGGGTGACAACTACGTTAGAGAACACAGCATAATTAAACTCTCATTAATCGAGAGGGACGACGTACAAAACGAGTGATCATAGGACAAACATTGTGAAAACATTTTTAAAGGCGTGCAGAAGACATGTAACGAATCAACCGTTGAAATAATGACGTTTTAATTTCCGCATGAGAGGTAATATTTGTAAATTGCGTACCGTATTTATGTTCCACGCTACAAACGTTGCTCAATATAAAGACATCTGCACTCATGACAGATTGGAAATTTGTGCGCATACCAAATGTTCGCAGCACTTTTCGAACGGTGGACCATGAAATGTTCAGCTGTTGTGTCATTGTGACACAACTCATGCACGTATGAAGATCACATATTGCGTCCAGCACTCTCAGTCATGGGAGCAGGAGCTGCTTCAACAATTTGTGGCGGAGTTGGGCGTCGGTCTCTCCCTGGAGCTACTCCTTAATCGCCATTTAATTCGAACTTCCTGATCATGTTCATCAGTTCCGGTGCAGAAAGGGGACCTCTCTCTATTCGTTTAATTTGCCGATTTGATAAAGTAGCTTTACGAGTAAAGCCCTGCTGAGCTTGTCCAAAACCGTAATGTCTGCCTGCATCTACACTCCTGGAAACTGAAATAAGAACACCGTGAATTCATTGTCCCAGGAAGGGGAAACTTTATTGACACATTCCTGGGGTCAGATACATCACATGATCACACTGACAGAACCACAGGCACATAGACACAGGCAACAGAGCATGCACAATGTCGGCACTAGTACAGTGTATATCCACCTTTCGCAGCATTGCAGGCTGCTATTCTCCCATGGAGACGATCGTAGAGATGCTGGATGTAGTCCTGTGGAACGGCTTGCCATGCCATTTCCACCTGGCGCCTCAGTTGGACCAGCGTTGGTGCTCGACGTGCAGACCGCGTGAGACGACGCTTCATCCAGTCCCAAACATGCTCAATGGGGGACAGATCCGGAGATCTTGCTGGCCAGGGTAGTTGACTTACACCTTCTAGAGCACGTTGGGTGGCACGGGATACATGCGGACGTGCATTGTCCTGTTGGAACAGCAAGTTCCCTTGCCGGTCTAGGAATGGTAGAACGATGGGTTCGATGACGGTTTGGATGTACTGTGCACTATTCAGTGTCCCCTCGACGATCACCAGTGGTGTACGGCCAGTGTAGGAGATCGCTCCCCACACCATGATGCCGGGTGTTGGCCCTGTGTGCCTCGGTCGTATGCAGTCCTGATTGTGGCGCTCACCTGCACGGCGCCAAACACGCATACGACCATCATTGGCACCAAGGCAGAAGCGACTCTCATCGCTGAAGACGACACGTCTCCATTCGTCCCTCCACTCACGCCTGTCGCGACACCACTGGAGGCGGGCTGCACGATGTTGGGGCGTGAGCGGAAGACGGCCTAACGGTGTGCGGGACCGTAGCCCAGCTTCATGGAGACGGTTGCGAATGGTCCTCGCCGATACCCCAGGAGCAACAGTGTCCCTAATTTGCTGGGAAGTGGCGGTGCCGTCCCCTAAGGCACTGCGTAGGATCCTACGGTCTTGGCGTGCATCCGTGCGTCGCTGCGGTCCGGTCCCAGGTCGACGGGCACGTGCACCTTCCGCCGACCACTGGCGACAACATCGATGTACTGTGGAGACCTCACGCCCCACGTGTTGAGCAATTCGGCGGTACGTCCAGCCGGCCTCCTGCATGCCCACTATACGCCCTCGCTCAAAGTCCGTCAACTGCACATACGGTTCACGTCCACGCTGTCGCGGCATGCTACCAGTGTTAAAGACTGCGATGGAGCTCCGTATGCCACGGCAAACTGGCTGACACTGACGGCGGCGGTGCACAAATGCTGCGCAGCTAGCGCCATTCGACGGCCAACACCGCGGTTCCTGGTGTGTCCGCTGTGCCGTGCGTGTGATCATTGCTTGTACAGCCCTCTCGCAGTGTCCAGAACAAGTATGGTGGGTCTGACACACCGGTGTCAATGTGTTCTTTTTTCCATTTCCAGGAGTGTATTATACGAGGGTTGTCCAGAAAGTAAGTCCCGATCGGTCGCGAAATGGAAACCACAGTGAAAACCAGAAACGTTTTATTTGCAACAGTTAGGTACGCCTTCCACCTACTTCTCTACATAGTCGCCGCTCGAACTTAGAGTTTTGTCGTAGTGCTGTATCAAATTTCCTATATATTTGTCATAGAAATCAGACGCCTGTGCTTTCGGCCAGTTATCTGCACTGGTCTGCAACTCGTCTGTGGAAAAATTTTGTCTTCATAGCCAGCGGTTCTTGTGAGTAGAGATGAAACTCAAAGGGAGCAAATTACGGACTGTACTGTGGGTGACCAAACACTTCTCATCGGAAATGCTGCAGGAGCGTCTTCATTGCCACTGCAGTGTGTGGCCGAGAATTGGCATGAAGAGGGAACAGCCCGATAGTTGTGTTATGTGGTCTTCATGGCACAGGCGAAATCTCTAACCAGGCCCTCATACTTGGCGGGAGATGCTATTCCCTACGCATCTTTACGTGCTCACTGTTCACTCAAAACTGAAACGAGCGACGGGACCTGGTCGACGGGCATACTAGTGACACTGCCCAACACATCTGTGCAAAGCTTTACAGGATTTTCCCAGTGGTTTCCATTTCGCGACCGATCGGAACTTATTTTCTGGACAACCCTCGTATTTAGCGATGCTTGCTTTTCTACCCTAGGTCACCGAACCGGCATTAGGTCCTTATGGAAAATCATAACGCTAACACTAATAACAACGCAAATTCTCTAGCGGACAGTCTTAACACCATTTCTATCAAGTTGAAAATCAATATGGTAAATACAGTGAGATGGCAAAAGCCATGCTATTGCGATAAGCACATATACAAAAGGAGGTAGCACCGCGTACGTAAGGTATATAAAGACACTGCATTGGCGGAGATGTCATTTGAAGTCACGTGCTTGATGTGGAAAGGTTTCCACAGTGATTATGACCTCACGATGGGAATTAAAAGGTTCTGAATGGTTCAAATGGCTCTGAGCACTATGGGACTTAACTTCTAAGGTCATCAGTCCCCTAGAACTTAGAAATACTTAAACCTAACTAACCTAAGGACATCACACGCATCCATACCCAAGACAGGATTCGAATCTGCGACCGTAGCGGTCGCGCTGTTCCAGACTGTAGCGCCTATAACCGCTCGGCCACCTCGGCCGGCTAAAAGGTTCTGAACTCGGAATAGTAGAACAGTAGTTGGAGCTACAGACATGGGACATCCATTTCGGTAATCATTAGGGAATTCATTAGTCCAAGATCCACAATGTGAAGTGTGCCGAGAATACCAGATTTCAGGCATTACCTCTAACCACGAACAATGCAGTGGCCGATGACATTTACTTAACAACCGAGAATAGCGGTGTTTGCTTATAGTTGTCAGGGCTAACAGACGACAACACTGTGTGAAATAACCGCAGAAATGAATGCGGGACCTACAGCCAAGTATCCGTTAAGATAGTGCGGCGAAATTTGGCGTCAATTGGCTTTGGCAGCAGACGACAGATGCGAGTGCCTTTGCTAAGAGCACGACAACGCCTGCAGCGCAACTCCTATGATCGTGACCATCGATTGAATCGTAGACGACTGGGAAACGTGGCCTGGTCAGATGAACCCCGATTTCAGCAGATAAAAGCTGATGGTGGGCGCTGACACTACGAAACCATGGACCCAAGTTGTCAACAAGGCACTGCCAAAACCGGTGGTGGCTCCGTAATAGAGTGACTATGCTTACATGGAATGTACTGGGTCCTCTGGTATAACTGAAACAATCATTGACTGGAAACGGTTGTGCTCAGCTACTTGGAGACGATTTGCAGCTATACAAGGACCTCATGTTCCCCAACAACAATGTCACGTCACAAGGCCACGGTTGTTTGACACTGGTTTGAAGGACAACCTGGAAAATTCGAGCACCAAAAATTTGGGCACAAAGATCGCTTGACATGAATATCATCGAACGTTTACGGAACATAATCGAGATGTCAGTTTGTGCACCACATCTCGCGTGAGAAACACTTTCGTAAGTATGATCGGTTATAGAGGCACCATGGCTCAATATTTCTGGAGGGGATTCCTACCGATTTGATGAGTCCATGCAACGTAGAAGTTTTGCGCTAAGCCGGACACGAGGAGGTCCGACAGGGATTTATGACATCCCCCATGACATTTGTCACCACAGCGTAGTTTTCCGTCTACACTGTCTCGAGTATGAAGGTTTAATTGTAGCCAAGGTGTACTTCTCGTCCTGTACATCCCTATGCTACAGGAATTAGTGATCTGTATAACAGACTCCTTGTCTGCTGTTCGAATAGTTTGGTTAGCAGAGGCCAACTGTCTGAACGGGAAATCAGAAAGTTTGTACAGTACATCTACATCTACATACATACTTCGCAATCCACCATACGGTGCGTGGCGGAGGGTACCTTGTACCACAACTAGCATCTTCTCTCCCTGTTCCACTCCCAAACAGAACGAGGGAAAAATGACTGCCTGTATGCCTCTGTACGAGCCCTAATCTCTCTTATCTTATCTTTGTGATCTTGGGTATATATGTTGGTGGCAGTAAAATTGTACTGCAGTCAGCCTCAAATGCTGGTTCTCTCAATTTCCTCAGTAGCGATTCACGAAAGGAACGCCTCCTTTCCTCCAGAGACTCCCACCCGAGTTCCTGAAGCATTTCCGTAACACTCGCGTGATGGTCGAACCTACCAGTAACAAATCTAGCAGCCCGTCCCTGAAGTGCTTCTATATCCTCCCTCAATCCGACCTGATAGGATCCCAAACGCTCTGGCAGTACTCAAGAATAGGTCGTATTTGTGTTTTATAAGCTGTTTCCTTTACAGATGAACCACATCTTCCCAAAATTCTACTAATGAAGCGAAGACGACTATCCGCCTTCCACTCAACTGCCATTACGAGCTTGTCCCACTCCATATCGCTCTGCAATGTTACGCCCAAATATTTAATCGACGTGACTGTGTCAAGCGCTACACTACTAATGGTGTATTCAGATATTACGGGATTCTTTTTCCTATTCATCTGCATTAATTAACATTTATCTATATTTAGAGTTAGCTGCCATTCTTTACACCAATCACAAATACTGTCCAAGTCATCTTGTATCCTCCTACAGTCACTCAACGACGACACCTTCCCGTACACCACAGCATCATCAGGAAACAGCCGCACATTGTTATCCACCCTATCCAAAAGATCATTTATGTAGATAGAAAACAGCAGCGGACCTACCACACTTCCCTGGGACACTCCAGATGATACCCTCACTTCCGATGAACACTCACCATCGAGGGCAACGTACTGGGTTCTATTACTTAAGAAGTCGTCGAGCCATTCGCATATTTAGGAACCAATCCCATATGCTCGTACCTTAGTTACAAATCTGCAGTGGGGCACCGAGTCAAATTCTTTCCGGAAGTCAAGGAATATGGCATCCGTCTCATACTTTTCATCCATGGTTCGCAAGATATCATGTGAAAAAAGGGCGAATTGCGTTTCGGAGGAGCGATGCTTTCTAAAGCCGTGCTGATGCATGGACAGCAACTTCTCTGTCTCAAGGAAATTCATTATATTCGGACGGAGAATATGTTCGAGAATTCTGCAACAAACCGATGTTAAGGATATTGGCCTGTAATTTTGAGGATCCGTCCTTCTACCCTTCTTATATACAGGCGTCACCTAAGCTTTTTTCCAGTGGCTCGGGACTTTACGTTGGGCAAGAGATTCGCGATAAATGGAAGCTAAGTAAGGTAAGTAAATGATAGAAGGAAAGGCGGCAGCGCGAGCACTGAATTTGACGGAGCGCTGCCACGAAAGTCGTCTTACCGATCTCCTTTGCACCGTGCGGGTACAGGGCGAGGTTCCAGTCGAAGCCGCCGAACGTGAAGTAAGTGGACTCGAGCTTGTGGGCGGTGCCGGTGGTGACGACGGGCGTGGGCGACGTGGCGGTGGAAGCGGGGGCGGAGGAGGCGGGTCCCGAGCGGCCGTGCGAGGAGGACGAGGAGCCGCCCCCGGAGGCGGCGGAGCTGTGGCTGTGCCGGTGGTGGCGGTGCGGGTGCAGCGGCAGCGACGACCACACCGACTGCGGCACACGGAACTCGGCGTCGAAGGCGGTGCGCAGGTTGCCCATGGTCAGCTCCAGCTGGAACTCGCCGTTGGTGTCGGTGAAGTTGCGGCTGTACAGGTCGCTCACTGGGATGTAGTTGCGGTTGCCCTGCGCCGGCGAGTCGAACGTGAACTTCACCTGCGCACAGACGAGGAGCGTCTCACATTTAACAACTTCTTTGGATGCGGCTTTGTAGAATAAAAGCAAAACAACTGCTCATGAACATTTAAATTCCGCAACAGGCAATTACTGGTTATGGAATCCAGTTATTAACCTTTAATAAAATTCTTTTGGGTGATGTTAGACTGCGTCTTAACCTTTAAAACACATTGCGATAACACCCAAATGAAAGTTCCTAACTAAGATGTAACTGGGGCGTACAGCCATCCACTATCCGGACTTCTGTACAGGTGCTGCGCTGTTCTGCAGGCGAATATGCAGCGCCTGTCTGGTATAATTCTTGCCATGCTAGGCTGGTGGGCACCACCATGAATGAGACGTGTGGCACAATTACTGGACGCTTGAGACCACTAAAGTGTAACAGCTACAGGAACAAGCAGGCATAGCTCCGTCTAACATCGGGCGTGAGGCAGCTACCCAGTCAGATGGACGTAAGTTCTCTGACCTCAGATACTCTCGTTTGGCCTCCTAAAAGCACCGTCACGTCTGAAGTCTAGAATAAGTTTTGTAATAGGCTACGTCCACAACAACAAAATAACCGAACGGTTAGACATGTGGAGAAAGAGAGTTTCTCTGGGCTGGAGTAAACCTAGGGAAGAACTATCTTCTGGTCACAGTGAGAACTTACATATGTGGAAGTCCCTCAACAGAGCGTAGTGTAAAAGTAAATCTCGAAAAGTGGGGATAAGCTAGTGGACCCTCAACCTGTGAGTGTGGGGAGGAGTAGACAATGTCTCACATGCGCAACTATCGTCTGTTCCCGTCACTATGCACAGAAGAAGGTATATTGCTGACCAACTCTAATTCCTTGGATGTTTCCGACTTGTGATGGAAAGTGATTTAATTGCTATGCCCATGTTTAAATGTTCTCATGGTCCGTGCACACATGCTTATAACTGTTAAGCTTTTTATTACCTTCCTTTTAAATGATGACTTTGACACGAATAAAAAAAGTTCACTTGCACACACTATTCATCCACGCTATTTTTCTTGGACCACACAGTTCTTCAACAATATGGTCTTCATACATCTCTCATTTATTGGAGTTAATACTGCAATATAGTACTTAAAAGTCTAATCTATGGCATACACTGTTTTCACTTAGTGCATTGGCACATCGCACACGATTACCTCAATCTGTTATTGTTTTTCCTATATTTTCATCCTCAGTGTGTCCCTCAAAATAACGTCAATTAGTAACGTCAGAAACAGATTTATGGCTTGTTTATTCTGACCTTATCATTTGGGGCTGTATCCAACAGTCACATACAGAAACACCTCTTTTGACGTCAAATTGTGATCTCTGATATCTACTTCCCTTTCAGTTGCTTGACAAACTTGTTCTTAATATTCCATTTAATTCATTATGTTTTGTTAACTTCGCTGTGTCGATACGGTTTGAAAACTGCGAAATGTGGCTCATTGTAATATAGGGTACTACTAGATGGTGGGAAAGCTGAGATGATGGAAGAGTTTGAAAAGACCACTTTTCATTAAATAATGACGATGCAGCTAGATAGAGACCAGAGGCATTTCGCAGCTCATGTAGATTGATGCTTGTGCTCGACTGCAAACGCCCTTCTTTCAAATTGATTGTCGACCTGCCTCTCCAGCTGCGCAAGGCGTGATTGCTACCAATCCAGTAAGTATATAATATTATTGCTATGTGCTGCATTTTTTATAGTGGGCAGCACACCAACCGCAATAATATGCTGAACTGATACTGTTTCTCCCTGCAGCCAAACAGACAAGTCTGTAGTGGTGTGTCCTACTCCACAGCCCAGACTAAGTGCCCCAGTCGACAATTACACCTCCAGGCGGTGCTCGAAATTGTGATATCGTGGGCGAAAAATCAGTGGGAACAATTGATAATTTGCTCGAACAGTCCACGGGTATACTGCCGGTTCATAGTGTCCAACGGGCACAATGTTTCGGCGATCAGACGTGTCGCCATCGTCAGGTGCGCTGACGAACTGAGCTCCTGAGGGCGGGCGGCCGATTTAAATCCCCTCCCCCCGGGGGCCGCTCTCTTCGCCGTCCGCGCCCGCGCGTCGGCGGTCGCGAAGACGTGGGCGTCGGAATCAGTCGTAGCGCCTTCGCGACCGTCGGCTCATACAAATGGATGGATATCCTTCCACAAGTTATGGCACAGTATAATCGAACTAAAATAGCGCAATAAAAATGAGACCAATCCATTTTTGTTATGATGAACTCATTGATAATATAATTACCGTATTGAAATGTAGGATCCACCTAAATAGAGATTTAATGTGTGCGATTTGTTGCATATCTCTAAAAACAGGACAGCATTTAAGATGTTATACCTCCCAAACTGTTCAAGTCAGACATTCACAGTTCCAGAGTGTAGAGAGAAAATCACAGAACTTACATCTGAAGGGACAGCAGAAGCACTGATATTTCACGACGCTTTTTCGCTGAGGAACTGCAGAAGAACTCAGAACCACATGCGTTTCTCATGGAGTATATCATAAGTCGTCGAAGGAATAGGATAGTAGTTACATGACTTGATTTTCCTGCAGCACAAAACAGCGGCATTGATGCTGACGATTTGCTATGTAAGGGGGTGCACAGAGCACAGCCAGCACTGTATCACAGCATGCAGGATAGGAATCACATTGTAGGAGGTGGTGGTATGCTCGACAACCTTCCAGACCAATTGCGTATTTTGGGGTATAATTAGCTGTGGACCTGGCACAATGTTTCATAAACTCTTGACTCGTAATGATAAGAGAATTACCCCACTTCACGAAGAGTGTCAGGGGAACAACAATGCATACACAAAACATAAAGATTCCCAGAATATGACATTGCATATCGAATTTTAGGGAATAAAGCTAAGACTATAAGTGCGAGAAACGATATTGGTATGGGGAAACGCAATGCAGCATTTGTATTTGATAAAACCACAATGTCAAAATTAGGTTAGGCTTCAGTGTGAAATTCAAGCAACTTATAAACGCCGCACATAATGCACTGAAGAAGAAGAAGAAACTGGGCAGGTGTGTTTAAAAAAACTGTATCCTGACAACCATGTATGCAACGAAAAGCGCCCTGAAGCATAAACGACTGGTTAAGGCACCACGTATTCTGCAGATACCCAAGACATCAGGTGGAATCATCCCCTCCCTCATTCGTGCCCTCACAGGTCTCTCAGTGCGGCTATTTCCGGAACAGTCAAGAACGGACTGAACTCGCAGAAGGCAAGGAGACATAACCACGTGATGGAAGTAGCAGTCATCAGAAAAGGACTAACCTGAAACCATACAAGAAAGGACTAGGTCTCTTCATAAATAAAAAAAAAGTTAGCTATTCAACCAGATCAGTTGGTTACAACTACAGATCTGTTCAAGGTTACTAGGAAGAAATCAGCATTCCACGGTTCTGGTGTGTGTATATGGCATACATTGCTGAAGACTGGAAATCCAGAGAATGCGGAATTGTGAATTTCGATGTTGCTGGATGATCTGGAACCCATTGGGTGGCATTTGGCAAGAAAAATTCAAAAAACGTCTACTATTTCGATTCATTTGGAGATTTGCAGCCACCAGAAGAGTTACAACGATACTTCACTGACAGAAGACGTGTGATCTACAATTTTCATCGCTAGCAGGACCATAATGCTAACCAGCTTGGGCGTCTGTGCATCATGTTTCTCCTAAAGTTTATGAAGAAGCATAAATAAGGAGGTACATTAAGTATCCACTAGTCAACTGAGGTTCAGATGCAATGTTGTATACTCTGACTTAAAATTGAAACGTCCCCTTAGAAAAATGGTACATGACTGTGCTTAAACTGACGCACAATATTTTTTTAGCGCAACGCAATCTGACTTTCAATAATCCCTACAAAAGAATGGCCCTGTTTAAAATGAAACTATACCTTTCACAAATCACTTACCTCACAAAAATCTTCGTTACTCAAGCTACTGCAATACAGCGAGCGCCACTACTGCCAGCTAAATAAAAGATTCAAACTACTGAAGGCACTAACTACTGATAGGCATAGTTAGCAAATGAAAGATTTTTATAGAGAAAAAACAATGTATTTACCTTAATATTGTTCAAAAGTCATATTATATATATCAATTCATGACATTCAGACTTACAAATTTACTGTCTCTGTCCAGATCATCCGCTCTCACAACTCCGCCATCTCACTCTCCACATCCACCACTGCTGGCGGCTCACCTCCAACTGCGCAACGCTACGCGCTGTTAACATCCAGCTGCCCAATACTACAATGGCAGACAACAATGCAAACTAGCCACAGACTGCACACATCACAGCCAGTGATTTTCATACAGAGCGCTAAGTGGCGTTACCAATAAGAAAACCTAAACAGCCTACTTACATAGATGCTAACATTGAGAAAAATTCCAGTATTCTTTACCGACGTATACCGCATGATAATTGCTTTGAAGTTGAAACTCTGCGTAATAGGAAGAGTAAAGTATTGCATCACATTTCACATGTAAAACCGTTTATTGAAAGATAATCTGCTTTTTAACTTTGTCTTTGCCATAAAACATTTCACTTCACGTTACTAGTATCCTTTGTCAGACATAGAAACTGTTAACATGCAACTATCTTTTAAAGTTAACTAACCAGTGAAGAACCTAGGGAACTTATTTAGAGAAGTAATTACAAATGCATTGTTATAGTGAACAGACGACACAATGTTATTGTGTGTGTGTACATTCTTGGTTGTTAGTTGCACGATTACGTAACGACTATCAGGCTTACATACTTAGGACATATACTGCCAATGAGATTTTAATGCAACATTTTGGTTTACTTGAAAAGATACTCTTTATTTGAAGTACATTCGGTGATATTAAAGATGACTTAGCATTTAGTTTCTTTGACAGCTACACGATTATATCACGACGCTACTAATATGTGACACAATTTACATTGTTGCTTTTTTGGTGTATCTGTTTTATATCTGCACAGTTTTGTGTGTTATTCTGGAAAGTAAAACATGTTGTAGTAGTAAGTTTTGTGGTATAGCTACAATGAGACAGCCTTTTCCGTAGTACAACAATACGTTACATTATAGTACTTTCTTGATCACGATAAGGTACGTAATAAATACGATATCTATACGCAAAGCATTTCACTTTCGTTTATGATGAGGTAAGTACATTGACTTCAGCAGAACTTTGCTTACAGAGGACGATAACTACAACACTTCCACAGAATTATCTTACAGCAAGATGCACATTTAGCGCTACAGGACACGCATTTGAGAGATTAATGTTGTACTTAAGCCATTTATTTTTCAAGATTTTTGAAATACAAAGAAAGTTTTCCGTGATAAATTTCATTCAATTGCTGTAATCTGTAACACCTGAGGGTGTAATTACATTAATCCTCAGTACATTGTGTACTATGTGTTTGGCAAGCACAAGGAGCCCTAGCCAATATGGTATTTGCATATACAACTTTACAAATTGGTACCATATTTCTCTAACACAGAATTACACAGCTATCTGATTATTTAACAGAGAAACAAAAACTTTTTTACTATGTCAGTGACACATGTTTACACAATTACACAGTTGGATAATTTCACACTTATGAAATTGTATTTTGTCTGTACTTCGTGAACAGTTCATATTTTTCGGAACCATTGTGCTACTATGAGAGCTTTGAATGATGTATTTGGATTGGGATAATGATTTTTAAAATACGTTTGAGGTAGATGACACTATTGAAATGAGCAGAGAATTTCTTTTAGGTTTTGAAATTATTGCAGAAAGCTACGACGTTTTTGAGATTTGGCTGAGGTGTTATGGTGTTATTATTACGACGACAAAGTGTATTATGCTGTTGAGGTATGTTTATGATCAATAAGCTGATGCTATATGAGGAATTTGATTATGCTATGTATTTATTATGATGAAATATTGAAGTGTCGCCGCAAGATTGACGTGTCGACGAATATGTATATGTGTAATAAGGTAAGGAGTAATGAATAGTGATTAGGGACTCTGATATGTGATAAAGGATATTGGAAACCAAGAATCGTACTTTAAGAGTTATGAAATGTGTGTATATGTGTGAATGTATCACAATGCTAACGAAAATTTTTTGGACACTGTTATATTTACAGGATTTTGTTTCTACACATTTGTAAAGCAAATTTTCGACCTGTGCAATTTTTATATGAGACTGTCACTGTAGCGGAAACTGCTGTCGTAAATATCTCAGTAAGAAATGTAAGTGACCGTGACGTAATGCGTTGTGAGCGGCCAGGTGTGCCAGCCGCCTTGAGAAAAAGCCGGTAGGTGGAGAAGAAAGAGGCCATTATCCTCGCTATTGACATTTCTTTGTAGAAAGCATCGCAAATACGACACGCAAAACTTGAAAACATATGATTACACTGTGGAGCTCTTAATTAATGATATTTACTAAAATGTCTAATGAAATGATGATAAACATTTACATCTATTGTCTTTCTAGTTGAGAGATTTTTTACTGCCTTTGGAGACGCCATTTGCCTAGTGAATGACGTTTCAAGCCTTGCTCTATATATCTATATGTATTTGCTCATTTCGTTTAATATCTAAATTCTAGCTGCACTACAGCATTGGTTAAAATAAAATTTTATAGATGTACTAATATAAATATTTTCTGTCTACAGATCCAGAAAGTAATGATTTTGTGATATACTTCCAAAAAAATGAGGGAGCACAAAAAGACATTTCCCTTCACAGGAACTGCATACATAATTTTCTTTTCAAGTACTTGGTAACTTATTTCATAGAATAAGTTTTTGTGGTGCACCACTTTAATTACGTAGACATTAAGATGTGAATAGACATTTCCCTTATCTGCATTGTTGTCTTTAGTGTAATATTTTTTCTGCTTGAGCTTTGCCATGTTTAGGTATTAGTTATAGCATTCGCTGCTGCTGTTTGCCAGGCATAGTGCTACTGAATTTCACTTTGTATTATTCTGTTAAGCCAGTTTTACTACTGATTTATTTTTCTTTTTGCTGCATGTCGCCTTATATTAGTTGTAATATTGCAATTGCTTTGTTAATTTATATTTATTGCTGCTAACTTTGCCAATTTGCATTTTTTTGTCATTGCTGTTTGTGTTAATTGTTTTGTGCCACTCCATTGCCTCGTCCCTTAGTTTAGCATCTGAGCTCAGTAGATTAAAGTTAGCTTAAGATGGGGTAGGCTATATAAGAGAACGAGTTGTGATGAATTGGAAGAAATGCATTGAGAAGTTATAAGAAAATGGTTTGGCCAAAAAAGTATTTTGAAAGAGGATATGAACAAAAAAGTAGGGTTTAGGGACAACAGGTTTAGATAGGATTTTCTTGAAAATAAATGATGAGGTAAGGTAATGGAAAATAAATAATGAGGTAAGAAATATGTGGACATATAAACACAGGAAGCATGCTTGGATAGGATGTTTTGGTAGAAACAAATGTTGAAATAAGACGAAAGATCTATGGAATGAAGTTTTGGGTTGGACTGCAGTACCAAATGTTACACTGAAAAAAACCCTGCCCTTTCCTCTTGCGTTATCCCACTATGTGCTTGTGTACCCTTATGTATTAGTGTTTTTCCTTTCTTTATGCGTTTAGCTGTTGAGAGCTATGTTGTAGAATTTTTCTAATACTATGTTATTTACTTTGTAAAGATGTTTAGACATTATTTGTCCTGTTTTGTTTTAATGCTCACGTGTGAAGTTGATGTTTCGAAAGTTATTCAGACCTTTTATGTATTTACTTATGTCATAATTCCTGTAACACTGATGTATATGTTTATTTCTATTCTTTTGTAAAGCCCCTATTACTACAAATGTTATCTGTATTGTTATGTTCTTTAATAATGTATTTTGTACCTTTGTAACTGTATTCTTATGTTGTAAGTTTATAATTGTATAGACACCAGTTCTTCAAATTAAGTATCATTTCACTGCGCACATTTCTGTTGCTCATAATATATGCACAGTATGTGAGCAGTTGGGACTGTTAGTGTTTGGACATGTGTTAATAATTCAGCAAGGGACTGGTTAACAGCATTGCTGGTTCTAAGGACAATTAGAAAAAAATTTTGTGAGTGCACAAGTGGTGGTTTATGGACCTGCTATATTCTCCGCAAGACTCTTCGATGGTGATTGTGCACCTGCACAGTCGCAACGGATGGCTGCTAGCCATCTTTACAGGGACTACAGAGGGGCTGCATCTTTGATGGCCCACCAATACCATTATTTCTACAAGGACTACAGTGGATCTGCATCTTTGAAGGCCCACCAATACCATTATTTCTACAAGGACTACAGTGGGTCTGCACCTCTGGTGGCCCACCAATACCGTAATCTCTACCAGGACTACAGTGGATCTGCTCTGTGACAACCTGCCTACCAATATTCTTCAAAACTTCGACTGACTCTGTGGTGGGTTTGCTGTGTTGTGGACCATTACCTGTCAACATGTCAAGAGTCAGCACTGTCTTTCCGTTGGAAGGACAACACTACTTCATGACTGCATGGAAATCCACTACTTCCATGTGCATTTTCTTTTACTGCTCAGACTTTGAGAAAAACACTGCAATTTTACTGTGATGAATGATCAGGACTGTCTTAATGGACTGTGAGAAAAATTTAGCTTTTGACCAACATTGTATCAATAAGTGTGTGCATTTGATTTCTTTGTTACTGTAATTATGAAAAAAATTTTCAAATCTGTGTTGGCCACTGCCCAAAACAATTTGTAAAATTTTTTGTGGGGAGCGTGGGGGCTATGTAAGTAGGCTGTTTAGGTTTTCTTATTGGTAACGCCACATAGCGCTCTGTATGAAAATCACTGGCTGTGCTGTATGCAGTCTGTGGCTAGTTTTCATTGTTATCTGCCATTGTAGTATTGGGCAGCTGGATGTTAACAGCCTGTAGCGTTGTGCAGTTGGAGGTGAGCCGCCAGCAGTGGTGGATGTGGGGAGAGGGATGGCGGAGTTGTGAGAGCGGATGATCTGGACGGAGACAGTAAATTTGTAAGACTGGATGTCATGAACTGATATATATAATATGACTTTTGAACAATATTAAGGTAAATACATTGTTTTTTCTCTACAAAAATCTTTCATTTGCTAACTATGCCTATCAGTAGTTAGTGCCTTCAGTAGTTTGAATCTTTTATTTAGCTGGCAGTAGTGGCGCTCGCTGTATTGCAGTAGCTTGAGTAACGAAGATTTTTGTGAGGTAAGTGATTTGTGAAAGGTATAGTTTAATGTTAGTCAGGGCCATTCTTTTGTAGGGATTATTGAAAGTCATATTGCGTTGCTCTAAAAATATTGTGCGTCAGTTTAAGCACAGTCATGTACAATTTTTCTAAGGGGACGTTTCAAAATGAACGATCTTCAGTATTAAGCTCGAATTACTTCCCACCGATCGATTTAAGCAATTTAAGCCATGATTTCACTGACTGGACTGGAGACATACAACACTACTCCAAATATCACAGAGGCTCGCGATAACCATCATCTAGAAAGTAACTGTAGAAAATAAAATGTTGAGACACAACCTGGTGCTTACAATATTGTCTATTTACGTTGATGTTTTAAAACGGTTTGGAAAAGGGCCTGTGCAACAAGCACAGATCAACACACTTAAATCTGAAACGGACGTCGAATATAGTGACGGAATTTAACAAGAAAGGTTCAGTACAGTGGTTACAGGGTTTCACAAAAGGACAGGTTTTGAAGAATGGCCATAACAAATTTTACAGATCTGACCATTAGTGGATGGACTTCCTGTCAGTAAACTGCATTTCGAAAGTAACATTGCAACAAATTTCTATCTCAACAATAGATTGATTCATACAATTTATGGATTCTTCCTATAGGCTGAAACAGGGTATGAGTTCGTTGAGACCCCTACCAACGCCTTTTACCTGCCAATTACAGTTCAGTCATTGAACTAACTGTAGTTGCATATTATGGACCAAGGTGATTAACCTGTCAACCTCCATGGAGAGCAATTCAGTGCAGACTGTATCTAAAATGGAACCAGCAGTACGTCGAATGTACAGAGACCTGTCAGTGGTGGTGACTTTGCTGGAGCAGAAGTGGTGATGGCCTTTGACCAGCTGGGACCTGTCAAAGGCAGAAGCGACGACGACGACCTTTAACTTGCTGGACTGGAAGCAGTGGTTCCCTTCAACCAGCTGGGACTCGCAGCTGCTGCATATTGTTAGTGAAAACAAGATAGGCGTAAGGTTTAAAACCACCACACAGAAGCCATATCACGACACTTCACAACAGCAAGATGATAACACATGTGAACTATGAGTTCCTTAAATTAGTGTGCCTGAAACCTCACAATGATGTCATTTGATGTTTTGCATTGGTAGAACATGATGAGTATTGCATCAGGAAACATTATGTGCCGGCCGGGATGGCCGAGCGGTTCTAGGCGCTGCAGTATGGAACTGTGCGACCTCTACGGTCGCAGGTTCGAATCCTGCCTCGGGCATGGATGTGTGTGATGTCCTTAGGTTAGTTAGGATTAAGTAGTGCTAAGTTCTAGGGGACTGGTGACCTCAGAAGTTAAGTCCCATGGTGCTCAGAGCCATTTGAGCCAAACATTATGCTTCAACAACATGTAAGATTATAGACGAAGTTAGAATTGTCATCTCACACCAAGACGCTTTATCCCTCTCAAGCAAGAGTTTTATAAGTCTTGATAGATCATTTACGAAAATAGATGGTAGCGTTACAGTAGCATCGAACCTTACACGTAATGCTTTAGCATTTCTGTTTCATTAGATGTGGTAAGAACTTAATGGGGTCGAGATTGACTGTACACGCAATGTAGGCGTAGCGCCAACTCTTAAAACGTTTGTCTCTGCTTCTTGCTCAGAATTGAAGATTTAGGAAATTTTAGACAAACCACTGCACAGAACAATGGAAAATACAAAACATTTACTGCAGGTATACTTTTAAAACTGCTTATGGGATACTTTGAAGACACAGGGCGAATTGTTATGAATTCTAAACAGGAACTTATTCTGGTATGGAGTGCAACAGATAACAACTCAGTCATTCATGGAGCTAAAGAGGAGAATGAGATCACCATTGATAAAATAAAGTGAAAAATGCCACACATTATTGTACTGGATGAGCAGCGTTTGAATCTTTTAAAAATTCTGAACGCCAGTGTGTTTCTAACACTAAATTTCCATTTATTGGAGATTTCGAGTACCAAGTGCTACTGACTTTAAGCAGACATTCTTGGGCTATTAGAACCTCTATTGAATTGCAGACTCTCAGAATCATCATATTCCTGTTTCAGCCCAAAAGAGGAGGGTACATAGCAAATGATTCCAACAGATTTGAGTTGTCAGTTAACTGATGCCACATTCTACCTGAACTCCTGAATGCTGTTGTTTTTCTAACACTAAATTTCCATTCATGGGAGTTTTCGTGTACCCAGTGCTACTGACTGTAAGCAGACAGTCATGGGCTATTAGAACCTCTGTTCATTTGCAGACTCCCAGATTCATCATATTTCAATTTCAGCCCAAAAGAAGAGGGGTATTTAGCAAATGATTCCAGCAGATTTGACAATTGTCAACAGAATGATGCCAGATTGTACCTAAACTTAGAAATTTATGCGTATGATAGACCTATAGTGGAAAGGAAATACATACAGTCTAGCATTTGACATGTATGTAAGGTTTGTGCTTCTTACTATGAAGTGGAATGATATCTACTAGGCTCACAGAAACTCAAAGATCTGGCGCCAATCACAATAATAGATTGCTCAAAACAGAGAGAGATAATTAAATCTTGACCTATTGATCTATAATTTGAATCTGAGTTTAAGCAAATTGCACAGAATGCACAGCAGTGTACGCTCTAGTTCTGCATGAGCATGTGATTAGCTGTTGCCCGCTCACTAGTTTTGTTCAACGATGATCAGCATTTCTATGATGATGTTCGTAGACGGTTCACATTTAAAGATATTGCATTCACTGCATACACAGAAGATGCTGGTAGAATAGAGACATTCCCAGCAGGAATTGCATTGCCTGGGTCTGTCAGGGATGTGATGTGTGCTAAAACACGCAGAAGTGCAAAGTGGTTATGACATATCTACCATAGAATTCAATGGGATAATCCTGGTATAACCTGTAAAGATATGGTAATGTCGCTTCGATTATTCAACCACATAGATGCCATCATCTGCGTTAAAGGTGACGAGGATACCACACAGATGCATTGAATCATCATGTTTGCTGCTATTCGAGACCAGGAATTCTACTGCTGTCTTGCTCACCACCGACTCAAGAAAAAGAACATGAAGATGAGTGGAAATAGCGATGTGTCTGCATATAAAAATGTAAAATTATTTTGAAGCTGCACGAAAATTAAATGAATTTTTTCTTCACAATCTGAATATTTTCCTTTCTTACTTCGTTTGTAAGTAACTTTACCCAGTTACCACATCTGTAGTTCTCTTCAAGTATAGGAGATATAATTTTAGACATGTTTGCTAAAGTTCACACTCTTGTTTTAAAACATGTGATTCGTGTTTTGCACATCCTTTACTGACACACACACACACACACACACACACACACACACACATACACACATACACCCCTCCCCCCCCCCCACACACACACATATATATATATATATATATATATATATATATATATATATATATATATATATATATATATATATATAAAATTGAGATAGGTTTTCTGGAAATAACAACAAAGATGTATGGTAAAAAATTTTTTCTTTTATTAAATTTCGACAGATACAGTTCGATTCTTGATGTACAGTTTGGTTGTAATATTCAGTGCAGACATACCTTTTTTATTCAATAACAAAAAAGTACTTTTTAAAGTATTTACAAATTTGCGCTAAAGCTAAGGCAGAGATTTATTCTTACAGTACAACTAAATTCCACACTTCCAGTGGTACAAGTGGCAGGATTCTTATACAGCAACAATAATAACAACAAGAACAGTTTTGATGGAGTATAAATTATTTATATATATCCATATTTAAAATATCAGACGTGGACAGCTAGCACCAAGTGAATGCAAAAACTATTCTATTTATGTGATGAGGAAGACAAGTGTATATATTTCTGATATACAAGTTTTGTTTATGATGTGGTACACAGATACTTCATAAGTACATTTTTTGTTGATGAACATGGGGCACAGATTTTTTTTTTACAAGGTAAATATTTATAAGTGTACACAGTACACATTCCTCACACACATTGTGTGCAAAGCGACACACACTCGCACAAACACAGAAAATTACTTATACTACGATAAAATGGTCATACTATTCTGCACACTTACACCCAGTCTCATTCTCCCCCTCCCATTCAGTCAGAGTTCGATATCCTCTCTCTCGATTATTGTCATTAGGTGAAAGGCTGACTTCAGACTGCAGCACAGTGTACTCCTCATGTCCTCTGTATCTAATACTAGTTTGCTGCACCATATTTGGTGGCTGTGATGGAGCATCATCAGCACCTCTGTATGAGTGCTGCAAATACTCTATGATGGAGAGCCCTCTCAATGCTGGACAAACTCATCCCCTTAGCTCGCCTCCAGGTGGCACCTTCCACTGTGCAATATGCATACATTTTAGCTCACAGTCGTACAAACATAGCAGTCACCTTTCACTAGCCTGATAACCTTCTTGTTCTGTGGAACAATACCATAAGGATTATTGGGCTTGTATGAAGATATGTCAAATTCTTTGGCGTAGCATCCCGTAACTTTATATAGACTGCAGCCGTTAACCCAATAGATGAAGCTATCTCTATCCATATAATGTAACTTCAGTTCTGCAAAATGAGTTTTCAGATCCTCATATTGGAATCGCTATGTATGGAGTTTGGATAGGTCTAGTATGGATGTCCCTATAGATAAAGGTTTCATGAACTCTACTGCAAACTTAGCCATCTCCACAACAATGAAGTTCTCACTGAATATTGTGACCTGTTTAAATTTTGGTCTGGCAACACATTTTCTTACACCCCATTCCATTCACTCATAGTCTAAATTTAATGATGTTCTCACAAATTCTTCATTGGTCTCCCAAAAATTGAATTATTCATTAATTAAAAAATCTTTCACAAAGTCACGTGTCATGGAAGATCTCTGTTTTGTATTCAAATCAATACACTCTTTCTAGCAGGGAATATTGCCTTGAAAGAGATAACCTGTTTGATTTCAACCAGCCTCATCCCCTACCTGAGACACTGCTGGAAACTATAGTATTGAATAATGTATCTCCACTTCTTCCCCAATGTTGTCACCTGTTATGAGGTGTAACTAGTTGTTCTGGACTCAGCTGCTAACCAGTGTTCACCTCATGCAAACAAATAGGGTATGTGAGTTACGCCTCCAACGCATACTACATCTGAATCAGACGCCATACCATCGATTTTTCCACCCAATGCTTTGTGTTCTTCTTTACGTACACATCAAATCTCGCCATTTGGCAGTGATTGTTCCATGGTGTGCCTGTGTAGGTTACTGACATCCAAGTACATGATGTAACTTGAATCAAGAGATGCATTGGACCTCTCACACACACAAGGGTATTTGCCTTGCTGTGCCTATCGACACATTCACGAAATTCCCCACGGATCTCTCTTTCAAAGAAAAGAAGCATGTCAGCATAGGTCAGTAGTTCGCTGCAGCACTTCGTTTTATTGAGCATAGCATCCCCAGACTATCCAGATGCTGTAAAATAAAAGATGGGATCTAAAGAATATGTGGCCATGCATACACTCTGGAGGTTATCGAAAATATCTATGAGCAGGTGCACAACTGTTTCCTTGTAAGGCTGTGTGTACATTCCTGAAGTGCAGATGTTGAATTCCCACCAGACGTTCACAGCATGCTCATACTCTACATCTGTTATGGTATTGCTTATAAGATTGCTGGAAAATGCAGTTATGTTGGCTAGTCTGATTTCATTGAGTTTCACTGTACCACCCAATAGCTTGTATGAGAAAACACTCTTCCTACTCTCAAGTGGGATCTTTTCCTTGTCGGGAAATGCAAATCGAGTGATGTACATACCCTTCTGAGGCAGAGTTTCTACAAGTTTCTGGACTGGTGCCTGCATAAAACATAGAGATTCAAGGAAGCAAGGTGTAATTCATGGATTCATTCGTTTAGAGAATGAGATATATTTCTCAACACTCTCAGGCAGGTCAATGACCTGATCATTCTCCACACTGAAGTTAGCCAAACACAGGACAAGAAAATGTGCATCACATCTGCTTAAATTATGAACGAGGAAGGGTATGTGTCATGTAACTGATATTTCATGTTGCACAGTTGTGAGCTGCATCATGGGATTTCCCCATATGAGGATAGTGGTCCCTATGAGGAGTTCCTGCTTTTCTATCTAAAGGCAGTCAAGAAATATGGCACTGTACAAATCTTTACTTCTCTTTTATTTGGTTGTAGCAATGTTGACACTGTAAAGCTTATCGACCTCCCAGGAATATTTTTCTACCTCAGTGAGAAGCCAAACCACAGGACTACCCTGACATTAGATATGTGTAAGTTAAGACTCGAAAGATAGGACGATTCAGTTTAGTATGCTACCACATATGGTATGTGTTTTTCTGAATAGGTAGTATGTGGGACTAAAGGGTCACCTTCACAGTGGGCCACAGGAGCGAGTAGACATTCAAAGTCGTAATACTCCACAAAGTGGCATCACTCCTGATGGAGAGCATTCTTAAACCTTATGAATATATTTTCGTCGGTGAGCTAAATGACATTACCAGGTCTTTGGAAGGGCAATCTACTCTATGTTTTATTAAGGGGACCACACCCTGGGTCAGGTCGAAAAAATCGATTTTCAGTTTTTACCATATTTTGATAGATTAAGGTTTTATTTAAGTACTGTGGAAAGGATTTTGCAGAGAAAATTTTTTTCGAGCATTTTTCTATCGTATGTGATTATGTGCCACACCCACTTTCCTGTAACCCACTTTTCTGTATATATTTTAGATCTTTATATCCCCTATATTGCACGTTAGGGATTTTTTTTTACTCCCGAGTGTGTTGGATATACCTGGAATGCAACGGTTGGTACTCTTTTGTTTGTGCTGTTTGTAAACTACATGCTTTGAAACACGCAGTAGTATTTGTTCAAGTGTGATTGCGAGTGGTTGTTACACTTACGTTTGCGGTGCTTGTTTACATGTGTTTTGTTGTGTTTATTGAAGATGACGAAACTTAAAGGCATTTTCAAGAAACGACAATTTAGAGGAAACAAGTTTAGAAAGCTTTCTGTACAAGAGGTTATGTCGCCTGGCAACGATTTTTGTAGTTGTAATTCTTCAATAAGTGCATCATCAAAGAAGCTGTCACCGTTTCAGGAGAGTTAAAACGAATTTACTGTAAGTGACAAGGGGTGCAGCAACGTTATTATAAATTTGAGAATATTATCAGGTGTAATTTCTAAATTTGTACAATGTAGACAGTGTGGTGAGTCACAGAGTGTGAAAATTTGTGAGAGTACCAGTAGGAGAAAAGACCTAGCAATTGCTTTCGATTTAATTTGCACTACATGCTCAGCTGTGATATCATTTATGAGTTCTTCGAAACCAGATGCAAGTGGCCCTTATGAAATCAATACTAGATTAGTTTATGCTTTACGATCCATTGGCAAATGCATGGCTGTGGGGAGGACATTTTGTTCAGTGATGAACTTACATCAACAACGAAATAAATTTGAAAAACTGACTGCAATATTAGAGAAAACTGTATGTGAGGTCCCTGAGGAAAGCATGAAACTGGCTGCTAGGGAAACAGTGGAAGAAAATGATGGATGTTAGGATATTGCTGTTGCACTTGATGGAAGTTGGCAGAAAAGCGGACATACATTTCTGAATGGAGTAGTGACTGCCACGAGTGTAGACACTGGTAAAGTGTTAGATGTGGAGATGATGTCTAAATATTACCAATCTTGTACAGTCAATGGACATAAAGAACACAACTGTGTGGTTAGTTTTAGAGGAACAAGTGGTGGTATGGAAGTTCATGGAGTATGACAAATATTTCATCACTCCATAGAAACAAGAAGTGTACAGTACACCAAATATTTGGGCGATGGTGACAGTAAGGCATACAACAATGTGGTGAACTCTAAGCAAGATGGAGATGCCATTATTAGCAAAATAGAATGTGTAGATCATGTTCAAAGACGTTTGGGAACGAGGCTGAGAAAATTAACTGTTGATATGAGAGGAAAAATATTAGAAGGTAGAAAATTGTTGACCAACAGGGTCGGTTAACTAAGACTGAAATAGAAAACTTGCATGTATACTATGGGCAGGCAATTTCAAGAAATAAAGAAAATATGGAGGCAATGAAGAGAGATGTATGGGCCATATTCTTCCATAAGTCCTCTACTGATGATAAGTGATGCCATGGAATGTGTCCATCAGGAGAAAATTTGTGGTACAAATACAATGGGGCTCACGCAACTGGAGAATCTTATTCTTACCAGCATTCCTTCCTGCTGTTGTTATTACAGAAATTATACCTATTTTCTGAGACTTGGCTCATCCTGACCTTCTTAGGAAATGTCTGCATGGGCAGACACAGAACCCAGATGGATGTTTCAACATCATAATTTGGGACTGCCTTCCTAAAACTGTATTTTCAGGCATGCATACAATGAAACTAGGAGTTCATGATGCTGTTATTACATTCATTTGTGGTAATATTGGAAAGTGTTGGGTACTGAAAACGGTGGGAATTAATCCTGGTGAAAATATGATCACTGGGCTGCGATAAAATGAGGATAGCCTATGCAGACAGATCTGCATCTAAGATGGCCAAGAAAGCAAGACAAACTTCCAGAAAGGTGAAAAAGAAGCGGGAAGACCTGCTAGAGGCCAAAGAGGCACCATCATATGCAGCAAGACAGTTTTAATTAACTGTAAGTAACAAGTTTCAAAAGTTTTTTTCTTTAAAATCAGTTTCTGGAAACTAAACTTTTCAGTACATATACCCCATTATATCAGAAACTATCACAGATAAATGAATGAAATTTTCAGAGACTGCATAAAATAAAAATCCACCTGTGGTACTACATTCATTAATATTCCCCATTAGGAAGTTCAGATAAAAATATTATCTGCATAAAAAACTTAATATTTTTTGTTAATAAATTTATGAAATTATTTCTTAAAAACTATAAAATGGATAAAGTAGATTTTAGTACAGTTAACTCTATTAGCATCATGTAACATACAGTAAAAATATTAAGGTCCTGCATCAAACAGTTTTTTTTCAGAAATGGGTCAAATACTTGTGTAAATTGACATGGGTTAGGTAGGCAGGTGTGGTCCCCTTACACCTTGTTTGAAGAAAAGGTATTACGCATCTTGAGCAAATACGATTATTACACCAGTGGTTACTCTTTTGAGAGTAAAGGAGTTGGGACTGTTCCTGATCGACACATAATGACGTCTGTCTCCAATGGAGACACATGCATGTTACATTCACTGGTCAATTTTGAGAAATGTAGGAGTCCATTGATTATATGTTCATCCTGCTTGTTCTGCTCATCTGACTTGCTTTAGTCCAGGTTATGAACATGAACTGATATTCCAGTATTCTGCACCTCAAATTTAGGTATGTTCTGGACCTTCATGGGGAACTCGACACCAGCAAAGTTATAACACTTATGAAAGTCAAGGTACCTACCGTATCGAGTATCGAGATGTGTGCTCTGGATTCTGTTTAGTATCTCTGTTTCAAGTCATAATGCTCATACTCTAGATCTGTTCTCGCTTTTTTTTTTTTTTTTTTTTTTTTTTTTAGAAAATAATACATGCCTTCCTTTCAGATTTATGCTTAAGAAGCTTGATACAGCTTGACCCTCCATTTACGGTATCATGGACATTTGGACTGACGTCAAGGTGCAGTATTTGGCTGAGTGCTTTAGCTGACACTCTAACTTTCAGCTCGGAAAACATCCAGTATACCACTCAAGGTGGACTTATGATACCACTCGGCGTTTGATGTGGCCCACAATATCACGCCATTCCCGACGACGAAGCTTATGCTGGCTGCAATGAAGAGCAGGAAGATGCACGTACCCTACAGTTAAGGCGAGAAGGTGAGGGAGGAGATGGTGCATTGACCCAGTGTGAACAGCTTGGCTGCAGCGGAGAAGTTTGTTGCCTGAGTCATCTGCTTGAGGGTGGGTTAGTCATGGATGCCAGAGCAGAACTAGTTTGGGTGCGGCAGTGTCAAAGCAGGTACAGCTGCAAATGTTGCCACAGCTTCCCCTGCAGTGATACTGCGGGGATAGTCGTTCCTCCACAGACATGAGTGCTGAAAGAATAACGGAAATAAAAGTACAACATTTCATAAGTCGCCTGCTGCTGTTGCAAGGAAAGACACTGACTATATGTGAGCCTAGTGAGTGTGTACATAAATCACCTATATCCTTCAAGGTCAATGGCATATCTCTGAGGTCACTGGAAATCATCTCTGGCATCTCCTCACAGTGATGCATGATCATCTCCTCCACCCATTGTGACATTTCATCATTCTCGCTCGACCACCATGGAACCTTTGATCTGATTTCCCTACACTGCCTCCAACATGTAGGTCTAATAAAAAAAACATGCACACAAAATCTACGAAGAAATTAATTTATTTTGAATAGACACTTACACAATACCTGTGATGTCGATGCCCTCACGACCTCTCTCTCTCATTGCTCATGACCCTTGAAATCAACTACAACAACAAAGAATATGCCTCAGATTCGTTGGCCATGATATGACAACAAATTGCATACACAAAGCGATATGACGAAATTTTGGAATGTTTTTTTTTTTTTTTTTTTTTTTTTTTTTTGAAAGAATGTGTCTCAGAGTGACATACCACCAAATAGCATAATATCATGTGTACACAGTACTTTTTTGAAGAGAAATTTATATACTTACGATGCGGTTGCCGCTGCTGCTGCCTCTCAGCTACCATCTGATAGATGATTTGGTACATATATGCTGGAACAATAGGGCAACATGTATTCAGTATTACCAAACTCTTGGTGAAACAATTTTGAAAAGGAGTTAAAGCTACAGTTATCAATTTAAATATGTACTTACCTGCTAATTCCCACTCATCTGATTATCCAGGGCGTTTGCCATTGACACTGCTGCTGCTGCCGTTGGTTGAACGCTTCGTCTTGCAGTAGCTAACTAATGAAGATCGATCATCAATGCGCAAGTGGGTAGACAAGTGACCTGACACAAATCTGGATGATGGCAGATTGAAGACGACTGCAAATTGGGTAGGGTTTATATAATCTCAAGTTCTTCCCCCTATTTTAGTGGCAGCCAATAGGACTGCAGCAACTCGGACCAGCAAGTTTGAAGCAAGTCTATTAGTCTACCTATTTCAACTTGTTAGGTGAAGAGCCTTTATCCTGCAGACGTGTAGTTGTTACCATTGTCTTTGACAGGCAGAGACCTGCTGATTTTTGCTGGATTGTCTCCTTTTTAGAGCTAACAAGATAAACTGCTATGTTCCAAACATAATTACAAGTTACCACAGAGGAAGTAACTGCCTACTTCTTCTCCTGGGGTGGTCCAGACTCCTATGTGAGGGAGTAAACATATCCTTCCAGGAAGGGAATGTTACATTTGGACTAAGGTATGGGTCTCAGTTTTCCCAGTAAACTTGAAAATATTTAAGGGAACGCCGCTAGTGAGTCAGGTACTGTTAAGGCAGTGCAGTCTTTCTGGGAGATACGCTTGTTTCTAACACGGAGAGCAGATAGACTCCAGGTAGATAGTTAGGAGATACGAGGCATTTGCTGAATAATTTGTGCAGGCAGTCGTCTGTGGCTTCGGCAGCGAGGGATGCAAACAGACACACACCAGAGCTGATACAATGCGGGGCATCCAGGCCGCAAGCAGGTAGTGAGACAAAGGCTTGAGCAGGTACCGCAATACAGGCAGTAGCAGACAGATACAATAGCCCTGCGCCAATTCGGGTATGGTCGTGAGAGCCTGCCACAGGTGGTGTGCCAGCTGATGCAGCACTGTCAGTTGATAGACAGACGCAGTGGCAGCTGGACACTGGAGGTGGCAGTGCGTGATTTATTTAGATTTGTAGGTGCATTTTTTTCATGTGTGGCATTATAGGGATGTAATAAACGTTATTTAACTACTGTTTCTTCTCGATACGACAGTTGACAAGTGGGGAGTGCTTTTATTTTCGTGACATGCTCTTTATATATCTAGAGCAGTAAATGTTTTTGTTTCATTATTGTTTTTTAGCACTGTGTAATCAGGACAACTTTCATTGATGTTTTTTCTCATAATAATAGGTTTTGTTGAGAGGCCATGTAGTCGATGTTTTTTGGTGTGTGTGCGTGCGTGCGCGTGCTTGTGTGTGTGTGTGTGTGTGTGTGTGTGTGTGTGTGTTTTATGTTTTTCTACCTGTACAGACGTAGTTCTTATATACATAGCAAGCAGTATGTTATTAGAACATTTGAATATTTCGAGTATTCTTCTATGTGTAGTTCAAAGTTTTTCATGCTACGTGTTGAGTGCAAAGTGCTTTTCGATATGTAGGCGAGATAATGGTTTTGTTTCAGTTAGCGATTTTTGAGCGATTTTATATGTGCGGACGATTGTTTCTAGATGAGAGCATTTTTCTGTCATCCCACCAGTTTTAAACCATTACGTTTATTCTTATTTCAAGAAGCAAAGCTATAGTGTAATTCTTGATTTGGTTTCCCCAACAAAATTTAGAAAATTGTTCCAGCAGGCTAAAGCACGTATAAGTAAACAAACACAGTTCCCAAGACAGTGCCATACATCCTTCCTTTCCAGAAGCTCAGCACAGAGTGAGTCTTTTTGCACCATTTCACAAGTGGGAGATGGGAGGGCAGGATCCCTGTACCCCCAAAAGCTGGATAAATAAAGAATCGGCAAACTGAGTTTCAAAAATAATCAATATATCCTTTGCAATGTAACTGATAATGATTTTAATTTCTTGTTGTGAGATCCCTCCACACCAACAGCTCAGTCCTGGCTGAGCATTGCTCACCATTGTCCAGATGTGAGAGGTGAGGGGTGGGGAGTAGAAGATGGAGGAGTGAGAGGTGGGAAATGTTGCGAATTTCTCAGAAAGAGTGCTGGGGATTTCTTAGAGGAGAATAGGGCTCAGAAGTGAACTGTCAAGGGGGTAACAAAAAAAGTGTCCCAGAATTAGAGTCCTTTTTACGAGAGGGGTGGTGAAGGAGGAGTGGGAGGGATGAGGGAATTCTCAGAGGGACAGATTGTTGCAGGGGGTCACAGGGTAACCCACAGGGGGTCACAAATCAGTTGGCATAACAATAGTTTGAGTGAAAGGGTTGGAGGATAATTTTCCCCTGAATGTAACCTTGACCCTGAATGTATGCAATCTGCAATACAAACTAAATGCACTAGATTGACCCTTACCCAAATACCCACATGATGTTCTTTCTGACACTTTCTTGACACACTTTATAAAATCATTTTTCTGTTCTGTTATTTTGCTTTGTATGAACCTTTTACTGATGAAGTATTTTCTCCAGTTATGGCCATCGTTTTTGTTTTAGTTTGCAAAGATTTTTTTTAGTTTGTGCGATGTTTGTACATAGATTTTTTTATAAATCATTAA
The DNA here is from genome assembly GCF_021461395.2 of Schistocerca americana. Lineage (NCBI taxonomy): Eukaryota > Metazoa > Arthropoda > Insecta > Orthoptera > Acrididae > Schistocerca > Schistocerca americana. The sequence goes on along the minus strand of NC_060123.1, from coordinate 290,383,599 downwards.
TATCTTATCATCTGTGAATGATAATTCTTAAGGCACTCAGATTTTATCTACTTTTACTCTGAGAAGGGTTATTTGTTTCCATTTCTACACTACTTGATCTAAGTGTTAGGCTTTATCCTTGTCTAATTACCTGGAAGACAGAGACTGCAAAATGCGATTGTATACTGTACAATGTTTCTTTGGGCAAATCATAATTCATTAGCTATCTACAGCAGATTTAAACTGAATAAATTGCAGGGAAGTAAGCAGTTAACGATACGGAACTTTGGCAAAATGAAGGAACCAGTCATAATGAAGAGTTTCAGAGTGGGCATTGGGCTGTGACTGGAAGAAACAGATGAAAGGAATTCAAGAGAAGATGAAGGGTAGCTTTCAGAGGAGGATAAAGTAAGCAGAAAGACAAGGGCCTGTAGAAAAACTTGGACAACAACCAAGATATGGAATTTATGTGACGGAAGGTAGAAAAACTACAGCAATGCGGCAAATGAAACAAGCTAAAGGCAATACTGAAGTCCAAAAATTGAGATCAAAAGAGTACAAATGGCTAAGAAAGTGTGGTCAGAGGTGGAATACAAGACTGTAGAGGCATGCAAGACCGCACGAATGGAAGTCTCTCCTACAGCAAAGATAAAGAGATTTTTTGAGAAAAGAGTAGCAGCTGTATGACTATGACGACTTCAACTGCCGAGCCGGTTCTCGACAAAGATGGGAAGTGTGCAAGATGGAAGGACTATACACATGTGGAATACAAAGGACATGAACTTGAAGCCAATATTGTAGAAATGGAAGAGGAAGTAAATGAAGATGAGAAGGGAGATATGATACTGTGAGAAGAATTTAACAGAGCACTGAAAGATCCAAGTCTAAACAAGGTTCCCAGAGTAGACGTTTGAACAGAATTGAAAAAGACATTGCTAGGACACGATCTGAGGCATCAAGAAATCGTTAATTTTGTAGTGGTGGGACTTGCGTAGGATAAAATTTTTAGAGGGAGGCCTAGATTCGAATGGAATCAGCGGTTTTAGTGGGTGTATATTGCGGTACTTCTGCAGAGATGAACAAGCTTGCACAGGATGTACTAGCGTGGAGAGATGCAACAAACCAGAGCTCGGAACACAACAACAAAAACACACTATACCAAGTATTTATGTGTATGTACCAGTAACATCACCTTAAGCAAATTTATAATGTCGTACTATGAGCATATTGTAGCAAATGACACACGGTAATTTCCTCTCTACTGTAGTAACATGATGACGTTGCAATTTGATGGATAAATCCTAGACGACATATGGAGGACAGGATCGGGGAGTCAGTCGTGCTCGGATAGCCAAATGGTAAGGAAACCTGATAGCGATAAGTGGAAAATCCGGGGTTCGAGTCCCACTCGGACACAAATTTTCTTTGTCAGTCCATTAAAGAGCTGATGGCTGTCCGTATTCGCAATTGCGAAGATATTTTAGTATTTCACAACGGCTGTAGTCGCCACAGTCACTTTCCCTCGGGTATGCATGCATATCCGAAGGAACATTGCATCGTAGTTAGAAATAACAAATGCACAGCAACATCGTATATCATATGTTGTCTGACAGTCTCCACACTGAAGGTCTCTCTTTGGTGCCTACCTCCTCATTACGGACAGAGAAGAACACCTCTTGAGGGAAATTGGCGTCCGACATTTAATTTGAAAGTCTTCTGTAACGAAAAGTAAACATGTTTCAAGGAGCCAATCTTAATTGACATCACTTGCTAGTCAATGTGTTGTAAAGACTAGAAACACCATGAAGATCTTCTGTTCTTCTCGTTTAAGTAGCATAATTTGGTGGAACTACATTAATGAACTGTGAATATTTGTGAAAGTAAGGGCGAGGAGAAACAAGCGCTCTAGGTATACGTGGCAGCAGACACTGTTCCCACCTATAGCAACATTATAACGCTGTTTCACAGCTGTAGACTGTCTCTGTAGTCTGTCTTTGTAAAACGTATCCGCAATCGATAGCTGACGTTACAATTGTCCCTGGCTAGATTTACAAAATGTGTGCTTCTCTTCTTCCATCTTTCCCACAGGCCAGATACTGCCCGAAGTTTCACAATTAGGCACACAATTTTCATCTGATTAAAACACTGCAACTAGGTCACATGAGACTCATGACCTTTTTTTATTACTCGTCATCCCAGCTTCACTGCTGGAAGCCAACAAGATACAACGGTGAAGTCACTTCCAAAGCCGCGCGGGATTAGCCTAGCGGTCAGCAGGCGCTGCAGTCATGGACTGTGCGGCTGGTCCCGGCGGAGGTTCGAGTCCTCCCTCGGGCATGGGTGTGTGTGTTTGTCCTTAGGATAATCTAGATTAAGTAGTGTGTAAGCTTAGGGACTGATGACCTTAGCAGTTAAGTCCCGTAAGATTTCACACACGCTTTTCTTCACCTCCAGAGCACATGACTAACCTAAATCTCTTAACGGTTTTGTTTCAGCTCTAGTACAAATGCTCGTTATTCATTGTGTGAGGTTAGTACCTTCGCTGGGTGTTGGAGGTTAATCGACTTCTCGCAGGAAGGGAGTGAGTCTCGGGTGCTAGGCAGTGTTCCGCTTCGTCAATAGAAGGTTTTCACTGTGTCTCAACAGCAGGGAGTGGGAGCCACATGGGAGGCTCCCGAAATGTTGATGAGGTCGGTTCCCGACGCTAATCCGTCGCAAAAGGCATGGTGCCTTCAGCTATCACAGCGCTTCCCATTGTGGGTACTTGAGCTTGATATATGACTTATGTTTTCACATGAAAACTACGTACCTGCACTACCCTGGACGTGTGAGAAGTTTCACTGCTTTTTCTTCTAATTTACAGACTGTCCTTTCCAAAGTGTGCAATGCAATGCTAAGCAATGGAGGGAGACTGTATGGTATCAGTACCAACCTAGTGAATCGTAATATCCATTTTTGTACAGCTTAAGTGGGTAGTTTCTATTGTGTTCCCTGCTTTTGCGTGGGTAAACACACACTTTCGTTCCTCACACTGTCTGCAGCATTCAATAACCCCCCCCCCCCCCCAACTAGATTTTTTTGGATATTATGGGCAGTTCCGTAGAGAATACTTTTATATGGTACTTGTTCGATTCAGTGCTCTCATCTCGTTCTGACTGGTACCCACTCATTGCATTTGAGAAATGCAAGCTGTGCTCAGGCTGTAGCAGGAGGAGGAAGAGGAGATTAGAGCTTAACGTTCCGTCAACAACGAGGTCATTAGAGACGGAGAACAAGATGGGATTAGGGAAGGATGGGGAAGGGAGGCGGCCGTGCCCTTTCCAAGGAACCATTGCGGCATTTTCCTTATGCGAGATAGGGAATGCACGGAGAACCTAAATGAGAATGACCGGACGGTGTTTGAACAATCGTCCTCCCGAATGCGAGTCAAATGTGTTAAGCATCGCGCTACCCCACTCGGTCTGCAAGCTGTACCACAATCTACACCACTGGACATTAAAATTGCTACATCAAGAAGAAGTGCAGATGATAAACGAGTATTCATTAGACAAATATGTTATACTAGAACTGACATGTGATTACATTTTCACGCAATTTGGGTGCATAGATCCTGAGAAATCAGTACCCGGAACGACCACCTCTGGCCGTAATAACGGCCTTGATACTCTTGGACAATGAGTCAAACAGAGCTTGGATGGCGTGTACAGGCACAGCTGCCCATGCAGCTTCAACACGATACCACAGTTCATCATGAGTAGTGACTGGCGTATTGTGATGAGCCAGTGGCTCGGCCACCATTGACCAGACGTTTTCAATTGGTGAGAGATCTCGAGAATGTGCGGGACAGGGCAGCAGTTGAACATTTTCTGTATCCAGAAAGGTCCGTACAGGACGTGCAACATGTGGTCGTGCATTATCTTTCTGAAATGTAGGGTTTCACAGGGATTGAATGAAGGGTAGAGCCACGGGTCGTAACACATCTGAAATAGATCGTCCACTGTTCAAAGTGCCGTCAATGTGAACAAGAGGTGACCGAGACGTGTAACCAATGGCACCCCATACCATCACGTCAGGTGATACGCCAGTATGGCGATGACGAATACACGCTTAGAATGTGCGTTCACTGCGATGTCGCCAAACACGGATGCGACCATCATGATGCTGTGAACAGAACCTGGATTCATCCGAAAAAATGACGTTTTGCCATTCGTGCACCCAAGTTCGTCGTTGAGTACACCATCGCAGGCGCTCCTGTCTATGATGCAACGTCAAGGGTAACCGCAGCCATGGTCTCCGAGCTGATCGTCCATGATGCTGTAAACATCGTCGAAATGTTCGTGATGATGGTTGTTGTCTTGCAAACGTCCCCATCTGTTGACTCAGGGATCGAGACGTGGATGCACGATCCGTTACAGCCATGCGGATAAGATGCCTGTCATCTCGACTGCTAGTGAAACGAGGCCGCTGGGACCCAACACGGCGTTCCGTATTTCCCTCCTGAACCCACCGATTTCATATTCTGCTAACAGTCATTGGACCTCGACCAACGCGAGCAGCCATGTCGCGATATGATAAACCGCAATCGCGATAGGCTACAATCCGACCTTTATCAAAGTCGGAAACGTGATGGTGCGCATTTCTCCTCCTTACACGAGGCATCACAACAACGTCTCACCAGACAACGCCGGTCAACTGCTGTTTGTGTATGAGAAATCGGTTGGAAACTTTCCTCATGTCAGCACGTTGTAGGTATCGCCACCGGCGCCGACCTTGTGTGAATGCTCTGAAAAGCTAATCATTTGCATGTCATAGCATCTTCTTCCTGTCAGTTAAATTTCGCGTCTGTACCACGTCATCTTCGTGGTGTAGCAATTTTAATGGCCAGTTTTGTATCTTTTCTGCGCCTCGCAGTTACCTAATTCAGTCACATGTATTTTATGCTCAGTTCTTTGTATGTATGATTTGTCTCGTTTATTTTGAAATTGCGAGCTGTCTAAACCTTCTTAATCCTGCAGTCTTCGAATTAAATACAAGTCACGCAGTGCAGAGCATCATTTTACTTTAATTTACTGCCGCAGTGGTAAAACCGGTTCCCGTGAGATCACCGAATTTGAGCTTTGTCGGGGTGGGCTAGCACTTGGATGGGTGACCATCCTGTCTGCCGAGCGCTCTTGGATAGAGGGGGGGGGGGGGGGGTGCACTCAGCCCTTGAGAGGCAAAATGGAGGAGCTACTTGATTGAGAAGCAGCGGCTCCGGTCTCGGAAACTGACATACGACCGAGAGAGCTGTGTGCTGACCACATGCCCCTCTGTATCCGCATCCGGTGATGCCTGTGGATTGAGGATGACACGGCGGCCGGTCAGTAACGCTGGGTGCGACAGGACCTGTGGACGGAGTTTCCGTTTAAATGTTTCAGAATATGGCTATGTGCTGTTTCTTGTCAATAATTCACCTATCTAGAGGAAATTGAAGATTTTTATTCCCGATCTTGAATTACATCTTATATCACTGATTTCCTACAAAGTTCCATAGTTAAGCGACGCTTAAATAATAAGAATAACCATGTGCATTTCTAGTATGTTGCCTCAGTCTGATGAGATCTGTTGTGTACAGAGAGCAAGCATTAGTGTCAAGTATATGAGAAATGCAGAGGTGATAACGAGTTAATGGCGATTACACGTCTTACAGCAAGATTATTTTGTGCACAGACTAATGAGTCTTACTTCGAGATCTTCCAGGTCATTATTCACGTTAATTTGGCCACGCGATCCGTGATAGAACATTTGCATACTTCCCATTTAATTTCTGCGCGCATTTAATCATACCAAGCTGTCTGGTTTGTATCATTGGTGATAGGCCCGCATAGCTTGCTTCGCTTTAGGGCGAGCGCCAAATTTTTCATTGCGAAGACGTTCCCACCAACTAACCAGTTAATTTTAATGGTAGGCAATCCTTTCTTGCAGGATTTTTTCCGGCCGCAGCAGTGTCGGGGATCTGAACTTTTACCGGATTAGAAACAAAACGTAATTTGCAGTATTCCAGAAGTAGTCAGGCAAGAGAGTAACTTATACCGATCACACATAGTTACTTCCTTGTTGTAAGCATTCGTGTTCCAAACATGAAATAATCAAGGACCAGAGAGTATTTTATTGCTGACGTTTTACACTGAAGAGGCAAAGAAACTGATATCGTGTCGGGCCTCCGCCCCCACGTAGAAGTGCCGCATCACGATGTTGCATGAAGTCAACTAATGTCTGAAGTAGTGCTGGAGCGAAGTTACACCATGAATCCTGCAGGGCTGTACATAAATCCGTAAGAGAACGAAGGGGTGGAGATCACTTCTGAACAGCACGTTGCAAGGCATTCCAAATATGCTCAATAATGTCTATGACTGGGGAGTTTGGTGGCCAGCGGAAGTGTTTGAACTCAGGAGAATGTTCCTGTAGTCACTCTGTAGCAATTCTGGACCTGTGGGGTGTCACATTGGCCTGCTGGAATTGCCCCGGTCCGTCTTTAATACACAATGGACATGAACGGATGCTGGAAAATGGCACAGTGTGCTTAAGTGCGTGACACCTGTCAGAGTCTTATATTGACGTATCAGCAGTCCTATATCACTCCAACTGCACACGCCCCACACCATTACAGAGCTTCCACCACCTTGAACATTAAACCAATCCACTGCTGATATTCAGGGTCCATTGACTCGTGGGGTTGTCCACATACCTGTATACGTCCATCTGCTACATACAATTTGAAACGAGAATCGTCCGACTAGCAACATGTTTCCAGTCGTCAACAGTCCAATTTCGCTGTCGACGAACGAGGTGGAAAGTTTTGTGTTGTGCAATCATCAAAGGTATACGAGCGGGCCTTCGGCTCCGAAAGCATATATTGATGTTGTTTCGTTGAATGGTTCGCACACTGACACTTGTTGACGGCCCAAACTGAATTCTGTAGCTATTTGTGGAAGGGTTGCACTTATGTCACGTGGCGAACTATTCTCTTCAGTTTCCGTTGGTCCCTTTCTTGCAGGATTTTTTCCGGCCGCAGCAGTGTCGGGGATCTGATCTTTTGCCGGATTCCTGATAGTCACGGTACACTCGGGAAACGATCGTGCGGGAAAATCCCCACTCTATCGCTACCTCGGAGATGCTGCGACCCATCGCTCGTGCGCCGGCTATAACACCACGGTCAAACTCACTTACATCTTGATAAGCTGCCATTATAGCAACAGCAGCCGCTCTAAGAACCGCGCCAGGCACTTGTTGTCTTATATAGGCGTTGCCGACCGCATAGCGGCGTGCACTTGGCATCAATTGGCAAGAGCTTGCGGCGCCATGAGCTAGGAATGAAGTGGGTCCACTAGCTGTGTTGATGTATCAAAAGGTTTGAGATCGCCGATATTACTATTCGTACATAGTTCCTGGCTTTCTCTTGGTTATCCCTCTCGGTTTGTTATTGTTGTTTCGTTCGTATGCTGTTAACCATTCTTGGATTCTAAATTTTGCTCGGATGGTCTGTCGGATTTGTGTACGGTTTTCGCCGCTGTTGACTCGATGTTTACATCTACTTAACATTATCTCAGAAACTTCCTTGTAGCACTCCCGCACCTTGGTAGAGCGTTAATAGATTTTGTATGCCAGTGAAGAGGTTGTATGTGGTCTGGAGTCCGCTGGAGGGGCATGAGGACCGGTTCTGGAGCGGCGGACACTGTCTTGTCGGCAACAGGTGGTGCTGCGGTCATTACTGCCTAATGGCGCGTTCCGCTCGGTCGACTTCGTTATCGCCTATTGGCGAGGATTAAGGCAGCACCCCGTCGGCCACCGCTGAAATGCGACGGCGGAATCTGTGGATCGCCGGCGGTGGACTGGTTTAAGGCTCCTAAGGGAGCTCTAACTGCAGGGTCAGTGGTCTCTCTGAGGGCCCACTTCTAGGAAATGGTCAGAGCGTTTGTCACGCAAGTGAGAAGTGCTTCAGATGAAAGGAAAAGAACACTGCATTAAGTTGGAGACGAAAAATACTGAATCGCATACACAAAACCTTCTAAGATAGTTAATGGTGCAGCAAAACAGAATAATATTACAACAATAATTTACAGATTAACTGACTCACTGTTTGAAACTCGTTGAACCCATGTAGACAGAAGTAAGCAGACTGTATTATTGAGTCGTTATTAAACCACTGCTGCAATAGAAACATTTTAAAGTAGATATTTTGTTTTGCAATGTTACTCCTTCCAACCCCACGCCACCGAGTGCATTTTTCACAGAACGAACCAGTGCTGATGTTAGTAGACACAAACGGTCGCCTTGGGAGTGGCAGTAGCAGAAACAGTCCATAACACTTGACACTGACATCAGTCAACTGGAATAAATCCAGAGTGCCGAAAACTGAGATTTTCCATGGGTCTCAACAGAGCTTTCTTCCTTCCGTCTCAGTATGCAGATACAAGAGTCGACTACGAGACGTGTCTCGCAAAGTCTTTAATCAACACCTGCAGATGTCTGTGGCAATGAAAACTGGATTTAAGACAGCAGAGAAACGTGAAAGCGATACACAACCGACTTCACATGCAATGCAACAACAAATGAGAAGAAGCATGGTATCAACACCAAAGAAGTCAATTCATTGGGAATGATATGAAATAAAAGACGAAGGATAAAAGGGGTACTTGTATCGAGAAGAGTGATTTTACGATCAGAAGGTTTGATGAGATAAGGGGTCGGACGTAATGCGCTAACGTCACCAGTAAACAGCACATACAAACTCCCTGCCTGTCTACATTTTACAGACAATGTGGTCCATAAATTATGAAACAGCTGTTACATTTGTTTAAAGGTATATCAACACTGACGCTACACAAGATCAAAATGAAATAACTGTGCAGGTATCATCCGCGTCCTAGAGAAAGTGACCTACAGTGTTCCAGAAATACTCAGAGCAAAACATTTATGAGCTGGTTATTTTTATTTTAAATGAACTACTAAGCCTACTTTGGTAATGTAAAAATTCTATGTAATCTAATTCCCCTAACCACTTTGAAAATATATGCAAATGCTTCTTCAGAATTAGTTACAGTGAATACTTGTACCTTTTTTTGGCTCTTCTCTGTTTCCTTATGTCTGCTACTATATTACGGCTAGGAAGGGAGTATATCATACTAACATTTTATAACTTACTATAAATATCACTATAAACTCCTTATAGTTAAATTTTTGTGATTGTAAGCGCATTGTTTCGCTATTGTTGGTTGCTCGGAGGAGTCCTCTGAAGGTTGAACGGAGATTTAGGGCATTCACGAAAACATTTAGGACAGCACATGGAAGAAACTGAATTAGTCCTACATGAAACTGTCCAGCAATTAAGAAGAAACGTTATAGCAAAACTAAGTGGTAGATAAAAGAATTAAAGAGAGTTACGAAAGTTGTTTTCCAGGTTGTACGGATTCCCAGGATAAGGCACAAGCGTTCCGTAAAACTACATAGAAGCAAGATGGAGAGACAATATCAGTGAAGTTACCAATAAACAACGCTAATCGCTGGAAGTGTAACAGCGGGAATATCTACTGGTGCAATACGTTCACAAATCCGAAACCAGACATGCACTGAAAATTTGGAAAGCCGTGAAAGGGACACTAATTAGACTAATCGGTTATCATAAACATAAGAAGTAAATAATTAATACATATTCGTACTGGTAGTAGTAGTAGTAGTAGTACTGGTGGTGGTGGTGGTGATGGTGGTTGAACTTGTTGTTGCTGTAGTTTTATTTGTCCATAGGAACAAATTACGGTAGTGCATCGATTGGTTGGGCAATATATATGTTATCAATAATCAGTACTTAGAAGGACGGTTTCCAAAGGAATTGGAAGAGGTGTTCAGTAAGAGAAAGACGGGACTCACTAGCAATCACATCGGTTACCAGTAGCTTATTATCTAGAATTAAGACAGTTTTAACAGAGAACAACATACAGCTTATAAGCTTGATCGTTTTTTTTTTTTTTTGAAGCTGTTACAAAATAATGACATTGGAAAATTAAATGTGACTGACAACCGAACTTTTGGACAATGAAGCTAATGGCTAGTGTTAAAAACAATTAAAATTTTTCTCGATTTTTCTTGTTTTGAAGAGGCTTTTTTAAATTAATTGTTGTTAAAAAGTGATAGGAAGAAGAGAGCATTGTTGAAAACAATGTCATTTCCGGAAAGATACAGAACATTAACAGGGTTCATTAAGGAGCACAGTGACGAAAATGACTGCTTACTGGATTCAGAGAGGAAGGAGATCATCCTCTTGTTGGACATGAGAACGATGGATGGTGTTTACAACGAACCATTATAGACTGAGTAAGAATGAAGGCAAAACATGCCTCACTGCTACTGCCTGAGGAATCGGTCGTATTAGTATCGGCCAGCCCAACATGTAAGGGCAAGAAATCTCTTGTGAAGTGTAATTTTAGCTATACGTACTGGAAATGTCCGTATCAAAAGCATAGGAAAGAGTTCCACAATTATCTTTACAACACATATCACATAGAATTCACAAACGGGGTATAGGAAAAACAGGTGCGGTTTAGAACGTAATGTTCACACCCAAACACACCTAAGGTTTTAGCAGCCGTTTAACAGATTCAATTGTGTGTACTATCAGTTTCTAGGAGGATATCGGATGAAGGGGGCACACCTACTCGTCATCATCGACTTCGTCAAAATTCATGCTATGCGCAGGACTTGGCCAGAAATGATAGTGGTGTAGGTCGAAACTGACGAAGAGTTTAGAGAAAAATGACATTTTTGATGCGAGTAGGACGAGGAAAAGTCAGTTTTGTTGGCGCACTTTCCAGGGAGCGGTTGGCGTAGCGTATCGAGTGTATAGCGGTAATCCGAGGGGCGTAAGGTCGAGTCGCTGTGTGGAAACTTTTCTTATTATTAATTTTTGCGTTACTTCCATAAAAGGCATAATTACTGCTCTCGCTGTTTTTACAATTCGAGTCACCCCAGAACGTTTAACTCGTCAACTGTAAAAAAATTAAAGTAATTTTATATACGAAATTCTCGTGGACCCCTTACAATCTGTTCTTGGAAATTTATTTGCAGTTTCCAAAATTTTATTCACCTTCATGATTTTTATAAATATAGTAATAAATACAATGCGCTGAGTATCATTCTGTTTACTGGTAGTATAAGTAACGTAAAACCTGAAAAGAAGTTCCCGCATTGGTACTCGACACCTCGATCCTTGGCGTGTCCTTCTCAACGTTTTAGGCTGCACCAAACGCTGCCTGGACCCTATGTTAACATAAATGCCACGTGCCTCACCAAACTCGCACCACCAGGAATGTTAGGGTTTTTTTCCCAAGCACTTCGCCATCTGGAACTCCCACTTTCTCCACTTTCATTTCTGCCAAGCCCTGCAGTCCTGGATAGTATGTCTCCATTAACGTGTGTAATTACTGCTCTGATGCGAGCTCGCAGCTCCTGCACGTCCCGCACTGGGATCTGGCGGACAGTATCCTCCACAAATCCCCTAAGAAAAAAGTCTAATTACCTTATTCCTGCAGACAATGGCGGCCAGAAAATGGACCCCATTTTGCCGGTTGAGCGACCTGGAAATGCGTCGCCAGAACTATCGTAACTATCAAGGGCTAGTAAGGAGGGGCACCATCCTACTGCAGCGTAGTATCAGGTATCAGGTTGCAGTTCTCGGACGTGTCTAAATGCATACGGTTCCAACATGTACAAATCAACAGTCGAGGTTATTGACGGCTATGCATAGAAAAACGGCCGCAGAACACGGTCATGAAGCAGACGACACAGTATGTTTACCTTTTGACTGCAGCCCCAGCTTTTCACATTGAGTCGGTATACCTTTCTGGACACTTATAGGGCAGCTTCGTCCGTGAACATCACATTTTTCTGCTAGTCTGGGTCATCGTCGATCCGACAAGTAATCTCAGTTACAAACGATTTGTCGTTTGGCCTGTCATCAGGGTCAACCGTATGCAGCAACACCACTCTCTAGCCATGAAGATTCAGTCCCTCGCCAGCCGTTATGGCCGAGCGGTTCTGGGCGCTTCAGTCTGGAACAGCGCGGCCGCTACGGTCTCGGGTTCGAATCCTGCCTCGGGCATGGATGTGTGTGATGTCCTTAGGTTAGTTAGGTTTAAGTTATTCTAAGTTCTAGGGGACTGGTGACCTCAGATGTTAAGTCCCACAGTGCTCAGAGCCATTTGAACCATTTAAGTCCCTCGAGTAGCAGCCTGAGCACCAGTGATGGTGGTAGCTGCAAACGTCGAGAATCTTCCTGGATAATATAGTTGGGCTAAAGACAAAGGCCTGTTTCGTATATAAAATCTGCGTCACTCGTGCCCGGACGCCAAAAATCATGTCGTTTTTATAACACTTACGGATTCGTTGAAAATGGCTCTGAGCACTATGGGACTTAACAGCTATGGTCATCAGTCTCCTAGAACTTAGAACTACTTAAACCTAACTAACCTAAGGACATCACACAACACGCAGTCATCACGAGGCAGAGAAAATCCCTAACCCCGCCGGGAATCGAACCCGGGAACCCGGGCGTGGGAAGCGAGAACGCTACCGCACTACCACGAGCTGCGGACACGGATTCGTTGAACCTCGTGTACCGTTGTCTGATAGTTGGACGTGATGTTGGTGTGCTTCTGTAGCGAGGTCAGCAGTACCGCTGGACCACGGTGAAACATTATGTTGCAAACCGCTTCATTCCACCTATTCCTATTTCTCAATACACACTTGATCAGAGTTTTAAACATCACTCCGGAGCACACTGTAAAACTGGCACTGCTATTAGTACAGTCTTTTTAGTCTTGATCAGCCTTAAGGTATTATTATTTGTATGTTTACTTAGCAATCTGTTGATGTTGTGGATTGGCAAGACAGCCAACCCTATGAGAGGAAGCCGAAAGGCACGCGTTTTAGCTCACGCAGGCTGGCGTGAGGTCTGGAACAGGTCAAGGAAATGAGACTAACAAAAAGCGTACGTAGCTGCTGGAATACTTAACTTTAATCCATAATTGGTGAACATCGCTCTTGACGGTACATGTTTTACTGCATCAATAGTAACTGGTAATGGCGCCTTGCTAGGTCGTAGCAAATGACGTAGCTGAAGGCTATGCTAACTACCGTCTCGGCAAATGAGAGCGTAATTTGTCAGTGAACCATCGCTAGCAGAGTCGGCTGTACAACTGGGGCGAGTGCTAGGAAGTCTCTCTAGACCTGCCGTGTGGCGGCGCTCGGTCTGCAATCACTGATAGTGACGACACGCGGGTCCGACGTATACTAACGGACCGCGGCCGATTTAAAGGCTTCCACCTAGCAAGTGTGGTGTCTGGCGGTGACACCGCGGTTGACACTATTAACTATTTGCATATCTATAAAATAGTATCAATCAGCATTAGAGAACAATATACTCTCGGTTTTCAAATTATATAAGTGTAGTTAACATTTTTTTGTAGTTTTGCAGAGATCACGGTCATCATCTTCATCTGACTTCCGGGAATTGCACGGTGACTTCGTTATGTAAAAGACGCGAGGGGACACTTTATCAGGCCCAGCTCTCATTACTTAAATAACTGAAGACGATGGTGGTGACTTCTGTCAGAAGCTTGAGAATTTCAGTTCAGCTATGCAAAGCAAAAGGTGAAAGTACTTTATTCTGTCTGAATGTACGAAATTTGGCTGCTATATAAGCATAAGCAAGACCGAGATTTAGGAACCAGGTTTTAAATTGTAAGACATTTCCTGGGGCAGATGTGGATTCTGACCACAATCTATTGGTTATGACCTGTAGATTGAAACTGAAGAAACTGCAAAAAGGTGGGAAGTTAAGGAGATGGGACTTGGATAAACTGAAAGAACCAGAGGTTGTACAGAGTTTCAGGGAGAGCATAAGGGAACAATTGACAGGAATGGGGGAAAGAAATACAGTAGAAGAAGAATGGGTAGCTTTGAGGGATGAAGTAGTGAAGGCAGCAGACGATCAAGTAGGTAAAAAGACGAGGGCTAATAGAAATCCTTGGGTAACAGAAGAAATATTGAATTTAATTGATGAAAGGAGAAAATATAAAAAATGCAGTAAATGAAGCAGGCAAAAAGGAATACAAACGTCTCGAAAATGATATCGACAGGAAGTGCAAAATGGCTAAGCAGGGATGGCTAGAGGACAAATGTAAGGATGTAGAGGCTTGTCTCACTAGGGGTAAGATAGATACTGCCTACATGAAAATTAAAGAGACCTTTGGAGAGAAGAGAACCACTTGTATGAATATCAAGAGCTCAGATGGCAACCCAGTTCTAAGCAAAGAAGGGAAGGCAGAAAGGTGGATGGAGTATATAGAGGGTTTATACAAGGGCGATGTACTTGAGGACAATATTATGGAAATGGAAGAGGATGTAGATGAAGACGAAATGGGAGATAAGATACTGCGTGAAGAGTTTGACAGAGCACTGAATGACCTAAGTCGAAACAAGGCCCCGGGAGTAGAAAACTTTCCATTAGAACTACTGATGGCCTCGGGAGAGCCAGTCATGACAAAACTCTACCATCTGGTGAGCACGATGTATGAGACAGGCGAAATACCCTCAGACTTCAAGAAGAATATAATAATTCCAATCCTAAAGAAAGCAGGTGTTGACAGATGTGAAAATTACCGAACTATTAGTTTAATAAGTCACAGCTGCAAAATACTAACGCGAATTCTTTACAGACGAATGGAAAAACTGGTAGAAGCCGACCTCGGGGAAGATCAGTTTGGATTCCGTAGAAATGTTGGAACACGTAAGGCAATTCTGACCTTACGATTTATCTTAGAAGAAAGATTAAGAAAAGGCAAACCTACGTTTCTAGCATTTGTAGACTTAGAGAAAGCTTTTGACAATGTTAACTGGAATACTCCCTTTCAAATTCTGAAGGTAGCAGGGGTAAAATACAGGGAGCGAAAGGCTATTTACAAAAAAAATGGCTCTGAGCACTATGGGACTCAACTGCTGAGGTCATTAGTCCCCTAGAACTTAGAACTAGTTAAACCTAACTAACCTAAGGACATCACAAACATCCATGCCCGAGGCAGGATTCGAACCTGCGACCGTAGCGGTCTTGCGGTTCCAGACTGCAGCGCCTTTAACCGCACGGCCACTTCGGCCGGCTATTTACAATTTGTACAGAAACCAGATGGTAGTTATAAGAGTCGAGGGGCATGAAAGGGAAGCAGTGGTTGGGAAAGGAGTGAGACAGGGTTGTAGCCTTTCCCCGATGTTATTCAATCTGTATATTGAGCAAGCAGTAAAGGAAACAAAAGAAAAATTCGGAGTAGGTATTAAAATTCATGGAGAAGAAATAAAAACTTTGAGGTTCGCCGATGACGTTGTAATTCTGTCAGAGACAGCAAAGGACTTGGAAGAGCAGTTGAACGGAATGGACAGTGTCTTGAAAGGAGGATATAAGATGAACATCAACAAAAGCAAAACGAGGATAATGGAATGTAGTCAAATTAAGTCGGGTGATGCTGAGGGAATTAGATTAGGAAATGAGACACTTAAGGTAGTAAAGGAGTTTTGCTATTTGGGGAGTAAAATAACTGATGATGGTCGAAGTAGAGAGGATATAAAATGTAGACTGGCAATGGCAAGGAAAGCGTTTCTGAAGAAGAGAAATTTGTTAACATCGAGTATAGATTTAAGTGTCAGGAAGTCGTTTCTGAAAGTATTTGTATGGACTGTAGCCATGTATGGAAGTGAAACATGGACGATAACTAGTTTGGACAAGAAGAGAATAGAAGCTTTCGAAATGTGGTGCTACAGAGGAATGCTGAAGATAAGGTGGGTAGATCACGTAACTAATGAGGAGGTATTGAATAGGATTGGGGAGAAGAGAAGTTTGTGGCACAACTTGACTAGAAGAAGGGATCGGTTGGTAGGGGATGTTTTGAGGCATCGAGGGATCACAAATTTAGCATTGGAGGGCACCGTGGACGGTAAAAATCGTGGAGGGCGACCAAGAGATGAATACACTAAGCAGATTCAGAAGGATGTAGGTTGCAGTAGGTACTGGGAGATGAAGAAGCTTGAACAGGATAGAGTAGCATGGAGAGCTGCATCAAACCAGTCTCAGGACTGAAGACCACAACAACAACAACAATAAGCATTCCGAGAAAAATTTAAAGAAGCTGGAAACAGCTACCACCGTACTGAAGACATTAAAAAATCTAGAATTAAAGGAAAAACCGAAAACTCAGTGTTTACCATGACGCAAATGAAGTCGTATATCATGTATATCATATCATCAATCGGACCGCAATGAACCACACAGCTTCAAGATTTGTCCGTGAGAAACTTCCCGCCAACGCAGTGCAGATGTCCGTTAACATTTATTTTGTATACACTGAAGTTGTATAGATAGTAGATGAAAGAGGCTTCTTACATTTCCTACCTATGGTTGTGTAAAAATTTTGAAAGGCAACATAGCAACAAAGTAGTTAACAAAAGGAGGAAATATTATCTGAAGATTAATATTTATAGCCACAATTTATATACTTTTTTTATTTTGACCTATAGTGGCGAGCGGGTTTACTTTCAGCATGACTATGGCCTATGCATTATATCTATTTGTAACAAAGCTAAACTGACATCTTCAATTTTTTGGTCCTGTCCTCCTCAGTTGCGCGTAATACTACGGTATGTTGATGATTTTCACTTATGGACCGTCTGACAGCAACTGAATAAAACACAATTTTAGTGCCATACGCGTTTCGCCTTTATTTTCTGCAAGACATCATCAGTGGCCTGTAATATGTACATATGTTAGCTATTTTATTTACATTTTTGTCACTGTGCCTATAGGTTATAAACAGTTCTGGTGGTTGGTATTTCCTATTAAGAAGTAATGTTTTGAACTGTACTTACAGGTTGCGTAGACAGTTTCTTACATATTACGCTCGTGTTGCATTTTTGGTCTTGTTCTTCTTCCTATGAGCGCCAATTTGCTGTTTTTTCTGCATTCCACAGCACTATGCACTGAACGCTTTTTTTAAATGCAATGTTTTGGTTTCTGTTGCCGACTGTCAAATGTTTTTGCCAAAGATCGAATATTACTGCCAAACTTATGAGTGTAACTATCGAAGTATCTGTGGTCTGTTCGTGTATGCATTTGTGTGTGCGCTTGTGTATTTGTGTGTGTGTGTGTGTGTGTGTGTGTGTGTGTGTGTGTGTGTGTGTGTGTGAGTGTTTTTTGGTGTCATATTAATTTAATTTAATTTTATTTTATTGTATTTAATTATTTATTTTTGTTTATGTCCTGTGTATGTGTGTGTGTGTTTTGGTGTGATATATATATATGACCTACACACATAAACTAACACACAGAGTTGCAAACATCCTAAAGAGACAGGGCTTCAAAATAGCATATAAGCCTGGGCAAACCCTTCAATCACACCTAAGCTAGGCAGCTACCAAAAGGGACAAATTCCAACAATCAGGAATATATAAACTTGAATGTCAAAGTTGTGATGCAGTATACATAGGCATGACATGCAGGAATTTTGAAACAAGATACAAAGAACATATCAGATGTTGGAAGTATGAAACAAACCATCCCACATTTGCAGAGCATTTAAAACACTACAACCATCATCCTACAAACATGGAACAAGAAATGAAAATAATGAGAATAAGCAACCGTGACAAACATCTTATACAGACGCAAGAAAACTTCCACATCCAGAAAGCCATAGCAGAAAACAAACATGTGATAAATGAACAAACACACATCAGCACAGGCTCCTTACTACACTTAATAAAGGAAATGATAACATAAAAAAAGTATATAACACCAAAATACACACACACACACACACACACACACACTCACACACACACACACACACACACACACACACATACACAGCCCCCCCCTCCAAAAAAAAAAAAAAAAAAGCATAACACCAAAATACAGACAGACACACATACACGGCACAAATATATATATATATATATATATATATATATCACACCAAAACACACACACACATACACAGGACATAAACAAAAATAAATAATTAAATACAATAAAATTAAATTAAATTAATATGACACCAAAAAACACTCACACACACACACACACACACACACACACACACACACACACACACACACACGCACACACACATACACAAGCGCACACACAAATGCATACACGAACAGACCACAGATGCTTCGATAGTTACACTCATAAGTTTGGCAGTAATATTCGATCTTTGGCAAAAACATTTGACTGTCGGCAACAGAAACCAAAACATTGCATTTAAAAAAAGCGTTCAGTGCATAGTGCTGTGGAATGCAGAAAAAACAGCAAATTGGCGCTCATAGGAAGAAGAACAAGACCAAAAATGCAACACGAGCGTAATATGTAAGAAACTGTCTACGCAACCTGTAAGTACAGTTCAAAACATTACTACTTAATAGGAAATACCAACCACCAGTACTGTTTATAACCTATAGGCACAGTGACAAAAATGTAAATAAAATAGCTAACATATGTACATATTACAGGCCACTGATGATGCCTTGCAGAAAATAAAGGCGAAACGTGTATGGCACTAAAATTGTGTTTTATTCAGTTGCTGTCAGACGGTCCATAAGTGAAAATCATCAACATACCGTAGTATTACGCGCAACTGAGGAGGACAGGATCAAAAAATTGAAGATGTCAATACAGCTATGTCAAGCATTCCCTGTCAACGTGTACAACAGGTTCAAGAAAATACATCTGAGACTCCATAAGACGATACAGCGTATAAAATTCAACAGAACATGCAAAAAGAACGATTTAATTCCAAGCTATATTAATGTAAAGGTTAAAAACAGTTCTACAGTGGCACAAAAGTCGAAACCATTTGCAGAACGATATTAGTTACTACATGAAATTAAGATGCTCTATTCGAAAAAACAGCACCTAAACATGATGCTCAATGAGACTCATCTAGAATTGGCAAAAAACGTAGGAAACGCCGCAGTTTTCATGGCACTAGTAGAAAAAACTGAGCACAACACATACATAGCAATGAAACATTTACAAAACAAACATAAACACAAGATAATGAAACTAACAGTAAAAAAGACGCAAAAATACATTTACATTTTAAATGTGAAACCATATGAACACCAACACTCATTCCATCCACGCTTAGTTAACCTAACAGAGACAGAACTACACGAAAACGAAAAAATGCTCTTGGAAAAAGGTTTGAAACACTGCACCAATAGCAAGGTGAACAATCAATACATAGAAAATCTCATAGTAGAAACCGAACACATCCTTACACGTGAAGAACAACAAAATAATTGTGAAATAAACATAGGACTGACAAGAGAACCAGTAAAAGAAGAAATAAAAGGCATAATAAAACAAACACAGCAGACACACAACAAGAACAACCAAACAGAAGCAGCCACTATGAAAAGGTTAAAACAAAAGTTAACAAACAACAACGTATTAATAACAAGAGCAGACAAGGGAAATGTAACAGTACTCATGGATAAAGAGCAATACATCACAAAAACCAAGGAATACATAAACACCAACGCAATACAAAAACTGAAGTCAGATCCAACTACACGATTCCAGGCAAATGTGAAACGAACACTGAAAAACATTGAACACACACTCACAGACAAACAAAAATACTACTTAAACAGAAAAACCCGCAAGCACCAACACTCCGCAGTCAACCGAAAGTACATAAAGACGGAATGCCAATGAGACCTGTTATCAACTTCAAGAAAGCCCCAACATACCGCATAGCCAAACACCTCCAAAAGTTAGTTACAAAACACTATAAAGTAGAAAACAACAGAACAGTGATAAACACAGGAAACCTAATAGAAAATATACAGAACATACAGGTACCACACACAGCATCACTGATTTCATTCGATATAGAAAATATGTATACCTCCATCCCTATCACAGAAACAATAGAAATCATAGAACAAAATCTCTCATCCCACAGCAACCTCACCACAGACGCAATAAAAGAAATAACAGATATGCTCAGACTGACAACTGAACAAAACTACTTTCAATTTGAGGAAGAATATTATCTACAAACTGATGGACTGCCCATGGGATCCCCAATATCAGGAACACTAGCAAACATTTTCATCAGTCACCTTGAAAATCAGATATTTGATAAGATAACCACAAATGAAAGTTTCAAAATCATATATTGGTACAGATATGTGGACGACATTATTTGTTTGGTAGATGAGCCAAGTGAAAAAATAGATGAACTCCATTCAGAAATAAACAAAGCTCATAAGAACATAAAATTCACACTTGAAAAAGAAAAAGAAAATCAAGTAAATTTTCTTGACATTACAATTAAAAAAGAAAATGGAAAACATACATTTAACATCTTTAGAAAACCAACAGCCACGGACACAATAATACATTCCACATCAAACCACCCCCATAGCCAGAAATTTGCAGCACTAAGACACATGTTACATAGATTAAACAGAATCCCACTCAGTAAGAGAAACTATGAACAAGAAATGAACACGATCATACAAATAGCTAGGAACAACAGGTATGACACACATGTGGTACACAGGCTCAATCAAAAAATAAAAACACAAATAAAAAACAAACACAACATTTCCACAATACAAAAGAACTCACAAGCTGAAAACTTACAAACACACTCAACAAACACACACAATGACAACACCACACAGAAAAGAACCAGATGGTACACCATGACCTACACACATAAACTAACACACAGAGTTGCAAACATCCTAAAGAGACAGGGCTTCAAAATAGCATATAAGCCTGGGCAAACCCTTCAATCACACCTAAGCCAGCCAGCTACCAAAAGGGACAAATTCCAACAATCAGGAATATATAAACTTGAATGTCAAAGTTGTGATGCAGTATACATAGGCATGACATGCAGGAATTTTGAAACAAGATACAAAGAACATATCAGATGTTGGAAGTATGAAACAAACCATTCCACATTTGCAGAGCATTTAAAACACTACAACCATCATCCTACAAACATGGAACAAGAAATGAAAATAATGAGAATAAGCAACCATGACAAACATCTTATACAGATGCAAGAAAACTTCCACATCCAGAAAGCCATAGCAGAAAACAAACATGTGATAAATGAACAAACACACATCAGCACAGGCTCCTTACTACACTTAATAAAGGAAATGATAACATAAAAAAAGTATATAACACCAAAATACACACACACACACACACACACACACACACACACACACACTCACACACACACACACACACACACGCATACACAGCCCCCCCCCTCCAAAAAAAAAAAAAAAGCATAACACCAAAATACAGACAGACACACATACACGGCACAAAAAAAAAAAATATATATATATATATATATATATATATATATATATATATCAAAACACACACACACATACACAGAACATAAACAAAAATAAATAATTAAATACAATAAAATAAAATAAAATTAAATTAATATGACACCAAAAAACACTCACACACACACACACACAAACACATACACAAGCGCACACACAAATGCATACACGAACAGACCACAGATACTTCGATAGTTACACTCATAAGTTTGGCAGTAATATTCGATCTTTGGCAAAAACATTTGACAGTCGGCAACAGAAACCAAAACATTGCATTAAAAAAAAGCGTTCAGTGCATAGTGCTGTGGAATGCAGAAAAAACAGCAAATTGGCGCTCATAGGAAGAAGAACAAGACCAAAAATGCGACACGAGCGTAATATGTAAGAAACTGTCTACGCAACCTGTAAGTACAGTTCAAAACATTACTACTTAATAGGAAATACCAACCACCAGAACTGTTTATAACCTATAGGCACAGTGACAAAAATGTAAATAAAATAGCTAACATATGTACATATTACAGGCCACTGATGATGCCTTGCAGAAAATAAAGGCGAAACGCGTATGGCACTAAAATTGTGTTTTATTCAGTTGCTGTCAGACGGTCCATAAGTGAAAATCATCAACATACCGAAGCTAAACTGAGCTTGGTGACATTAACAGTGCAATGGGAATTTCACTGTTAAATACAGAGCAGAGAACGGATAGATGGAAAGAGTACACTGAAGGCCTCTTTGAGGAGAAAGACTTGTCCGATATGATAGAAGAAGAAAGGGGAGTCAAAAGGGAAGACATAGGGGATTCTGCAAAAGAATCATAATTTACAAGAGCTTTGGGAGACTTAACATCGAATGAGGCAAAAGAGATAGATAACATTCCATCACAATTTTGTGAAATCATTGAGGGAAGTGACAACGAAATGACCATTTATGTTGGTGCGTAGAATATATGAGTCTGGCGACAAATCATCTGACATTCTGAAAAATATCATCTACACAATTCTGAAGACAAATTTCACACAATCAGCTCAATATTTCATAAATCCAAGTGACTGTCAACAGAAGAACGAAAAAGAAAATTGACGATGTTTTAGATGCTGATTAGTTCGGCTTTAGGAAAGGTAAAGGCACAAGAGAGGCAGTTCTGACATTGCAGTTGATAGTAGAAGGCTAATGAAAAATCAAGATACGTCGATAGTATCTGTTGACCTGAAAAAATCGTACGAAAATCCAATGGTTCAATATTTTCGAAATTTTGAGGAAAACAGGGGTACGCTACGGGGAGAGACCGGTAAGATACAACACGTACTAGAGGCGAGCAATAAGAACGCAAAAGCAAGAACGAAGTGCTCGGGTTAAATTGGGTATAAGCCAGGGATGTAGTCTGTTGTTTAATCTGTACACCGAAGAAGCAATGATGGAAATAAAAGAAAGGTCGAAGAGCGGAATTAAAATTCAAGGTGAAAGCATATCAATGCTAAGATTAGCTGATGACATTGCTATCTTCAGTGAAAAAAAAATGGCTCTGAGCACTATGGGACTCAACTGCTGTGGTCATCAGTCCAATAGAACTTAGAACTACTTAAACCTAACTAACCTAAGGACATCACACACACCCATGCCCGAGGCAGGATTCGAACCTGCGACCGTAGCAGCAGCGCGGCTCCGAACTGGGGCGCCTAGAACCGCACGGCCACCGCGGCCGGTTCTTCAGTGAAAGTGAAGAAGAATCACAGGACCTGCTGAACGGAATGAACCATATAGTGAGTACAGAATATGGAATGAGAGAAAATCGAAGAGAGAGGAAACTAATGAGAAGTAGCAGAAATGAGTACAGCGAGAAACTTAACATCAGGATTGATTGTCACGAAGTAGATGTAGTTAAGGAATTCTGCTTCCTAGGCAGCAAAATAACCAATGACGGATGGAGCAAGGAGGTCTTAGAAATCAGACTAGATCTGGAAAAAAGGGTATTCTTGGCCAAGAGAAGTCTACTAGTAGCAAACACAGGCCTTAATTTCAGGAAGAAATATCTGAGAATGTATGTTTGGAGCACAACATTGTATGGTAGTGAAACATGAACTGTGGGAAAACTGGAAGAGAATAGAATCGGAGCATTAGAGATGAGGTGCTAAAGACGAATATTGAAAACTGGGTGGGTTGATTGGGTAAGGAATGAGCAGGTTCTGCGCAGAACCGGAAAGGAAAAAAAAAAAAAAAAAATGGAAAGCAGAAAACAGTGACAAGAAGAAGGGATAGGATGATACATCTATTAAGACATCAATGAATGACTTCCATGGTGCCAGAGGGAGCCGTAGAGCGCAGAAACTGTAGAGGAAGGCACAGAGTGGAATATATCCAGCAAATAATCGAGAACATTGGTTGCAAGAGCTACTCTGAGATGAAGAGGTTGGTAGAGGAGGCGTACCGCATCCAATCAGTCAGGAGACTGATACCGAGCGAGATGGCGCAGTGGCTAGCACACTGGACTCGCATTCGGGAGGACGACGGTTCAATCCCGCGTCCGGCCATCCTGATTTAGGTCTTCCGTGGTTTCCCTAAATCGCTCCAGGCAAATGCCGGGATGGTTCCTGTGAAAGGGCACGGCCGACTTCCTTCCCTGTCCTTCCTTAATCCTATGAGACCGATGACCTAGCTGTCTGGTCTCCTTCCCCCAAGAAAAAACCAACCAGGAGACTGATAATCGAAAAAAAATTAAAAGCTAGGGCAAGAAGGGTCACAATTTCAGGACAAGTCTTAACTTTACTTGTACTAAAAACAAGTAGTAATTAACACTTAACCAAAAATTTTAACCAACAAAAGAAAAGGAATACGACGTACCTGATATGATCACCTGTGTTGTACCCCACGTTTTTGGCGCAACCCTCCTTGTCATAGTTCTGTGACTGTGAGGATCTGTTTATCCTAGGACAACTTAACGTATTTTAACCGATATTTCTTGTTGATGCATTATTCAGGTCATCGTACCTGGATCATTATTTCCGGATATCCAGGAAGTCCATTGGCGTTAATGAATGTACACTTTTCAATTCACATACCACAGTTCCATCTTGTACAATAGCTAATTCTATGGAGTACAGTGAGCACGGAAAATGTAAACAGGAAACACATAGTGTTCCATATATCCTCCTAACTGTTAGACTTATTTCAGTCAAATCTGGTACACATGTCCCTTACTGTCAGGAAACAATCGCTGTGGAGGTACGAACCACGTACTTATTATTGTTCAGGAGATACGCCGTCACAAAAAATAAGATGCGTGAAAAACTACCGCATCGTATATGATTTTTAAAAGTAAACTGTAATCGCTATAAATTTCGAAGGTAGTACCCATATATTCCGTTAAATGCACCCACAAAATTACATCACTGTGCGACACCTAGATCAGGATTATGACATCAAACACTGAAATACGTGGAAAACTACCGCATCATAGTTGACATTTAAATTTATTACTTCTTTACTACGGACTATATTCGCAACATATTTCGCTGAGAGTATCCACACATGCCGTTGAATGTAACTGCACAAATATATCATTGTACGACCTATAGTGCAAGAGATATGACGTTATAAACATTGAGATACTAAAAAAACTGAGCATCATACATTTATTCTTTACGGCTAAGACACTCCGATAATCGATTCTACTTAAAGAAATCCCTGACAGATGGTAGCACTTTCTATAGTTTTCAAGTGCAGATCGCAAACGGCTGTAGTCGAAAATGATAGCTGTCTGTGGAGCTATGAATAACTGTTGCCAAAGAGACCTTTACAAAATCACATTGTAGACACGGTGAAGCACCTACGCCCAGTGCAAAATGTGTGTGAATTTGTGTGTAAATTCCTAAGGCACCAAACTGCTAAGGTCACCGTTCCCTATACGTACACACTACTAAAACTAACTTATACTAAGAACAACACATACAACCATGCCCGAGGCAGCACTCGAACCTCCGGTTGGAAGGGACGCGCGATCCGACACATGTCGCCTCAAACTGCGCAGCCACTACGCGCGGCGCGTCCAGTCCACATAAACTGTCCAGGATTATGTTTTTTTTATTTCGAAATTATACGTGTACGTTTGCACTTTCTGCATATTTCACTTTAAAACTGTTTCATAATTTCAAGATGTTTTTAACGATGCATTTAAATGAAATTTTTTCGATAATTCACTACAAACACTGTCCATTTTTTTGTTTTCGTTTGTAATAGAAAATTGGCAAAATTAATAGCCGGGCAATGACGGGTGTAATAGCTAAATAATGAATGATGTTCGTGGTAGCCCATTAGTGATTAAATTTGAACTTAACTGATTGAGTATAACAGGATATTGTGTTCTATGCATAGTCATAAAGTTTTAATTAACACCTCGAAAAAAAGAAGTTATGTAAGTATTTTCTTTTTGGCAATGGGTGCACATCTGCACTCTTGGTACACAGTGAAATTCCTTGCTACAATACTGTAGTATTCCACTACGGGAGCCAAGGGAAATGGCGAATCCCACTGAAGAGCCATAGCGAGGGTATCGCTATTAAGGTCTCCGCCAAAGGCACAGGCATAAGTTTAGCGGCAAAACTAACCACAAAAAACGAATGGAAGAAGATTTACACTACTGGCCAGTAAAGTTGCTACGCCAAGAAGATGGCGTGCAACAGACGCGGAATTTAACCGACAGGAAGAAATTGCTGTGATTTGCAATTGATTAGCTTTTCAGAGCATTTACACAAGGTTGTCGCCGGTGGCGACACCTACAACGTGCTGCCATGAAGAAAGTTTCCAACAGATTTCTCATACACAAACAGCAGTTGACCGGCGTTGCCTGGTGAAACGTTGTTGTGATGCCTGCTCGCGTTGGTCGAGACCCAATGGCTGTTAGCAGAATATGGAATCGGTGGGTTCAGGAGGGTAATACGGAACGCCGTGCTGAATCACAACGGCCTCGTATCACTAGCAGTCGAGATGTAGGCTCTGAGCCCTATGGGACTTAACATCTGTGGTCATCAGTCCCCTAGAACTACTTAAACCTAACTAACCTAAGGACATCACACACATCCATGCCCGAGGCAGGATTCGAACCTGCGACTGTAGCAGCAGCGCGTTGCCGGACTGAAGCGCCTAGAACCGCACGGCCACAACGGCCGACGCTGTCGAGATGACAGGCATCTTATCCGCATGGCTGTAACGGATCGTGCAGCCACGTCTCGATCCCTGAGTCAACAGATGGGGACGTTTGAAAGACAACAACCATCAGCACGAACAATTCGACGACGTTTGCAGCAGCATGGAATATCAGTTCGGAGACCATGGCTGCGGTTACCCTTGACTCTGCATCACAGACAGGAGCGCCTGCGATGGCGTACTCAACGACGAACCTGGGTGCACGAATGGCAAAACGTCGTTTTTACGGATGAATCCAGGTTCTGTTTACAGCATCATAATAGTCACATCCGTGTTTGGAGACATCGCCGTGAACGCACATTGGAAGCGTGTATTCGTCATCGATATACTTGCGTAACACCCGTCCTGATGGTATGGGGTGCCATTGGTTACACGTGTCGGTCACCTCCTGTTCGCACTGACGGCACTTTGAACAGTGAACGTTACATTTCAGATGCGTTAGGACCCCTGGCTCTACATTTCATTCGATCCCTGCGAAACCCTTCATTTCAGCAGGATAATGCACGACCACATGTTGGAGGTCCTGTACGGGCATTTCTGGATACAGAAAATGTTAGTCTGCTGCCCTGATCAGCACATTTTCCAGATCTCTCACCAACTGAAAACGTCTGGTCAATAGTGGCCGAGCCGGCCGGTGTGGCCGAGAGGTTCTAGGCGCTACAGTCTGGAACCGCGCTACCACTACGGTCGCAGGTTCGAATCCTGCCTCGGGCATGGGTGTGTGTGATGTCGTTAGGTTAGTTAGGTTTTAGTAGTTCTAAGTTCTACGGGACTGATGACCTCAGAAGTTAAGTCCCATAGTGCTCAGAGCCATTTGAACCAATAGTGGCCGAGCAACTTGGCTCTTCACAATACGCCAGTCACTACTCTTGATGAACATTGGTATCGTGTTGAAGATACATGGGCAGCTGTACCTGTACACGCCATCCAAGATCTGTCTGACTCAATGCCTTGGCGTATCAAGGCCGTTATTACGGCCAGAGGTGGTTGTTCTGGGTACTAATTTCTCACGATCTTGGAACCCAAATTGCGTGAAAATGTAATCACATGTCAGTTCTAGTATAATATACTTGTCCAATGAATACCCGTTTATAATCTGCATTTCTGCTTGGTGTTGCAACTTTAACGGCCAGTAGTGTAAGAATTAACCTGGACTGGTAGGTGGGTTCTCCTGCCCCTCGTGTTTGTTTCTTCTGCCAACGAGAAGGAGTCCTTCCCTCAGCTCGAGACTGTAAACGCAGACCCTTGTCACAGTGATATTTCTACTGTGTCATTTGCTATACGCATAGGTATATTCAGCGGAATGTGTGTCACGTATTATAAAGAAACGACTACTGCCATACATGTGACGCTAATAACGTTTGCAATATAATACGGCGACAGTGAACTTTGTTCACACAGCAGTCGCCCACACAATTCACTCGCATTCCAAAACGGTGTACTTGCAGCTACTTCGACACAGTACCGCATGCCTCAGAGGTCGGAGAGCGGGCGTCGATGCATATATGCTGTATGAATGTGGGCTTCAGACTTGAGCGAGACTAATGCACCATGGTTTGAGCTATAGAGCTTCAATGTATTTGGAAGTATAATAAGTCAAATGAGAAACTTACGTCACAGCATTTGATCTGTCAGGAAACGCTCTATTTCTTGATTTGCAAACGCACAGCTTATTTTGATCCCAAATATACCAACATCAGACACTGATTCACCGCAGCTGCTTTCAAGTCCCAGCTGAAAGAGCTGATGAAAATTGACACAGTTTCCCGCATGTATTCTGTGTAGGTTTTTCACCTTATCTATTAAGAGGCGTTTACTCATACATCGGAATAGCTTTGAGAATATTTAAGAAAATGCCATTAACTGCAACACACTGTGGTCACCAAGAATTACGCGATTATAAAGAAAAGTCCTCAAGGCCTATTACGGGTGAAAGTGGACTTCTAAATTTAGTAAACATGTCAATAGAACACGAAATAGCTGTTAAGTGTGATTTCAGTCACATAAGAACTAAGTTGTGATTGCTCAAAGCAAGGGAATCAAAGAACATTTACAGCACCTTTAATTTTATTTCTAATTGGTAATTTACTCGTAACAAAAAGTTTATGAGGGACAAATCAAATGTGTTCTTTGTTATATATCATGCTGAACCGAAGTACAGCAGCAATAACAGATTTTGTTTTACTTTCAATACTTTTAAAGTTAGTTCGTCTTGTAATTTATTTACTGCAATAGTATATTTAATTTTTGTCTGCAATATCTGTATGACTGCAACTCATTTAGGTAATATTTTTATTAAAGTTACATTGTTATTAAAGCTGAGGGGCACACCGCATGTTTGACATTTCCGCCAGGGTCGTAGGATCGTTCGGCACGGCTCTGCCTCATTGGTAAAGTGAAGTATCGTTCAATAGGTCGTTTTCTGCTACTGAAGGGAATAAACGCAGAGACAACGAATTTTACAAAAGGGGGTATGGAGACTTTACTTCCCAACACTAACAAATTTTTTAAGTAAAATTCGTTAATTATAGTTAACTCATACCGACAATTTAGTTTTTAAAAATGTACTAATCTCTTAGTAGGGACCAGAACCTGAAAATATCTCTTAGCACACTCTTAACAGACTCAACTGTCAACAACGTGAACTATCAAACGCAGGGGGGCAGTACTTTACGACTACCACAAAAAATGTTTATAAAAATCCTAATTCCATTAATTATTGTTGAGTTCTACTCACAGTAAACTTTCCAAATAGATACTATTGTGTAAATAGGATAAAAAACGTTAAAATGATGAGTAAGATATGCACTGTGAACAGTCGCATCTTCTACTTGGGCTGAAATTGTGAAGTTAAGTTTAACTGAAAATTTTAAAACGTTTATGGAATCTGTTAGAAGATTTCATACAAAAAATTAAAAATATTTTTCAAAATATTAAGCTATAAATCTTCTGACTAGATTACTACATTTTCAGTAGCTGGACATAAATTCTCCCTCTCCCCTTGTTGAGGGGGTTAACCCGTGATGATTTGGCGGATGTGTATGTCATATAATAGTGACACACCAGTTAGGTGCTGTCAACAAGTTGAATGGCGGGGAAAGAAGTGTGAAAAACTGGATATTGTAAGAGAGATGGGGGGACGCTGTGCCATGAGACAAGCGTATCACAAACGCGGCGATGAGAGAAAAAGTGATAATCAGTGATCACTTAGTTGTCTGCTTGCTGCGTGTGTGAGGTCAATGCAGATCACTTCATCAGTGTCTAATCACCATGGACAACCTCTATGAATATCACTATGACCCCGAGAGAAAGGAGCAAAGCAAACAGATGAAACATACTAATTCACAATCCCTCAAACG
This sequence comes from Schistocerca americana, assembly GCF_021461395.2. Lineage (NCBI taxonomy): Eukaryota > Metazoa > Arthropoda > Insecta > Orthoptera > Acrididae > Schistocerca > Schistocerca americana. Next base: position 290,353,588 of record NC_060123.1, on the reverse strand, counting down.
GCAGAGGGGCTAGTCGTCATCGGTCATGGTGGTGCTCTGTATTGCTTGCGTCATGATGTGGTGCTAACAGATTACGCTCGTCAGGGACAAACTGTCACTAGAACGTACCACCGAGATATCCTGACGAGGTTATGGCAGGCTGTCAAGAGGAAGCGTCATGTAACGCTGTCCATGGGGATGGTTTTACTTCATGGCAACACTGCAGATATTTCTGCACACGCCACTGTCACAAATGCTGCTTCTATTGGCCGTCAAATTTTATGACTTGACCAAGAATCAGGAAAGAAAAGGGATTTGCCTGCACAAAATCCAGAGTGAGGTTTCTATTATGAGACAATGAAATATTTCAAAATATATGCATTATATTAAAATACGGAAAAATACGTTTCCACTGTTTTTAAGAAATGCCATTCGGCTAGACCAATGTTGACATCCTTGCCCCTTCCCCCGGTGTGGAGCGGAGAGAGGCAACTTAGAAATATTACATAGGAACATCCCATTTTTATTGTATATTCGAATGCTGCAGGAAAAATTGTAGCTTTCGTGTGAAACACCTTTTGCCGTTGCGCATTAGTTGACGCTGTAATCAAGAAACGACTGAAATGGTTTTGAAAACAGCATTATCTCGATAAAAATGTAATGGACCAAAAAAGAAAGTCAGACGTGTTCAGTAATTGTGAAAAAAAACTTCAATGACTTGTGTCGTCTCACGTTTCTTCAATAGAGTGATCATTTGAGGTTTGTCCTGTCAGCTCTCATCAGCATGTTTGTTTGTAAGAATCATTTCACAGTTAAGTGGTTGCAATACATAGCCACCCACTTTTATGCACTTATATATCCGCACATGGATTAAATCGACTCAACTGAGAAGTGGTCGAGGTTCACAGTTAAGTAGAATTTTTTAAACGAGATCATATTCGCTGTTAACTGTAGAAATTATTATTATACAATTGCAATTTCGTCCTTTGGGACATTTTCAAGTGCCACTGCAAAAGATTTTGCTTCAGCACGTCAGACTTTAAAATCCTCCAACACATATAAATGTCATCGTCAAAAATATACATTTTCACTGTAGAAATACAGTAGCTTTTATGATGTTACTGTATTTCTACAGTGAAAAGGCCTATTTTTGACGATGACATTTACACATGTCGGAGGATTTTAAAGTCTGTCGTGAACTGAAGCAAAACCTTTTGCAGTACCACTTGCAAATGGCCCATAGGCCGAAACTGCAATTGCGAAATACTAATTTCTGCAGTGAACGGCAAATATGACGCCCTTAACAAAACAACTGAGAAATGTTTCCGGTTTAATCTGTCGATATGCATTGGTGACACGCTGAGTCTCGTGCACGTACTGAGATAAAGTCAAATAATTAACCAATGTATGTTTAAAAACAGCTACACGCAGAAAACTTCAAGACACAGAGAAATTTTCCTCACACTTCTGTTATTATGTTTGTGATCCAATACATTTTTCTCGACGTAATACCGTTTTGGAACTGACCTGTCTTATTTGTCGATCATAGCGCCATCTATGGCAGAACTATAAAAATTTTACATACAAAAGTTACCCATTTTTTGCGTTGGATTCCATATCTACAAGAAAATGGGATGTTCCTACTTTAAATTTCATATTTACATCCCTCTCACCACGCCCCCCCCCCTTTCCCCCAGGGTTGAGGCAAGGGAGTAAACATTAGTCTCACCAAGAAAGAATTTTTAAATATGTTGAATTCGTGTTTTTGCGTTTTTTTTAAAATTCTTTGTGTACCTTCAGATATATCTTTGTGTCAAGATAGAAAAGACATCACCCTGTACCACAAAATCATCATGTGTGAGTTTGTTGCATTTGCCTATTTCCAATTTAGAGACTTCTATAAGCCTACATATTATTTTCTGTAGAAAGCAACGATCTTATTACATGCAGTCCACAATTTTCGATCTGTTCTTCCATACAAACATATACCACTGTACTCAAATGGACTATTCAGACTGACTTCGGAAATTACTGATTATGAATGCCTAAGCGCAAACATAAACTACGCAGTAGACAACGTATGTTTCCTTCTTTAAATAAAAGTGCCCTTTAATCGCATGTTTCTTAGTGAAAATTAGAATGATGAGCATAGTACGTGCAAGCTGCTCTAAAACTAGCAAAAAATTCTTAGCATTCACAAAACTTTGTTGTACTGCTCTTACTCACCTATTCTACAGGCCGCATCTTGTTCCTTCCCACATCTACCTTTCTGGCCCAATGAAGGATGCACTCTGTGGGAAGCAGTATGTGGATGCGGGGCGGTTATAGATGCAGCAAGACGCTCCCTCCGACGTGGACCAGTAGAGGGGTACCATGCGGGCATATAGGCTCTCACAATAAACAGGCGTAAGGCCGTCGCATTGAACGGAGATTATGTTCAAAAATAGGACTTTGTATCCAAAACGATGGGGAATAACGTGGTTTATCGGAATCCTGTATAATACCAACTTGCTTCCAGAAAAAAATACTTGTTGAATTTCTTACTGAACGCCCCTCGTACTTACAACCATGTAACACTGCATAAGTATAGCGGCCTTATAAAGATCCTATCGGACAGGAACCGGAAATGAGTGTCATGACTTGTCAATGACAGTAGGTTTCAAAGTTTGTCCCACTGAGCTTCCAAGAAAACATTGCGAATAGAAAAAAAGCGTCGGGCGTCTAGAGTGACATACCTCGCAAAAGACCGCGACACATAAAGCTGCGCGCCTTCAATGGTCCAAACAACACAGACACCGGATAGCAACGATGTCCAACGAGTCGCGAATTAGCGCCTTACCAAATGATGCCAAGCGACGAGTCCTCGAACGGTCCAAAGTGGTGATTATACCGTACTGTGCGGAGAGTGTGGTTCAGACGGGATGGAGCCCTTTCCTGTTTAGATTGGTATTCTTGGTACAATGACTCGAGACTGTTCATTCAGTTTACCGTGAACGTGAACTATAACTTCAGTTTCGACACCGCGCTGAACAAACATTCCTCATGATGCATTTACTGTGAACACTTCTGTCTTCGAAGATGAGCACCACCGTGTTCCCAGGGCTGTGCACGTACTCATACGTTTCTGGTTTGACGAACACTCAGGCACCCTGATGCTCCTTGGGGTGGCCGCTGTATTACTCGGTCTTACCACTTAGAAAATGACTGGGACTATTTGGAAGATCGGTTTGCGCCATTCATGTCACTTAGCGGACTATGATTTATCACAGACAAGGGCAAACCCTGGTGACCCTTGGGCCTGATTCACATCCCTGCTTGCGCTGCACACTCCTAGCGCATGAAGTCAAGACTGTAGCGTCGTTGACGGCAATGTTTATAGGGTAACGCACCGATATGAATAGCACACTTTTTCCGTGTTATTATGTTCACCCCATCTTGAGATGTTGAAATTTAGTTACACCTTTCGAACATTCTTTTTATATCTGGGACTTTCAACAATAACTGTCTTAAAGATTTCCGTTGCGAAATTCTGAAATGCCAACAGTAAAGAAACGATGTTCACGACATGTAAATAAACGTAAATATCTGAAGACAGGACGTCAGACATGTTGAAATGTCGTAATGGAAAAATAAACGCCTATGAAAACAACTGGTTCAAGTAATTCATTACAATTTACCTTGTAAGAGGTCCGAGCAGATGTAATTTCGGTGTATTGCTCATGCGCTGCCTGCGATATGCAAGGTCTCTGACCAGAGAGCAGTGTTGACTGCAGTAGGAACTGTGTAACTGTAGCAGTAAGTTGTGGCTAGTCTGGAGTCTGCTCTGGTCTGGTCTGGCGTATCGTGTTGTCTGGCCCGGTCGCGGTGCAGCGATGCCGGAGCCTGAGTATTATTGTATAAGGTAAAAAGCAGCCTCGCGCCTATCTAGTAATGTTATCTCAAGTCCCATGTAAATGTTTTAAAAATCTCGTAATAATAATCTTGTTTATAAAAAGTAACTTTTAACAACCATTCATTTCAATTTAAAGAATTTACTAATTTCTCCCATCCATGATCATCCCGATTATTGCAATAGAAAAATTAGTTGGTTCCTTTCATAAATGACAGATAAGTCGGCCAGCATTGCACAGAGCTGTGCCGGAAAAATTTATTGTAAGAGCAGATATATCCGGCGACTTCACTGAGGTAAGAATTTTTCCTTTTTTTATTCAGAATGATCTTTCAGGGCCATGACGCAGCACTGCTGTCGTCCAAAACTTACCAGGTTAAATTCACAGTGAATTATTGAAAAGTCATAAGTGAGCGACAATTTAATTGAGAGGTTAGATACATTGTTTTATTACCAGGTTACTGAATTTATTTTTTTATTGGGACGTTATACTGATTGTTAACGACATAATTATAATTTTTACTGTTGAGGGGTATAGGAATTTTTCTGTTTTGAGGTTATGGTAAATGTGAATGAATTTTGAGCTTAGATTAAGTCAGAAATAATTTTGTTTTGAGGTTACACTAAATTAGAATCATATTCATAGTATTTATATTTCATTTTGTGGGGAGGTTACACTGAATGAGGATATTTATTCATATTATTTATTTTAAATTATTGTGAGGAGGTTACACTTGGCGACAACCGGCCAGGATCGTATTTCTTTGTGAATTTCTGAGAAGTAGTCTTATATCTGCTCTTATTTACTTAAATGTAGTTTGCATCTGGCGCAACGCATTTACTAATTTGTCACTCTTTCTTTCACAGATCATCGGCAATTTATTGCTCTTTGTTGTAATTGTGTTTGTTCCATTTTTGCTTCATCTTTGTTTCATTTTGTGCTTAATTTTGATTTGTGAAAAATGCCGCGAAAAACTGTTAACAGTACATCGCGATGTGCAATGAGTGAAATAGACAACTCGAATAATATGACCGATAATACTAGCGACACTCAGTGTAATAGTGATAATCTTCTAATTACAGATAATCAGTGCCTACCGATCACTAGTAACGATTTTGGTCCTAATGATGAACAAACAAATTCAGTTATGTCCACAGTAAATGTAACATTTGATGACGCGGCACGTTCCGATACAATGAACGCTGCGCAGTTTTGACACACCCGGTTTGCAAAATTTGAATTGTAAACAGATAAATTTTTCTCACGAAGATGAACAATGTAGTCAAAATACGTCAGATTTATTTGATTCGGAGGTAGTGGCTAACAATGCACATCCGATTAGCAAACATTTTCAAGAAACAGAGGATGACCTAATGGTTACACAAAACGTGACAAATGCACATACACCATCACAGAGCACAGAAAATACAGCAGCTAATTTTGGCATGGATCAAGTTATGGCATTATTGCTACAACTCAATGAAAAATACGACAACCAGCACAAACAACTAAATGAAAAACTAGACAACAGTTCCAAACAGTCGAATGAAAAACAAGACAGCAATTTCAAACAGCTTAGTGAACAGATTACAGCCGTAGCCGCGCAATGTCATGAAACTAAAGAACAATTACGTGAGGAAATTAAGGCTTGTGCTAGGAATAGCAGTGAAGAAATTAGATCTATGGCACAAGAATTAAGTAATACACATGCAGCCACAACTAAATTACTTAGAGATGAAATTAGTGCAGTCGCTAAACAATGCTGTGAAAACGCAACACAGTTACGCGACGAGTTTAAATTAATGTCAGCAGAACTTTCACGCACGCTGGATGCGAAAATTGACGCGAGATTTGACCAGCAGAACAGCCAAATTGACGAACGTTTTAATCACCACCTACACAACAGTGAAACGCGTTACAGTAAATCTATACAGGAACAGAATAAAGCAAAGCAACAAGTCATGGAAACAATTACTGTATAAAGATAGGAAGATAAGCGTAAATTGTTTACGAAAGCAAAAACAAACGTAGACAACAATATTGCTACAGTATCAGACGAAATTAATACTATCAAACAGTTGAACCACGAATTGCATGATGAAATCTCCGATCTTAAGACAAAGGCAGACACATACACATTAGACTTTCAGAAAATGACCAACAGACTTGAAAAGTTGGAACTAATACAGGATTCCGATGCCATCAAAGCAGACGTTAAAAAATTGAACAAAACCACACGTAAAATACAAAAACAAATTAATCCTTGTGATACTAAAAACGATGATCAGGTAAAAGTACTGACTGAAAAATATGATGAATTGGCTAGTCGTATTGATGTTATCGAAAATAATAATGACACCAAATCAGACAATACATCACCTATTTCGTTTAATCAAACACCCGAATTCCAAAATTTACAGCAGACAATCAGTGAGATAGGTTAGTCCAATAATACATTACGTAGAAAATTGTCAACTTTACAGCAAGAAGTGACACAGATGAAAAATGTTTCAGCCTCCAACGCGGCACAGCATACACCACATTCCGAACATTTCTCAGACTCACACAGCCAGTATAATTTAGGTAATTTACAGAGAGTACGTGAGTTAGATTCCGAACAGTCACAGACAAACAGATTATCATTCAATCCTGAACCTGCTCAGACATTCCGAGACGATAATTTTGATTACAAGCACTTTCTATCCGTGAGAAAATTTAAGGTATTTAAAAATGACAGAGCACAGGTACACGCTTTGGACTGGATACGACAATTTGCTTTTGTATTTTCATCAGCTTGGGCTATAATGCAGAAACTAGCATTGGACTGGAAACAACAATTTGTTTTCGAATTTTCTCCGCCATTGCCTGTAACGCGAAAACTAAAATTTATTTGCAGCGCGTAATAGACCTCAGGGGATTCTTTAGGCTGAATATGTGCCGTAGCGTGCACAGGGCCCCAAGCTGTAGTAGTGCTATTTCATCTTTAGTTTTCTGCACTGCTGCCTTCTCTTTTACTATCCTTTATATCTATCAAAACACCTCTTCAACTATCGATCTATTTAGGATTAGAAATGACTAAAGAAAACCTGATACGATAAGTTTTACCTGAAAGTGACAGTTATCATTATACGCTCCAGAAATGACAACCACGAGAACTTTAATACCAGACAAAAGTGTAATCATCAGTATGTACAAAATGTTCAGCTACCGCAGACGCATTTTGGCAACAATAGAGTCTTCTCCCCACAACAGCAACAAAACCAGCCGGTTAGCATACCTAACCAACAATGTAACGTCCAGGGTCAACCAAGCTTTAATGTTTCGTCGCCTACACGTATAGCGTCAGCTACACCAAATAGTAACCCACAGCAACAAGGAAATCAGTACGTACAGAAAACACATAATTTCAACTCCTATCGCAACGCGCCGTATAGAAATGACTATCATGATAGACGTAAAAGTAATGAGCACAATTTTCAGCGTACGTTTAATAACAGTCGGTCTTACCAGCAGCAGAATCATCCGCAACAACAGAATATCATGAATGAACCAGACAGTAGATATCATCCCGAACGTAATACGTTAGGAAGAAATAACAGAACAGTACAAATAGTTGAAATGCCACAGCATCCTCCCGCAAATAACAGCACGTCAGAAAAAATTTGACTACACATAGTGCAGAATGAATCTTCCAGCAACGCAAGCAATACTTTTGACACACAGAAACTTGTTCACGAAAATGTTATTACTTTTGACGACATCCGAGACACTCTTTTGCAGGAAAAATCAGTTATTCAAAAAACCATTTCCCACCCCGTCATTGAAGTAAAGACTGGATCATCCAAATTTTCAGCAGTAATCGATTCTGGATCACCTATGTCAGTCATAAATGAAGAAACTTTCAACGAATGTAACAAAGAGAATACCTATCCTACGTTACCATTAGGCAAAACTAAAGTAAAAGGAGCAGTATCTAGTAAAGGAGTAGACGTAAGATTACAGACACACTTATCATTTTGTATTACAGTTCATACATTTCACTCAAATTTTTGGATTGTTCCGTTATTGACAACAGACGTTATTGTAGGTACGAATTTTCTGGTACAACACGACGCAGTTATTGACTTTCAAAATTCCTATTTAATGTTAAAGAATGAAAATGTACAACTGGCATTAGAATTTCAGCACTCTTTATCTGCAGAAGAACAAACAATTAATCGTACAGAGGTCATTTCTATATCGCGTTACATAGACTGTCATTTGACATCGTTCACAGATGCGTACGTACACAACTATAATACTCCAGACCAAGCCGACTATGACGTTATACAGATGATTTCTGATAAAGTTAAACAGAGCAGTGCAAATACAGACGACGAACGCACGCAACTACGCAAAATTCTTTTGCAGCAAGCGCCAGTTTTTGACAACATCCCTGGTACTATGTCCGGTTTTATGTATGAATTTCAAGTTAAACAGCACGATACATTTAAAGTCAAACATTATCCTATTCCGTATATTCACAGAGAACAAGTTAAGAAAGAATGGCAAGCTATGCTTGACCAAGGAATTATTGAACCGGCACTTAGTCCGTACATAAACCCGCTCCATATTGATAAGAAAAAGGATGGTTCACTTCGCCTCGTGCTTGATTCGCGTCACATCAATGACATTATTATTAATGAAACAGATCGCCCACAGACACTAGAAGAAATTCTACAGAAATTTCATGGTACTGCTATTTATTCCACATTAGATTTGAAATCGGGATTTTGGCAAATTCAGCTCCATCCGAACTGCAGAAAGTACACAACTTTTCACTGTTTTGGTGACTGTTATTAATTTTGTAAATTACCGTTCGGTTGAACTATTTCTTCAGCAGCATTTATTCGCGGTTTGAATACTATACTTCCGACAGAATTAAAAGACAGAATCACAACGTATGCAGACGACATTCTTATTGCAGAAGCTAACTGGTCTCAACACAATTTGATTCTTGAACAACTGTTACAAACATTTCGTGCACAAGGACTTACAGTTAATCTTAGCAAATCGCACTTTGGCAAAACTTCTATAAAATTTCTTGGACATGTAATTTCAGCAGAAGGCATTGCGCCTGAGCCGGAAAAACTTCAAGCTTTACGTGACATTACTGTACCTACGACGAAGAAACAACTACGCAGCATTTTGGGTTTAATTAACTTTTTTCGTAAATTTATTCATTACTCTGCTTTAGACACCCCTATATTATACCAATTGACGGGTAAAAACCGTATTTGGTCCTGGGATAGCAAAGCACATTCTGAATTTGTCAATCTGAAACAAGCTTTGTTGAATGCACCACTTTTATCACATCCAGATATTACTAGAAATTTTTCCATTGCCACCGACAGTTCTAACACCGCTTTACGCGCACACATTTTTCAGGAAATTGAAGAGGATGGTTCTACAGTAATTAAAAACATCGCCTTTGCGAGTCGCATTCTGTCACCTGCTGAACGCGATTATTCTGTTACAGAACTTGAAGCATTATGTGTTGTATGGGCATTTACGAGATTTCGGCATTTTCTTTGTGGAAGACATACGACCGTTTACACAGATCATAGAACTATACAGTTTTTACTTTCCGCAAAATTTACACATGACAGATTAAGCAGATAGAAACTTTATTTAGAGGAATTGAATTTTACAATTGTTCATATTCCCGGTACACAAAATATTGTAGCAGACGCACTATCCCGTTCTCTCAGCAACAATCAGCAAGACGTCGCAGCCAACTTCTGCCAAGCAAATTTTAGCGTCATGTATATTCAACAAGTTGCATTCGAAAATTTTATATCGACATCATTACGAGACATAGCACAAGAGCAGAGTAAAGACAACGAATGGAAAGAAATTAAACACCTTTGGCAAGATAGGAATAATGTTACCATCAGAAACCATTACACTGTACGCAATAACATTATGTTTCGCCGCACTCACCCTGACAGCAACAATTGGTTACTATGTATTCCTGACGAGCTTGTTAATAAATTAATTTGGTATACTCATTTAAGTTACGCACATTACGGAGCCACAAAATGTTTTCTTCTACTGAGACAGAACTGTTATTTTGCCAACATGGAGAAACGTATTCGGCGAGTTTTAGCGTCATGTAAAATCTGCCAGAAAGGTAAGTCAGACACGACTTCTCATATTCCTCTGTTACATCCCATTGTACCTGTTAAATTGAGGCACATGGCCGCTGTAGAGATTTTTGGTCCGATTCCCAGAACTAATACAGGTTTTTGTTACATCTTTGTCGCTGTTGAACTCACTTCAAAATTTGTTACCTTCACTTTGTTACGCAAAGTTACTACTAAAACTATTTCGAAAGCATTTTATTTCATGTAGGGCATCTTTGAAAGTAATTTCCGACAATGGACCACAGTTTCGATCAGCTATATGGACACGTATGTTACGAGCAAGAAACATTTCTCCAATCTATGTATCCAGGTATCACGCTTCTTCGAACACTTGTGAACGACTAACGAAAGAAATTGATAAACTACGTAGAATATACTGCTATAAAAGACATATTGATTGGGACACACACATACACTCATTCCAGGATGTAATTAATTCCATACCAAATGAATCTAATATGTTATCTCCGACTGTTATACCGACAAATGTTGAACCACCTAACAAAATTAAATAATTAGTATCCTTTCCTACATCTCGTCGACTACGACACCATGAAATAATTGACATTGCGCTGAACAACATCAAACGTGCCGCTGAGCGCCGGAGAAGACAGCAAAAACAGATTTGTACACGCCGTGACTTTCACGTTGGACAGAAGATATTAGTACGCACACATTATTTATCCAACAGAAGAAAGAGTAGATGCAGTAAATTTGAGCTTTTACACGCAGGTCCATATCGAATTCGCAGCATTCCTCACCCCAATGTAGTACACGTCGAAACTTTGAGAACCAGAAAAAGCAGGGGCAATCACCATGTCTCCAATATTAAACCCTTTATTGAATGAACATACTTTATGATTTATCATACTGTAATGCCATTTCCTGATTTTTATATGACCACTTATGCAATTATATTTATATGACTACTTACTGATGATTATCATATTTTTTCTTGGCAAGTGCCGGCAAGGTAAGATTAGCAGGTCGCTTTTCTTGTCGTTATATACGGGTGGTTCAGAAAGTAACCTCCGATTGGTCACAGTGCGGGTTGTGGGGGGAGTAGCGACGCCATCTGTGCGTTCGTGCACTCAACAGGTCAGTCGGCATCAAGCCGTGGTCGAGTGAACGTCGTACCTGCGCTAGTTTAGTTTTTGTGGCAGTTTGAAATATGTTCTGCAATAGAAAACCCCGCCAAATGTGAAGTGCGTGCTGTCATAAGGTTTTTTACAGCCAAAGGATATTCTGCAGCAGCTATTTATCGTGGGCTTTGTGCCGTGTACGGACCAATAGTTATGAGTGAAGGAGTTGTCCGTGAATGGGTACGTTTATTTAAAAGTGGACGAGAAAACGTTCATGATGAAGAGAGGAGTGGTAGACCATCATTGGTGACTGACGAACTCGTTCAGACAGTTGATGCAAAAGTTCGTGAAAATCGACGTTTCTCAATGTCGGAGTTGTCTACTGGTTTTCCACAGATTTCTAAGATTCTCTTGTGCGAGATTGTGACAGCAAGATTGGGTTACCGTAAGTTCTGTGCACGATGGGTGCCCAAAATTCTTACCGACCACCACAAAACTCAAAGAATGGCCTCTGCATTAGACTTTCTGTCACGTTATGAGGACGAAGGAGAACCATTGTTAAACAGAATCGTGACCGGTGACTAAACCTGGATTAAGTACGTGAACCCTGAGACAAAAGAACAATCAAAGATGTGGGCACATTCAAATTCGCCTACCAAACCAAGAAAAGCCTCGCAAGATTTTTCTGCCAGAAAACTGATGGCAACGGTGTTTTGGGATGCCAAAGGGGTGTTGTTGGTTGTATTCATGGAACGTGGTACGACCATTAATCAAGACGTGTACTGTGAAACAATAAAAAAGTTACGACGGGCTATACAGAACAAACGCCGTGGTATGCTGACTTCCGGTATCGTTTTTTTGCACGATAACGTCCGTCCTCACTCTGCTCGCAGAACAACGTCCCTTCTTGAGTCCTTCAAGTGGGACGGTATCAACCATCCACCTTACAGCCCAGACCTGGCGCCAAGTGATTATCACCTCTTCATGCTTTTGAAGAAATGGCTCGGGTCACAGCGGTTTGATGACGACGAAGAGCTCAAAGATGCGGTCACAGGCTGGCTCCAAGCACAAGCGGGTGATTTTTATGCAGAAGGAATTTCAAAGCTTGTGAAGAGATACGATAAGTGCCACAATCGCTATGGAGACTATGTAGAAAAATAGTGCAAAGATGTAGTTGTAAGATGTATAAATTAAAATATTTTTATTTAACTTGGTGTATTTTTTTAAATCAACCAGAGGTTACTTTCTGAACGGCCCTCGTATATGAGACCGTGCGCATTTTCCATTTTTCGTGTATGTATGATTGTTTTCCTATTTTGTTTGTATGCAATACGAAATCTTTAAGATATAACAAACACCAGTTGACTTTGACATTTTGCCTTATGATATCTCAACATCGTGACTATTTTTCTTTGTTTTTGGCTACTGCGCTGTGAGACTGTGTGTATGTTTTTGCACCTGAACACTCTCTATGTTTTTGACATAATACGTTTTGTCACATGCTATGCTGTATGCTTAATTATATCACTAGAAACTAGTTTTTATTTAATGGGTATATGATTTAAATGCAAGATATTAATCGTTATCCATCATTTTCAGAAAGCAATAACGTGTAAAAGAAATAAATTAAAGAAACCACAGTGGATTACTATGAAATGGGAATTTGACCTTCGGAATGAACGAAATAAAATGGAATAGTTTGTGATGAAGAGTAAATGGATCAGAATTAACAAGCATTAACAAGAATATACTATACACTTCATATGATAGCAGTCTTAACTATTTTTTTCTTTCAGAATACGAGGTGATTGATGCAGGCTGTCAGACAGAACTACACATCTTAGTTTTAGTGATGAAATATGCTAGAAATATGAAACTCTATAGTACGAATAGTTGTATGCAGTAAATGGTAATATGAATAATGAATAATGAAGTGTCTTTCTGCAGATGATAATGAATGATGATGAATAGTTATATGAAAAATATGCTAATATGAGTAATGAGGTTTTTCTTTGCAGGTGATGATAGTAATGAAGTTATGGTAATATGAATAATGAAGATTTTTCTTTGCAGATGGGGATAATGATGAAGCTTTTATATTAACTGTAAGTTAAGAGATGCTATGTTGTTATTTAAGTATTTGTTGCAGTTCGTTTTGACAGTATGTCTTATAGCGCATGGTATAATGACTAAATGTTTTGGAAAGGACAGCTAGAGTACATACATATTGAGTACACGTTTCATTACCTGTTAATTCGAAGTTTACTACTTTACAGCGTAACATGCGTTTCTTCTTTCAGCTCAATAATCGATTTTGTATTTTTTCCAGGAGAAGCTATTCATGAAGTTAATGTGCTATAAGCAGTTAGTTATTAAACCTGTTCAAGTACTTGCATTTTTTTACCCATTTGTGTGTGTCATTCATGAATGTGATCACATATACTCTAATTTTTCATAACCTTGCTACAGCTGACTCATGACGAATGACGTTACTAATCCTAATTTGCAGCAATAAGTCAAAAGCTAATATTTTCATGCCCCAGCAATTAATTATCGATCCCAACGCAATGCATTGCTAGCACAAAAAATGTATTACCAGTCCCAAATAATGCTACTAGTTTAAGAGATATTTATAGTACTAAATACAATGCAAATTTGTCAGATGTATTGAATCCATTATATCTACGTATTATTGGAACACAGACCCTGAGTAATAATTATAGTGTGTTACATTTTAAATATGTCCTATGTCACTTGAATGATGAGTTCTGAGCAAAACTGAATGATGTTTTCTAACCACAGACCTTGAGTAATAGTTATAGTGTGTTACATTTTAAATATGTCCTATGTCACTTAAAAAAATGATGTGTTCTGAGTAATACTGAATGATGTCTTCTAATAATGCATAAATGATGTACCAATAATTTCTGTAAATAATATTTTTGTTATACTCTATAAATGCTATGCCAATAATTAACTCTCATTTTGAATGATGACTTCTGAATAATGTTTTATAAAACTATATGAATACTTCGTAACTGGCCAATGAATGCCACTGTTTCTTATATTTTAAATTTGTCTTATGTCACTTACATGCTTTTATATATGAATACCAGTAGCTTGATGCTAGACTCATTAGTTCCTGTTTTGAATGATGACTTCTGAACGATGCATAAATATGGTTTGTAACTGGCCAATGAGTGCCAATATTTAGTGTAATCAGATGACTTATGAGTAATGTTCTGTAATACTCCATACATAGTACAGACATGTTTAGTAACTAGGCAATGAGTGCCAACAATTACTCAAATCGGTTAATATACTAGTGTAATTCTCTATGATGACTAGCATAAGACTTAATGTCCTTCACCTTCTGACCTAATTACCAGAAATTACTGCAATATCCGTTTGTCCTGTCTATCCTCATGATCATGGAGCATTATATTTGGTTTTTGCACTAATTCTACGTTGGTGTACCTTACAAGAATGTGGTGTTGACACATCATGCTGTCCACCACCTTGAACGATGGATATGTTATAATGGTCCCACTGTATGGTGTGCCTAATATACTACCAAAATGATAACATTGAACATTAATACAACATTTCAGTGTCTTCGCTACACTGATAAATATTTCAGGGAAGAGAACTTCAGATTGTCTCACTTGGTGTTGTGCTTCTGTAGCAAGATATGGACTTACAGTGCAGCTACATGCAACCTACAGTGCTACAACCATGATGCAATCCTTGCCTTTCCTTTCCTAGTTCTTGTAAAATGGTAAAATATATATACAGTGCGAGTGCACTTTATGTCATTTGTTAATATGTTTTATACTCATTGCGTACACATTTTGTCATTTCTTATATATACAGTGTGTGTGCACTTTATGTCATTTGTTAATATGTTTTGTACTCATTGCATATGCATTCTGTCATTGCTTGATATGTTCTGTACTCAGTGCATGTGCACTCTATTTCATTTCATTTTCTGCACTTATATATATGAATATACTCTGTGACAGTAAACTTAGTTAATTCAGTAGATTTTAGAAAAATTTGTTGCTCATAGCAAGTCCAATTGACTCACCATCGCTGCCAAATTTTTGCCCCCCCCCCCCTAGTGGAGGGTTATGTAAGAGGTCCGAGCAGATGTAATTTCGATGTATTGCTCATGCACTGCCTGCGATATGCAAGGTCTCTGACCAGAGAGCAGTGTTGACTGCAGTAGGAACTGTGTAGCTATTGCAGTAAGATGTGGCTAGTCTGGAGTCTGCTCTGGTCTGATCTGGTGTATCGTGTTGGCTGGCCCGGTCGTGGTGCACGAAGCCGGAGCCTGAGTATTATTGTATAAGGTAAAAAGCAGCCTCGCGCCTATCTAGTAATGTTATCTCAAGTCCCATGTAAATGTTTTAAAAATCTCGTAATAATAATCTTGTTCATATAAAGTAACTTTTAACAACCATTCATTTCAATTTAAAGAATTTACTAATTTCTCCCATCCATGATCATCCCGATTATTGCAATAGAAAAATCAGTTGGTTCCTTTCATAAATGACAGATAAGTCGGCCAGCATTGCACAGAGCTGTGCCGGAAAAATTTATTGTAAGAGCAGATATAACCGGCGACTTCATTGAGGTAAGAATTTTTCCTTTTTTTATTCAGAATGATCTTTCAGGGCCATGACGCAGCACTGCTGTAGTCCAAAATTTACCAGGTTAAATTCACAGTGAATTATTGAAAAGTCATAAGTGGGCGACAATATAATTGAGAGGTTAGATACATTGTTTTATTACCAGGTTACTGAATTTATTTTTTTATTGGGACATTACACTGATTGTTAACGACATAATTATAGTTTTTACTGTTGAGGGGTTTAGGAATTTTTCTGTTTTGAGGTTACGGTAAATGTGAATGAATTTTGAGCTTAGATTAAATCAGAAATAATTTTGTTTTGAAGTTTCACTAAATTAGAATCATATTCATATTATTTATATTTTATTTTGTGGGGAGGTTACACTTGAAAGAATTTTGTGGGGAGGTTACACTGAATGAGGATATTTATTTATATAATTTATTTTAAATTCTTGTGGGGAGGTTACATCCTTAATTTTCAACAGATGTAGAGTTCTAATATGTCCGCAATGGACAGGTATTATTTACTAACGTTAATACGGGAAAGAACTGTAAAACAAAGTATGGCAACAAGAGAGGCAATCCCGGTCGAAAAAGCAATTAGGAGTAACTCTGCGATTTTTGCTCATGCGTTCTTTCTGTAACATTAAACAAATTAACTTCCACTAGTCTGTGTCATGGGCTGCAAACCCGATGCGAGCCGAGCGTCGGCGATACATCCGGAAACGTGTCCCGGGAGGAAAACTACAATACGAGCGCCTCTCTCTCCCCCAGGAATTTCTTTCGCGTGACCCAGGCTGACCATACATCATTTGTCATAGGGTGCAGAACTCTTTTAGCAACGCACCCCGTTAGAGAAGTCAAGTTACCCCTACGCAAGTGACAGGTGATTATGCCATATGGACTGGGTGCGTGTGAGGGATACGAGTGGGCTAAGTTGCCCTTGAGCTACCACAGATCGTAGAAAATCCCGGAAATGATTTTTCACCAATATACATAACGTCTAGAATTAATATTTAATTTTTAAGTGATTAAGAAGTCAGTCTAGTCAGTCTGACTACCCTGGAGATTTTACCCATGCTGATTAATGCCTATGTAGTTAAAATTTCAATTGTGAACAACAGCCCACGAAAGTTAGCAAAAGAGCTAATTGAATGTTACGAACGTTAGCGGATACTGCCAGCATGTCACGAAAGTACGCGGGAGACAGTAAGACACAGTCTAACGCAGTTTAGTTATGCCATGAATGACATGAACACGCTGTAATCCGGAGTGTTTCATTTGGCTTAAGAAAATTATGTATAATTTAGTTTCTGACTAATGAAACATTAGTTCGAACTGAAGAGACATGGGAACAGATGCTGTGCATTATTTTGTGACAACTATGCTGCTCACATTCTGCAGTCCTTACTGTGATTAATGAGTTTATACTGCCTATCACGCAAGCCTGACTGCGGTAAAGAAGGTTTTCTCCTCATATTGGTTTGGACTAATGAATGAGGTAGCATCCCATGTATTGAGACATTATTGTAATGCCGTAGTAGCATTATCTACATCCACTCCAATGTTTCAGATCGGATGTTAGAAAGTGTTGTCTACAGAGAAGAAATTCTGAGGAGACGGAGTAAGCAAGCCTCAACTTGGTCACTCAGGGAAGCGTAACTTGCTACAATTTAAATTCGTTCATCAAATAAATTTTTTGGAAAGACTGCAGCTGCATCATACATGCTTTAAACAATGAAAAACTGCACCAGTTACTCATTTCTTCATGCTTAACACAACGATTTTCGAGAATTTACTCTCATTTTCAAGTGATTTTGCATACATGAATATGTTTGTGATATTTGCCTATGTGATTTTCTGCCTCTCTAGCTCATTAGTTGTCTTTTAACCGGAAAATCTGACAAAATAAATCGTGGAATGTTTTTATATGTTAATATTATAGATAGTATTTTTGTTTTTCTACGTAGAAGTATCGTGCAGCCTCCGTTGCACAGAATAGCGCACAGACGCAGTTGATGTGCTCGGTGTATGTAATTTGAAAGTTCCTGCTAGTTTGTCCGTTGTAGCAGCTTGAACAAGTTTTATACATTATTTTACATATTCATGAGTCTGAAAATTTACCTTTGTTTATGTTTAAGGTGTGGACAAATTTCTGTTGTGGTTAGTTGTTTGTGGAGAAAGCTACTTTCTCTTTGTGTAACACAAGTAAGTTTGCTATTTTTTGAGAAATGTTTTCTACGTAAATTATGCTGGCCATACATTTGATTGTACTATCGGCGCCCCTGAAAAGAGTCAAGAATTTTTTTCTTTTCTGTTTGATTCTGTAATTGATTTATCATGGATCTGGGAAGTCATGAGCCACTGAAGGTTTCTTAATGATATCTGATTCTTTCTCCCTGACCCCTTTGCTCAATGGGAGTTTGTTTGTTCTCGGTACCACCCCTTTGAAGTAGCTATCTTGTGTACATCTGGGTGGCAAGATGCGGCAGGGATTGTGTCGCTTCAAGTTCTCTTTTTTCTAGATATCACGAAATTGTGCTTGTTGTTTTGATTTTCTACGCACTAATCTAGAAAATTAATGATATTATGCTTTCAGTATTCAGAAGTGAAATTATTGTACAAATTTATGATGTTATTGTTGTCACATTAGGCTAAAATTGAGGTATCATCTACAGCTCTTTTGTAGTACAGTGTGTTTTCTAAGCAGGGTTCCTAGCTTCAGATTATTTTACGTTCTCTGTGGTTTACGAAAATGTCTGCCATTGTGCCAGATATGGATGACCCCATGGGAAGCCCATCTGGTTGTTGATAAACATTAACGTTGAGCGCAAGTAATTGTAATTGAGAATTGTTTCTAGTAGCTCTATAAAGTCAATAACTTCAGCATATGAAAAGTTTTTAGAATGTGTATATAATGTAATCGACAGAAAATGTAACACTTCTGACTGTATACAAACTCTTTGTGAGCCAACACTCTTGCTATATATTTGTAGCATGTTTTGATTACAAAAACGAACAGTGTATTTGTGGATTTAGGTATATATGTGTAGTGGGCGAGGTGCAGTACTTCTAAGAAAACAAACAAAAATACTGCCTGTAACATTAGCATATAAAAAACATTCCTAAATTATTTTGTCCGATTTTTCTACTGGAGTATAGCTTCAAAAAGACAAATATAGTACAAGAGAGGCAAAAGATCACACCTTCAATCGTCACAAAAAATATTACTGTAAACAAAATCACCTTAACATGAGAACAGGTTCTTGAAACGCGTTGTGCTGAGCATGAAAAAACAAGTAACTGATGCAGAATTCAATTATTTGAGTCATGTAAGGATTTACCTTGGCGGTCTATTTATTGTACCACTCCACATTTATCCACAGACAACAAATTGCACGGTTGGTATGTGTGATGCAGTAATGAATTACAGCAGGAACTTCTTCTATTTTTCAATGTAACAATTTTTTAAATGGGGAAACACTACAGGGTGAAACGCAGCAGTTAGTATCCCGTCGTTTGGTAACAGCACGCGATCTAATATTTAATGAAAGTCTACAGCTGGATGTGGCATACCTAAAGAATCTTGCGGACTCTCTTCCTTGCCATATTGAAATCATTATCAAAGACAGACACTGTGTTATGCAGTGTTAGCATCCCCAGGAGCGATTAATTTTTGATCTGGTGTGGTTATCAGTGAGTAATGTTACTTTAAGGTTTTTAGAAGAAATCGTCTTTGCTCCTTTTTGAACATACCAAGCGGTTACAATTAAAGTGTAGCAACTTACGGAGGTTGAGGCTGGGCTGTAACTATCATATGGCAGCGAAACTTGGTAGATATGCTAATCTCTTGATGCGGAACTGATTTCCGCTTGAAACAATTAGTTCCAGTTCTGGCTACCAGGTGCAAATCTGTTTGCACGACGGTATGACATCCACGCTGTCAGTTTCCAGAGACGTAACGTGAATGAACAGTATGG
This sequence comes from Schistocerca americana, assembly GCF_021461395.2. Classification (NCBI taxonomy): domain Eukaryota; kingdom Metazoa; phylum Arthropoda; class Insecta; order Orthoptera; family Acrididae; genus Schistocerca; species Schistocerca americana. Next base: position 290,333,839 of record NC_060123.1, on the reverse strand, counting down.
CATGGAAAAGAGAGGCAGTGTACAGTTAGTGATGTTGTTTTGTGTGAATGGCAGCAATTACAGTGATCTATTGAGAGAGTCGCCGACCGAAAGGTTTGAGAAGAAGTCCGATGTCATTACATGACTTAAAGAAGATGAATATGGAATTCGAAAACACAGATGAGCACGGTGTAGCACCTGGAAGAAGAAGGCGCCTATCCTGGAGGAAGTCGTTGACGAGGTTGTTGTTGCTGTAAGTGACTTTGCAGCATGTACCGCGCGTAGCGTTAGTGCTGGTGCAGTGTCACGAGAATTGTCCATCCCATGGTTAACAACATGAAAAGTTTTACAATCTGTCTTACACCGGTACCGGTACAAGATTCAGACCTTCCAGCAAATTTAATCTCATGATCTGTAGCATAGGTCTAAATCTGAACTTTGGTTTCTGGCACGGATAAAAGTCGATGACACGTGGCCACTTAATAATCTATGGAGCGACAAGGCACATTTTACAGTATAGTGTGTAGTGAATACGCAAAACTGTCGAATTTGAAGTACTGTTGAACAACGCGTTGTGCACGAAGAGTCATTGCACTCGCTGTATGTGACTGTCTGCCCTGTATTCACAAGGACCTTTATTCTCGGTCCATTCTTCTTTGGAAAGAATACACCCATAGGGTGTGTCAGATGAATATTATTTAGCCCTCTTTGGTCATAACGTGATTCCCGCTTCGGAAGAGCGCAGAGGTTTTCCAGATTCATGGCCTACAAGATCATCTTGTCGGAATCCATCTGGCTTTTGGCTCCGGGGGAAGTCCAAATGAGCGCGTTTACTGTGAATACGTCTGATCTCTACGTGATGTGAAGGCTAATATTAAGGTCCACGTAGCTCGGATTCCACCGCACCTGCTGCGAGGAACTGCTGATCACGTTGTTTCACGGATGCAACATGTCGTCGACGTCTTCGGTGCTCATATTGAATAAACTTTGTAAGCTGCGGTCAATAATAAAATCAACGTTATACCTATCTCACTTGTCTGACCCTTCCTGCACAAATTCCGTTCGTAATCCGTATCGAAACGACTCTATACGTTATGTTAGAACAAATAAGCCCTCGGTCACAAATATTAAGTCAAAATTGACCAGGTTTCGACACTACTATGAGAGTCGTCTTCAGAATTAAACTAACTGTTCTAAAACATATTAGGTATACAATACACTAATAAAATTCAAGTTTGTACTGACTGGAAAGAGATGCAGTACGTACAAGTCACATTTTTAAAAATCTAACCCGGAAAGGCGACGTAATGAATAGTTGTAAATAAGATGACGAGCCGCTAAGGGCTGCTCGTACTTGAGTGAGCAAGACTGAGGTGCCCACGTCTTTCTTGCATTCACAGCGCTAGATTCACACCTGTTAAGAACTAACCTTTTCTTCCAGCGTATTCGTTTCCACATAATCGGATTAGCATATCTACCAGGTTTCGCTGCCGTATGATAACTGCAGCCCACACTGGACCTCTGTGAGTAGCTCCACTTTAATTACAACCATCCGGTCATAAATGAGTAGTAGACATTCTTTTTCTGGTTTTGTAGGTAACTGTGCGAGGATGTAGGTGGGGTCTCAGAGAGCGGGAGACGAATGCTTGAGTATGCCGCCGCGTTTCGTCACGCAGAGTTTCCCGCTGAGCATCCGCGTGACCCCTGCGGCTGTGACGTCGCAATATGGCGCGCCTTTCACGCCACTCAGCGCATCCCGGCCCTGCCCGTCCTGATTAATGAAGCGACCGCCTACCGCCGCGCAGGCTTCAGCCTGATTACGGGCGGCAGGGCGCGGCCCGGGGTGCAAAGCGTGCCAAGCAAGTGCTTGTCGGAGCGCCTGCTGCACGGTCTGAGGATGCGCAAAGTGGACGATCTGCTAGAAAACCGTGGTAACGAGGTAAACGGCGATAGGCAGAGATTTACTGGGCCAAATCTGATGCAGGGATTAACAACACCAGAGGAAGTGTGCTCCTCATAAACAAAGATGGCAACGTCGTCCCTAGCACTGAAGAGGAAGTCGGTGACTCGAAGCAGTACATTGGCTTCAGGGACAACGGAAGAGTTAACGGAGAGAGATGTCTGGGAGAGTGATGGTATACACATCACAAGAGCAGACGCAGAGGATACCATAATAATGTCAAAAGCTAGGCCTTGACGGAATGCACATTGAAGTAATGAAGCTGCTCAGGCACGAACGATCTCTCTCCTTGACGGTTGGCTGGTTCGCCGGTACCTGTCGGCATTCAGATCAAAGTGTGAACTACTTCCCACAAAGCCCAACGTAGAGTGAGAATTGTAAAATTGCTGCAGGCTACCGTTAACTATCATAAGTAAGCGTAGACTACGGCAGGTTTTCCAGAAGCATTGGTCGGTCAATATACACAACTGGCCATTAAAATGTCTGCACCAAGAAGAAAGGCAGATGATAACCGGGTATTCATTGGACAAATATATTATACTAGAACTGATATGTGATTATATTTGCACGCAATTTGGGTGCATAGATCCTGAGAAATCAGTACCCAGAACAACCACCTCTGGCCGTAATAATGCCCTTGATACGCCTGGGGATTGAGTCAAACACAGCTTGGATGGCGTGTACAGGTACAGGTGCCCATGCAGCTTCAACACAATACCACAGTTCATCAAGATTAATGACTGGCGTATTGTGACGATCCAGTTGATCGGCCACCATCAGCCAGACGTTTTCAATTGGTGAGAGATCTGGAGAATGTGCTGGCCAGGGCAGCAGTCGAATGTTTCCTGTACAGGACCTGCAGCATGCGGTCGTGCATTATCCTGCTGAAATGTAGGGTTTCGCAGGTATCGAATGAAGCGTGGAGCCACGGGACGTAAAATATCTGAAATGTAACGTCCACTGTTCAAAGTGCCGTCAGTGCGAACAAGAAGTGACCAAGACGTGTAACTAATGGCACCCCATACCATCACGCCGGGTGATACGCCAGTATGGCGATGACGAATACACGCTTCCAGTGTGAGTTCACCGCGATGTCGCCAAACACAGATGCGACCATCAAGATGCTGTAAACAGGACCTGGATTATCCGAAAAAAATGACGTTTTGCCATTCGTGCACCCAGGTTCGTCGTTGAGTACACCATCGCTGGCGCTCCTGTCTGTGATGCAGCGTCAAGGGTAACCGCAGCCTTGGTCTCCGAGCTGATAGTCCATGCTGCTGCAAACGTCGTCGAACTGTTCGTGCAGATGGTTGTTGTCTTGCAAACGTCCCCATCTGTTGACTCAGGGATCGAGGCGTGGCTGAACGATCAGTTGCAGCCATGCGGATAAGATGCCTGTCATCTCGACTGGTAGTGATACGAGGCGGTTGTGATCCAGCATGGCGTTCAGTATTACCCTCCTGAACCCACCGATTCCATATTCTGCTAACAGTCATAGGATCTCGACCAAAGCGAGCAGCAATGTCGTGATACGATAAACCGCAATCGCGATAGGCTACAGTCCGACCTTTATCAAAGTCGCAAGCGTGTTGGTACGCATTTCTCCTCCTTACACGAGGCATCACAATAACGTTTTACCAGGCAACGCCGGTCAACTGCTGTTTGTGTATGAGAAATCGGTTCAAAACTTTCATCATGTCAGCACGTTGTAGGTGTCGCCACCGGCGCCAGCCTTGTGTGAAAGCTCTGAAAAGTGAATCATTTGCATATCGCAGCCACTTCTTCCTGTCGGTTAAATTTCGCGTCTGTAGCACGTCATCTTCGTGGTGCAGCAATTTTAATGGTCAGTAGTGTAGTATCCGTATTTCCTTTACGTTAGGTGTGTTGCGTACGTATTAGTCGTTACCTTATTTCAATATCATTGTTTGCGCATGCGGTCAGTCTCTTACAAAATTCTCCTTGAAATCGGAAGCGATAGACCATCTGCAAACTGAGTGACGGTATATATAGGGCTTCATAGCCTATGGAACATTTCTGTTCTACGTAGTTATCCTCCTGTCTGTTATTTAAAAACAAAAGGTATTTACAGCAAAACTGAAATTTTGTTACGTGGAACAAACAGATGCTGTTGTATAAATAAAAAATAGTACATATTTATCATATAGCACTCCTGAAAACACAATTGCCTCATAAAAACGTAAAATTAAATAAAAACACAAAACGAAATGCATAAAACTTCGCTTCAATACGTAATCGAGCTTACATCAAATATGTTTCTTTTATTCATAAACAAGTTTCCTTCACATCAGTAATAACAGGGAGCTCACGCCTTTGATCATAATGGAGAACGTCCTATTGAGTACAAAATAACAATGACAATTATGTAGGTTTCCTTTTAGTTTGTGCATGCAAATTGTACTTCCATCAAAACTAATTGCTTTCGGTACATAAGAGCCAGAAGTAGCGTGATCAACTAGTTTTTATTGCTTATCAAAAGCTTTAACCATTTTGTAAGAATTTAAAATACTCAGTGGGCTAACACTGAATGACGTGTGCTACTAATTATGTGGCACAAACAAACGAACAAAAAACAAAGAGAATTCGTCGGTTCTCAATCTCTCCCTAACAAATTCATTTCTATTTCTTTCCCTACAAATACTACCAATACTAGCGGTAATCCTACTATTTACTATGTCATTTATTACCAAACCGTAGTTTTGATAGAGTACAACTCTACAACAGAATGATTAGTTTATTCCTTAAAATGCTGTATTTGAGAATTTTCCCGTAAAAGTGAGAAGAACATTGGAAGCTATCAGCTTGGATTCAGGAATGCTTTTGGGATTGCGATGGCGTTACTAAGTCTTCAAGTTTTAATCCAACATTTTCGCAATGTTTACATGGATGTTTACGCTTGTTTCATCGCTTATGAAAAAGCTTTTGACATTCTTCATTATGAGAAACTGATGCATATCTTAGCCAAACTGGGGCAGCACGGTTGTGACATCCGATTGGTTGGGAACCGGTACTGGAACCAAAGCGCAGGCCTCGGTTCTATGGTCAGCTGCCAGACGAAGTATCGACTATGAAAGGAGTTAACCATGGAAGTGAAATATCCCCATTACGCTTCGACATCTATTCAGGAAATATTTTCCGAGACGTTCTTGATGGAAAGTATCAAGACATGGTGGTTAACAGAGTTACTATTTATACCATCAGATATGCTGATGACACAGTCTTACCAACAACTAGGCTGGAAGATCTGCAAGCACAACTAAACACCGTAACTCAAGAGAACACCAACGTGGTGTTATATTATTGACGGCTACAATGTACATGGTTTTAGCGTTTGTATGTTCACAATGCAATATCCTTCTCTCCCTGTGCGGAAATCCCGAATATGGAAGTTTGGATTGGTCCTGGAGACGTGTCCACATAAACAAAGTGGTTAAGGTGACCACACCCGATAAGCACGAAATCTGGGTTCGAGTCCTGGTCCGGCAAAAATTTACATGTTTCGCGAGCAGCTGACGTCAATGTACAGGGACAGAATGCGAATCTATTTCGCGATGGTTTTACGTTTGAAAGTCAAGAAGATAAAATCGATGGTTGCCTGCAAGAACCGAAATGAAATTCCGCGCTCTTGCACTTTGTAACGATAAACTAGCAAGGTTTTCTCTACATAAATATTTGGATTGTCAAATTAAGGAGAACTGCGATTTGTTTCGAGAAATTCTCCGATGATTTGGACAGGCCCGAAGTTCTTTCCAGGAAATAAATAATATTCTGATTAGCCGTGACAAAGCTACTGCACTTCACATTCGACTTCTTCGGAGTTTGGAGGTCAGTATCCCACTCTGTGGAGTTGAGTCATGGGCGCTTTCGGACTCTTAGGTAAGAAACTGGAGAAATTTGAAATGTGAGAAATCGAAGGATACTGAAGATACCATGGTCTAATGAAGATAAAAATGGGCTGATACTGCGGGATATGAATGAAGATTTCGAGACTCTCAGTATTATCAAGAAGGTAAAACTCGAATTCTTTGGTCATATAATGCGCAACAACAAATACCACTTGTTGCAGCTAATCCATCAAGGGAAGACTGATGGTACATGTGGTCCTGGACCAGAAGATTACGGCAGCTTAAGAACTTAGGTCATTGGTTTCGACTGAACACAGAACTGCTGCACAAGAAAGCTGTGATCAAACAGAAGAGCATGCTACTGCTCGCCAACTTGAATTAGAAGAAGAAGAAGAAGGAAAGGAGAAATCCGAAGCCGCCGAAACATTTCCCCTTTTTTGCCTAGAAAACTTCCTTTTGATGAACTCAAGCAACATCTACCTGTTAGCGTCTAGGTGTAGGATTAAATGCTAAACAGTGTTTGTTTGTACTGTACATGCGAATATTGGGTAATATCGGCAGCAGCAGTAACTGACATAATGGGAAAACCATCTACTATGAACAGGAAAACAGAGAAAGGAATGAATACTGTGGACAGAAAAGTGATAGGATTACTCTCATTAGAATCGACAACAATTTAAAGTAACAAAAATAGTTCTGATATTCTTGCCTTCGTCACAAGTAAACAGTGAACTGTTGTTAGGGACATGCAATCGACGAATTGACGCCTACCAGAAACTATTGTTATTATTTGACGTGTAACTAAGTATTAAAAGAGAAATGAAAATTTAATAGCGCTGGAACGCTTGTAGTAGGGGAGAGACTAAAAGGTGACTTCGAGAAGAATAAGGTATCGTTACTTGGTATGAGGAGAAAGTCTCCTTGAGTTCCCCAGTAAATTGCAATAGCAATAGTGAATCCACTTTTCTAGAATCACAGGAGAAGTTTACCTGGAAAAGGTCCGGAGACTCTGGAAGCCACCAGCTGGATTACATTATTGTGAGACAGAGATTCTCAAATCACATGCTACGGTATCACAATTCAGAGATGATGGAGAGTGGACTGAAGTTGAAAGCAGCCTTTAGGAAGGGTCATTTTCGGAAGTAATGGTACACTGAGCATCAAATAATAATCACGTGTCTTTTAAGTTCACTGAAACTGTAAATGCTGCAATAATGAACATTAATGTAGGTAGACGTAAAAGACGTATGCACATCCCTATAAATGGCAGTCTCAGAAGTTGGACAAGCAAACCCAAAGAAGTAAAGTAGAAAGTGCAAAGTATCTAAAGCGAATTGACTGCAGGAAATATGTGAAGAAATCGAAAAGGGAATGTCGTAGGAACGACCGTCTGTGGAAGTCAAATTACTTTTGGAGAAATTAAAAGCAGTGACAGCAACATTACTAGTGCAAGAGGAATGTCGGTCATACAGGCAGATGAGGGAAGACTTAGGTGAAAAGACTACGGGAAGTAACTGTCTGCTCACATGATAGATAAAGAAATTTGTGCCGTTTTATGAAGATATACGGGGTCTAGCGCTACACCAAGAGTTTAAAAATTATGTAAGCAGGCCGTAAATGAAAAGGGTGTCTGTAGAATCACTAAGGAAAGGAATAAGTGAAAAACGCTGTCTAGAAGGAAGAGACGGATGATAGAAAATGTGTGGAGAAATCTGGTGACAACTTGCTTGGTAGTGGATTGAGCGGTAAAGATAAAAAACTACTGGGGAAGACAGAGAAAGGCTCTGAGCACTATGGGAGTTAACATCTGATGTCATCATTCCCCTAGAACTACTTAAACCTGACTAACCTACGGACGTCACACACATCCATGTCCGAGGCAGAATGCGAACCTGCGACATTACAGTCGCGCGGTTCCGGACTGAAGCGCCTAGAACCGCTCGACCACCGCTGCCGGTGGGGAAGACAGAGACCGGAAACTAACACAATATCGAGGATGTTGGCTGCAAGAGGTATTCTTATACTGTTAGATGAAGTGTTTAGCACAGGAGAGTATGTCGTACCTACAAACCACTCAGCTGAATGCAGGAAAAAATCGGTAACCTTCTATTAATGGCAGCTGGTATTTGTATCTAGTTTTTGTAATGCGGTGAGGTTCCTGCTGCGATTCCAAATAGTTTTTGTTAATAGCAACGTAGTGAAGTAGTTATCAAATTTTACACAAGAAAAGGTACTTTAAGATAAAGTTAATTACTCTATGATCACAGCAGATTTATTTTCCAAACTATCTCAAAAATGAAAACTCAGTGACGATTAAAATACTATTTTGCATCGTATTTGGGTTAAAAAAATAGCTTTTACAGTCAGTGCTGACTAAAAATTCTGCATTTTTTCTGTATGCTAACTTCAAGAATTCCAAAAGGAGTTAGCGATAGATACCCCACTTGCACGTCTTGATGCCATCTCTTCTCCCCACCTTCACCCCCTAACCCTCACTTGTCTTCTCTGTGACTCCATGGTGAAAAGGGAATCAATGATTTGCAAAATTTTTGTACATTCGCAATGTATAAAGAAAGAGATGATTTGCTTGAAAATTTAGGTTTTGATAATACCTAGACCACCAGACCGGAGATAACGTTCCACTGTGTAGAGATAACTTACTGGCACCAATAGGAAGCATTATATATTCCCTGTTATAAGCGAAAAAGACGACTTATCAATACTAATACCTTGCAAGGAACAGCATACTCAAGAATGTGCAGGTCATCTTGAGGATATACATATGAAGACAAATATTTGGCCCTATATCACAGAAGTCCATAACTTGACAAAGAAAATCTACCAGTGGCAAAATGTCTTGCTGACATTCACAAGAACAAAGAACGACTCCATCAACTGCATTATAGAAAAGTAGGTAATGAAGAAAAACTGGAGTACGTGACGGTACAAACCCCCGTTACTAGATGAATAGGTCTAGTATGCAAGGATTGCTTTGTGGAGAGCGAGCGCGCGACATGGTGCGCCATTCGCGGAAGCCCGTGGCGCGCCCGTGGGAGATCTGCAACGGGTCGGTGGGATGCCTCCGCTGCCGGGCGGTCACGTGGCCCGCAGCATGCGGCATTGTTTCGTTTTTCGCGCATTACTCGAAAACTATGTAACTTACGGTGAAGAGCGATGAGGCATTGGGTTGTGCGCAGCAATAAGCAACTTCTGAAAGATCGATCTTTATTTTAAGTCACGATACGCGAAACTTATAGTCACCTGAAAATTGTTTAATAACACGAATACTGAAAGATTACTAAAAATAGCAAATAACAACTTACAGGGATGGGCTAGGGCTCAATAAAAACGTCTCGTCATAGTGGGTCGAGTACCGTAGTCATATGTTAAGATTCATAAATAATTAAGCTAGTAAAGAGCAATAAACAAAGTTTGATGGGAAATTGTTTATAAAATTCAATAGAAAATTCATGACGTAAAGAAAGGCACTATATTATATTTTGGGTGGCATCACACGTATTTTAAACTAGTTATGTTATACTACACATTTAACTTATAGTAGTTTTCTTTGTTTGCAAATAATTATTAAGATTTATCGCCAATAATTAATTAATTATCATGGATATGAAGATTTTCAGCAGCGCAATGGGTAGATCACTATAGATTACGTCTAAAAACGGTGCTATATGCAGTTCTATGTTAAAACTTTGCAGCACAGATGTAAACAAACCAATTTGTGCTAAGTGGAGAAATTTTGCAAAAACTAAAACTTGATTTACAGGCGATAGAATAATCCTAGAAATTAATGTAACATAGTAAATAAGATGAACTTTTTAGCGCAGATCCGATGGTATACGTTTTTCTGTTGAGGGATGCATGTGTCAAAATTTGTAACCTTAACTGGTGAGATTGGTACTTGCTTAGCCGTGGGTGGGGTTAGACATCCGAGCCTATATAAGCAAGCGGCCATCTTGGCCGGGAGTTGCAACCATAGATGGAAGCACAAGCGGCCAAAGACACTACTAGCTAGGGCATAGCCACCTATGGTAAACTAACATACACTAACAAGCGACAAACGTCGGTAAGCCCCTGCATATCAGGAACACTGATTGGTAATTACCAGCTGCTATTAGAGCCGACCAACAGGCCACAGCAGGGACACAGACGAGCTCGCCCACTGACGCACAAACAAAGTCCCAACATTACCTTACACTGTACGTCCGATATATGACCTATCGGACACAAAAACGTTAATAAACCTAACTGTTGCAGGTTGCTGACGCTGAACGAGAGTTCTACATCGGCACCCAGCGCCAGCCTCCGAGCAACACAACTGCACAACGTCAAAGGTATCGACATGCACGATACCCACTACTAACAAAGCCTACCCTTGCACGACCTATCGCAGGCAGCAAGACATCCGCTACTGCTCTTACCACCCGACCTAACTATCGAAGAGGGTTTTTTTTCCCCTTGGCTCTTGCCTTGGCACTTTTCTTCCTATGCCCTTCAAACCGCTATCCTTCGTTCAACTTCGACCCAATCTATCTCCAGTTGACCGCGTATTAATGGTTAACCTTAAACAGACGTACGCAAACATTGCAGTACCCACATCCTGCGACACCTCACATTCGTAAAAACTAACCCTTATGCAGAGATGGCAGTAGACCTTGAAACGCGTACGTATTCATTACCAGCGATGGCGAGGCATGACAGAATCTCTGACCAGAGAGTTATTTATCGTTGCTAGTCTGCGCTTGACCGCGCGAGAGTAGTGTGTGTGGAGTCGGCAGAGGGAGTAGTCAGTTGCGTGTTGCACTCAGTCGGCAGTAGTTGTAAGCGAGTGGACGGTTGTACTGAGTGGGCGTCGGCATGCGTCGGCGGCGTGCTCTCCTTCCATCTCTGGTCACGATTCAGGACGAGGTATATTGTTTTAGAAGGTAATGAAGCAGCATTGCGCTCAGCTAATAACATATGTTAATTGTAATTAATTTGTTCAAGAATTGCCCCAATAATAATTTTCTCATAAAGTAACTGTTTTTAACAAAAAGATTCATTTCAAGTCAAGTAATACTTCCTATGCATTCCCTCCAAGAATTAAAACTAAACATGGGCCAGCATTGCACGGAGCTGTGCCGAAAAATAAAAGCAGATATTGATGGAGTTAACTGATGTAGGAATTTTGGTTTTTGTGTTCAGGTTTAATTATTGTACAGGGCCGAAGGTCAGCGCCGCTGCCCTTATAAAATTTGTAAGATTTAATTATTTGTCTTCATATGTTACACATAGTTTGTGCTTCATTATTTAATTAATTTTATTGTGGGTTTAATGAGCAATCTTCATTAGTTACTGTTTGTGGGGAGTTTACATTTGAGCCATTGTTATTCTTTAATTTTGCAAGCAGGTTACGCTTGGCAAATTTTTAATTATTCAGTTTTGCGGGAGTCAACATTTGGCTCATTTTCATTAAAATTGACATTTTATTATTTTTTTGCGGGGAGGTTACACTGTCAATAATATTACACTTCTAAAATTTTGCGGGGAGGTTACACTTGGCGACATCTGGTCCAGGATCGTATTTCTTTGAGAATCTTTTGAGAAGTAGTCAGATATCTGCTCTTATGTACTTAGTATAATTAGCATTTGGCGCAACGCTTTTACTAACTTTGTCACTTTCCTCCACAGATCATCGGCAATTCGTTGCTCTTTGTTGTATTTGTATTTGTTGGATTTTGCAATGTCTTTGTCTCACTTGTGAATAATTGTGACTAGTGTAAAAATGCCGCGAAAGACTGTTAATAGTGCATCGCGTGGTATAATGAGTGAAATAACTGATTTAAGTAACTTCACCGATAGTACTTTTGACACACAGTATAATGATGACAATCCTCCGTTTACGGACCATCAGTTCGTACCGACCACTAATAATGATTTTCACCTTAGTGATGAACAGACGAATTCAATTGTGTCCTCTGTTAATTTCACGACAATTGATGACGCGGGGCGTTCTGTTGCAATGAGCGCTTCCCAGCTTAACACACCCGGTTTGCAGGATTTACGTGAGAAACAGATAAATTTTTCTAATGAAAATGAACAGTATACTCAAAGTACAGGAGATGTATTTGATTCTGAGGTAGGGACTAACAGTGTACATCCGATTAGCAAACCTTTTCAAGAATCACAGAATATCCAAATGGATACACAAAACGCGACAATTGCAGGTACACCATCAAACAGCACAGACAATAGAAATGCTAATTTTGGCTCCGACCAAATGATGGCATTATTGCAACAACTTCTTGTATCAAACAAACAAAATAATGAAGATAACAAACAAGTTAAGGAAAGTTTGAAACAACTTAATGAAATTAATGAAAAATCAGACAACAATTCCAGACACTTAAATGAAAAATTAGACAACAATTCCAGACAGCTTCGTGAACTGATTAGAGCCATTGCCGCGCAGTGTCATGATACTAAGGAACAATTACGTGAGGAAATTGAGGCTTGTGCTAGGAAAAGTAACGAAGAAATTAGATCTGTTGCGCAAGAATTAAGAGATATGCAAACAGCTACAACAGAAACACTTAGAGACGAAATTAGAGCAGTCGGTAAACAATGCTCTGAAAAAGCAACAAAGTTACGCTACGAGTTTAAAGTAATGACAGCAGAACTTTCGCGCACAATGGGTGCAAAGATTGACGAGAAATTTGAGCAACAGAACAGTGAAATTGATGAACGTTTTAATCTTCACCTACAAAACAGTGATACGCGTTTCTGTAAATTTATACAGGAACAGAATAAAGTAAAACGACAAGTCATGGAAACAATTACTGTACAGAGACAAGAAGACAAACGTAAAATGTTTGCGAAGGCAAAAACATACGTAGACAACAATATTGCTACAGTGTCTGACGAAATTAATACCGTCAAACAGTTGAACACAGAATTACATGATGAAATTTCTGATCTTAATTCAAAAACAGATACACACACAGTAGATGTTCAAACAGTGACCGACAGACTCGAACAATTAGAACTAACACAGGATTCCGATGTCGTCAAAGCTGACGTTAAAAAATTGAACGAAACCACACGTAAATTACAAAAACAGATTAATGCTTCTGACACTAAGAACGATGATCAGGTACAAATACTGACTGAAAAATATGATGAATTGGCCAGTCGTATTGACATTATAGAAAATAATAATGACAGAAAATCAGACGATAATGCACTGATCTTGTTTAACCAAACACCTGAATTCCAAAATCTACAACAGACAATCAGTGAGATAGATTCGTCTAATAATACGTTACGTAGAAAGTTGTCAACCTTACAGCAAGAAGTAACAGAGATGAAAAATATTTCAACGTTTAACACGTCACAAGGTACGGCACATTCCGAACATTTCTCACAATCACACAGCCAGTATAATTTAGGCAATCAACAGAGAGTACATGAGTTAGATACCGAACAGTCACAGTCAAATAGATTCTCATACAATCATGAACCTGTTCCGTAATACAGAGACGATAATTTTGATTACAAACATTTTCTGTCAGTGAGAAAATTTAAAGTATTTAAAAACGATAGAACACAGATTCACCCTCTGGATTGGATACAACAATTTAGCTTTGCGTTTCCACCGACTTGGCCTGTAACACATAAACTTGAATTTATTTGTAGTTTTTTGGAAGGCGAACTGGCAACTCGTATGAGACCGATCGCGAGACAATGTTACTCGGTAGAAGAATTTCAGAATGCTTTTCTGTCAGCGTGTTGGTCGAAGACGACACAGCGCGGAATTAAGGATCAACTAATTAGTTTACCAAATTATGAGAACTCGAAGTTTTCCACTGTCACGCAATTTTTTGAACACATGGTTCAACAAAACCAGTACCTAAGTGAACCATACAGTGAATCTGCACTTATACAATTATGCAATTCTAAATTACCACGGTCGTTGAGAGTGTCATTTTTAACAGGTCAGCAGAAGGAAAATATTTCTGCATTCAGAGATCTGTTACAGCTTATGGAAGTGTAGCAATCAGATTATTCCTTCGTAAACAAAAATTTTTCATATAACAACCAAAGCCAACAAAGTTACAGTAATTACGATCAACCACGCAATTTCAATAGCAAAGGTAATAGACGACTTAGGAACGACAACCACCAGAACTTTAATAGCAGACAATATTTTGATTATCAGTATCGACAAAATTATCAGCAGGAAGAACCACATTTTAATAACAATAGACGTTTTTCTCCACAACAGCATCAAAGCCAGCCGGTTAGCTTACCTAACAACAATGCAGTGTGCAAGATCAGCCAGGCTTCAATGTTTCGCCGCGTGCACGTATAGTCTCAGCTTCAACAAATAGTAACGCACGGCAGCAAGGAAATAACTACGTGCAGAAAACACAGTACTTCAATTCCTATCGCAATGCACTTTATAAGAATGACTATCACGACAGGCGTAAAAACAATGAGCACAATTATCAACATACGTTTAATAACAGTCGGTCTTACCGGCAGCAAAATGATCAGCAACAACATTTTCTCATGAATGAACCCGACAGCAGATATCATCCAGAGCGTAATACGTCTGGAAGAAATAACAGAACAGTTCAAATAGTGGAAATGCTACAGCATCCTCCCGAAAATAATAACACGTCAGATAGAATTTGACTAGATACTGTACAGGTCGCATCTTCCAGTAACACAAGCACTGCTTTAGACACGCAGAATGTTGTTCACGAAAATATAATTACTTTTGACGACATCAGAGACACTCTTTTGCAGGAAAGACCTGTTGTTCAGAAAACCATTTCACATCCTGTCATCGAAATTAAAATTGGTTCATCGAAATTTTCAGCAGTAATCGATTCCAGATCACCTATGTCAGTAATAAATGAAGAAACTTTCAACGAGTGTAACAAAGAGAATACCTATCCTACATTACCATTAGGCAAAACGAAAGTGAGAGGAGCAGTGTCGAGTAAAGGAGTAGATGTTAAATTACAGACGCATTTATCATTTTGTATTGCAGGTCACACATTTTATTACTCAAATTTTTGGATTGTTCCCTTATTGACAACAGACGTTATTTTAGGTACGAATTTTCTGATACACCACGACGCAGTTATTGACTTTCAAAATTCCTATTTAATGCTAAAAGATGAAAAGGTACAACTAGCTTTAGAATTTCAGCACTCATTATCTGCGGAAGAACAAACAATTAATCGTACAGAGGTCATTTCCGTATCACGTGGTATAGACTGTAATTCGACATTGTTCACAGATACGTATGTACATAACTATAATACTCCAGACGAAGCTGACTACGACGTTATGCAAATGATTTCTGATAAAGTTAAACAGAGTAGTGCAAATACAGACGACGAACGCACGCAACTACACAAAATTCTTTTACAGCAACTCCAGTTTTCGACAACATTCCTGGTACTATGTCCGGTTTTATGTATGAATTTCAAGTCAAACAGCACGACACATTTAAAGCAAAGCATTATCTCATTCCATATATCCATAGAAAACAAGTTAAAAAAGAATTGCAGGATATGCTTGCCCAAGGAATTATTGAACCGGCAGTTAGTCCGTACTTAAACCAGCTCCATATTGTTAAGAAAAAGGATGGCTCACTTCGCCTCGTGCTTGATTCACGTCATACCAATGACATAATTATTAATGAAACAGATCAACCACAGACACTAGAGGAACTTCTACAGAAATTTCTCGGTACTGCTATTTATTCTACATTAGATCTGAAATCGGGATTTTGGCAAATTCAGCTCCATCCGAATTGCAGAAAGTGCACAGATTTTCTCTGTTTTGGTGACTGTTATCAATTTTGTAAATTACCATTCGGTTTAACTATTTCTTCTGCAGCTTTTATTCGCTGTTTGAACACAATACTTCCGACAGAACTTAAAGACAGAATCACGACGTACGTAGACGACATTCTTATCGCAGAAGCTAACTGGTCTGAACACAATGTGATTTTAGAACGACTGTTGCAAGCTTTTCGTGCACAAGGACTCACAGTTAATCTCAGTAAATCGCACTTTGGTAAAACTTCTATAAAATTTCTTGGACACGTAATTTCAGCACAAGGCATTGCGCCTGACCCGGAAAAACTTCAAGCTCTACGTGACATTACTGTTCCTACGACGAAAAAACAACTACGCAGCTTTTTGGGTTTAATTAACTTTTTTCGTAAATTTATTCATTACTCTGCTTTAGACACCCCTAGATTATGCCAATTGACAGGGAAAAACACTATTTGGTTTTGGGATAGGCAAGCACATTCTGAATTTGTAAACCTGAAAGAAGCCTTGTTGAATGCACCACTTTTATCGCACCCAGATCTTACTAGAAATTTTTCTATTGCCACCGACAGTTCTAACACCGCTTTAGGCGTACATATTTTCCAGGAAATTGAAGAAGATGGCTCTACAGTAATTAAAAACACCGCATTTGCAAGTCGCATTCTGTCACCTGCTGAACGAAATTATTCTGCTACTAAACTTGAAACATTATGTGTTGTTTGGGCTTTTACGAGATTTCGGCATTTTGTTTATGGAAGACATACCACCGTTTACACAGACCACAGAGCGATACAATTTTTACTTTCGGCTAAATTCACACACGACAGATTAAGTAGATGGAAGCTTTATTTACAGGAATTTAATTTCACAATTGTTCACGTTCCCAGCACACAAAATTTTGTAGCAGACGCACTATCTCTTTCTCTTAGCAACAATCAGCAAGACGTCGCAACCAACTTCTGCAAAGCAAATTCCAGCGTCATGTATATTCAACAAGTTGCATTTGAAAATTTTATTTCGTCGTCATTACAAGACATAGCACAGGCGCAAAATAAGGACAACGTATGGAAAGAGATTAAACAACTCTGGCAAGATAGGAATAATGTTACGGTTAGAAACCATTACACTGTACGCAATGACATTCTGTTTCGCCGCTCTCATCCTGACAGCAACAATTGGTTATTGTGCATTCCTGACGAGCTTGTTAACAAATTAATCTGGTATACTCATTTAAGTGACGCACATTGCGGAGCTAGAAAATGTTTTCTTGTACTGAGACAGAACTGTCATTTTACGAACATGGAAAAACGTATTCGACGAGTTTTAGCGTCATGTATAATCCGCCATAAAGCTAAGTCAGACACAACTTCACATATTCCTCCATTATATCCCATTGTACCTGTTAAATTGAGACATATGGCCGCTGTAGAGATTTTTGGTCCGATTCCCAGAACTAATAGCGGTTTTTGCTACATCTTTGTCGCTGTTGAACTCACTTCAAAATTTGTTACCTTCACTCCGTTACGCAAAGCTACTGCTAAAACTGTTTCGAAAGCATTTGTAAAACACTTTCGTTTTCATGTAGGGCATGTGTTGAAAGTAATTTCCGACAATGGACCACAATTTCGATCTGCTATATGGACACGTATGTTACGAGCTAGAAACATTTCTCCGATGTATATATCCAGGTACCATGCTTCTTCGAACCCTTGTGAACGATTAATGAAAGAAATTGGTAAACTGTGTAGAATATACTGCCACCAAAGACATATTGATTGGGATACACACATACACTCATTCCAGGATGTAATTAATTCCATACCAAATGAATCCACTATGCTATCTCCGTCTGTTATACTGAAAAATGCTGAACCACCTAACAAAATTAAAGAATTAGTAACATTTCCTACATCTCGCCGACTACGACACCATGAAATAATTGACATTGCGCTGAACAACATCAGACGTGCCGCAGAGCGCCGGAGAAGACAGCAAAAACAGGTTTGTACACGCCGTGACTTCCACATTGGACAGAAGATATTAGTACGTACTCACTATTTATCCAACAAAGTAAAAGGTAGGTGCAGTAAATTTGAACTTCTATACTCAGGTGCATATCGGATTCGCTGCATTCCTCACCCAAATGTAGTACACGTCGAAACTTTGAGAACCAGAAAATCGAAAGAAAACCATCACGTGTCGAACGTCAAACCTTTTATTGAATGAAGATACTTTATGATTTATCACACTGTAATGCCATTTTCTAATTTCTTATGACCACTTATGCAATTATATTCTCATGAACAATTACTGATGATTGTCGTATTTTTTCTTGGCAAGTGCCCGGCAAGGTAAGGTTAGCAGGTCGCTTTTCTTGTCGTTACACATCAGACCGCGCACATTTTCCATTTTTTATGTATGTATGATTCTTTTCCTGTTTTGTTTGTATGCACTATGAAATAGTTCAGATATAACACACACCAGTTGACTTTGACATTTTTGCCCTATGATATCTCAACACCGTGACTGTTTTACAATTTTTGCTGCTGCTGTATGGTATTCTGTGTACATTTTTGCATCTGAACACTGTCTATGTTTTTTCACATATTACGTTTTCTGTCATGCTATGCTGTATGCTCAATTATGTTACTATAAACCAGTTTTTATCTAATGGGTATATGAATTAAATGCAAGACATTAATCTTTGTTCATCAATTTCAGAAAGAAGTGATGCGTGAAAGAAATAAATTAAACAAAATGGGAATTCCACCTTCGGAATGATCGAAAGAAGATGCAAACCTCGTGAAGAAGAGTAAATGAATCAGGATTATCAAGCATTAACAAGAATATACTATACATATCGTAGAATAGCAGTCTTAACTAATTTTTTCTTTCAGAATACGAGGCGATTGATGCAGGTTGCCAGACAGAACTACACATCTTAGTTTTAGTGATGAAATATGCTAGAGATAAGGAATAGTTGTGTATCGAGTAATGAAGTGACTCTTTTGCAGATGATAATGAATGCTGATGAATAATGACGAAGAATATGCTACTATGGATAATGAAGTTTTTCTTTACAGGTGATGATAATAATGGAGTTATGATAATATGGATAATAAAGTGATGGATAATGAAGTTTTTTCTTTACAGATGAGGATGATGTTGAAGTTTATGTATTTATGCTATGCAGTTATTTAAGTATTTGTTGCAGTTCGTTTTGACAGTATGTGTTATATTGCATAGTAGGATGACTGAAGGTTTTTGAAAGGACAGCTAGGGAACACACACATTTTTATACACATTTCACTACCTGTTAATTCGAAGTTCACTACTTTTCAGCATAAAATGCGTTTCTTCTTTCAGCTTAATAATCCATTTTTGTATATTTTTGCAGGAGAAATTATTTATGAAATTAATGTGCTATAAGCAGTTGTTCATTAAATCTATGTCATTTATGAATGTGATTACATATACTCTACTTGTTTCACAATCTTGCTACAGCTGACTCATGACGAATGACGTTACACATTTTCATTTACAGCAACAACCCAAAAGCAATTTTTTTTTCTTTCCCCTGTAATTACCCAACGCAATGCATTGCTAAAAAAAAAAAATGTATTACCAGTCCCAAATAATGATACCAGTTTAAGAAAGTTCTGAGTAATACTGATCAGCTCTAAATAGTATGTCACCTGAATAATGAATTTTGAGTAATACTGAATGAAGTTTTTCAATCACAGACTTTGAGTAATAGTTACAGTATAATAATAATGCTTTGTAACTGGGAAATGAATGCTACTGATTACTGTATTGAGATGACCAATGATTAACTATGAACATTATTCTGTAATACTATGTTATTGACTACCTCCTGTTTTAAGTAATGACTTCTGATGGTTTGTAATTAGGAAATGAGTGCCAATGTTCTCTGTAAAACACCCCATGAATATTATTGAGTAATGACTTCTGATGATTTATAATTAGGCAATGAGTGCCAATGTTCTCTGTAAAGCAATTTATGAACATTATTCTGTAATACTACATACATGGTACAGAAATGTTCAATAACTGAGCAATGAATGCCGCAAACTACTAACGTAATTCTCAGTGAAGACTAGTATGTGACTTAATGTCCATCACCTTCTGGCCTAACTATCCTGAATTACTGCAATATCCGTTTGTCCTGTATATCCTCTTGATCATGGAGCACTATATTTGGTTTTTGCATTAATTCTACATTGGTGTACCTTACAAGGACGTGGTGCTGACACAACATGCTGTCCACCACCTTGAGCGATGGAGATGTTATTATGGTCCCACTGTTTGGTGTACCTAATGTACTGCCAAAATGATAACATGGAATATTACTACGACATTTAAGTGTCTTGGGTACGCTGATAAATACTTCTGGGAAAAGAACTTCAGATTGTTTCACTTGGTGTTGTGCTACAGTAGAAAGATATGGACTTTCAGTGCAGCTGCGTGAAACCTAAAGTGCTACAACCATGATGCAATCCTTCCCTTTCCTATCCTAATTCTTGTAACATAGTGAAAATCATTTTTTTGCTAATATGATTTGTATTCATGACCAATACATTTTTTTTGATTTGCTGATGTGTTCTGAACTACAGTGTGTGTGCACTTCTGCCATTTGTTAATATGTTTTGTACTGAACTTCAGTGAGTGTGCACTTTTGTCATTTCTCAATATGATTTGTACTCGTTGCCTATACATTTGTGATTTCCTGATACGTTCACTACTTCAGTGAGTGTGCACTTTTGTCATTTATCGATATGATTTGTATATACATTTTTTGTGATTTGTTCTGTACTCATTGTATATATTTTTTGTCATTGTCTGAAATGTTGTGTAATCGGTGCATGTGCACCATATTTACTTCATGTTCTACATCTGTATATTCTTTCTTTGTAAAGTCAATTAGTTAAGAAAAATTTGTTGCTCATGGCAAGTCCAAATGACTCACCATCGCTGCCAAATTTTTGCCCCCCCAGTGGAGGGTTATGAAACGTGTACGCATTCATTACCAGCGATGGCGAGGCATGACAGAATCTCTCACCAGAGAGTTATTTATCGTTGCTAGTCTGCGCTTGACCGCGCGAGAGTAGTGTGTGTGGAGTCGGCAGAGGGAGTAGTCAGTTGCGTGTTGCACTCAGTCGGCAGTAGTTGTAAGCGAGTGGACGGTTGTACTGAGCGGGCGTCGGCATGCGTCGGCGGCGTGCTCTCCTTCCATCTCTGGTCACGATTCAGGACGAGGTATATTGTTTTAGAAGGTAATGAAGCAGCATTGCGCTCAGCTAATAACATATGTTAATTGTAATTAATTTGTTCAAGAATTGCCCCAATAATAATTTTCTTATAAAGTAACTGTTTTTAACAAAAAGATTCATTTCAAGTCAAGTAATACTTCCTATGCATTCCCTCCAAGAATTAAAACTAAACATGGGCCAGCATTGCACGGAGCTGTGCCGAAAAATAAGAGCAGTTATTGATGGAGTTTACTGATGTAAGAACTTTGGTTTTCGTGTTAAGGTTTAATTATTGCACAGGGCCGAAGGTCAGCGCCGCTGCCCTTATAAAATTTGTCAGGTTTAATTATTTGTCTTCAGATGTTACACATAGTTTATGCTTCATTATTTAATTAATTTTATTGTGCGTTTAATGAGCAATCTTCATTAGTTAATGTTTTTGGGGAGTTTACATTTGAGCCATTGTTATTCTTTAATTTTGCAAGCAGGTTACGCTTGGCAAATTTTTAATTATTCAGTTTTGCGGGAGTCAACATTTGGCTCATTTTCATTAACATTGACATTTTATTAATTTTTGCAGGGAGGTTACACTTTCACTAATATTACACTTCTAAAATTTTGCGGGGAGGTTACAACCTACTGAGTTGGCCAACATGCCGGTGTGGGCGTGGAGGGGCTCCACCTCTATAAAAAAAATGGCCCGTGGTCAGTCGTTCGGCAGTCGGTTGGCGGGTGGGTGGCGAGCGAGCCCCACTTGTGGGTAGCCCCTATGGTCGTTTGAGTAAGAATTTTCGAGCTGATTTATTTCGACCAAGAGTATTTGTTTAATAGTGCTAGTGTGCAAGCATATATTTGGTGAACTGGAAGTGCTATGATTATTTGTGTGAGTACGAATTACGAGGTATACATCGGTGTATGTGAACATGTGGCGATATGTGATTTCGCGCCAAAACTGCTAGAACAAGGAAGACAGTGAAACTTGTGGTTCTGTTCGAGTTGACTGAGTAATGTTCGATTATAGCAGCCTATATTACTGCTATTGGTGGCTCGGAGTCAAATTATTATTAAAGTATGTAAATCGTCACACCAGTGCTAATTTCATTGTGTGAAAGAAAATGACGACGCCAATAAACAGTGATGATAAAAACTTAATTGAACTGTGTCGTGAAAAATGAATTCGCTAGAATTATCGCCTAGTTTTTGTTCCCTGGCATAAACTGTACTTACGTCTGAGTGACATTAATTGAAAAACTATAATTAATGCGCGGGTGTGGAACAGTGTACTCATGCACCAAGTGTGGAAATCATCCCATGAGACTTACGTGAGAGCCAAAATTTGCACTAACATTTTTTAACGAACATTTGTATATGCACATTCGTTTGAACTCTGCAGCCGCACTTATTTTTCGGCCCCGTCGCAAGTCTTAAATTTCATTGACGTGGGTAACATTAGGGTATATGGAAAGGAAGAAATTTGAATTTCGGCTTTCGACTGAAGTTATTTACAAAAACAATTAAAAATCTAAATCTAGTTTTCTAATGGGTATGTCAAAGCTCTCCTCCAGTATCAGTGGCAAGTGTCATAATCACTATCGTCCAGTTGAAAAGTGGCAAGCCATTCTAGCAAACCATTTAGCGCAACTATTATCATTCATTTCTGCACAAAAACTCTACAGGATGGGTGCTGCGTTGACAGGTTATAACAATTTAAGAGTGTAGCGGGATCTGATTGTGTTTGTATGTGCTGACTTCATTTCCTGTTTCTTCTTTAAGTTAACCTTGTGCTGGGTATGTCAGTTGCTTTTCTGGGTGGGCTTTATAAGTGAGGAGCGTTGTGAATATGGGGCAGGTGAATTGTAAAGAGACTCGAATATCCGCTCCCTGGCGAGCCGAGGGAATGTGGCCTTTCACAGAACTGCGGGCGGGGGAGCATTGTCATGTGGAAGTACTTTCGGCTGTTATAATACTGATGCCAGGGCAATTGTGCAGTGTATTGCACATATCCATTTTGGACGGCCAAGCTGAAAGCATTCGTTCCAGATGACAGAACTATCCCAGCAGGAGGTAGACGTTTGGGCCATGTTAAGATAATGCTTTCAGCAGATGAACATCTATTGGCTGTAGAAAAAAAAATTGGTAAAACAGCTCTGGCACACTACTGGTACATAGTTGACGACTAGCATCGAGCATAGTTTTTTATTTTTCTCTAGGGTCCGTAGTTATTGTTCGAGAGGGCAGTGATTAATGAAATTGGTGAGACCTTAGGAGGATTTGACACATAGTGCGAGAGTTTTTAGAAAACACTTGAGGAAATAGAGGTAATTGATTTTTTGACATTGCACGTTTACTTGGTGGGAGATTTCTTATAAGGAAACAATTACATCACTGGCAGATCAGTATAACTTTAGAGCGGATTGATTGTCGAGATTCTTGGCAGTAAGACGAGAGTTGTAAGTTCTTTACCAACTGGCGAAAGGGCTTTTTAACTGGACTTGCGGCTGATCACGTTGGTACTTCGCAGGCTGCACATCGAATTGCAGCAGCAGACTTCATTACTAGGGATGGGGATCCAATGTTGGAGCCGTCGTCAGAGCCATCCTAGCGTCGTACTTGATGCCAGCCACCCACGGTGTCATTGACCTACTCATATCGCACCGACGATAATGGAAAGCATGACTAGCAGCTCTGACATGTTAAGACCATCATGAGCTAGCAATCTAGATTTGTCATCGGATTCTTTTCCCAAGTTTGTCAGTGCATTCTCATTTACTTGGGTTTCTTTGGCTTTCTGCCCAGACCAACAACCTTTGTAATTGATTTGGGGCAGGCAGAGATAAATTTCATAGAGTCAGATGCGTGTTTGTCAACCAGCTCCGACTGCCATATAATAACTTTGACAACCAATATTTCCATTTTCTAATTATCATTGGTAATTCTGTGTTTGTAACCTCAACGATCCCATAATTGATTTAAATACTTGTCCATTCTAATACTTTTCTGTAGTAAACCGAAGAGTTCGTTAAAATATTGTCTTTTTTATCACATTTAATATTTCTCAAAGATAAAATGCATATTTCCCAGCTTAAGGTTCACTACTAGAGCCACAATCTTTCGTAGTGTTAATAAATCCATTGTGTATATCTTCTCCAGCACAGGGTCTCAAGGGTTTGTATGTATCACGCTTGATTGTGAATAAGTTCACTTTTCACTCTCACCCACATGAGGTTCCGCAAGGCTAGAGTGGGTTGATGCAAACTGCATTGAAACGGCTAGAACACTAAACGAATATTTAAGGTCCACAGATGAAATGAGTCCTGTAGGGTTGCAATACATTGAAAGCAACTCACTGTACTGTGACCAAGTGTGTACAGAAATAATGCAACAGTTTACTGGTGTTTGGATGAGGACACAGAACAGTAATTATGAATAACAAGTAAGATGGTAATACCCCTGGTTTTTTCTAACAGGTCATAAGATCAGCGTGACCACGAGGAAAGCCTCCGCAGTCGCAACAAGTAAGTGAAATCTCTCGTAAGGCAAGCGATTCTCTAATATTAACCTCTAACGTTTTACACAGAATAAACGACTGTGGTAGATACTCTAGCATTGTAACAGTATCAGATCCTAACACCAAGTAGTTAGAGATGTAGCAGAGAGTCAAACTAGTGGAAAGACATCGATGAAAAGAAACTTCTACGACCTGTCTTGAGAAGAGGTACCACATGAACCATAAAATAATGAGGATCAATAGAGTTAGTCCGGCTGGCACTTAAAATTGTTGACGTTGCGGAGTTATGAAGAAACAAATTGGTTTTTAATGTGGAGATAACAGTAGGATGAGTCGGCTTAATGAGCTAATTACCTATTTCCAGCTTTTTTTCCATATGGCTGTGCTAAACGTGCTGTCTCCAATGCTCCAATTATAGACTGATGAGAGAAAACATTGCGACCACAGCTCACCGACAGAAAGAATGCCGCATGGTCAGCTGCAGGCGTGTAAAGCGTTTAAGTACAACAAAGCGAAATTGAAGAAATCCACTGACTTTAGCGACTTTGACAAAGGCTCGACACCTTAGTACGAGCTTCTCTGAAACTGCAATGCTGGTCGGCTGTTCGTATACTACTGTGGTGAGCATAAATGTAAAGTGGTTGAAGATGGGTGAATTTGTAAACAGGCTGCTAGGTGATGGACGTCCACACCTCATCACTGAATGTGGAATTCAGAGGTTTGCCTGGTCTGTAAATCAGAATGGTCAGTGATCTGTGGCGTGTGCGACAACACATTACAATACTGGTGCGGTCAGAAATGTTTTCGATCAAATCGCTCAACACATAGCCTTTCCGCAGCAAACGCTGTCTCCGTGTTCCCCTGTTGATCCAACGAAATTATCATTTACGATTGGAGTGGACACTGAATCGTCGAGACTGTATAGTGGATCACTGAAAACGTGTTGACTGGGCGAATGAATCAGATTTCTTGTTACAGTCGGTCGATGGTCGTGTCTAGATTCGTCGTAATCCAGGCTGCTCGAAACAAGCCTCGCGCCATGGACTCATGCCGCTTTGAGCAGTATTGTGTTAAGGCGAACATTTATCTGGCATTCTATTGGGGCAGTGGTAGTTTTTTAAAGGTGTGAACTTTACTGCGGGAATCCTGCATTCCTTCTTACCCGAAGGCAATGGGGTCTTCCAGCATCATAGGTTAATCGATCGTGTAACAAGGTGCGAATTGTGCTACAGTGGATTTAGAAGGATTATGGTGTTCTCACGTTGATGTGTTAAACAATAGTCGCCTGATTGGTACCTG
Organism: Schistocerca americana; assembly: GCF_021461395.2. Taxonomy (NCBI): domain Eukaryota; kingdom Metazoa; phylum Arthropoda; class Insecta; order Orthoptera; family Acrididae; genus Schistocerca; species Schistocerca americana. Next base: position 290,308,112 of record NC_060123.1, on the reverse strand, counting down.
GTGGAACACATGTGGAACGCTATCTAGTACCAGCTACGCACCTACGAACTGTCCGCCCGTAATTTACAGGAACTGCGTGGCTTGTGCGTAGACGTCAGGTGCCACACACTTCCAGAAACTTACTGAGGACTGACTGAATCCGAACCACGCAGGTTCGTAGCTGTATTGTTTTCCTAAGACACTATTAAGGTGGTGTTCGTATTGTTCCACTAAGTTTCGGGTTGTGCAGCCGCAAGAATTCTCCTTCTTCTTCTAATATTTCGGCTTCAGCCATCTTCAGAGCGAGCTGCAAGACTGCCGCTCCAGGGCTCGCTTCGTCCCTTTATACTTGTGTACCGCGCCACTGCGCATGCGGCCACAGATGTAAATGCGCCAGAGACGTTGGTCGGCGGCAAAGACGTGCACAATACGCGAGTTACATCTATGACTCCGCAGTCGATTTGTGTTGGCATGTCGATATATCCTTGTGGGCTGCACTGTAACGACGTCTTTGTGAGTTTATTACACCAAGTGCCGGATTCCATGATTTATCAAGGTTGAAACCACTATCTCTATTAATTAAGTTCATCGTCAAGCGAATCTTAACTGCCTCCTTCGCTATCGAGTCCCAAAAAGATGATGTATTTGCCAAAATTTCGACATTATCATACAACATACTGTGAGCAGTGTCAATACAGTGCTCTGCCACTGCCGACTTGTAACGTTGTAAAAGTCGTGTGTACCTCCGGTGTTCTGTACATCTTTCTTGGACAGTACGAGTTGTTTGTCCAATGTAAGAAAAGCCACATTCAAATGGAATTTTGTAAACACCAGATTTTCGGAGCAGCAAATCATCTTTGACGGAGCCCACGAGTGCATCTGTCTTGGGTGGAGGACAAAAAATCACTTTTACTTTGTGTCTGCTGAGAATCTGTCCTGTTTTTGATGAGAGGCTACCCACATATGGCAGGAAGGCCATCGATTTAAAGGTTTCTTCTTCTTCTTCCGCTTTCTTTGTGGCCTCTTTCGGTTTCATTTTCAGTGCCTTCTGTATTTGCCGTGGGGAGTACCCATTGTCTTCAAACACTCTTTGTAAGTGGGAAAGTTCATCACGCAGACTGCTTTCGTCAGAAATAATATGAGCTCTATGGGTCAAAGTTTGGAGAACACTCATCGTCTGGGCAGGATGGTGGCAGCTATGTGCACGTAAATACAAATCCGTTTGCGTCGGCTTCCGATACGCTTCATGTCCCAAAGTACCATCCTCTCTGCACCGAACCAGAGCATCCAAGAACGGAAGGCATCCCTCCTTTTCAACTTCCATTGTGAACTTTATTTGATCGTGGAGGCAGTTCAGATGTCTTAAGAAGTCTTGCAAGTTATCTTAAAGAAAATGATTCAAATGGCTCTGAGCACTATGGGACTTAACTGCTGAGGTCATCAGTCCCCTAGAACTTAGAACTACTTAAACGTAACTAACATAAGGACATCACACATATCCATGCCCGAGGCAGGATTCGAACCTGCGTCCGTAGCGGTCGCGCGGTTCCAGACTGTAGCGCCTAGAACCGCTCGGTCACTGCGGTCGGCTAGTTATCTTCACCATGGGGCCAAACTACAATGGTATCATCAACATACCTCCAGAATAACATGGGTTTCAAGTCACCAGATTCAAGCGCCTTCTCCTCGAAGTCTTCCATAAATAAACTGGCCACCAGAGGGGATAAGGGACTACCCACGGCGACTCCGTCCGTCTCTTCAAAAAATTCGTTGTTAAATAAGAAGTATGTAGAGGTCAGAACAAGTTTGAATAAAGCTGAAATCTCTTTGTCAAAAACTCTTTCAATACGTTGTAGAGATTCTGGTTCAAATGGCTCTGAGCACTATTGGACTTAACTATTAAGGTCATCAGTTCCCTAGAACTTAGAACTACTTAACCTAACTAACCTAAGGACATCACACATATCCATGCCCGAGGCAGGATTCGTACCTGCGACCGTAGCGGTCGCGCGGTTCCAGACTGTAGCGCCTAGAACCGGTCGGCCATTTCAGCCGGCAGAGATTTTGGAAGGGTGTTCGTATTGTTTGGGCTCATCGTTGTATAAGTGTCGAACAAAAAATTCCCTTTTCAGGGTGTTTTTGCATCCTAAATGCGGGTATATAAACACTGGGGTAATGTAAGCACTGCCATGTAGGCAAGGGTTAGTGTGGAATTCATGTCTTACCGGCGTGTGTGTCGTAAATGTGGCAGCGTGAACTCTGGCGATGCTGTTAGAAAATGTGTCCAAAGAGGAACAATGTGCCATTACTCTTTTCTTGGCTGGGGAAGGAGAAACACCGGTAGACATCCATGGGAACATGAAGAATGTGTATGGAACAGCGTGTCTGTCGAAAACCACCGTTGTAGAATGGTGCCCTAAGTTTTGTGGCGATAGCGATGCGACAAAAGTCGCCAATCGGTCCACAAGTCCAGCCTCATCCATTACGGACAAAATACGTGAGCACCTGACCGATATTCCTGATGTCTCCCAATGCGATTTTCAAGCGTTCGGTCCTATGAAGAAGGCCTCGAAATATCGACGATTCCTGTCAGGGCCTACAAAATGTGCTACACGGACAAACTAAGGCAAGAAAGAAGAGGTAAGGAACTTTTATCGCAAAAAATTAAAATCCATCGCCGGTCCAATTTCCTTGGTCTCCATGTTACGGTCGACGACAACAGGAAAGTTCAAGTGAAAGTTTAAAAAACGAAGTACATCAGACTTGCAGCGCAAAGTGGGCGGGGAGCGTATACGGACGGAATACTGATCTAAATCTGGGCGCTGTCTGGCTGAGTGGAGCCGGGTTTAGCAGCCGTGATGGCCTGCGTCCACGCAGACGGCGGCGGCAGCCGGCGCCAGACTCGCCTAGTACATAAAAACAGCTAATCCCGTTTACGGCGCGGCTCTCCTCCATTGCGACGAACGAGCGCTTCGTCGCCCAGCGACCAGCTAACTCCTGCCTCCCGCCCCCCTCCCCCACTTCACCGAGCAACCCTTTCTGTCGCCGCCTCCCCTTCTCCCGCCCCATTTTCTCGCAGCAACGTCGCTTCTTCCCACGCCACCCTCCGCTCGTCTCTTCGCACGACTGCGTTCATCTCCACACCGTCCTGCGGTGGTATGGCTCTACACTTCCATAACGGCCAACATTGCAGGCAGACTGATGTCAACTTTTACAGCACCCTCCGCTGGTCGAACAGCTCTGCGACCACATTCCATAGACGGCGAATTCGCCTGAGTTTCAGTGACCTTGCCTAGACTGTTAATGTCATCATAGTTTTAATAGCCCTGAGCAACAATCGTTTTTCTCCTCTTCATTTCTTCGTCCGCTGATATGTGGCAGAGGCAGCGAGAAACCTCGAAAGCCTCTATTGTTCAATCATTATAATAACTGAGAGGTGGAAATTAAAACTTTATAATAATCTTTTCTCTTAGTAAGCGTGCTTTCAGTGTTGCTATGTTCTCGATACTCGGTTGCCTAAACCTACACTTGGTCCTGGTGTAAAGCTATGGAAAAAGTCTTTAAAACTGTAAGTAGGCTGTTTAGGTTTTTATGTTGGTAACGTCACCTAACGCCCTGTATGAAAATCACTGGCTGTGCTGTGTGCAGTCTGTGGCTGGTTGGCATTGTTGCAATATTCGCTATTGTAGTGTTGGGCAGTTGGATGTGAACAGCGCATAGCGTTGCGCAATTAGAGGTGAGCCGCCAGCAGTGGTGGATGTTGAGAGTGAGATGGCGAAATTTTGAGAGCGGATGATCTGGACGTGTGTCCATCAGAGAGAGTAAATTTGTAAGGCTGGATGTGATAGACTGATATATGTTGAACACTATTAAGATAAATACATTGTTTGTTCTCTATCAAAATCTTTCATTTGCTAACTATGCCTATCAGTAGTTTCAGTAGTTAGTGCCTTCAGTAGTTAGTGCCTTCAGTAGTTAGAATCTTTTATTTAGCTGGCAGTATTGGCGCTCGCTGTATTGCAGTAGTTCGAGTAACGAAGATTTTTGTGAGGTAAGTGATTCATGAAAGGTATAGGTTATTGTCAGTCAGGGCCATTCTTTTGTAGGGATTATTGAAAGTCAGATTGCGTTGCGCTAAAAATGTTGTGTGTCAGTTTAGTGTTGATCGGAATAAGTAAAGAGAGAAATGTCTCAGTACGTTCAGTTCTGCTCAGCTGTTTGAAAATCAAATAACGTAAGAGGTTTATCAGCACAATCATTCATAAATTTATCTAAAGCTGACGTTGCAGAACATTCTTTAGTAGGTGGCGCATGATCTTTCTGAGAAACTTTTCTTCCCTATGGAGTTCCAAAATTTAAAAGATGTGAAGGGCGTCTCTTGTTGATTAATGTTTTACTGGTTAAAAAAGCAATGCTGAATTTCTGTACTTTTATTATCACAAAGAAAACGCAATGCCTCATTATGAAGGGCACTTGGAAAAATAAGTTCATCCTGCTTTTTGTTACAAACTGTAATTTTTGCGACCATCATTGAGTACAGAACACAATATGATTCGTGCAAAGAAGAAAATATCGACCAGCCTATGTTAAAAATATTATTGCTTTGCACAAACCGGTTTCGAAAAGATAGGTTCACCTTCAGAAAACTGCTCCAGTTTACAAACACTATAAAGAATTTAAAAATATGGATGACGGAGAAAAATAGATACTACATGTTTCTTAGACCCGTAAATTTTTTTATCATTACGCGTTTCGGGCTGCCCCTAAAAAGTACGGTAACAAACGTTACATAGCATACATGAAAAACAGGTGCCCTAAATGAGCAATGTAGTTGCAACCTACATGCACAACAATTCTTTTTGAAAGGTGAATACATACAATTTTAAATAAATGTGACATATAACTTTGACAAGTACGTCAAATATAATAATTAAAAATAAAGTTAAACAAAATAGTAGCAGTACCTAGATACGATGAACTAACATGGACAAAAACTTATAGTGGAATGATAGGAACGGCCCCTTCTACCTTGTACGAAACAATCTGTCAACCGATGGCGTCACTACAGCGGCGCTGCTTTACAACTTCATTTCATCCTTATCATTTGTTAGATATTTGTCCATAATAAAAGTTAATATTAAAATGATGCGTGGAATAAGAAATGTAATTGCTTATTTTAAGAGCTGTTCATATCAACTTCTTTTGGAGTGTTACGGACATATTTTGGGAAAATCTGTAACTGATAATAACGATGAAATGATGATGTAAGGTAGTGACGCTATAGTCACACCATCTGTTCATAGATTGCTTACCTAACAGGTACAAGAGGCCGTTCCTATCATACCACGGTAACTTTTGTTCGTGTTAGGTCATCGCATCTATTGCTGCTATTTTGTTTAACTTCATAGTTTCCTGACTAGCTTTTAAATAATTGTCGAAGTCTATGCATTCGTCTATCAGAAATAACTGTTGTGTAAATATTCTGCAACTACATTGCGTACCTGTGTTTTAAATAATAACTTTACTTTTGTTACTGTATTTTTATCAGGTGAAGATACGCGGAGCCCGAAACAAGAAATGAAGAATAAAATAAACGGGTTAAAACATCTAGTACCTATTTTACCGTGATCGTTTAGCTATTTCAAATCTCTTATAGTTCTTGTGATTATAATTGTCGGAAACTTCTACCGTGACTTTCAGTCAAGTACGATGTTCACATTTATATTACTTTAGTTGTAGGGAAGAAGGCTCCCAGCAACTCATATAAAAACGAAAGGTAATATAGATGAAGCGAACAGCCGACTGAAGATAAACATGTAGATTGGAAGCCGGTGGCAGTGGCATTTTTGTAAATAAATAGTATTATTAACAGTGGCTGGTGGCTGTTTTCTAGTTTGCAAGAATCAACTTGCAAAAATTGTCTTACTGGCACTTACAACCAGTCAGTTTCCCGGTGCTCTACTTAGAACGTTCGTAATGAAGTATTTACTGTCTAATTTACTTCATTATTTTTTGTTGTGATACGGTGAGCAGCATGATTGGTATGAGAATACCTCGACAGCTCTTTCCATACAAGTAAGCTATGTACAGAGATGTGTTGTATTTCCATTCGCCTGACGAAAGTCACAATTGCCACTTACTCTGTGGTGACAAAAATTATGGAAAACATCCTAATATTGAGCAAACCTCTGTTTACCCGAAACTCTAAGTAGCATGGACTATAAAAGTCGTTTGGAAGTTCCCTGCTGTGATATTGAACCATGACGCCTCTATAGCCTTGCATAATTGCGGAAGTGTTGCCGGTGGAGGATTTTGTGAACGACCTGACCTCTCGATTATGCCCCAAAAAATTTTTCGCTGTGATTGATGACGGGAGATCTGGGTGGTCAAATATTTCGCTCGAATTGTCCAAAATGTTCTTCAAATCAATCGTGAACAACTGTCGCCCGGTGATATGGCGCATTTTCATCCATAAAAATTCCATCACTGCTTGGGAACGTGAAGTCTACGAATGGCTGCCAATGGTCTCCGAGTACCTAGACATAACCGTTTCCAGTCTGTGATTGGTTCAGTTGGACCAGAGGGCCCAGTCGATTTCACATAAACGCAGCCCACATCATTATAGCGCCAGCAACAGCTTGCGCAGTCCCTTGTTGACAACTTGACTCCATGACTTTGTTGGGTCTGCTGCACACTCGAACCTACCATCGTCTCTTACCAGTTGAAAAGGGGGATACTCTAATCGGCCACGGTTTTTCAGTCGTCTAGGGTTCAACCGATATGTTCACGAGCCTAGGAGAGGGGCTGTAGGCGATGTCGTGTTTTAGCAAAGGTATTCGCGTCGGTCAGTCGTCTGCTGCCTCAGACTGTTAACACCAGATTTCAACGCTCTGTCTAAACGGATCTGTTCGTTATTTCACTCAGTATTACTTGCCTGTTACCACTGACCATTCTACACAAATGACGTTACCCTCAGTCGTTAAGTGAAGCCTTTCGGCCGGTGCCTTGTCCATAGTGAAAGGTCATGGCTGAAATGTGATATACTCGGCACACTCTTGACACTGTGGGTCTCAGAGTATTGAATTCCCTCACGATTTCAGAAATGGAATGTCGCCTGCGTCTAGCCCAAACAACCATTCCGCGTTCAAAGTCTGTTAATTCCGTCGTGCGAAAGTAATCACGCCGGAAACTACGTCACATGAATCACCAGAGTACAAATAACAGCTGCGTCAATGCACTGCCCTTTTATAACTTGTGTACACGGGACTACGGCCATCTGTATATGTTCCGATCGCTATGCCATGACTTTTGTCACCTCAGCGTACGTTTTCCATTCCCACTCTCCAATTATTTTCGGTGTATCAGAAAAGCTACCTTGCCAGCTTTTCAGAGAAATATTGGAAACACCCTTGATGTAAAGTTACGAAACGCTTTGTCTTCATAAATTTGATTGTTTTTACATTACTTAGACGAATTTCTTTTAGGAGAAAAAGCAGATACGAAATATTCATTGTGTGGGGCAAACTAGCCAAGTAGCCCAGAGGAGAGCAATGAGAATGTATGTCAAGGGAATGAGAGAAGAGGTTCATAAATATTTCTTGACAAAAGAAGCTCGAAGGATGTAACGAGAAGCTAATTTCTCTAAGAAGGGATACCAGAACCTCCACAAGTTTGCGAAGGACGATAGTGGGACAATACTCGCCAACGAGTTCCACATCACTGAGAGATGGAAACGGTAGTTCAGGGAGCCTCTCAGCTGTAAAGAACCTACATCCCTTCTCGAATTCCAGTTTTAGGCAGTGCAGTTAGATTCTTCACGATCTACACTCGAGGAACTAAGAAATCAAATAATGTGGCTGAATAGAAGAAAAGTGTAGGAGAAGGCCGAATCTGGACTAGAAGGAAGACACATCACAAGAGAATTCATCAACTAACCAAAAGGATTTGGATTGTGTAGGACAACCAAGAAGATTGCAAGCTACTGTCATCTACCCTAACATTAGAAATTTGACGAAATGTACTGCACCAACTACAGAGGAATCACCTGTCCAACAGTTACGCACAGAATCAAGCCATTTGCGAAACAAATGGCTTGTGAATATCAGATTGTTTCAAGGAAGTGTCGTTCAGCTGTAGAAAGCAACTATGTACTGTGGCAGCTAACGAAGAAGATGTGGAAATATGTCCAAGACCTTCATGCTCTCTAGATAGATTTCAATGAACCATACCAAAGCATTTACCGCGAGAGCCCAATGAACTGCTTCACTGAGTTTGGAATGTTCAAGAAACTCGAGAGACTAGTTAGAGTTTGTCTAACTGAAAGGAAAGGCAAACTGAAGCTCAGGAGTCAAGTCACTGAGAGCTTCAACACAATCACAGTGCTGAGACGAGGTTCTGGTGTCACCTATTAACTTGGCTGTCGGAAAGGTAATGAGGGAAGCGCTTCATACGAATTTTGAAGAGATCGAAGTCGAAGTTGTGAAAATCAGGTACTTTCCTACGACATGGTCCTGTCGTTCTGATCTAGGAGATCTAGGAAAGAACTGATGAGGATGAACATATCGTCGATGCCGCAGCGAGGAAGATCTTTTTTTTTTTTTTTTTTTTTTGAGTGAATTCAAGACAGGGTATCCGATGAGGAGCAGGACTAACCCTTAATCAAGAAGATAACTGTATCCACTGATAGTAGGAAACGGAGCCTGCAAAAGGGTTCATAGTTATCACACCTTTATCTGCTTGAAGCCCTTGAAAACGTAGAAATTAACGTGAAAAATAGAGATCTCCACCCTTAGATTTTAACATTTTGAAATGATTATTCGTAATGTCCAAGTAGTGGTAGGATCCCCCATTTCAAAACGATTTTTGAGTAGCATTTAAAAAATTAGAATCAGTAGGTGAACAATGATGATTTTTTTGTAGTAGTCAATCACTTGTCACTTTCTGAGAAAAGCAGCGAAGGTGGATGAAATAAATTTTCTTTTAATTGTCTTTTTAATTGAGTCTTTTGTTTCTATGTATCTTGAAACTGAGAGAATCGTAATTTTTTATCTTTGTTCAAGTTCTATGTTTTTTGCAGGAAATAATAGGAATAAAAAATCGAAAATAATTTATTTGAGTAACCCATTATTTTTAGTGGGTTTAACAGCCCGGTTAAATTACCTAAAAGTGAGAAACCTCAGCATAGATTTCAACAATGTTACATACAATGCGTGGGAAGAGGATCGAGGATAGCATAGGATCCTAATAATTGCTGTAAGGCCAAATGTAAACACTGTAAAGATTCTAGAGTTCTACTCTGTATTAAAGAAATATATGGAATAAAAAAACACGTTAATAAAATTAGTGGTATCACTAAAAAATCATTTGCAGCTTTCGAAAAGTTTTTGTCAAAAGGCACGACAACGCTCGAAAAGCAAACTACGGTTGCCGAGCTTAAAATTTCTGCTTTCCTAGCAGCTCATGATATTCCTTTTAATGCAACTGTCTATTTGACGGCAATGTTAGAAAGTGCGTTTCCTGAGTCTAAGATAGCACAAAATGTTGATATGAAAAGGAACAAACCTTTGGCTCTTATAAGAATTGCTATAGCACCTTCCCATAAAAAGGTTTTGCGAACATCAAAAAGTGAAATTTCCTATTTTGACAGATGAAAGTATCTATATTTCTTCAGTCAGTTCTATTTGCACTGTTGTGTGCTATTATGACGGAATGGAAGCCCAAATATAGACCAAACTCTTTAATTTGACTGAAATAATGAGGAAGCTGTGGCTAATTTGCATGAGGAACTCAATCAGGCTTTAGTACAAACAATATTCCATTAGAAAATTTTATTGTTTTTGGCTAAGATGGTGATGCTACGCTGGGGAAGCACAATTCAGTATCCAGTTGACTAAAAGAGTTTCTTCTTGGAATCGTATAAGTAAACTACATTTGTCATTCAATTCACTTGTTGCTGATGATGCTTGCAACACACTTCCTAGTTACTGTGAGGAACTTGCAGGAGATGTACATAATTACTTAAAACTGAGATGCAAATGGAATGGTCAGCTAACTCAGTTTCACAAATATATGCAGCTTAAAGTACGTAGGCCGGCCGCTGTAGCCGAGCGGTTCTAGGTGCTTCAGTCCGGAACCGCGCTGCTGCTACGGTTGCAGGTTCGAATCCTGCCTCGGGCATGGATGTGTGGGATGTCCTTAGGTTTAAGTAGTTCTAAGTTCTAGGGGACTTATGACCTCAGCTGTTAAGTCCCATAGTGCTCAGAGCCATTTGAACCTTTTTTTTAAAGTATGTAAAATACTACATCCAGCGCAGACTCGTTGGCTTTCACTTCTTTCTGTTGTCGAACAAATCCTGAGGTAGTGGGATGCGTTTATTTAATGTTTTATTGATCAGAGGGCAACAGAAAAATTTAATAAGTCCAAAGAGATCCTAAACGTGTACCGTGATCCATCTATGAAACTATATTTCCAATTTATAAAATGAGTTTTGCCCACGGTTAATACCAAGAATGCTTATTTAAAATCTTCAAACGATGTAGCGCTAATCGTAATGAAACATATGGAAAATTTAGCTAATCTACTTGTAACAGGATTACGCCCACAAAGAATCTTTGGATACAATTATTGTGGATTCTGTAGAGGCTACAGATGACACCAAGTTTGTGGACATAACAGCATTTATTTAGGTGTAGACCGTCTGGAAGCAATGAAGTCGAAGGGTGTTTTGGCCATACCTCATCCTTTAAAGGAGCCTTAGGAGAGATGCCGCGACTTTTTAATTCGCCGATGTAAAGATATTCTGATGCAGTTTAAATTTAATGACCGTCTGCTACGTAGAACATGCATCTGTATTATCTGCAAAAAGAGCCTTGTCTCCTACTTAGAGAGAAGTTACGCCTAGTTTAACAAGACTGGCAGATGTTGTATCACAAGTTAAACCACCTAAAATGCAAAACGTGGACGATGAATGCCCTCGGAATTTGAACCTCATATATTTTGGAACAAGGCTCATTTAGCTTTTCATAACAATATGCTGTGTGTGAACTTCTAAAATAATTTCAGCTTGAATACATATATGAAGAGAAAAATGTTATAGCATGTTTTGAATGTATAGATATAGGAATAATTAAGGGACAATGTACATGTTTTTCAGGTTGGACAAATCTCATCCGATGAAGATGTGCATTTTTAAGGTGCTCTAGCGGACTTCGACTGGCAAATAGTAGCACTTCTGCACTCCACAGCAGAATGTGAACGGGTTCAGGAAAGATAAAATCATAATTGTCAGAAACTGTAAGCTGTTTAGTGGTTGAAACTTCCTGGCAGATAAAAACTGTGTGCCACACCGACACTCGAATTCGGGACCTTTGCCTTTTGTGGGCACGACTCAGGACCCGTCCTCACAGCTGTGAGTCATCCTTGGGTAGCCCAGCCGACACGGTAGCACGGTAGCTTAGCGTGATCAGTCAACGGTTAGTCGCCCTCTGTAATAAAAGAAAAGCTGAATTAATGGAATGACGATGAGTTTGAGCAAGCGTAATTGGACGTCCGCGCCGAACAAATGGAACGAATAATCACGAATAACATGAGATGATAAAAAAAGTCGTTGGAGCGCGTACCCGCAAAAGGCAAAGGCCCCGAGTTCGAGTCTCGGACTGGCACATAGTTTTAATCTGCCGCAATGTTTCATATCAGCGCACACTCCGCTGCAGAGTGAAACATTCAATCTGTTTGGTAGCTACTGTTACCATCCTTACCGCCAACTAGTGAGAATATTTTACTAATGAGGAAGAGTGTGACACATTAAAAATTTTCTTTGTTATTTTTTAAAATTAATTTCGTTTTTAAATTTTTGTTTTCAGTAAGATATTCAGAATGAAAACCAAGTTGAGAAACCCACTGTCTACATCTACAATGAATAGAACTCTTCTGGCACCCCTGTGCATCAAATAATCCGGTGGCTGCTGCACTCCATTCCAGCCGACCAAGTTTGTGTTGGAAGAATGACCACTACCCGTCTTCACACATACAACAATGTACATCAAGTTGACCAGTTTATAATTTTGTCTGGGTATTACACTGAAGTCAGTGACAGTGCCTAGATTCGTCCAGACAAGTGGAAACCGTTCTATCAGTGTCATTTCTTATTTCTGCGATGAATTTCGATTGGTTTGCCACCTGCAACACACAAAAAAATAAAGCATCACAGGTCGCCGCTTAAGCGCGGTGCATGTTGTGGACGCTGCTGTCTTCATCTTTTTATGCTTTTCATTTGAATCAAGCTCGTACGTGGTTTGTTTTCCCACTGTCCAGTTTTCTGATTGCTGCGGAGGATTGTTGTGTTCGTGCAGTTATAGTCCTTGATTAGCTATGTGGTTCGTGTTTACATTGTGCATGTTGTGAATCTAGAAGGCCACAGTATTAAAGTTATGATGATAGAGGCAAGACGTCAACAGTAGTAATATTTCTTACAACGGACGGCTAATGTCTTCGTTTTCAAACTAAAGATACCATGCCAGTTTCACGAGCTTTTGTCCTCATTGGAACGGTTTGAAACTTAGCCCAATGAGTTAAGACGCAGCAAACTCTAATATGCTGAATTCATGTATTTATGGCTTTCTACTTAAAAGATAATTTGTCTGAACATGCTTGGTTTCGTAATCAAGAAAACTCGTGTCTCCCCCTGTCTATCTATTAGTTACTGGTTGCTACTGAGATCTACATATTTCATTACTAGGCCAGAAAAGTCAATAGTGTAATGTATAGTTCTAATTAGAATTTTTTTTAAAATTAAAAACTGGTAAACAGTGTAATAGCGTGCGTATAGACGCAATTTCTCTAACATCAGACATTGTCAAATAAGTAGCTCAGATGCAAAAGCCGCTAACTGCATGATGAGAGAAACTGAGGAAATCGCGAAAAATTCATCCCATCAGAACTATTAAAGTTGAGGACTTCATTTCCTTTCTAAAAATAAATAAATAATAATTAATTACAAGGTATTAATACCTGAAATTTTTGATTGTGTTTTATACATTAAAATCTTAAGTCAAATATTGCCTTAGTGGTTTTTGCACCCGATTCGTGCAGTTAGTGGGTTTTGAAAACGTGTCGATCCAAATACAAAACAAACTTACGGTTGCAAAATCCGCTATTCAGTGATATGTTAGGAATTACAGGAAGGTGGAATTTAATTGTTGCGAATATAAACAGAATACGTTTTTATTTCGAAGAGAAGTTAGAAAATTATACAAAACTGACATATAAAAATATGAAGGTGACATAATTTTGCTAGGAAAAACTGGCTTGCTTAACGTCAAAAAGAGAACACATACAGTATGAATGTTCAATATTAGGTCTTTTTTTAAATACTCCATCGCATTTTTGACATTAGAAGTTACTGTAGAAAATAAAATAAGCTCCAAATTGCATCTTAGTTAAACATTGACAAAATTTTAGAAAATTCTAAAACTGATGAAAAGTTGCATGTCAGGTAAAGAGCGACAAAAATTGTAGAAAATGAAATTAGCTGAAAATTGATTTTAAGTGGCATCCATCTGAGCTCAACACTGCCCAACTCAGAGTCACTTGTGGCTCCTTCAGATGGTTGGCAGTGGCAGGAGTGACAGTAGGAACGCCTTCCTGCTCAGCACCCCGGTATAGAATCTTAGTTAATCACTGGTCTCCCAGCCTTCACCAGAACGCAGCCCCAAACGCTTATTTGCTTCTGAAATTTTTGGACGAGCTGTGACTGGTGTTGGGCCGTTTTCTTTGCTGAAACGTTTTCCCCTCTTCACGATGCTCTTCCCGCCTCCAGCTCCAAAGTTATAGTAGGGCTCTCCATGAAATGGACAAATCTTCTTGTTTTTGCTTTTCTTGAACATGAGTTTTTTTGTTTTGTTTTACGAATCTGGAAATGTCAGTTACAAGTAACTTTCACTAATCTTTCCACATACGTCATAACAGTTAGTGTTAACACACTATTCATTGCATAAAATTGCTTTCACAATACTTTTTATGTTCTTAGCGTCCTGGTCTGGAAACATTTCTTTTCCACTGATCAAGACGCCTCTTCATTTTCCGAGAGGGACCGTTGCCCTCCGTCTTGTTCTGGTCATTTGCAGCTACAAAGATGGGTTCGATGTCTTGAAAGGTTTCTAGTATTTCAACTACTCCCACTTCGTTTGTACCATTTTCTGCTTCTAAGCAGTCCACAAAAGCCCTTATTTCCTTCAACCACTTACGCAGATACGCTAACAAATGTTCCGCTCATCAGTTGAACTGTGCTTACCGGCGTATTTCGACTACGCCTCGGCAGTGAGAGCTTCATTGCTGCTTACGCGTTCGTTACAGCGCAGCCAACCTGTCTCTGAATAATAAAACTATCCCTTCAGATCGTAACAAACTATAAGGTAGCCTTGAATGTCTAGATAGTTAAGTTTGAAGTCAGATGGCTTGCTTTGCATCAGGACTTGGCATGGCGACCGCCATGCCTGTTGAAGTTGGTGGGTTTTGCAAACGCTGGATATTTAGCGGGCTTTGCGCCCGAAAACAACGTCCATTTAGCGGCTTTTCGAATCAAACACGATTTTCTACAGTCACTTTCAACGATTTACAGCGGGTTATGCACCCTGGAATCCATTCCATCGTGTCGGTGAGGAAAAAGTCTATACGGTAGTGTGCTCAACTCAAAATGGATAAAAGATACATAGCGGCTTTTGTATATGGGCTACTCAAATGTTTTCAAGCGATGTGAGGCTAGCCGGCCGCTGTGACCAAGCGGTTCTAGGCGCTTCAGTCCGGAACCGCGCTGCTGCTACGGTCACAGGTTCGAATTCTGCCTCGGGCATCGATGTGTGTGGTGTCCTTAGGCTGTATTGTATTGTATTGTATGTTAACCGGGGACCTAGAAACGACGGAGAGGCTTCGTCCCCACCGCACCCGCAGTGGTCCACAACCCCACGACGACTGCCACAGTCCACTTCACTCCTCCGCCGCCCCACACCGAACCCAGGATTATTGTGCTGATCGGGCCCCGGTGGAACCCCCAGGGAACGTCTCACACTGGACGAGTGTAACCCCTATGTGTGCGTGGTAGAGTAATGGTGGGGTGCGCGTACGTGGAGAACTTGTTTGCGCAGCAATCGCCGACGTAGTGTAACTGAGGCGGAATAAAGGGAACCAGCCCGCATTCGCCGAGGCAGATGGAAAACCGCCTAAAAACCATCCACAGACTGGCCGGTTCACCGGATCTCGACACAAATCCGCCGGGGGGGGGGGGGGGGGGATTCGTGCCGAGGATCAGACGCTCCTTCTCGCCCGGAAAGCCGTGCGTTAAATCCCACGGCCAACCGGGCGGGCTGATGTCCTTAGGTTAGTTAGGTTTGAGTAGTTCTACGTCTAGGGGACTGATGACCTCAGATGTTATGTCCCATAGTGCTTAGAGCAATTTGAACCATTTTTGATATCAGGGTACGATAAACAGATATACTGCATTCACTATATATATAATCGTCTTTACTATGTAGACCATCAACAATAACGACGACAAAGTAATTTTTGCAGTTTGATTCCTACTATTTTGCTCAGAAAATCTATATTTACACACGCTTAGAAACATGCTACTGAGGAATTCACATAGTCGCCAAGTTTAAATTTTGCAAGCAATGAAGATTTCTGTATTTGATTGATGTAAAAATAAAACACAAGGTGTAACATTAGTTTTGATCAATACATTCAGTTGCAATGATTTAATCAAAACGAAATTTCTGTCCTCAGTAAAATTAGGTGCACTTTTGATACAAGATGAAGATACTGCTTTAATGTACATTAATGAGCCAAGATGTTATGACCACAGCCCATTGCGAGGCTGAATGCTTCCTGGTGGTGTTGCGCGCACGTAACACAGCAAGGAAAGCATGCAAGCGAATGAGAGACCAATGGGCATTCATTAAGGCGAAGATATGAGCCATAAATGCGGAAATCCTCTGATATAAGTGGTTTTCACAAAAGGCGCATTGTTTTGCAACTGTGGCTGGAAACGAGGATCACTGAAAAGGCGAAGCAAATCACGTGTTGGCCTACTACTGTCATCAGCACCTATGGAAAGTGCTTGAAGGATGGTGGAACATCGCTTAGGCTGTATGGTACTGGACGCCCACATCTGAGCACAAGATGTGGTGATAGGTGAATCCTCCGCAGTGTAATTAAGGATACGCAGTATCTGTGGCAGATCTGACGACAGAGTACAATGCTAGCGCAGCCGAAAGCGTTACCGTTCAAAATTAATGTTTAACATGAGACTCAGTGTCACACGGTTACACGTGTCCGTGTGTTGACCCAACGACATCGTCAGTTACGATTGCAGTGGGCTTAGCGTCACAGAGTTCTCACCTGCGTCCATTCATGGTTGAAGCCTTCTCTGATGGCGATGACATCAAAAAAATGGTTCAAATGGCTCTGAGCACTATGCGACTTAACTTCTGAGGTCATCAGTCGCCTAGAACTTAGAACTAATTAAACCTAACTAACCTAAGGACATCACACACATCCATGCCCGAGGCAGGATTCGAACCTGCGACCGCAGCGGTCACGCGGTTCCAGACTGAAGCGCCTTTAACCACACGGCCACACCGGCCGGCGCGATGACATCTTCCAGCCGGATAACTTTCCGCTGTACAAGGAAAGAACCGTGCTGCAGTGGTTTGCGGGGAATTCTAGTGAACTCTCACTGATGTATTGGCCAGCAAATCTGCCAGGGCTGTACCCATTGGAAAACGTATCGGGTGCTACCTGCATGCCCACAAAGCACCGGCCAGTAATTTGCAGAAATTTAGTAATCTGTGATTAGGCAACTGGTGCCACATACTTCTGGAAACCTATAAATGGCTTGCAGAATCCATACAAAGCAGAATCTCTGCTGTACTGTGTTTTAAACGTGGACCAACACGCTACTAAACATGTGTTCATAATGTTTTGCCTCATCGGTGTATGAGGGACAGCCAAATGAAAACGAGACATACGGAAAAATAAAAACTGGCCAAATGTGAGCAGGACTCGTGCACTGAGGGTTCCTTGAAAACTTAATTATGTGTACAGACAGTTAATTCATTCCGGAAATACCGAATATCGATAATTTTTGCCTCTTATTGACATTGCTACTGGCAAGATATCGTTTCCAGGGACTCCAAGGCGTCAGAGAACTTCTTAATTCTAAGTCTTAAGTCGGTTAACTAATAACAAAAGAATATTTTTCAGTGTGATGTAATTAAAAGTTGATGATTTTCTGATTTTTTTTGCTTTATTGTACAGTGAAACTTCTCATCTTGCCAAACTGTATGATTCTACGTCAAGGGGAAGTCCCATACATGTTTTAATGATGAAGCTTGCAAGTGTCAAAATATGTGATATAAATGCCGTATCTTTTGACTACATTGACTTAGAAGCTTCACTTTCTTACATCGCCAATGGACAGTAGACTTAATATTTGTCGTATGTTTCAAATTCGTTCCTGAGAAAAAATGTTCAGAAAATTATGAGAGACAGGCGATCAACAAAGTGATCCTGTAAGGTAGGGCCGGCCACAGTGTGCGAAACTTCGCTGGTTCAGTGAATGCGGGCCGCGGGCGGGACAAGGCCCTGCCTGTCACTCGGCCTTGCTCGGGTCTTCTCGGAAGTTCCCGGAACTGCGCGACATTTCATTCAGCATTGCGGTGCAGCACTTGTCAGTCGGCACTACTGTCCGAGATCGGCAGATTCGTGCTGTCGGCGCTGTTAGCTTAGCTATTTGTTCTTGGTATGAAAGACGTTCACAGGTCCTCAAAAAGAGGGAGGCTAGCAATCGATCGTCGCAATTCTTTAAAAAGAATAGGAATGACAGAAGAGAGGAATGAGAAATCTCATTTCGCATGAGCGACAGATACCGCATATTTGCTATGAAATGACATGCAGTAGGACTTTAAAGGTTTAGTTCACGTTGAAGGAGCAAAAAATTACAACGATCGACAGATGGGATTCATTGTTCTGTACATCAAAAAGCACAGTGCGCTAAATTTACAGGCGTGGAGCACGTGGCGAAATTGGTGATACAAAGAGAAAAATTTCTGAAGTGCCACACATTATTCGATTGTCAACTCCAACAGTTTCCAAAGTAAGTGAACGAAGAATGTGGTGACTTCACACATTGCTGCAAAGAATTTTGGTTAAGTCAACTGGCATGGCCGGAACGATTTTTCGATTTAAAATTCGCTGTTGTTGAATTTATGAAGGAAAACGTGTGCAGGAATGAAAGTTAGAATATCCAGAATGGAGTGCAGGCTTCGCATTTTAAATGGACTTGCCTGCGAACTGCCCACATTAAGACATTGCAAGCTAAGTTCTTTCTGACATGATGGGGATGTATTTAAACAGAAAATTGCAGTGTAGAAAGGACACATTCTGACCAAGACAGTCCTGTTTCCTAACTTCACTGGTACTAAAGAATTCACTGTTACCTTAAAGGAATTCAAGGATTGTTTTACACAGATTTAGAGGACACTGTCAATCTTACACCTGTTTCCAAGCTGTTTTCAAGACCGTTTGCCTTTACATTGGGAAGTTCTATGTGCACGTGCCAGTGTAACTGATTGACCTGTAGAGTAATTGCAGTTTTAACGGCAAATCTTTTCTGTTAAGGCTGTGTCTAGGACGTCTACATTGCTTTCCTCAGGTAGAGTTTCCAAGTCTCCATAGTGAGATCGAAAAACTGCTACAATATTTCGATCCATATATTTGTGTTGAAGACCTTTTCTCCATTATAAAACTAAATAAGTCACGGCTGCATAGCAACTTGAGTGCGAAAGTCAGTGAAACTGTCTGAGTCCGTCAGTACACCGACAGTTTGTGCCAGATAAAAATTATGTCTTCTGTCCGCCAAAAATAATTAAATAATACTGAAAATTTGTATTGTTTATGACCTATATTGTTACGAAATGTAAAATATAAAATCAAGTAGCATGCAGTGCTACTGCACTGCCATTTAAGTGCGGTGAGTTCGCAGTTTTCCCCTCCTCCGCCTCCCAGAGTTCAGACAGCGTGGCATGGCACCAGGGGAAATGCGAAGCGACGCTGAGCGGTCAGACAGTCGTCCATCTCCGGCGTGGCCCGCGAACCGATAACTTGGCCACCCGTGGCGTAAGAGATCCGTTTTTATCGACTGAAGTGCAGATCACTAAAAAGTAGGTAAACTGTTAATTTTCCATTATTCCAAAAGTAATAGCCATTTATCCCATTGTGAGATAGATGGTCAATGTGTTCATGGGAAAATTTTTGCAACAGCCAACGGAACCGAGATTTTATCCAGGCGTGCATCGCTTCGTGTTTAGCAAATCGATGGCACATGGGGACAGATGGGGATTGAATGCAGAATGTGAAAGTTCATCAAAGCAAAACCTTTGCAGCATCGTCGAGTGTATTTTATTCTCTTTTCTATTACGAGGGCAGTTCAATAAGTAATGCAACACATTTTCTTTCTGAAACAGGGGTTGTTTTATTCAGCATTGAAATACACCAGGTTATTCCCCAATCTTTTAGCTACACAACACTATTTTTCAACGTAATCTCCATTCAATGGTACGGCCTTACGCCACCTTGAAATGGGGGCCTGTATGCCTGCACGGTACCATTCCACTGGTCGATGTCGGAGCCAACGTCGTACTGCATCAATAACTTCTTCATCATCCGCGTAGTGCCTCCCACGGATTGCGTCCTTCATTGGGCCAAACATATGGAAATCCGACGGTGCGAGATCGGGGCTGTAAGATGCATGAGGAAGAACAGTCCACTGAAGTTTTGTGAGCTCCTCTCGGGTGCGAAGACTTGTGTGAGGTCTTGCGTTGTCATGAAGAAGGAGAAGTTCGTTCTGATTTTTGTGCCTACGAACACGCTGAAGTCGTTTCTTCGATTTCTGAAGAGTAGCACAATACACTTCAGAGTTGATCGTTTGACCATGGGGAAGGACATCGAACAGAATAACCCCTTCAGCGTCCCAGAAGACTGTAACCATGACTTTACCGGCTGAGGGTATGGCTTTAAACTTTTGCTTGGTAGGGGAGTGGGTGTGGCGCCACTCCATTGATTGCCGTTTTGTTTCAGGTTCGAAGTGATGAACCCATATTTCATCGCCTGTAACAATCTTTGACTAGAAACTGTCACCCTCAGCCACATGACGAGCAAGCAATTCCGCACAGATGGTTCTCCTTTGCTCTTTATGGTGATCGGTTAGACAACGAGGGACCCAGCGGGAACAAACCTTTGAATATCCCAACTGGTGAACAATTGTGACAGCACTACCAACAGAGATGTCAAGTTGAGCACTGAGTTGTTTGATGGTGATCCGTCGATCATCTCGAACGAGTGTGTTCGCACGCTCCGCCATTGCAGGAGTCACCGGTGTGCACGGCCGGCCCGCACGCGGGAGATCTGACAGTCTTGCTTGACCTTGCGGCGATGATGACACACGCTTTGCCCAACGACTCACCGTGCTTTTGTCCACTGCCAGATCACCGTAGACATTCTGCAAGCGCCTATAAATATCTGAGATGCCCTGGTTTTCCGCCAAAAGAAACTCGATCACTGCCCGTTGTTTGCAACGCACATCCGTTACAGACGCCATTTTAACAGCTCCGTACAGCGCTGCCACTTGTCGGAAGTCAATGAAACTATACGAGACGAAGCGGGAATGTTTGAAAATATTCCACAAGAAATTTCCGGTTTTTTCAACCAAAATTGGCCGAGAAAAAAAAATGTGTTGCATTACTTATTGAACTGCCCTCGTACATTTTGTACCTGTAACCATCTGTCTTAAACAAGGGTGCCTACAGAATTGAATGAATGTGGGAGTAACTAAAAACGCATGTAAGTGGGTGAGTTCGGGTGGATTTTTCTGATTTAACTTTGCGGCAGCGGCGTGTACACAGAAGGTGACTTCAAGTTTCTAAACTGTCTTGTGGCGTCAACCAACCAGCTTGTCGGTACTTTATCTGCAAGGGTTTTTATAGCAGGCACCCGTGTGATTGCTCTCTTAGAGCAATATGCGAGGATGGTCTCGTTCAAATTTCAGTTGCTGAAGCGATGGAAATT
This sequence comes from Schistocerca americana, assembly GCF_021461395.2. NCBI lineage: Eukaryota > Metazoa > Arthropoda > Insecta > Orthoptera > Acrididae > Schistocerca > Schistocerca americana. The sequence goes on along the minus strand of NC_060123.1, from coordinate 290,287,016 downwards.
ATTTTAGAACGTCTGTACAGACGTCGTATCTCCTGTCTTGTGATTGGAGGAGATGCCTCGTACCACAAAATAATTATTCTTGTTAATTGGTCAGTTCGTACCCTCTAGGTTTTTCGGCGTCTGTTCTTGGAGGCGAGGCAGGCTGGATTTTGGGCAGAAATTAGTGGGTCGCGAGAGAGCTGAGTTGCAGACGAGTGACGATGCCACTCAGTCTAATGTGTCACTTCCCTGTGCACTTAAGCTGTGATTTTGCTCGGTAATTAGTTCCGAGTTTTCTAGTACGGATGTTTGTGTTACTTGAAAAGTCATTTGTTACAAGCACTACGCGTTTCTCTTGAGTGACGATTTTGCTATCATTCGACTAGATTCAAATGGGGAACAGTTTGCTTTTTGCACGGTCACAACCGACTTCATGCATCGCGTTTCTGATTACGTTTCGTGTTTTCTTTCCACTGTGTCGTACAAGACGGCTTTCACAATGAGAGATGGGCCTTTTCAAATAGATTGCTGAAATGTGTCATCTGTGTGGTATGCCGGTGGCACTGTATAGACTCTACGATGCTAATTTTGTCTTGCCGAGACTGCAGTGAAGCTTTCTGGAAGGAAGATGGGACAAGTCATGAGTTTCATTTGTTTTAACTTCCTTTGTACCTCATTCCATGTGCGACTGCAGTTTGGTGATTACATGGGTAACTGACATCGGACACATCACTGTAGCAGGGGCAGGATAAGTCCAGCACAGGCAGAAAAGTCGGTTTGCTTCTTTCAGATGTTAACGATAACTTCCCTCCCACCGAAAGAGAACGTTACTGCGAGCCCGAGAAAGACATACCCTGACGTCAGGAAGACGGCAATCTTCAACGAAAATGTCTCCTGACCCCATGAAGGAGTAAGTTACTTTGGAACTGAGAAAGAGGGCTTTGAGCGAAGAAGATGGCAAAATGTGGAAACGCATACGAGAGAACTACTGAGTAATTTGAAGTGTAACGAAAATTTCTGCCCGTCAATCAATAGACAGAGTCAGTTTTGGTCATGATAGGAAAGTGCAAGACGGAAAAGGGATAGAAAAATGTTTGGCTTATGTCTGGTGTATTTTAAATACACTGGTCGTCCCACCCCCTCTGCCTGGGACCGTGCACGGTGTTTGTAGAGGCGTTTAGGGCGAGACAGGCAGACAGATGTAGAGCTGTAAACCTTGAGACAATTGGATATTTTAAAATCTAACGAAATTTACCCTCTGCCTGTGGATGCGGGAGTTGCACTCTCGAGAGAGTAGGGATGGCTAATGACAAAAATGGTTCAAATGGCTCTGAGCACTATGGGACTTAACTGCTGAGGTCATCAGTCCCTATAACTCAGAACTACTTAAACCTAACTAACCTAAGGACATCACACTTATCCATGCCCGAGGCAGGATTCGAACCTGCGACCGTAGCGGTCGCGCGGTTCCAGACTGTAGCGCCTACAACCGCTCGTCCACTCCGGCCGGCCAATTAATCATGTCTCACGAAATAAAGAGCACGTGTCACACAGGAAAATCTCCCCTCACTGATGCTAAAGCGAACCGCGCCTCTCGTCCAAACCACCTTCCGGCACCGGCGTGCTAGATTTAGTTTCTGTTAAGCGATGCTCGATCGTTACTAAGTGGGCCCCATTTTATTGGCCGTTCCTAATTTCTAAACTGACAGGCATGGAAGCTATAGTGGAGTGTAGAAGTATTCCATTTAGTCTACGCCACATCACGCTATTTTCAACAAGTTAGATAATCGTAAGTGTGGTATCTCGTACTGATACCACCCGATGGGTGTCAAAGTTGCCAATGGAATTGCAAGTTTCCGTCAGACGATGACAGAGGTCGTGTGGGACCTGGTGGACCCAATTGTGCCCGACCAATGAGCCACGCCTGTAGTGGCTCTGTACCACGAGCGCCCTCTGCTGCCGCCATACACACTACTGGCCATTAAAACTGCTACCCCAAGAAGAAATGCTGATGATAAACGGGTATTCATTGCACAAATATATTATACTAGAACTGACATGTGATTACATTTTCACGCAATTTGGGTGCAGAGATTCTGAGAAATCAGTACCCAGAACAACCACCTCTGGCCGTTATAACGGCCTTGTTACGCCTGGGCATTGACCCAAACAGAGCTCGGATGGCGTGTACAGGTACAGTTGCCCATGCAGCCTCAACACGATACCACAGTTCATCATGAGTAGTGACTGGCGTTTTGTGACGAGCTAGTTGCTCGGTCACCATTGACCAGACGTTTTCAATTGGTGAGAGGTCTGGAGAATGTGCTGGCCAGGGCACCAGCCACACATTTTCTGTATCAAGAAAGGACCATGCAGGACCTGCAACATGCGGTCGTGAATTATACTGCTGAAATATAGGGTTTGGCAGGGATCGAATGAAGGGTAGAGCCACGGGTCGTAACACATCTGAAATGTAACGTCCACTGTTCAGAGTGCCGTCAATGAGAACAAGAGGTGACCGAGCCGTGTAACCAATGGCACCCCATACCATCAGGCCGGGTGATACGCCAGTATGGCGATGATAAATACATGCTTTCAATGTGCGTTCACCGCGATGACGCCAAACACGGATGCGACCATAATGATGCTGTAAACAGAACCTGGATTCATCAGAAAAAATGACGTTTTGTCATTCGTGCACCCAGGTTCGTCGTTGAGTACACCACCGCAGGCGCTCCTGTCTGTGATGCAGCGTCAAGGGAAACCGCAGCCACGGTCTCCGAGCTGATAGTCCATGCTGCTGCAAACGTCGTCGAACTGTTCTTGCAGATGGTTGTTGTCTTGCGAACGTCCCCATCTGTTGACTCAGGGATCGAGACGTGGCTGCACGATCCGTTACAGCCATGCGGATAAGATGCCTAACATCTCGACTGCTAGTGATACGAGGCCTTTGGGATCACGCACGGCGTTCCGTATTACCCTCCTGAACCCACCGATTCCATATTCTGCTAACAGTCATTGGATCTCGACCAACGCGAGCAGAAATGTCGCGACACGATAAACCGCAATCGCAATAGGCTACAATCCGTCATTTATCAAAATCGGAAACGTGATGGTACGCATTTCTCGTTCTTACGCGAGGCATCACAACAATATTTCACCAGGCAACGCCGGTCAACTGCTGTTTGTGTATGAGAAATCGGTTGGAAACTTTCCTCATGTCAGCACGTTGTAGGTGTCGCCACCGGCGCCAACCTTGTGTGAATGGTCTGAAAAGCTAATCATTTGCATATGACAGCATCTTCTTCCTGTCGGCTAAATTTCGCGTCTGTAGCACGTCATCTTCGTGGTGCAGCAATTTTAATGGCCAGTTGTGCATGAGAGCTGGCGGCCGCCACTCAGCCTACTTCACTTGGAGCCTTTTTGCTACGTGACGTTATGCAGACACCGCCTATTCGCCGCAGTCTTCCTTTTTCACGTAAAGAGCTGGACTCTGTATCTCGCTGCGTTAGTTGTAATGAGCCTTCATTCGTTGGAGAAATACAAGTTAAGTAAATCTTCTATTTGTTGTGTTCACTAATCATTTCTACTCCTGCCCACCTTTCCTACAATGATAGTTGCCCCAGCACTCTCTAGCCTACCTCTCCTTACAATTGTGTACGAAGTCGTACGTCACAGAAAGACTTACTTCTAGTTAGTTCTCCTACCAGTATGACTATTAAGGGGGCAGGACGTCGAACGAGACGACTTGGAGCAGGAGAGACACAACAGGAAATTTTAGCTTCCACTGTCTATACTTTTAAAAATAAATTGATATAACTTTGTCAGAATGGCCAGAAATGATTCAGGATTTACACTTATAGTGGTGGAAGTTCAAAAATATAAGAAAATAATTAACATTTTTACATTTGTATTTCACCTTTTTTCATTTACCATTGGCTGCATTTGTCGCCATAGGTACACTTTTCTTCATAAGTAAGGGAGATTCTTCGATTAATTTTGCACAGCATACAAACCATACTTACAGGTGTATTAAACTCTAGAATTTTCCAAATATATCAAAAACTGTGGTAAAAATTGAGGTAATTAACTGTAATATTTGAGTTTGCTTCTAAACACAAAGTTTAAAATGTAACAACACATTCATTTTTCGTAAATTGAATTATTTCTAGACTTTCATACACCTGTAAATGTGGTTTGTATGCTGTGCAAAATTCATCGAAGAATCTCTCTTACTTATGAAGAAACGTGTACCTATAGCAACAAACGCAGCCAATAGAAGTGAAAAAATGATGAATTTTCGCATGTAATTTTTTTTTTTAACTTCCACTGCTATGATTGTGAATCCTGAATCCTTCCCGGTCATGCTGACAAAGCTTTATGAATTTATTCGTAAAAGTATAGACAGTGGAAATTAAAACGTCCTGTGGTGTCTCTCCTGCTCCAAGACGGCCTGTTTGACGTCCTACCAGCCCCTTAAAGACAGAAAGACAAGCTTTCACAGGGAAAAGCCAAAGGTGGAGAATAAGAAAGCTAAGAGTTTCCAATAACTCACATGCACTGTAATTATTAAAAATATTTACTATGAAAGGTAGTGGCCATTATCGAAAAATAAAAAATTTATTCGATACTTCATCAACTGATAAATTGAGTGTCATGGGCTATTCAAGGAAAAAAAAAAAGGTTCTTTTTAACTTACAGCCGCAGAGAAACGTGATTTTAAACAGCGTAACAAAATTTTCCACAGCGCTTAATACTAATTTCTCCCTTCGTTTAACCCGTCCTCGTTCGTTGGCTGATATCGCATCCTACCTCCTTCGCGCGTTCCAAGAGCACCTCCGCCGCGTCTCTAACAATTAAGACCTATTAAAAACTGTGAAATGCTCGCGCTTTCATTCCCGGCCTCCATTAAACGAGCCCCGGGCGGCGCGCACTTGACGCATAAGGCGTGGCTAGGCCGGCGCAAGCAAATTGAGCCAATTATAAAAGCGTCGCGTCCTCCAGCGAGGCGGCCGGGACCCAACTTCCTAAACACGCCCTCCGGAGGCAGCGCACGTTTCCGCTCCGCAAAAAGGCTCCCTCTGGCGCTCCTGCTCTGTCGCCAAATTATGCCCCCGCACGCCATCGGCGGCGCAAGCGCAATGTGAACCCTGCGCTGACTTTTGAAACTGTTATTCCGACGACACAGGAGATCACTGTTAGACTTGAGCCCCTTTCACATGAGTGACTCTGTTGTCCCAGTCGACTACTCCTATGGGTGTAGATCCGAGAAGAAGGAAAGGGAGGTGACTGCCATGTCTCTCTCCAGAGAACATTTTGCTAAAAGCGTCTATGCTTTAAAGTATATCTGCTTCAAAAATTTTCGTATATCTTCTTTCTACATCTACATCCACATCAACATACATACTCCGCAATCCACCATACGCTGCGTGGCGGAGGATACCTCGTACCACAGCTAGCATCTTCTCTCCCTGTTCCACTCCCAAACAGAACTAGGGAAAAATGACTGCCTATATGCCTCTGTACGAGTCCTAATGTCTCTTATCTTATCTTTGTGGTCTTTCCGCGAAATGTAAGTTCGCGCCAGTAAAACTGTACTGCAGTCAGCCTCAAATGCTGGTTCTCTAAATTTCGTCAGCAGCGATTCACGAATAGAACGCCTCCTTTCCTCTAGAGACTCTCACCCGAGTTCCCGAATCATTTCCGCAACACTCGCGTGACGATCAAACCTATCAGTAACAAATCTAGCAGCCCGCCTCTGAATTGCTTCTATGTCCTCCCTCAATCCGACCTGAAAGGGATCACAAACGCTCGAGCAGTACTCAAGAATAAGTCGTATTAGTGTTTTATAAGCGGTCTCCTTTACAGATGAACCACATCTTCCCAAAATTCTACCAATGAACCGAAGACGACTATCCGCCTTCCCCACAACTGCCATTACATGCTTGTCCCACTTCATATCGCTCTGCAGTGATACATCCAAATATTTAATCGACTTGACCGTGTCAAGCGCTACACTACTAATGGAGTATTCAAACATCACGGGATTCTTTTTCCTATTCATCTGCGTTGATTTACATTTATCTGTATTTACAGTTAGCTGCCATTCTTTACACCAATCACAAATCTTGTCCAAGTCATCTTGTATCCTCCTACAGTCACTCAACGACGGCACCTTCCCGTACACCACAGCATCATCAGCAAACAGCCGCACATTCCTATCCACCCTATCCAAAACATCATTTATGTAGATAGTAAACAACAGCGGACCTACCACACTTCCCCAGGGCACTCCAGATGATACCCTCACCTCCGATGAACACTCAAATGGCTCTGAGCACTATGGGACTCAACATCTGAGGTCATCAGTCCCCTAGAACTTAGAACTACTTAAACCTAACTAACCTAAGGACATCACACACATCCATGCCCGAGGCAGGATTCGAACCTGCGACCGTAGCAGTCACGCTGTTCCGGTCTGAAGTGCCTAGAACCGCACGGCCACCTCGGCCGGCGATGAACACTCACCGTCGAGGACAACGTACTGGGTTCTATTACTTAAGAAGTCTTCGAGCCAATCACATACTTGGGAACCAATCCCATATGCTCGTACCTTAGTTAGGAGTCTGCAGTGGGGCACCGAGTCAAACGCTTTCCGGAAGTCAAAGAACATGGCATCCGTCTGATACCTTTCATCCATGGTTCGCAACATATCATGTCAAAAAGGGGCGAGTTTCATTTCGCAGGAGCGACGCTTTCTAAAGCCCTGTTGATGCGTGGACAGCAACTTCTCTGTCTCAAGGAAATTCACTATATTCGCACTGAGAATATGTTCGAGAATCCTGCAACAAAGGATATTGGTCTGTAATGTTGAGGATCCGTCCTTCTACCATTCTTATATACAGGCGTCACCTGCGCTTTTTTCCAGTCGCTCGGGACTTTACGTTGGGCAAGAGATTCGCGATAAATGCAAGCTAAGTAAGGAGCCAATGCAGTAGAGTACTCTCTGTAAAACCGAATTGGAATGCAGTAGAGCACTCTCTGTAAAACCGAATTGGCATCCCACCAGGACCTGGCGATTTATTAATTTTCAACCCATTCAGCTGCTTCACAACCCCAGGGATGTCTATCACTATGTCGTGCATACGGGAATCTGTACGAGACTCAAACGGCAGTATGCTTGTACGATCCTCCTGCGTGAAAGATTTCTCAAATGGTAAATTTAAAATTTCAGCTTTCGTTTTGCTGTCTTCCGTTGTCAGGCCAGACTGATCAGTCAGTGACTGGATGGCAGCCTTCGACCAGCTTACCGATTTTATGTAAGACCAGAATTTTCTTGGGTTTTCAGCAAGATCTTTTGCTAAGGTATGACGGTGGTAGTGGTTGAATGCTTCGCGCATCGCTCTTTATACAGCAGCACGAATCTCTACTAACTTTTGACTGTCCTCATTCTCCCGATCTTTCTTGCACTGCGAGTGCAACAGCCTTTGCTTACTGAGCATTCTCCGAATTGCGCTGTTAAACCACGGTGGGTCTTTTCCGTCCGTAACCCACTTTTTCGGCACATACTTGTCCAATGCGTGATTTACAATGTGTTTAAAATTTGCCCATAATTCTTCCACTTCCATCGTACCGGAAGTAAATGAAGTCGATTCATTTACTAAGTGGGATGCTAACAACTGCTTATCTGCTCTTTCAAGTAAGAATACTCTCCTAGCCTTCTTCACCGACTTTTTAAATTTCGTAACCATGGTCTTAATGACAACATCATGATCACTAATCCCTGTCTCATCACTGAAACCGTCGATGAGGTCTGCTCTGTTCGTGGCTACCAGATCTAAAATATTTGCATTACGCGTTGGCTGTCGATTTAGCTGCTCATTCCTTGCCTCATCTGCCCACGTAATTTTCAACATTCGTCTGTAGTGCCAAATCTGAAATGCTTCCATTCTCTTCTGTTCCGGTTTTCCCAGCGTCCGTGTTTCATTACCATACAATGCCAGCCTTCAAACGCATATTTCAAGAAAGTTCTTCCACAGATTAAAGCCTATATTGATAGTAGTAAACTTCTCTTGGCCATGAATACCCTTTTCAGTTGGTACTAGTTTGCTATTTATGTCCTCCTTGTTCAGTACATCATGGGTTATTTTGTAGCCCAGGTAGCGCAATTCCTTAGCTTCGTCTAATTAGTCATCCCGATATGTGATGTTAATTTTCTTGCCATTCTCATTTCTCCTACTTCTCACTACTTTCGTATTTCTTCAATTTACTCTCAATCTATATTTTGTATTCATTACACTGTTCACTCCATTGGAAACATAATGTAATTCTTCTTAATTTTCACTGAGGATAGCAATTTCATCAGCAAAACTTATCATTAACATTCTTTCAGTTTGAATTTTAATTCCCCTCTTGAACTTTTTTTTTATTTCCACCATTGCTTCTTCGACATACTAATTTAAAAGTGGGGGTGAAAAACTACATCCGTGCCTTACGCCATTTGTAGTCCGAGCACTTCGATCTTGGGTTTCCACTTTTATTATTTCCTTTTCGTTCTTGTACCTGTTGTGTATTACCCGTCTTTCCCTCGTGTCTCACCCCTACTGTTCTCAGAATTTCGAACATCTAACACATTTCACGTTGTCGAACGCATTTTTCAAGTCTACAAATTCTGTGAACGTACCTTGATTTTTTTTTTTTTTTTTCAGTCTTGCTTCCATTACCAACAGCAGTGTCAGAACTAGCTCTCTGTAGCCTTTACCTTTCCTAACGTCAAACTGATCATCATCTAACAGATGCTCAATTTCCTTTCGCATTCTTACGTATATTTTTCTTGCCAGCAGTTTCGATGAATGGTCTTTAAGCAGATTTTGCGATAATTATGCGGCCGGACAGTGTGACCGAGCGGTTCTAGGCGCTTCAGTCTGGAACAGCGCGACCGCTACGGTCGTAGGCTCGAATCCTGCCTCGGGCATGGATGTGTGTGATGTCCTTAGGTTAGTTAGGTTTAAGTAGTTCTAAGTTCTAGGGGACTGATGACCTCAGCAGTTAAGTCCCATAGTGCTCAGAGCCGTTTGAACCATTTGATAACTATACAACTTGTCGGCTCTTGATATGTTCGGAATTGTGTGAACGATGTTTTCTCATAAATATGAGGGTATATTGCAATCTCATACATTCTACAAAACAACGTTAATGGTCGCTTTGTTGCCATTTCCCCAATTTTTAGAAATTCCGATGGAATGTTATACATCCCTTCTGCCTCATTTTATCTTAAGTCGTCCAATGTTCTTTTAAATTCTGGTTTAGTAGTGGATTCGCTATCACTTCCCCGTCGACTCCTGCTTCTTCTTCCATTACATTATCAGACAAGTCCTATCAAAGAGGCATTCAATACACTCTTTCCACATTTTCGCTCTCTCCTCTGCGCTTAACTATGGAATTGCCATTGCTTTCTAGTTTTACCTTCCTTGCTTTTAATTTCGAAGGCTGTTTTGATTTTTCTATATGCTGAGTGGCTGCTTCCGACAGTCATTTCTTTTTAGATTTCTTCATTCTTTTCATGCAGCCATTTCACCTCAATTTCTCTGCTCTGCCTACTTATTTCATTCCTAAGTGGATTGTATTTCTGTATAGCTGAATTTTCCTGAACATTTTTATACTTCCTACTGTCGTCGATCAGATGAAGTATTTTTTCTGTTACTCATGATTTCGTCGCAGTTACCTTCCTTGTACTTACAACTTCTGTGATTGTCCTGATTAGAAATGTCCGTTCCTCTTCAACGGAACTGCCTAGTGAGCTACCTACATCGCAGTGCCTATAGGCTCAGAGAACCTCATTCCTTAGTACTTCTGTATCGTACTTCTTTGCTCGCTGATTCTTCCTTCGCAGTTTCTTAAACTTTAGTCTACTCTTCATCATTACTAAGGTGTGATCTGAGTCTATATCTGCTATTGAGTACGCCTTAAAATCCAATGTCTGGTTTCTGGATTTCTACCTTACCATTATGTAATGTAACTGGTATCTTCTCGTATCTCCCGGCCTTTTCCAGGTATATCTCCTCCTCATGTGATTCTTGAACAGAGTATTCGCTATTACCAGCTGAAATATATTGTTGAACTCAGTGTTTCTTCTAATTTGCACTACCAAGCACTTATTCTTCTGTAGACCTTTCTTCTACTCCTTTCTCTATAACATCGTCCCAGTTTCGCTTGATTATTGATTTTTATCCCCCTTACAAACTGAACTACTCGTTCAGTATCTTCTTTGTTTATGGATTGCGACATCGGCATCTATACCAGAACGTTTGTTATTGGTGTCGGTATTCTGCCGATTCTCATGAGAACAGTCCTATAAACTGAATCGTTCACAGTAACTCGCTCTCTATCTTACCTTCCCATTCTCAACGAATCCTACTCCTGTTGTACCATTTTCCGCTGTTGTTGATGTTACCCGATAGGCCTCTGACCATAAATCCTTATCTTCTTTCCATTTCATTTCACTGACCCCCAAGATACTTGGATAACTTTCGGAAAGTGAAGTAGTTTAAAACAGTATAAAACTGGAAAGAAATTCTAGATAAATGCAAGCTATGTTTAAGATGGGTAACTTTCCAGTTTATCGTTTCTGCACTAGTGCACGCCGATGGGCCTGTGGACTAATCGACGGCAAAGAGCATTCCAGCCATGTGCCCGTTCACAAGCCGGCCATACTTGATACCAACAACAAATTAAACTCGATTCTTGATTCTAGATGCATAATCGGCAAACCAAAGGAAGTTCACTAAGACATAAAACGATTGCCCCTTCGGTAATAAAAATCTGGTCAAGTGCGAGTAGGCTCACGTTCGGTTCAAATCTAATCATGTGTATAGATCATAGTATTAATAAATTTCGTGTGGTAAGTCATTCTATAGGATGCCACCTCTGTGACTTGCGTATCCCTAATCTATCCCAGTTATCCAACTGGCGAACGGCGACCTACAGTGTTGCTTCTGGCTACTCCTCACATTGTCGACGGGTGAAATCTAGGTTAAAACAAAGAGAAACGAAGCCGTAGTTCGGCCGAGATTCGGTCCTGCGGCTTCTCGGTTTCCAGGCACGTGCTATATAAAATTACGAGTATTTCATCTATAGGTTTGCGAGTGTGAAAACATGTGACATATAGGACAGCATCTTTTCACTGCATCAGCTTACAAGCACAAATTATTTATACCGCCAAGGGACCTTAGACTTTAGCACTTGACATAAATTTAGACTTGTTACTTCTACCCGCTCCTGACGAAAAGTAGTCTTAAATGATGGACGGGCAGACAGTTAGAGGGACAACAAATGACAAAAAAGTGATAACAGTTTTTTGATTTTGCCCTTTACTTGCACTTTTAAACCTTAATTTTGTGATTTTAGGCCAACGAGAATCACCCTAACGATTTTGATGAGTGAATTTGGGGGTATCAAAATATGTGACATATATGACAGTATCTTTTGACTGGATTGACTTACAAGCTTAAATGTTCCGCACCGCCGAGAAACCATAGACCTCACTCCGTATATAAATTTCAGCTTGATATGTCGACCCGTTCCTAAGAAACGTGGTCTTAAAAGTCGGACAGACGGAAAAACAGACAGACAACAAACCGATCCTACAAGGATTCCATTTTTCCGATGGAATTACGGGATCTTAAAAAGAACAGAAAAGCTGACTTTCTTGACGATAGGCGCAAACAACGTACAGCATTGTTCTCATTTACGCCTTCACTTAGTTGTAATCTGCAGATCTGTGTTCAGAGTGTCAGAGATATGCGAAATACTGACAGTGGTAAGTGCCTACTTTGATTTTAAATGTATAAAATATGATTCTTAGAAGTTAGGCTAAAACTATGTATTAAATTCACGCTGAAGCGATGGAATAAGCGCTAAAATGAGTATGAGAGCTATTTTTTTAAAGGCCCGATCAGTGTGAAATGGAAACCACACCGACAAAACAAAAAGCTTTATGTGTAACGTTTAGTTATATTTTCAGCTACTTCACTACAGAAGGACATTGCCTGCGCTTTCCACCAATTGTCTACGCTACCAAACGTATCGTGATGAGTGAGGGTAAGTTAGTCTATACACAGAATATACTACAGAACTGTTTTACTTTTGGGAGAGAGCATTTTGAAGCATCGTCAATTCCAGGTGTTTGCTCGAAAAAACAAGTTTCCACATGTCGATTTTTTTATAAAAGCATTTAAAGGTGTCCTGCTAGAGTTCTGGAATGAAAGGCAGATAACTCAGTTCGTCACTGTATATGCAGATGGCAAGGAAGTTCTATGGACAACTGAAACTGCAGCGAATAACGTGACATACGATCTGTTTGAGATTGCGTTCCTGGCCAACTACTGATCAGGATGTGTGCAGGAGCGTTATAGAAAAGAGGTTTTAACAGACAAGTATGCAATCGCAAACAAGTTTGCCTAAGGAAGTGTTTACAGAGAGATACTAGTAAAATTCGCTATTAGGATGATCCCATGGCCACTGAAGATATATTACCAAATTTGGGCGCTACATTGCCTATCAACATTTGTGAAAAATTGATTATTATACCCGACAAAAACCTGGAGCATTTCTTGTCGGTCGTGGATTTGATCGACTCAGTCCAGGATGTCGTTAAATGTAGCAACAGCAAGGGTGGCGTGCAGCCTATTAATTCCATGTCGTGTGCCAATAAACACGGACACCGCAATGACTGTTGTGGTAACGACATGGCACCGCCGCCTACGTGAATCAAAACAGTCGTTTAAACATACAGAACTCGCAGCGTTTCTACAGGCTACAGAGGAATACTAGCAAATGTTTCTACCCAGGGTATCATGCAAACCAAATGGACCTAACCATAACCACCAACGGCACACGAATTATGGTAACATGAATCTGCCCACCACAAAACTATTACAGTAACAGATGAGTAATCAGTGCGGGACCTTCCGCAAACTGACCAGTACCAGAAAATGACGATGTTCTAGTGGTTGAGGTGATGAAGGAACACCTCACATCACTGAATCAAGTGACAAACTAGATGCTACAGTCACAGGATGCCATTTCCCCGGAAAAATGTAATATTTAGAGATTCTATGAGGATATCACAGGAAAGAGCTAGTGATGAACGTGAATTATATGTAGGATCTCCAGAAGGAATTGTACTTGCAGCATTCAACGCTGTTTTCGGTGTAACTCCGAACACCGTCATATTGGGTACAAGTGCTATCATAAATGTCATTACAGGTAACTTTTTAAGAGTGTTACTGATGCTCTGAAGGTACCCATTCTGCCGGTTCAGAACTGTTCGATATGTGTCACTGCTAGTGGCAGAGGTCAGATGGTTGACAAGCAGCCACAGAATAATGTACTGTGTGAGGACAGAGCTGTCATTTGCACATTTCCTGTCATGGAGAGTTTATGTGTGGATTTCTTGCTGTGTAGGCATGTATTTCCTACAAGGCAGGAGAAAAAAAATCTACCTTCTGAGGGAAAAGTACCATTTGGTGATATATGGCAGAAACGTTGTTTTAAATTTAATTAGAACCAAGGCACGTCTTGGCAGACTCTGTGTCAAGTATTTAGAGTCAAAATCCTTCAATCGTGGGTATTGTGGACGCATGATTACCTTGACTATTCGAGCACTGTGCCTGCTCCATCAAATAGTGAAGATGCAATGTGTGACCCAGCCTACATGAATGAGAATACCGATGAACCTGAGTGCTTATCCCAGCAACAGAAATTCGAGTTAGCTAGCTTATTGCATCCATGTTTTCTCCAGAAAACCTTTACTAATTAAAGTTTATACATATCACATGAAGGTGGTACCGATTAAACATATTGCCATACGACCTATTCCATCCAATGGGCTAGTACGGAGGCTGTGAAGAGAGATATCTAAAAGATATGGCAATGGGGTGTTATAGAGACACCCTTCTTACTATGCAGCAGCCCACTTTAGCTGTATCATAGTCCGAAGGTGATTCACACTTGTTCCAGATGTAAGATCTATCAATAAAATTATAGCTCTAGTGAGGACTGGACAAGATGTACTAGAGGAACAAATTGATGAATTCTATGGGATAGACCTTCTGTCCACAATCGATCTGCAGTATTCCTATTGGCAGGTGAGCTTAATGGAGGATTCACGCCAGTACACCTCCTTATTTTCGGAGGGAGCCAAAACCAGTTTCAGATATGGCCTTTTGGGCTAAATGTGATCTCCAGGGCCTTCATTACAGCGCTAGACACCGTCTTTGGCTTGGAAATATTGGACAAAATTACAACGTATGAGGACAACTTTCTATTATCCACTTGGGAAGAACTTATTACATTGTTTGAAAAATTCTCAAATAATGAGATCAGTTCCAACTTCGAAGATTAGAAATCTGCAAAGCATGAGGTTACGTTTCTAGGAGACATCATCTTGTTGAGAGGAAGGCGACAGTAATTGAGAATTTATCACTTCCTTCAACGAAAAAACAATTAAAAACATTTATACAGCTGGCTTCGTTTTTAGACAGTTTGTCTCTACCTGGTTGTTGAACAGTCCTGAGCTGCTAAGGATGACTTTAACAAAATGAAACGTGCTTTAGGCACTTCAGGAAAGTTTCACCACGTTTACATGCAGGATTTCTACATTGCATTTGATGAATATTTTTCAGGATTAGGTCTCTATCTACTTCAGAAAATAGAAAAGATGGGTAAGCCTATGTGAGAGTGAGTAGTTTCCCTAACAGAGCGCTTACTGAAAGTGAAAGATCAGATTCCACAACAGAGTTAAAGGCCTCAGCCATTGTATGGTCCTTTGTAGTTTAATTTTTATGTACATGGCAAGCATATAAAAGCCTTCTGTGACCATCAGTCCATAGGTTTCTGCTAAGTTGTAAACTACTTCATCTGAGATTCGCTCGGTTGGCTCTCTCTTTGCATGTATATAATTATGGAACAGTTCACACCAAAGGTAAGGATAATGTGATCACAGATGTATTACCCCGGCTTCCGCAAAGACTGTCCAAGTATTCAGTTTAATTGATCAGGTGTCTGATTTTTAAAGTACTACTAATGAAAGACCCTATGCATTACCGTTATTACCTGGAGATACTCAGGGATGTGGGAGTTTTGCAAGATGCTGATCCGAGTGGTGGGAAGTCAAAAGCAACTAGTACCACAAAATCCAAGTCATAAAATAGCTCAGTCCTATAAAATACATGATAATGTTCTGTTCCATCAGTATACGCCAGACAGACATGTGTGGTGTGTGTGTATTTCAACTGCATACCAGGACCATATGGTATGGTACATGCACCTGATTGCTCTGCATGTTACCTTCCAAATATGCATCGATGAGCGTATCAGTTCCTAAGCACCTGCGTTGTTTGTCAGAAAGGCAAACCCATGACAGTATCAAACAAGATAGCTTTACATGCGATTTTGACTTATAAACCAGTGGAAACAGTGTCCATCGTCATCGCTGTTGTCTCATGCTAAAGAGGGTGTAAATTGCATTGTGGCTCTTTCAAATGGTTCAAATGTCTCTGAGCACTATGGGACTTAGCTGCTGAGGTCATCAGTCCCCTAGAACTTAGAACTACTTAACCCTAACTAAACTAAGGACATCACACACATCCATGCCCGAGGCAGGATTCGAACCTGCTACCGTAGCGGTCGCGCTGTTCCACAGCATCTGTGGAATAGAAGTTGTCCAGGAGCAATGATTTTAGGTTCTATAGATAACTTGTTTGCTACCTTACATTGTTGGCAAATGGCCAAAACTTGCGGCATATAAAACCCCTTTCTGAGTCATTAACAGATTTAATAATGGGTAATAAAGGTCTTGTTTTTACTGTAATGGCTTCCTCATGACGAATTGTGTTAGTGAATGTATGGGGTGCTACCAAAAATATCCGAAATTTCACTGGAAAGTCCGTAAACTGTACTTACAACCTAATGTTCTCCGTCATCTTTCAAGTAGTCACCTCGGACATGTATGCAATGATCCTACCGGTATTCTCATTTTTGGAAGCACTGCTGGATATCCACAGGGTGAAGGATGTTCAGGACCCGTTCCGATACCTGTTGGATTTCTTCAGTCGAGTATAAACGTCGCCCTATAAACGCGATTTTCATTTTCTGGAACTGGTAGAAATCGCACTGGGCAAATTCTGGTGAATAGGGAGGGTAGGGTACGGCTTCTTATATATATATATATATATATATATATATATATATATATATATATTCCTCAGTCGTCTCGAACTCTCGCTGTGAAACTGACTGTTGTCAGTCTGACCACATGGGATAAACGTCATATGCACTATTCTTTGAATTAGTTCTCTGTTTCACGGTCATAAGCCTAGAACCAAGATTCATCGCTTATTATATCTCTGGATAAGGGTTTTGGACACTCTCGAACTCTTAGTTGCAGCTCGGTGCACGTCTGAATACTGAAGTTCCGCTGTTCGATGTTAAGAAAGCGAGGGACAATTCGTCTAGTGTTTAGTTCAACCGCTAGAATTCGTTGACATGTACCGTATAACAGCCCAAGTCTGTTGCAAGTACCGTGAATGGTCTGACTTCGGTCTTCGTGAATCTCATCAAGCAATTCCACGATCATTTCCGGGTCAGTGCATGTTGACGGTCGACCAAAATGTTTGTCATCTTCCACAGTGCCTCTGTCTTCCTTGAAGCGCTTGAACCACTCAGATGTTCTTGCTTAACTCGGTGCACTCACACCAAATGCCTCTGTCAGCATGCGGAGGGTTTCACCTGCAGTTTTCTTCAACGTGAAATAGAATTTGATGAAAATCCTCTGACTGTCACGTTATCCATTTCACAGCTCGCTGAATCACTGAAATCCGTCCTGACACTCACCACTATAATCCGAAACTCAATGTAACGAAGACGATGCAACTTCGTGCCGCAACTTTGTACCTCGAGACCTCTAGCGGCGGAATATCGTAGTACTTCTGGTTTGACTGGTACAATGAAATTCTTGGATACTTTGGTAGCATCTTGTATTAACTGTGATGGTGCGGTTTAAATGGCTACTTGATCGAAGCGATACCTGCATAACGACCACAGGTGAACACTACATATTTCTCTTACGGCTCAATTTAGTGCAATCAGTACTTTCTTTCTAAGTTGTGAGTGACAACATAAAATCATTTCGTAAGACACTGCTGAGTGGAAATATGCAAAATATATCAGGAGGCTGATTCTTTGTTTTCAAGGCTAGCATTAAGATAATCTCAGTAATATTCTTTTTCTAGTATGAGTTTTCATCAACATGTATACCTAAGAATTTGAAGCATTCTAACTTATTAACTCTGTTCATGTGACACATTAATTGTTGGTATGAATATTTGTTTTGCAGAACTGAATATAGCTCATATTCTCAAAATTTAGGGAGAGTTCACTTTCAGAGAATCGCTTACAAATACTCTGAAAAACATCATTAACATTCACTTTGTGATTTTCAATCTAATTGTATTTATTATAATACCAGTATCATCTGCAAGAATTACTACTTCTGCTTGTTGAATGTTAATTAGAATGTCATTAAAGAACAGAAGTGAATGGAAGTTGAAACATGTGGGACTCACCTCAGCCACTAAAACTTTCTACCCTTTCAGCAATGCTCGAATTATACAGCACAACTTTCTGCATTCTATTTGTTAAGCATGATTCAAATGAGTTGTGTGCAAACCCGTTAATTCCAAACAACGATTTTTTCTAAGAGTGTAACTTGATCTTCACAATCAAACGCCTTGAACAGGTCACGAAGAATACCAACTGCAAATACTTTTTATGTATGTCTTGTATTATCCGATGAGAGATTGTTAACAAGGCATTCTTCTGGAATCGAGACTGTGATTCGAATACTTTGAAAAAATATGTTATTAAGGAAATTGGATGATAATTATTTCAGTCTTCCTTGTCAGATTTCTCATGAACAGGTTTAAGAACTGTTTATTTCAATCTGCCTTTAAAATTCCATTTGCCAGCGATACATTACATGATGTATATGGTTGTGACATATTAAGTTAAAACTGCTTCTCAGAATTCTACTTCAAATTCCATCAACACAATACGAACTTTTTTTTTTTAATTTTTATAATTCTATTAATTTCACTGAAAGATGTTGGTGCTACTTCTAGCTGCTCAAATTTTTATGGAAACTATTTTTGTATAGTGCTATGTTTGCTGCTATATTTAAAAAGCGATTGTTAAAACTATTCGCAACTCATCCATTATGAGACACAACATTGTCATTCAGTTCAACTGCTATGGTATCTTGTTCATTGACTAGCTGTACCGTCTTCTGTTTGACAATAACCCATATGTTTTTCTTATTATCTGCATTATACGTACCTGTCAGGACATAAATACTCATTTACGTTTCAATTACTTTCCAGAGTATATTGCGGTGTATTATGTAGTAGGCAAATAATGGTGGATCTTGACTCGTTCTCTCTTTTATCTCTTAGGCAATTGAAGCCAGCGGCTAGTGGCTTCAGGTGCCTGAGACTGCAGTCATGTGTGTGTGTTGCGTTTGCGTTTGTGTGTGTGTGTGTGTGTGTGTGTGTGTGTGTGTGTGTGTCTGCCGTCTATTTCTGACGAAGGAGTTATTGGCTGAAAGCTTTGTGAGTCTTTTCGTTGTGCCTACCTGGGACTCAGCATCTCTGCTATATGGGAAGTGGCAACTTTCCTTTTCATAATATTGTTACATTCCATCCTGGATGTTCCGTTGTTTAATTTAAATGTAAGACATATAAGAGCGAGATTGGATGCCATTAATGACAATTTCCTTATATATACACAATTAATATAACACCTACTGGGCAGTGCGCCAGTCCTGAAACAATAGGTCCACCTGTACCCGAACGAAAGTGCAATTTCCTGTTCAGGTGGCAGTGGCTATTTTTTTAGATTATAGTGAGTCTAGTGTCAGCACAAAAGAGAGAAACGAATTTTGTAATTTCTAAACTAAGAGTGGGAAACTCAAACCTGCTCTTGTTGTATATTACCATGCATCAGTATCAATAAATACTGATGTTGACAATGGAGTGTCAACATTTGCAGCGGCATATAATTAATAGAAAACTTGTATTGTAATGAAAAATTTAATAATAATCGTATAATAGCATACTGGGGGCTAATGTGGGCACATACGAATGCATAAAACGAAAAGTCTGGGTACGGAACGGAAATATAGGGCACTCGGTACTGTCCATTTATTCCATTTCCATACGCTTTCACTATCTTCCTGTCATAGTCAAGAAAACGAACCACGCAAAAGTCTGAACGATAAAAAATATGTGCAACATCAAACTGTGAAAGACCAAACGAATTTCTGAAAACGACCACTGAAAAACTCGTAGTGATTCTTCATATATCTTATTTTCCAATAACGATATGAATGCAAAATAAAGATGTAACCGATACAGTGTTTCTTCATATGCTGCGACGTCTGCCTATAATCTAAACTGACTTCTCCCCAGTCAATAATCGGTGGATAATATCGGGGTCAAAGAGGATTCCGAACAACTGTAGAGCAACTTATTCTTCAATTGGCAGTGCCACAGGTGAGACCTTCGGCTGATACCATTCCACCTGGCCTCACAGTACTGGCTGTAAGCTACGTAAGGAAATCACTGTAATGCTAAATCAGGTTGACAGACAGGGATTTTGACCACCATACACCCGAATTCAGAGTCAGGTGCAGTGGTGCTGCACTTACGCATTTTTGCTCGAACATCTCAACGAGTAGACCATCAAACATCTTTAACAATGACAATATATGGGGCCTTTATATTAACGTCATACGGAGAAACTGATACGAAGGGGTGCTTAAAAGTAGTGTCTCTGCATCCTTTGTGTAAAAACTCTTAAAGCTGTTTAAATGAAACAAACTATTAACAGTTGCACCTTTATTCTTTATGCCTACGTATTTATTTCTCAACATAGTCCCCATGGTGACGAACACATTTCTCCGAAGGAGAGACCAGTTTGTAGATGCCCTCACTGCAAAATGTTTGACTTTGTTGACGGAGCCACAACTTCTCCTCTGCGTGCACCGCCTCATTGCTGTCACAGTGAAGTCCTAAAAGGTGTGCATTGATTTTTGAAAACACTTCACGCTCTGTCAAACACGCTGAGATTCGCTCTACCGTTTCCTCCTTTACGAGCAAAAGTCGCACATTACTGACGTCGATACAATCATCACTGTACATAGTTTCTATTCTTCTATGTATTTCACTTGCAGGCACGATTTCTGTGATTAGCAATTCTATTACAGCACTTTGTTTCTCACGCTGCGACGTAATTACATTACCCACCGTCATGTGACACGCTAGAATTCGTTGCCCTCTAGGGGCACATTGCTGCACCTTGTGTCAGCGTAGTGAGGTAGTCGGCCGTGTAATATGCATGACATGTAATATCTCAACCAATATTGAGAACAAAATAAAAAGGTCGGTGTCGTTACTTTTTATCATGTCCTTCTAGTTGAATCCTAACAAAAATATATCTTAAGCCAAGAGTCGTTTAACTTCTCAGTAGATATTGTTATTCGTCTCGTGGCACAATAAAGGTACTGTGCTCTACAAACTGTATCCCAGGTGTTACGCAGCACATCTTACGTTTGCTTTCAATAGCAAAGACGCTTTGCGTTCGCTGTATAACCAAAACGTTTACAGCAAACGATGACACTGTATGGTAATGCCCGCAGGCACTCAGCTGATTTTACAAAAGAAGCTTTCTAGGATTCGGCTAGGAAGCGGGAGCACTCTTATTCTTCTGATCTTACACTGCCAAATATTTACCTTTTGCGCCCCCTATCGAAAAACCACCAAGAAAATCTCTGTCCAACTGACAGACTTAGGTTAACGACAAAAAATGGTTCATATGGCTCTGAGCACTATGGGACTTAACTTCTGAGTTCATCAGTCCCCTAGAACTTAGAACTACTTAAACCTAACTAACCTAAGGACATCACACACATCCATGCCCGAGGCAGGATTCGAACCTTTGACCGTAGCGGTCGCGCGGTTCCAGACTGTAGCGCCTAGAAGCGCTCGGCCACCTCGGCCGGCGGTTAACGACATACTTAATGTCAGTTGGTACGCCTGTACGGACGAGGTATTGAAAAGCTATCCGAGCAATGTGAATCTGTTTTCATAACAGCCTTACAACAGAAGTTCCTTTTAATGAGACAAAGCATTCGTAAGGTGAGTGCACTCAAACCGTAACGAATTAGTTACACATTACACAATACTGACCTAAAGGTGGTCTGTAGCTTCATGCAATTCTGTGTTACACTCAAGTAACGTTACGGTACTTCAGCGACATTATGGTCCCACAAATCCGTCAATAAAATTGCGTGTTGTCAGAGACTAAAAATTATTTTAACAGAACCAGAAAAATGCGTTCATTAGCTTATGTGCCATTCTGAATTGCAATACGTTTTTCATCTTTAGATCTGTGGAGTTTTCTAGGACTGTCTGTACTGTACAACATAATGAAAAGCGTCACGTTTTTGAAATCCTGTCATTTTCTCCCATTGCGACGCAGAAGCTGGAAATTTAGCTCGAAGTTTCCTACATTCTTTCTCTGTCATGGTGCAAAAGCATGGCACCCTGCGACGCCATTCTCAGGTTCGGTGAAGCTTCAAACAGCAAGTGCCGACACGTGGAAAAAATAGGCCAGGGTTCAAGCGTTCATGTAAGGTGCATTAATGATGTCACACTGACACCACATTTCAACAAAAATTCTTCACAACGCCACATTGGACGTGTTACTCAATAGGGTGGTAGCCACACCTCTTCTTACCCATGTCTGACACCTTCTCCTGACATTTCTGGGATCTAAATCAGAAATGTGACGTCCAGTGTTGAAATAACGTGGTTTTATTATAAGTGACCAAGGAAAACGTTTCTGACACATCGCAACTCGGAACAGACACAAAAAGGCGTCTGATGGTCTCGCAAATGGTGTGAATGAATGCAGCACTGCACTTGGGGCGTTCTGTTTCACATATTTCGCAGTGAAAACGACCATTTCCAGTTCGATACGCAACAGAATGACTTTGTGGACAACCTTTGATTCGGCTGCCATCCCCCGGACAATTCGACCCTTCTCTAAGGACATCACGGGTTGCAACCATACTGAAACCTCTCTGATACCTTTGGAGAGTAATGAGACCGCAGTTTTTGCCCTGGTATACAGGATGGAAGCACGTGGGTCCATCAAAACAATTCGACAAAATGTGGATGAGTTACAGAGCACAACAGGCTGTTTATGCTTTTTCATCCCTCTTTCTTTCACCCTTTCTGTGGCGTGTCTATGGATTCCGCTGAATTTATACCCACTGGCAGGGTGGCCAGCCAATCCTTTCCATACCCTTCAGGTTCCACACGCAGCCAATAGGCTTTAATACCGAAAGGACTGCTTGTACTACTGGCTCATAGCAATTTATGGATGGGTGTCTCTCTACTGCAACATTTTTAAAGCGCCCAAAAAGGTACCCGGGTGATTTTGAGTGTGTTGTTGAACAAGGACTGTGTTCCATTTCATTCTCATATGTGTCAATGGCGCAACTTCTTGTGCACACACTACAGGAGGGCACAAAAAAGATGAAAAAACATAAACACACTTTCCTGCCTCTGATTATTTTCAAATTTCGCCGAATGGTTTTATATTGTCGCTAGTGTTTCCATCCGATACATCAGTGGAGAAATTACCGTCGTACACTCCAAAGGGGGTGAGACAACGTTCCAAGGAGCTGCAATCCTGTGATGTCTGAGAAAGGTTGAATTTTAAGGGGAGGGAGGAGGGTGTCAGCGGTGTCAAAGATTGTAAAAAAGAAAAGCATCGTCCTTTAGCAAGTCGCACTGGAAACATTGGAAACTGCTTTCTTTGTCTGCGAAAAGTGGAAAGAAAATGACCCAAGGAAAGCAGTGATTTCATTCACGCCATTTAGGAGATCTCGTGAGGCAATTTTGTTTCCATTCTGAGCAGCGATGTATCCCAAACATTTCCCATCGCCAGTCTGTAAAGAAACAGTGTGCTTTCAGTACTGGAAATAATAATTCTGACCCCCATTACCGATGTGTCTGGAGAAGGGGTAAACTTACTAACATGAGGTGACAGAGGAGGTAAGAATCTCGTCTTCTGGTACATTCAGACCAAAAGGAAATACAGCTTCCTCGTTAAATGGTGACCACTTTACCGATGAACTACACAACTGTTACGTCCCCACTTCCCCCCACTATCTCACTCATCCTCGCTACCATTCCACTAATAATGAACACGTAAGATTATTCCCAACGTGAAAAATGAGCTTAGTTGTAGTTTCTTTGTGGAATGGCCTTCCTACATAAATGATAAAAAACATCATGCGAATATGATAGGTCAACTCCAAGCCATTTGAGGAAGTAAGACATCTGTAATTACATTGACAATCATTCTGTCCGCCCCTGGTAGCTCAGTGGTCAGCGAGGCAGACCGTCAATCCTAAGAACCCGGTTCGATTCCCGGCTGGGTCGGAGATTTTCTCCGCTCAGGGACTGGATGTTGTGGTGTTCCAATCATAATTATTTCATCCACATCGACGTGCAAGTCGCCGAAGTCGCGTCAAATCGAAAAACCTGGCGAACGGTCTACCCAACGAGAGGCCCTAGTCACACGACATTTACATATTTTATTTATCATGTCCCGCATGCTTGTCATGGCCCATTTATACTAGCGTCAGGAATAAAAACATTTTCCACAGACAAACCCCCTTGAGCTGCACAGCCTGCTCATCAATGATGCTGTGCTGGCAAACACCGACTTAGCTTAGGGTCACAATACTACATGAATAGGCTAGTGAGTTTTATTCTCATGTCTGTAACTAGGGGTTTAAAGCAGATTTATAAATAATAATGCAGTTCACTCACTGCAACGAGGATACCATAAATTAAGAACAAGGGTGACCCTGCTATTCAGTAAAAACTAAACTCTGCCCGAACAGGCCATGAAGACCTAACGGTGCCCACCGGCCACCCCGTCATCCTCGGCGCACAGCCGTCACTGGATGCTGATATGGAGGGGCACGTGGTCAGGACTTTGCTCTCCCGGTCGGATATCAGTTTAGAACGGAGCCACTTCTTCTCAGTCAAGTAGCTCCTCAGTTTGCCTCACAAGGGCTGAGTGCACCCCGCTTGCCACAGCGCTCGGCAGACCGGATGGTCACCCATCCAAGTGCTAGCCAGGCCTGTCAGCGCTTAATTTCGCTGATTTGACGGGGAGCAGTGTTATACAGCAAACTGACAAGCTCGTTCACTTGAGGTTACTCGCTTTCGTTTTTCACTTTACGTTATCTATAGTAGTTGTACTGTGAACATTGTGAGTAGAGAAACTGAAGAGACATCCTTCTTGTGCAAAACACTATTTCGTAGTCTTGTTTCCACCGAGACATGTTTCAGCACTTTTTGTGCTATCTTCAGTGAGTTACTTATTTTTTTCTGCAAAATTATTGTCACATGTTACTCTCTTGTTGTGGTTACATGAACTTCTGGCACAAAATAAATATATATATATATATATATATATATATATATATATATATATATATATATATATATATATCAGCTGAGGGCATTTACACGTTCTCCTTTACGGTATGTCTAAAGGTTTTGATTTTGTAGTAAATTTGGAAATAAAGTGGATTTATGTATTGGCTTACGAACCTCACATGAAGTTATTGGTGGTTTGTGCTGCTAGTTTTAAATATACTACGCAATATTCAGCTTGTCACCTGCAGAAAACAAAACGTTTTTTATTTTTCTGTTTATTTATGAGAATAAATAGAAATTCAAAAATGGACCATATCCCGTGACTGCCTTCCTAGAGCTGTTTAATTTTCTTCTACACAACCGCCAGCTGTGTATTCATTATCGCACTCTAATCTTGAAACGCAACCCATTATTCCTCAGTATTCCAACTTCTTTCCACATTTCATCCTTCTGATGACTGTCTTAAATTAAATTTTAGTTGTAACTACTGTAAATCTTGCGCAACAAGATATCAGTCGCCACATTAAAGTAACACGCTGGTCGCTTCGGAGTGTTGATATGACAGTCGTTTGGCCGCATAGGGACTTAACTAGAGGGCAGGTCGGAGGAGAAGGTAGTTAAGGGCTGCGGCTACCTGCAGAAAACAGGATTGTGGCACGGGCGGCGAGGAGCGCAAGTGAGGCGGCGTGTTGTTGTAGCCAAGCGTCTGCCGTGTCCCCTTAGCAAGAGTAGTGCCTTGCTCACTGCGGCTTTGACGGGGCCGAATGTTGGTCGCAGCCGTGAACATTGCGTATCCTCTGCTACTGAAGTTGCAAGCAGTTTGTGTCCATTGTGGTGCCGGGTTGGAGTCCGGTCTTACTTTTGCAATTACTGGACGCGGTGGCGCCTGCTGGTTGGTACTCGTTGGTTTCCGACTACGAGTTATCGTCGTTACATCCTTCTCTCGGCGCTTTCTAAGCAAGCATTTGTTAATGGGCGCTGTATTTTACGAGAAATCACGGTGACATAGTGAGAATCCGATTAGTGTGCACGTCACTTGATCTCGCGTGGTGGCTATTTTTACTCCGTATACTGGTTGCTCGTTGTTATGTATATAAATGTGTTATTTATGAAAGTTTTGCCTGGTACTACTTGAGTTCAGTTCTGTTAATGTGTGTGGACTTGTGTATGTCACTATTCCAAAGTGATTGTAGAATCTAATGGTATAGAATGTAAATGTAATTCTTCTGATTTATAAATTGTACTTCATAGTCAGTGAAAATTGTTTAATCTATCTGCCTTATTTCTGAGGCATGTCTATAGTTACCTGTTGGCTACTATCACGAGATCGAGCTGTTTGCTTAAAAAAAAGGGAAAATTTTATGCCTCAGTAGTCAATTCAAAGTTCGCTGCATAACGTTCGTACTTCGCTGCATTTGTATTATGATTAATTTTAATAAATAATTCACGAGTTGTCTCTGTGTTACAGGTTAGGTGATTGTATCTCTTATTAACTTGGTCTAGTTAAAGATGACTGTGAACGATGAGTGAAATTTTTAATGAAGTTTTCTATTACTGTGGTAGCGGCAACCACCGTCCTATGTTAGTAGAGAAGAAGGAATTATCGCTACTGGAGTTGGCCGGCAGCAGTGGTCGAGCGGCTCTAGCCGCTTCACTCTGGAACCGCGCGACCGCTAAGGTCGCAGGTTCGAGTCCTGTCTCGGACATGGATGTGTGTGATGCCCTTGGGTTAGTTAGGTTTAAGTAGTTCTAAGTTCTAGGCGACTGTTGACCTCAGATGTTGTCTCATAGTGCTGAGAGCCCTTTGAACCATTTTTTCTGGCGTTGCCTCTGCCACCGCCTCAATCATCATAAATTTGAACCACATTTGTCAGTCATTTTGGCTGCTTCGAAGGCAATGGCGTTTAGATAATTACTGGCAATAGCCGATAGTTGATAGTTATGACGTATTCATTTGATCATACGTTTTGCTGTTTGATATGTAAATGCATTTTTACTTCATTTAATATTCTTGACTAAAAGGAAGTGATTTTATACGCTGGCCGTTTTGAGGTGCTTGCTATCAATTGTGTTATTGAAACTGAGTCTTTTCAGTTCTGGAGGCAATTTGTTAATATTGTTCTTGGATTTTTCTTTTTAAAAATAAAATAATTATTGCTTTTAGAAACGTCAATAAATTCATTATTGCTCAGTACCTTCCACTCAACACCAGCTCCCTACCGCATTTCACTCATGACGGTTAACAGGTACGTATGTGCCAGTTGGCTATATGGTGTCAGCAGATGTCTTGGGGCGTTTTCCCGAACATAACTAAGGTCAACTCATTTATGTAACTGTTGACATAAATCAGGATGTTTATTTCAACATTCTTGGTGAACAAGTATGGGCATTTTTTTTTACATCTTTGTGATTAATATGCTGTGGACATTCCCTGTACTCTGGACACCGTATTTACAGATTTACACACACATGTCCCCGGTATGAAGAACATTTTGAAACCGTGTCGCATCCCAATTTGCCTACTACACCGCAGTATCTCAGTACCAGAGAAAACGTCTGGAGCCATTTGCCCAAACGAATGGAACGTAACAATCAACATTGAACAGTTTGATTGCTCAACTAGATAAAGCAATGAGTGGCTCTAGCTGGATAAGTATCACGTGAAGATACTTGTGGGCCTCATTTTTTGGTCGAATTTCTCTCATTGTCAAAGCTAGAGATGGTATTAAGCGGTATAAGCATGGCGTTTCCTGGAAATGACTAGTTTTTTTTATCTTGTGTGCTTGTTGTCCACAAAACAATTGTTTGTAGTACGTTACCGTGACCTTTTCTGAAAGCAGGTTGGTTTTACTCAGGATTTCAATACACCATATTATTCCCCATACTTTTGGCTACAAAACCCCATTTTTCAGCAATCTCTGTTCAATGCGACGGGCTTGCCCCACGTCACTAGATGGGCCTGCATGCCAACATAGTGCAGTCAGCTGCTCGACGTCGGAGCCAACGTCTCACTGCATCTGTAAGCTCACAATCAGCGTCTTAACGTGCAAGCAATTCGTTGTAGATGGTCCTTCCTTGCTTTGTATGGCGTCCCGTTAGGCTGCGTGGAACCTAGCAGGTACATAACTTGGAGCACTCCAGCTAGAGGACAAATGTGTCAGCACTACCAACACTGATATTCAGTTGTGCAGGGAGGAATTAGACCGTGATCCGTCGATAACATAGAACGAGAGTGTCCGCACGTTCCAACATTGCAGCTGTGTGAGGTCAGCCTGCACGTGGGAGATTCAAATCGTTCAAATGGCTCTAAGGACTATGGGACTTAACATCTGAGGTCATCAGTCGCCTAGACTTAGAACTACACATCCATGCCCGAGACAAGATTCGAACCTGCGACCGTAGCAGCAACGCGGTTCCAGACTGAAGCGCCTAGAACCGCTCGGCCACAGTTGCCGGCTATGTGGGACACAGGGCAGGTTTGCGCTACCTTATTGCCATGGTGGCAGGCGTCTCGTCCAGCGACCCGCCTTGCTTTCGTTTACTGCCAGACATTCTGTAAAGGTTTATGAATATATTCGGTACCTGGTTTCCCGCTTGAAGCAGCCCAATCACATCTCTATTCTTGGAAAGCACCTTACTCACTGACGCCATTTTGAAGGCTACTTAGCACTTTATGGAACTATATGGGTTGGAGCGGGGATATTACACGGTGTCCCACAAGAAATTCTGAAGTTTTTCAACAGAGACAGGCCGAGAAGAAAATATGTATACAATACTCACTGAACGTCCCTCGTAAAATGATCTACGTGCGATGAATGTCAAACAAAATCAGTTTAACTAAAATTAAAACGGGTTCACGGCGACCATATGCCCCGGAGCGGCCTCTTACTTTCACCGTACCGCACACCTTGCACCCTTTGTTCTCTCTGCAGATAGCGGCCCCGCTGGCCGCACCCCGCGCCGGCCCCTTGTGGCTACGCGCTGGGCGATAAATTCCGCGGTGACGGAGAGAAATCGCCCCCTCTCGCCATTCACAACTCGTTATCTCCTGTGTGGCTTGTGGCGAGGTGGCTCGCAGCCCAAGGAAAACTGTTATCTCGGCCGAACAGAGAACCGCGAAATCGCCGCCGCAGTTGAATCTCACACATGTCCGAACGCTCTATCTGACCATCGTTGCGAGCACTGCATTGATCAACCTCTGCCAACGAACCCTCAGTGATTAATCAGCTCAAGTTGATTTCTAGCAACTTGCCCTGTGTTGCTTTATTGCCTGTGAACATGTGAGAGGAGTGCGATAACCTCTGTGTACTATATGCGTGGAGTCAATGCTTACACAGAGGGGTAACAAGAAACACGAACCCTCTGACGTGATAGAATGCAACTTTTATTCTCCATCAGAGACGTTGTTTCAGTGTATGTTGTGCCTCGCGGAGTGGCCGCGCGGCTTAAGGCGCCATGTCACGGATTGCGCCGACTCTCCCGCCGGAGGCTCTAATCCTCCCTCGGGCATTTGTGTATGTGTTGTTCTTAGCATAAGTTAGTTTTAGTAGTGTGTAAGTCTAGGGACCGAAGACCTCAGGAGTTTGTTCCCTTAGGAATTCACAAAAACACAGTCATTCAATGTATGTTGTGTTCAGATTACCATCATATGAAGGAGCAGTATTTGCATCGAGGTTCCACTGCTGACCGTCATTCTGTCGTATGACTCAGTTGCATTAATATGTTACTCTCAGTTACAATAACATGATGTACAGACCACCTTCGCTTCCAACGACTGTTTGGGTCTCAAAGTAATTTGTAATCTTAGTTAATCCCACAGTTCCTTCTTTTCCTTTGCGATGTGTCGTAGATAATTTATTCTAGTTGTCGCCAGAGGACGTGTAACGATATGTAATCTGTGGATAAATGTCTCGTTGGGCTTCCTGTCTCGTTAGATCTGTATGTAACCTCAAGTTTACGTTTACATATTTCAAGCGGTATAAAATCCATGAAACAATTATTCAGTACTGTCGAAGAGAGAAACTATGCTTTGATATATAAGTCCTGTTAACAGCACGCAGCACAAAAACGTCTACACCCTTATGATGACTATAGCAGTGATACTTTTAAACTTGAGAGATAATGAAGTTGCGCATCTTCAGCAAATTTGTCAGTCGAAGAACTCAGGTCGATACTGTTGTCGACTGGAGTCTCATGAACTGTGCTTTCCATTTGATCACAAAAGAGGATGTTCAATAGATGTCCAACACCGTGTTATCAGGTGATCGCGCTTGTCGTAGGACTGAACCATAAAAACAAAACTGTAGTTGGATAGTGCTGAAAGGGTTTACTAGTATGTGATTGAAAGGACGTCGTGGGTAACCGAAACTGAAATAATCAGCCTGAGATCATCTTTCGGATAGATGCCGCGCTGAGGGGCCTTTCCGTCTTGTCTTTGTAATCTCTTGTGAGCACCCTATCTCAACTAACAGAATTTCGGTGGTTTTTGAGGAATATTTTCTGATTATTTTGATATGAGACACCAGCGGTTTCCCATGGTATGTTACAGAGTATTAACGTAATTACGATTGGTGCAGTTTGTTACCTCGATTACTTTTCACTGCGTAAAATTAAGTTACTACAGTGATGAAGACTACAATATTCAATTATAAAAGTGTACAGCTCTAAACTCTATGTCACAGCCCTCAGAGAGAAACAAGAGTACTTTGTTGTGTTTGTCGTCACTGCGATGAACAGCCTTCTTTTGCATTTAATGAACCCACTTACAAAGTGCACATCGATTAATCTGTCCGTACTTCTGTATATCACTATTAACAGAACCGAGCAGTGCTATACCCAAGCTTGAGAGCAAAGAGAAATGTGGGAATTACTGTTGTGAACAGCAGGTGCTGTGTGTGAATATAACAAATATATTTGTAAAATAAGACACATTGTGCATTTCGAGTTTGCGCTGCTGTACAGATATTTTCACCACAAAGTAGACGCAAAAATAATGGGTAAGAAATTAAACTAGTTGCACTTTCCAGAAGGTGGGTGTGCTGTGAACACGACCTGTTGCTTGTTAGGTGGTCTGTGGGTTTGCAGGTTAGACTGAAGCTGAATCTGTCGCCCAGGATTGCCTCCTTGAAGCTAACACGCTACTTAGTATTTATTCAAAAAATATATAAATGTGTAAAACTGGTCAGGACACATCACCGTTGAGATTATAAAACAATTTAGAATGCATTTACATAATTAAAATAGAATAATGATAAGAAAATGATTGCTTGCTGAAGTCGCCACAAGGATAATGCTAGACAATTACGACCGAAATGGTGCCCAGACAGTTGCAGGACACAAATTACATTTTTCAACAGTGATCTCCAAACTATACAATTACGCAAATGAGTATCAACCCGAACAGAGCACACAACAGGTTAACGAATGAAGAAAGAATCATGAGAAACTCCACCAGGCAAGTAAACTGCAATGAGTTAACTCGATAACGAAACAAAACTTGAGTGGTTACGGAAAAAAGTCCTCTTTCAAGCAGGAATTGGTCCAGAGGTATATGCGCAGTGCACGAGGTGGATAGATTAAGTTATGAAGACTAAAATTAGAAACCAGAGTTGAAGTCCTGGTCGCGTATGCCTTGTCCTCCTGTAATATCGTGGCATCTTCTGTGTGAGCGGTCCAATGCTGTTGCTCGCACGGCTGCACGAAGACTGACGCCTTCTTACCAAAATCATTAGTTTTACAGACAAAAGTGTTGCATCCTTGAGCCCCTGGTTCTCGATGTACGACTACAGCTTCAGTTTTCCTACAGTCCACGTCTCACTACTATACAATGCTGCGTTCCAAACGTAAATTCTCAAAACTTTTTCCTCAGATTAAAGCCGATGTTTGATACTAGCAGTCTTCTCTTGGCCAGGAAGATCTTCTTGGCCAGTGCTTGGAGTCCTCTTTACTTTGTCCACCACATGTTATTTTGTTTCCAAGCCAGCAGAAGTCCTTAACTTCGTTTACTTCGTGGTCCCCAGTTTTTATAGTAGCTCTAATGCTGCTATTCCTCGTTAGTATCGTCTTTCTTCCGTTTACTCTCAATCCATATTCTGTATTCAATAGACTGCTCATTCCCTTCGACCCAATCTGTAACCTATCTTCATTTTCATTGGGGACAGCTATGTCATCAGCGATATCGCGCTAAAATATAATCCCACTACCTGATAATTCTGTCATTGCGTATTCTTTGTCTATACTGAACAAGTGTTAACGTAAGACTACATTCCTTACCTTACACTCTTCTTAATCTGAGCACTTCCAGCTTCGTCTCCATTATTACTGTTCCTTTATGATTTTTGTACATATTGTATATCATCCATCTTTCTATATAACCTACTGGAATATATCTGATAATTACGAACACACTGCATTTTTACATTTTCGAACGCTTTTTCTAGGTCTACAAATCTTATGAAAGGGTCCTGATTTTTCTTGAGTCTTGTTTCCGTTACATAGATCAACACTGATTTTCCATTTTTTGGTTATGACACATGTGTTATATTAAATTTGTTCGGCTGAATTCAACAATATCAGTGTTTTTGTCTTATCACATTAAGTTTATTACAATTTTAGTATCCGTAACGAAAATAACATTAATACGCAATATTTCCAGTGAAACAGAAGTACAAATATTCATTTGAAAGTAAACAGTCAATTCGAAGTAAATTTTTCATTATTATGCCTTTGCAGGTAAGTGTTATGTAGGACATACCAGCAGATGTTACCACTCTTCATTGCTGCAGTGTTGTGAAGCAGGTACAAGCACTCCAGTGCTGAGCAAGAGTATCTAGAGAAATGTTTCAGTGGATTACATTGTTTCGGTTTATTTGTTGAGCTGTAACCATGCAAAGGGGAAACTGTCTGAACAAAGCAGATGTATTTTGTTATAATTGTGGACTTTGAATGATCGTCGCACAAAGGCGTAACATAACATCATATGTCTAATATGTGTGTTTTGATTATTTTGGAGTGAAACTGGGGTATCACGATAAATCATTGGTCCCTGATAGAGTGTTTAGTGTTCGTGTTGGGGAAATACGAAAATGGTCAAAGGCAAAATTAAAGTCCCTGGGTTTTTACGTTCCAATGGTGGGGCCTTCAACGAAGAACGACTACTGTTATAACCAGTAATAACACAATAAATAAAAAGTTCTGTCACCAAGCGTTATGTTTGAGGATGAATACTTTATGAAAATTATATAGATTGATGGTGCTTTTGCCAATGTCCAGGAAGTGCAAGTGAAATGTGGATTTCCAGCGGAAATCTTAAGTCCCTTGACCAACTAAGCCTAGAGAACGTGAAAGTACAAGTTCCAGTATAGCAGTCGGAATAAAAGTCCACAGCGCAGCCACACCAACATCGAGCAGTCGGTACATCAGTTCAAGAGACGAAACAGTCCACCGCAGCGAACAACCTCCGAGTTGTGGAGTAAAACATAGAACGATGAGAACTGGCTTGTAGACGTCAGTAGCGGCGTGAAGTAAGGATGCATAGTAAATGGAGCCGGCAGCTGGGGTCGCTGTATATTCTGGGCGGCCAGTCGCTGATTGTTATGGGTGGCAATCGCTGTGGTTTGAAGCGCGCGCTCGAAGGCGCCCAGCGATGCTGGCAGCGGCCGCGTAAGGAGAGGTGTGGCCAACGATGCGTTTCACGGCCGCGCGTAATGGAGAGCGCCGCTTCTCGCTGCGGAGCTTTAGTAGTGATGGATATCACAACATCGAAGACTATTACTTCCGCATTTGCAACGTAAAAGTCCTTCAGTATTAAAATATTTAAAAAAGGAATGATTTATCTTGGCATAGGATCTGCCAGAAGAACTGTACCACATGGTTATGGTGTTCCTGTACATATACCCCTCCTAAGAATCTTCAGATGCTACGTTCCGAATCAAGCTGCAAATCAGACGAGCCTCCTGGAAATTTTGGTTGGGAGGTGTACAAGACAAATCTCAACTTTACACACACGTTGAGCTAAACAGTTCGGTCAGAGATTGAAATCGCCTAGAGGATGCTTCAGAACTGTCTTCGAGGCTGAAAGAAACGAATTTAGTAGTTCCACGCTGTACATATTGGCAAAAATCTGCAGCAAGCTGACGTCTGCCCATACTGGCCGTACGAAAATTGCGCATAATGAATTTACAGGGTGTTTCAAAAATGACCGGTATATTTGAAACGGCAATAAAAACTAAACGAGCAGCGATAGAAATACACCGTTTGTTGCAATATGCTTGGGACAACAGTACATTTTCAGGCGGACAAACTTTCGAAATTACAGTAGTTACAATTTTCAACAACAGATGGCGCTGCAAGTGATGTGAAAGATATAGAAGACAACGCAGTCTGTGGGTGCGCCATTCTGTATGTCGTCTTTCTGCTGTAAGCGTGTGCTGTTCACAACGTGCAAGTGTGCTGTAGACAACATGGTTTATTCCTTAGAACAGAGGATTTTTCTGGTGTTGGAATTCCACCGCCTAGAACACAGTGTTGTTGCAACAAGACGAAGTTTTCAACGGAGGTTTAATGTAACCAAAGGACCGAAAAGCGATACAATAAAGCAACTGTTTGAAAAATTTCAACGGACTGGGAACGTGACGGATGAACGTGCTGGAAAGGTAGGGCGACCGCGTACGGCAACCACAGAGGGCAACGCGCAGCTAGTGCAGCAGGTGATCCAACAGCGGCCTTGGGTTTCCATTCGCCGTGTTGCAGCTGCGGTCCAAATGACGCCAACGTCCACGTATCGTCTCATGCGCCAGAGTTTACACCTCTATCCAAACAAAATTCAAACGCGACAACCCCTCAGCGCCGCTACCATTGCTGCACGAGAGACATTCGCTAACGATATAGTGCACAGGATTGATGACGGCGATATGCATGTGGGCAGCATTTGGTTTACTGACGAAGCTTATTTTTACCTGGACGGCTTCGTCAATAAACAGAACTGGCGCATATGGGGAACCGAAAAGCCCCATGTTGCAGTCCCATCGTCCCTGCATCCTCAAAAAGTACTGGTCTGGGCCGCCATTTCTTCCAAAGGAATCATTGGCCCATTTTTCAGATCCGAAACGATTACTGCATCACGCTATCTGGACATTCTTCGTGAATTTGTGGTGGTACAAACTGCCTTAGACGACACTGCGAACACCTCGTGATTTATGCAAGATGGTGCCCACCACATCGCACGGCCGACGTCTTTAACTTCCTGAATGAATATTTCGATGATCGTGTGAATGCTTTGGGCTATCCGAAACATACAGGAGTTGGCGTGAATTGGCCTCCCTATTCGCCAGACATGAACCCCTGTGACTTCTTTCTGTGGGGACACTTGAAAGACCAGGTGTACCGCCAGAATCCAGAAACAATTGAACAGCTGAAGCAGTACATCTCATCTGCATGTGAAAACATTCCGCCAGACACGTTGTCAAAGGTTTCGGGTAATTTCATTCAGAGACTACGCCATATTATTGTTACGCATGGTGGCTATGTGGAAAATATCGTACTATAGAGTTTCCCAGACCGCAGCGCCATCTGTTGTTGAAAATTGTAAGTACTGTAATTTCGAAAGTTTGTCTGCCTGAAAATGTACTGTTGTCCCAAGCACATTGCAACAAACGGTGTATTTCTATCGCTGCTCGTTTAGTTTTTATTGCCGTTTCAAATATACCGGTCATTTTTGAAACACCCTGTAGGTAACATTCATCCTTACCAAATTGTCACTTACCCATTTGATTATTTGTAAATCTCAATCTACCCCAAAGAATACTTGGTAAATGTTATCGTTTCAACATTGGATATGTTTTACCAAACACTTACTGTAAATCAACGTCGCCAAGACTAGGGAAAATTGGGAGTTGCATGTCAAATCCGTGCAACAGTTGCAAGGAATATGTCTTGTCTTGGCAATGCGTTTTTCAGTTGTTTGCGATTTTAGACTCAAATCCTCAGCGAGCCATTTAGTCCGTCGTAGAAACGACAAAAGACTCCAACATTTAAAAAAGAATTTACTATGTATTTTCTGGTCACATTAAAATAATTGTATTAATTTATTAACCACATCTAAATCTGTTGCTTAGCAGCCAAAACACCGATGTAACTAAATGTGCTCTATTTAAGTTACTAATAAGCTTAGCTGTTATCCTCGTTCCTGCAATACGCATACAAGTGTAGTATTATGTTACCCGTCACTTCAGATTTTTTTTGTATGCATCATTGTCTCTGTTAGTCGAAGTGAGTGACCTTTGTATGTGTGCGTCACTTATACAAATAGATACAGATTTCACTCAGGTGTTCCTTCAGTATATGGACTGTACGGCTGGTCCCGGTGGAGGTTCGAGTCCTCCCTCGGGCAGGGGTGTGTGTTCCTGCCCTTAGGATAATTTAGGTTAAGTAGTGTGTAAGCTTAGGGACTGATGACCTTAACAGTTAAGTCCCATAAGACTTCACACACACACCTTCAGTATGCATAGTGACATCAACCTACAGACTGGAAGATGGTATCTCTGTTCATAGTTAAGTTTGCTTCCGTGTCCAACATTACGCAATATATTATTATCTGCTCGCTGTCCCACCATTGGAGTCTTCTTTCCGTTACGACGGGGCGGAAAATAAGTGCGGTTGAAGAGCTCCCACGAATGTGCAAATACAAATGTTCATTATAAAATGTTTGTGCAAACTTTTGCTTTCACGTAAGTCTCAGGGGATGATTTCCACACTTGGTGCATTAGTACACTGTTTCACACCCGCGCATTAGTTATAGTTTTTGACTTAATATTCACACAGACATGGCTACAGTTTATGACAGGGAACAAAAATTAGGCCATTATTATAGCAAAATCATTTTTCACGACACAGTTCAATCACCATTTATTGGCGTCGTCCTTTTCTTTCACACAATGAAATTAGCAGTAGTGAGACGGTTTACAGTTTTACTTTAATAATAATTTGACTCCGAGCCTCCAATAGCAGACCCGCAAGACCAACTGTCCTCTTTGTTCTAACTGTTTTGTCGCCAAACCACAGATCGCCACATGTTCATTTACGCCGATGTGTATCTCGTAATTGGTACTCAAATAATCGTAGCACTTCAAGTTCACCAAATATATGCGTGCACATTTGCACTATTAAACAATACGCTTTGACGAAGTAAATCGGCGCGAAAAATTCTTACTCAAACGACCACATGGGCCACCCACCGGCCGACTCCCCCACCCACACGCTTACCGACTGCCGAACGACTGACCACTGGCCAAGATGGCCGCTCGCTTATATAGGCTCGGAAGTCTACCCCCCCCCCCCCCCCCCCCTGGTTATCCAAGTATCAATCTCACCAGTTAAGGTTACAAATTTTGACACATAAATCCCTCAACAGAAAGAAATACACCATCGGAACCACGCTAAAAAGTACATCTTACTTACTATGTTACATTAATTTCAGGGACTGTTCTGTCGCCAGTAAATCATGTTTTAATTTTTGCAAAATTTCGCCACTTAAAGCAGATTGGTTTGTTTACATCTGTGCTGCAAGTTTTTAACGTAGAACTGCTTATAGTACTATTTTTAGACGTAATCTATAGCGATCTGCACATCGCTCTGCTCGAATCTTCATACCTATAATAATTAATTAATTATGGAGGATAAATGTAAATAATAATTTGCAAACAATGAAAACTATTGCAAATTAAGTGTATAGTACGACTTGTTTAAAATATGTGTGATGCCACCCAAAATATTATATAGTGCCGTTCTTTACATCATGAATTTTCTATTGAATTTTATAAACAATTTCTCATCAATCTTTGTTTATTGCACTTTAAGAGCTTAATAATGACTACGGCACTCAATCCGCTATGACGAGATGTTTTAATGAGCGCTCGTTCATTTCTGTACGTTGTTGTTTACTACTTTTATTAATATTTTCAGTATTCGTGATATTAAGCAATTTTTAAGTTACTATAATTTTTGCGTCTCGTGACTTAAAATAAAGATCGATCTTTGAGAAGGTGGATATTGTTGGACACAACCCACTGCCACATCGCTCTTCACCGTTACATAGTTTTCGCGTAATGCGCGAAAAACTAAAAACCCCAAGCTGCGGGCTACGTGGCCGCTCGGCTGCGGAGGCATCCCGCCGACACGTTGCAAATCTCGCGCGGACGCGCCACACGCCTCCGTGAAGGGCGCACCATGTTGCGCGCTCGCTCTGCACAAAGCAATCCTTGCATACTAGACCTATTCATCTAGTAACGGGGGTTTGCACCGCCACACCGTGGAGCGTAAATCGTGCCCTGTGGAGTACAGTCGCTTGCTATTATTGCATTACCTTTCCTCACATCCTCACAGCTCGAAAATGCCTTATGTTCAATGCACACTTGCGACTACTAACCTGAGCTCGCAGCATCGTTTCCTCGCTCGATTAAGGATCATACGTGAAACAACGGAGGCACGCACACTACGGCAGTTAAGCTGCAAAATCACTGTGAGCAGGCACCGACAGAACTATGCTGGCGAACAAGTGCTGCGTCGAAGCCATCTCACCCATCGCTGCGAAGTAGCAGTCGTTGTGGGAGAACCGGACGGTGTAGACGTGTTCACAGCCCTAGCAAAAGCTGTCGTCAGTCTGCCAGGCATTCAGGCGGTCCTGCTGTGGAACTGTTTACTGAATAGGTGCAGAAATATTTTTAAGCGTGAGTATCAGTGAAGATACCCACGCGTGACGTTCAATAAGTAACGCAACACTTTTTTCGCAACCAATTTAAGTTGAAAAAATGCGGAATTTTTTTGAGTGACGTCGTGGAATATTCCCGCTTCAGTCCCAATTATTTCATGATGTCGGGATAGGTAGTGGCTTCTGTAGCGGAGATAGGTTCCTAGGTGAAAGCTGTCCGTGAGTTTAGTTTGTCGGAAACGCTAAAGACCGTCTCACACGGAGCAGGATTCGCTGTAAGCTTCCTTGCTGGCTCGCGCGACGGCTACCTTGCGGGCTCCATCGTCTGCTAGCGGGCTACTTTGCTGGGAACCTTATAAGATTTCCAGGATAGGTCCGGTGCTATTTTTCTTGTAAGGTTCCCTGCGTGCTACCTGCGTTGGCCAATCATGAGACGTTTCGTTTGTGACGTCAGACGCGGAAAGCTTTTCTGCTGTTGTGTGGTACTGTAGGAAGTTCTTATAATTATTAAATAATGGCACCGCAGTGGTCCTAGGAAGCGATTGAAGCATTGATATGCATTTATATGGAAGAATAGTGACTGTACGTCGTGAAAAGCACGAACTATTATAATAAAACATACAAAGAAGTTCTTCAAATACCAATACATCCATTCGTATAAAATTTGGTAATGATGTACGGTCTTCTATCCTATAAAATAAAGTCGTATATAACAGTCATTGTTGGTATATTTATAAAGTCAAA
This sequence comes from Schistocerca americana, assembly GCF_021461395.2. Lineage (NCBI taxonomy): Eukaryota > Metazoa > Arthropoda > Insecta > Orthoptera > Acrididae > Schistocerca > Schistocerca americana. The sequence continues at coordinate 290,248,010 of NC_060123.1, read as the reverse complement.
CAGTAATGAAATGGTGATACTTTTCAAACAAAAGTAGGTGTTATGCGAACTAACGTCAACTCTTTATGAAGCATGGAGAGCACACCTTTTCCAGCGTTTCTCCTCTTCATCCAGTTTTTCTTCCATCCTTTCTTTCTTCTACTCTCATTAGCATGCATTTCTGCACCGTTTAGCACCAAAAGAGCTAATAACGCCTGTTTGCTCTGAACATCTGTACCTGAAGCAGCCATCTTCGTTCGATACAACATGCAACCGATCACAACACAACTAGCTGCCGATCTCGCACCGTGGGAGAGCTTCGGCGTGGAAGATAGCCGGCTCCTTTGCCTGCAAGCCGGCAGGCATGCACGCCATCTCGCAAACTTGCGGCGAACCTTGCTCCGTGTGAGACGGGCTTAGCGTCTCTGATGATAGTAGGCACTTGCAGAATGTCTACAGAGAGCTGGTATGGAACAAAAGCTCGGCGAGTCGTTGGACGAGATGTCTGTCATCGTCGCAACAAGGTCGGACAAACCTGTACGATATCTCACCTGCCAGCCGGCCGCATACGGCTGTGACACCTGCAGAGTTGGAACGTGCGGACACTCTCATTCGGGGTGATCGACATATCACAGTCAAACACCTCGCTTCTTAAATGGACATCTCTTTTGGTACTGCTGATATACTCGTCCACCAGTTTGAGTACTAAAAGGTATGTCCCCGTCGGGACTGTCGCCGCCTAATAGAAGACCATAAAGATCAACCGAGGACCATCTGTGCGGAACTGCTTGCGCGTTACGAGGCTGACCTTGACCATTTCTTGTCGAACATCCTTCACAGGCGATGAAACATGAATTCATCAGTTCGAATGGAAACCAAAGCAGCAGTTCATGGAGTGGAGCCATACGCTTGTGCTCTGAAGAAAAAGTCCTCCTGTCGGTAAAATCATCGCGACGGTTTTTTGGGATTCTAAAGAGGGTATTCTGTTCGATGTACTCCGTTATGGTTCTGTGATGAACTCTGAAGTGTATTGTGTTCCCCTAGGAAATTGAAGAAACGTCAGCGTGTTTGTAGCCACAAAAAAGATACGTAACTTTATCTTCTTCACGACAACACAAGCCCTCCTACACTACTAGCTATTAAAATTGCTACACCACGAAGATGTGCTACAGACGCGAAATTTAACCGACAGGAAGAACATCCTGTGATATGCAAATGATTATCTTTTCAGAGCATTCACACGAGGTGGCGACACCTACAACGTGCTGACATGAGGAAAGTTTCCAACCGATATCTCGTACACAAACAGCAGTTGACTGGCGTTGCCTGGTGAAACGTTGTTGTGATGCCTCGTGTAAGGAGGAGAAATGCGTACCATCACGTTTCCGACTTTGATAAAGGTCGGATTATAGCCTATCGCGATTTCGGTTTATCATATCGCGACATTGCTGCTCGCGTTTTCGAGATCCAACGACTGTTAGCAGAATATGGAATCGGTGGGTTCAGGAGGGTAATACGGAACGCCGTGCTGGATCCCGACGGCCTCGTATCACTAGCAGCCGAGATGACAAGCATTTTATCCTCATGGCTGTAACGGATGATGCAACCACGTCTCGATCCCTGAGTCAACAGATGGGGACGTTTGCCAGACAACAACCACCTTCACGAACAGTTCGACATTGTTTGTAGCACCATGGACTATCAGCTCGGAGACCATGGCTGCGGTTACCCTTGACGCTGCATCACAGACGGGAGCGCCTGCGATGGTATACTCAACGACGAACCTGGGTGCACGAATGGCAAACCGTCATTTTTTCAGATGAATCCAGGTTCTGTTTACAGTATCATGATGGTCGCATCCATGTTTGGCGACATCGCGGTGAACGCACATTGGAAGCGTGTATTCGTCATGGCCATACTTGCGTAACACCCGGCGTGATGGTATGGGGTGCCATTGGTTACACGTATCGGTCACCTCTTGTTCGCATTGACGGCACTTTGATCAGTGGACGTTCCATTTCAGATGTGTTATGACCCGTGTCTCTAACCTTCATTCGATCCCTGAGAAATCCTACATTTCAGCAGGATAATGCACGACCGCATGTTGCAGGTCCTGTGCTGGCCTTTCTGGATACAGAAAATGTTCGACTGCTGCCCTGGCCAGCACATTCTCCAGGTCTCTCACCAATTGAAGACGTGTGGTCAATGGTGGCCGAGCAACTGGCTCGTTGCCGGCCTTTGTGGCCGTGCGGTTCTAGGCGCTGCAGTCTGGTACCGCGAGACCGCCACGGTCGCAGGTTCGAATCCTACCTCGGGCATGGATGTGTGTGATGTCCTTAGGTTAGTTAGGTTTAACTAGTTCTAAGTTCTAGGGGACTCATGACCTCAGAAGTTGAGTCCCATAGTGCTCAGAGCCATTAGAACCATTTGAACTGGCTCGTCACAATACGCCAGTCACTAGTCATGAATAACTGTGGTATCGTGTTGGAGCTGCATGGCCAGCTGTATCTCTACACGCCATCCAAGCTCAGTTTCACTCAATGCCCAGGCGTATCTAGGCCGTTATTACGGCCAGAGGTGGTTGTTCTGGGTACTGATTTCACAGGATCTATGCACCCAAATTGCTTGAAAATGTAATCACATGTCAGTTCTAGCATATTTGTCCAATGAATACCCGTTTATCATCTGCATTTCTTCTTTGTGTAGTAATTTTTAAGGGCCAGTAGTGTATAAGTCTACACAGCCGACCAGGAGCTCATAAAACTTCACTGGACTGTTCTGCCTCATCCTCCATACATCCAGGATCTTGTACATTCCGTCTTCCACTTGTCTGGTCCAGTGAAGGATGCTCTTCGTGGGATATAGTCCGGGGATGATGGGAAAGTTATTGATGCAGCGAGACGTTGATTCCTTCATCGATCAGTAGAGTGGTACCATGTGGGCATACGGGCCCTACCAGTAAGGAGGAGTAAGACTGTCGCACTAAAAAATGGGGGTTCGTAACCAAAAGAGTGGGGAATATTTTGGTGTATAGGAATCCTAAATAAAACCATCGCACTTCCAGAAATAAAAAAATGTTTTGCGTTACTTATTGAATTCCTCTCTCAATTATGGACTCACGTATCTTTGTATATAGATATTTCACTCCCCTGCCTCAACTATACGAGGAACGGTGCGGTTTCCACCTTTCGGTAGAGGAGAAGCAGCGCTCAGTGTTGGCTACTCTGTTGTTTACAACATGTCTGCCACTATCATAAAAACTGCATACCACCAATGCGTCAGACGGCAGGACACTCAGGGGTCCATTAGCTTCTAACGCAATAAGTGAACGTGAGCAGTATTATGGAATGGCCATTATCAAGAACAGAATGATGCAGAAAGTACGAAGAAAGCAGCATGGACCACATATTTCCACAAACTCTGAAATGACAATAAACCAATACACTCACTTTGCCCACCCGGTCTTGAGTCATGGTATAAATTCCGAAAGACTTAAGTTTCAGGAGCGTGTTTAAAACACAAGTATTCCATTCCTCAAGCTGTTGTGGAAACCATCAAAGCAACTAGCTCACCTCGGCCCTGTCTGAATGGGTCTAAATGTGTGCACTCAGGATCCCGAGACATATTCAATAATACAATTTGATCACGAATTCCCAAGTAAATATTTGTGGGGTTAAATGTCCTGAAATGGAGAGTCAGTGATGCTATATTATCATTCAATGATAGAAACAAGAGAAGAATAATAGTGCCATTATACATCAGCATAAACACTGGCTGGCATAATGTAAAGAGAGAAGAATTTTTAAATTTCGATTTGCCAGATCACAGCGTGCAGCCGATCTCAACATCAAATAAGAACGGTCAGGCCCAAGGAAGATGCTTTTACAGAAAGAGGGAGACAAGGAAGACATTCTTGACTATGTTGCTCGTTGTTTCTGAGCTTTCATTAAAAACACACAGTTTTAATATTTTCAGTTTTAAACTCGATTTTCTGAGAATGATGTTTCCTACAGTTAATGTTTCTGTGTTTGAGAAACGTCATAGCTACATGAAACTTTATGATCTGTTTTATTTGCTTTATTATAAGGTACTACACCTACAGATGAACAGTCATGTCAGTTATCTGAAGGGTTTGAAGTTAGGTATTTGCATGCACAAATATTTCATGTAAAAAATGTATATTTTTAATAAACCGATATCTTTCGTTCCTTTGCATTTCATTTCATAATTATTCTTCAGTCAACAGAAATAACCAATAAAAAACTTAGAGTATTATCTTCACTGGTTCTAAAGACGGAGGTACAGAACCTAGCTTATTAAACATTCTCAACATAGGCCTTCCGAGCACCATTTGAATCGATGACCAGGGCACAGCCACTGCTGTCAGTAGCCGCGAACTAGTTTCGGTTACAAAACTGCAAAAAAAAATACGTATGTCAGTCCAGAATGAGATTTTCACTCTGCAGCGGAGTGTGATCTGATATGAAACTTGCTGGCAGATTAAAACTGTGTGCCAGACCGAGACTCGAACTCGGGACCCTTGCCTTTCTTTCGCGGGCAAGTGATCTACCAACTGAGCTACCCAAACACGGCTCACGACCCGTCCTCACAGCTTCAATTCTACCAGTACGTCGTCTCCTACCTTCCAAAGTTCACAGAAGCTCTTCTGCGAACCCTGCAGAACTAGCACTCCTGAAAGAAAGGATACTGCGTAGACATGGCTTAGCGACAGCCAGGGGGATGTTTCTAGAATGCGATTCTCACTCTGCAGCGGAGTGTGCGCTGATATGAAACTTCCTGGCACATTAAAACTGTGTGCAGGACTGCGACTCGAAACCGGGACCTTTGCCTTTCGCAGCCAACAGCACTTGCCCGCGAAAGACAAATGTCCCGAGTTCGAGTCTCGGCCCAGCACACAGTTTTAATCTGCCAGGAAGTTCCATGTGTCAGTGTTTCCTGGAAATTCAGTTCTCTATGAGGGTGATTCCAAAACCACCTGTTTCTTTTATTAGTGTATTCACAAACCAAATAAACAGCGCTTGCTTTCTTCTGCCTTTGTCCATAGAGTTTATCTTCCAATCAACTACATCACTGCCATATTACGCTGTGTGTGTGCAGTGAAGCAATTGCTGACGCTGCTACTACGAGCGGCAGCTACTAGCTTGGAACTGCGCCGGGCGAGGACTACACTACAGCTGCGACATTAACGTTATCAGCAGAATAACAAAGCGTCAAGCGCCCCATACACGAAAACGTTGAACAGCCAGCGAACAATACAGCTTCTGATATTATTCAGTATAGTTAAGATAGACAATGAAACAATCTCTATATGTTAAAGGCAGTGCCCTGACTGGCTGACTCATAGTCGCCCAATTGTGAGTTAACGAGCATTTCGCTCTCATTTAAGTATATGGCCGAAAGAGTCAGCCTTCAGGAATTGTGAAACGAACCCTGTCGTCCAGGACCGGATGCGACAAAGGGCGCAGATTCACCACGAGATGGGGAAACTCACAGGCGTCTATTGTCTATTGTCTATTGAGGCCTAAGCGCTGTAGTGTGCGAGTGAGACAGACGAGAACCTACGTCATAGGGAAACCCCGTAGAAGGCTTTTGTAGCCAAGGAGACGTAGCAGTGTTAAATACGGCGGACGTAAATCGGCCATAAGGGGAAACACTTATTAAAACTATTTAATTCTGTAGTAGTACAGGAATTAAACAGCAGTTACTTTAATCTACAGTCCTTCATAAATTTTAACGGTGATCCCAATAAAACTTGAATATTGATCATATCTATAATAGTTTAGGATTTACTGTTAAAGTGAAATTAACAAGTTTTCTACCAAAGACCTGAATGCTAAAATCTGAACACTTTGGTCAATCTTAACGACCGACATTTCATGTAGAATCGTATCATTGAAATAACAAATGTTGTAAATATAAACTCTGTCACTTTATTTTTTAATAGATATAATAAAGTTAAATTATCAGTATTTTCAGTTAAGCATCAGATCATCATTTCCTCCACACAAAACACATTGAACAATGACAACATTGCATTAGGTAAAAGAATATTTGTTTTACGGTTTAGCGCGTAATAGTGACTTTCGTTCTTCATTTATTTATCAGAAAGCGCATTGGTTCAAGGCTACTGGCCATGACATTCAAAATTAAGAAGGAAATTGTATTCGGTCTATGTAAAATAATTTAATAATCGATATTATTGTTACTTTATTTAGAACCTGAAAGTGGTCAAGCTTTGATTGTTTAAACATGTTAAAATGTAAAATAGTGTAGAATAAGCTGTAGCCAATCAGATGGACGGCCTCAGGAAAGGGAACTGCCCTAGTCAGTTGAGCGAGGACATTGGGCGCGCGGGAAACGCGCCCGGGGACGGGCACAGAGCGTGCGAGTGCAGACGCAAAAGCGAACAGCTCGGCGGGAGACACCAAAGGGTACTGTTCGGGTTGAGACGCGAAAGCGGACAGTCATTCTTTAAGTAGCTAGGAAGTGAAACTTCTTAGAAACTTTCGCGTTGTGTGGTATCGCGGGACTATGTGTGCGGTGAGCAGCCGCGCGCCTGGTGTGAACTCTTAACTTTTCGCGTAGATAACTTGTGTTTCGCGATGAGATTGTGAATGATCGAACTGTGTCAAACGCATATGCGCGCGAGTGTAACAGTAACTCTAAATACGACCACTTTCGCTATTAGTTTGCTTATGAATGAACATTATTCTAACCAAATCGCAACTATGTGGCCTACATCATTTATGGGTAGTTCATTTAGTTCCAGATATTATTATTACTGTTATTATATGTTATGTTAACTTTGTATTTCGCCAACTTGCCATCAACCAGGCAATTTAACCAAAGGGTCACCAATGTCTACTCATAATTTAGGGCGTGTAATGAGACGCGTGCGGTTCAATCCCTAGACGAGATTGGGCCAAGACATTTCGACGAAGAGGAACCGCATTTGAATCCGAACATCTGTCGGATGTTAGCTTCCACAGTCCCAACGGCTAAGAACAGAAACTTGAAATTTGGAGATGATGTTGATGTTAGGTAGGTATTGTTTGAGAAGGTATTTTTCAAAATTAACCTCCTGAGTCCAGAAATAGGGAATAAAATTTTTTTTTGAAAACATATCGCTATTAAAGCAATTTTGCAACTAAAACTCTGAAAATTGGTATTTGGTTTGTCGGTCAGAAATAAAACAATATGTGTTTCTACATCTTTGAAAGTTCAATCACAACGAGGGTAAAATAGTGGGTGGAATTCTGTCGAAAATAAATGATTATTAAAGTACCAATAAAGCAATTTTAAAGCTACATCTAAGAGAACTCGTGTTTGACTTCTCAACATAAAAATTACATGTTTCATTGTTTCTGGAAAGTCACCCTCTATGGGATAAAGTAGGGAATGAAAGCTTCTATCGAAATATTTCATTACGAATGAAATTTTGAAACTACATCTCAGAGAATTTGTATTTTGTTTCTCAGTTAGAAATAAAAAAATACGAGTGTCAGTGTTTATTGGAAACTCAGTTCCCTGAGAGGGTCAAGTAGGAGACGAAAAATTTAAAGAAAATGTTTAGTTATATTAAAACATTTTTGAAGCTAAAGCTATGAAATATGTATTTACATATAAAGAAATATGTGTTAGGGGATGATAGTTTCTATGGTAGTATTACCACAAAAACTCAAAACGCAGTATTAAGAAACACCTCAGACGCCAGTTGTCAGAATTACTTTTTGCTCAGAAGTACGTTCGGAGAAGACCATGTTTCTATTAACTAGCATGCGAAGTTTAGAAAATGTTGGAATTTGTGGACAATATAAAAATTCGATTGAAGGCGAACAAAATATGAGCACACCATATAGTCCACGTGAGCGAAGCAGCGAGCACTGAGCGTTACACGATGAAACTCCGGAATGCGTTGCACAAGGGATCAAGCGGAGAGCGGAGAGAGAGAGAGAGAACGAGCAGCAGGAAAACTTGTGGTAAACACAGTATTTTTCATTCGCTTGAGGCATGTTTAACGCAAAAAGCGTAATCTCTACGTTTCGGAAATAGTTTATCTGTGTTCTGTTTCTCTTTTCACGCGCCTATTACACTCGACACAGAAACAACGGTAAACTCAGATGTTATTTCTGAAATTTGCCGTACTACTAGAACTTTTCGAAAACCATATACGTTCTGTTTGTCAGTGCTTTTTACGTTTTCCGGGCCTATGTTTCACTACGGATGACGAGGCAGCTTCAATCATTTACACAGCCGCTACGAACCACAAGACCATATGAAAACCACTGGCAGGACAGAGAAAGGGACTGTCCGATGAGATTTCAAACAAGAAGTACACTAGTTCAAAGTTTAACAGAGCAAGTGGCATAAACAGCAAATCCTTTTATGCTTTAGGATGCCTCATTGTACGGTACAATAGCGCGGGATTAGCGGACCGGTCTAAGGCGCTGCAGTCATGGTCTGTGCGCTGTGCGGCTGGTCCTGGCGGAGGTTCGAGTACTCCCTCGGCCATGGGTGTGTGTGTTTGTTCGTAGGATAATTCAGGTAGTGCGTAAGCTTAGGGACTGATGACCTTAGCAGTTAAGTCCCATAAGATATCACACACATTTGAACATTTTTTGTACGGTACAAGCAAAAATGAGAATGGTATAAACGAGTTTCACCCGTTAACAGTGGCGTCCCAATATCTACATCTTCCAGAAGGCACCTTACTACATCTGGTGAAGGGTACTTTTTGTAGAACAGTGACTTTTCCCTTTCCCTGTTCCAGTCGCAGAGGTGCGGGGAGGAACGATTTCGGATGCTTCCGTATGAACTACTTACTCTAAACCTTTCATTTTCTTTTCTAATAATTGCCGGCCACTCTGTCCGAGCGGTTGTAGGCGCTTTAGTCCGGAACCGCGCTGCTGCTACGGTCGCAGGTTCGAATCCTGCCTCGGGTATGGATGTGTGTGATATCCTTAGGTTAGTTGGGTTTAAGTAGTTCTAAGTCTAGGGGACTGATGACCTCAGATGTGAAGTCCCATAGTGCTCAAAGACATTTGAACCATTTTTTCGCGGAATATGCATAGGAGGAAACAATATATTTCAGCCTTAAACCGTATCGCATCTCTTAAAGCGTCTGTCACTGGATTTTTGCGATCATCTCCGTGATACTTCCAGGCCTGCGTTGAAATGCCCTAGCCTATCCTAGGTCTTTTCTGTTTCACCTATCTGCCTAGGATAGCAGACCGACGAGCAATACTCGAGTATTCTTCGAACGTAGGTTTTGTAAGCTACTTCCTTTGTGGGTGTACTACGTTCCCTATAGATACTCACACGAATCTGAAATCTGCACCACCTCCTACTAATTCTACGTCGTCATTCCACATTCATCCCTCCACACACAAACTCCCACGTTTTTAATGGATGTACCTGATTCCCGAGAGTATTCGGAAATTTAGTAATCATGGAGTAATGAGTCTTTCCACCTATTTCTGCACAATACATCACATCTGTTAACGGTGAGGATCAACTGCCAATCACTGCTCTAAGTGGCCATTCACTGTAGGTCTTCCTGGGTTTCGCTACGATTTTATAGTGTTGCGACTTGTCCGTATACAACAGCCTCATCTGCGGAAAGGCTCATGGAACCTCCAACGTTATCTGTTAGGTCACTTATATACGCTCAGGAACAGTGAAAATAAGGCACTAGGAGGAGAGCATCGGATCGAAATGAAGCAGGTAACAGGTTAAATTGATCAAGACATGTAAAGAAACGCAGTGAGTACAAGTTGACAAATAGAGTGCAACACGAATAACGTGCTGGATCACCACTTGCTGTAATACATGCCACAACATGGTCCAGCATCGAACTGATTAGACGTCTGATGATGTCCTGAGGCAGGGTGGCCCACAAATGTTGAACAGACACCTCCAGATCATGTGCAGGCTGACACGATGGCATCCGGCGTTTCAGCTGGTCGCACACATGTTCTGTAGGGGAGAAGTCCACGAAGTAGGCCGGCCATCGAAGAGACGGAACGTAGGAAGTCTTGAGCTGTATGAGGAAGACGATTATCTTGCCGGAAGAATTCCCCAAGTAGACCATGTAGGAGAAGTACCACATGACCCGTTAAGGTTCTACGCACTGGCTATCGTAGGCTATGGCCCATCAGACTATTGCGCCGGCTGTGCTGGAACTGTAACGTTCCCCGTGGTGCCTCCACAATGGTATGCGGTTATCATCCGTCACTAAAACGAATCAGGCTTCATCACTAAATACCACGTTTTGCTAATTTGTGGCAGTCCACTGTAAACGGATTCGCCAATGTCTCGTTGTTAACAGCAGTGTCAACAACGGCGCCAGGATTGCAAATTCGCATCCTCAAGCCGACTGGAAATGGTTTGTGGACCAGCTGCTTGCATTGTGGAGCGAGTGACTGTAGAATCTCTGATCGCTTGCAGCACGGTCATGCGATCATCTTGTCTCGTCGTCTTCCTGGTCACTCCAGACCGGGTAAGTCATATGTGGGTGCCATGTCCTGCCTACTCGCCCCAACACGGTCTGACGAAATACTCCAAACGATCGGTCTGGCGATCCACACGGCGCGTCGACCAGCCTGCGGTTTTCATGCCTGTGATTACACCTCTCTCAGACTCGCCTAATGGTGAGAAATGTTGTCTAGCACGCCTACCTGGTATTCTGCATACCCTAATGTCCTCCTCGAGTCGTGATGTGATAGTTACAAGCACGACTGGTCCACTATGCGCAGTTTATATAGAGTCACTGTCCGGTTGTAGCCTCACTGTAGCGTCTGTGAACGTGCGCTTAGGCGTCAAACTTGGATCATTTACATATCGAATCTCACTGTACTTATTCCTGAAGTATCGCGTTTGCACCTTTCTTCCCTATCGGTGAGAAATTTTCAGTGTCCCAGAGCGTATAATGAGGACAGAAATGGTTCTGTAACACCGTTGCGGTTTGCCCGAATTTGCCTTTCGTCTGAAGATTTTTCTCTGTTAAGAACGACTGTGTGCTGTTTGCTAGAAGCTCGTCAGCCTAATGACGCAGCTGGTCTGATATTCCACAGTCCCGTATTTTGCTCATTATATGACAGTGCAGAACTGCATCGAACGCCTTCTGGAGGTCAAGGAACACGTCATCAACCTAGGCGCCGGTATCTGCTGCTTTTTGAGTCTCGTTGACGAATGTAGCGAGATGTGTGTCACACTATCATTGTGTGAAGATTTTCGAGCTCCAAGAATGTCATAACATGCGAATATAGAACGTGTTCCAAAATACCTCGACACACCGACTACAGAGATATAAGGCAATACATATGTGCTCCACGACCCTTCTAGTAAATGGGAATGGTCTGAGTATTTTGTCAGTTTCTGCTAACGCTTCTGTCCTCTTGTAACCTACAATACATTGCTACTAGTAGAGGAGGAGCAAGCTCTTTTCAATATTCTATTTACAACCACTATATGCCATCACACCCAATAACGTTTCCTCTGTTAGGAGATTTCTGTTGATCTACTGTCCCACAGTAACATTTTGACGTTATTGCGATGACTTAAAGGACGAACCATGATCTTCCACAGTGAAATAATTTAAGAAAACGAATGTAATACATCGACGTTCTGTATGCTACGCTGTGTTCAGTCACAGAGTGTATGGATGGATGTCTTTGATCCGTTTACTGCTTTAACAAAAGAGGAAAAGCGTCTTAAAATATAAAGACAGAATTTTACTTTCGAATTCATTGCATGCCTCACGTATAGCTCTCAGTATACTAACACCGGCGGGTTCCATTTGGTCTATACGGCTGTGGCTGCGTTTAAATCTGCAGTTCTTTTGCTTCCGAACGTGTGTCTACCCAAATTTTCTCAGCTTCGCTCGGTACAAAACAGTCTAAATCGTGTCCTACAATACTTCGACCATTTATGTCAATACTGGATGTACATGCACTGCGCCGGGCGATCAGTCACTGAGCAGGCGTTTGTTTACATTAAGTCGCAGCCATATCAAACACCCTGAGACGCGCAGCGCCACGCCGTGCAGAGACGCGAGGTGCAGGGCAGCGGAGAACGTCACAGACGATGTCAAAATGGGGCACACTAGAACAGAACTGTGCAGAATGGAGCAGTGTGTTTGTAGGTTTGCAGCAGTGTTCCAGTGTGCGAGCGCACTCGTCAATAAAAATAGAAAGTAAGGAAGGTCGTCCAAACTGAGCGTGCAAAGGGGGGCCATTTCCTTCGATGTACCATACAGCGCAGAGCTGTGCAGAACGGCACTGCGCTACGCCGAATCTCCTTCCTTGGCTTTGCGCGGATCGACGCAGCGTCGCGCGGCCTGTGGGAACGCGGCTTAACTTACGATTGGCAAAGTGAACTCGCTTTTGAAGAGAGCACTGACCTGTTTTCCGGAGAAGGCCTCGTTGACGCTGAAGTGCTCGCGGTTGAGCAGCGTGAAGGTGAAGTCGACGTAGACGCGCATGCCCTCCGCCGGGTTGCGCCACACCAGGTAGACGCCGAGCACCTTGTCGGTGCGCGAGAAGGTGATGGCCCAGCGCTGGTAGCCGCACGCGAACTGCTTGCTCGTCACGTCGCGCTCCAGGTCGCGCGTCACAGACCTCGTCACGACGAACGTAAACACGTGCGTGTTGGCGCGGTCGTGGAGCTTCGCGAACCGGTACAGCAGCGACATCCTTGCTACTCCATCTGAAACAACAACACGCACACGTTAGCTCCGCGCTAGAGCCTACGAGAGCGACATGGCAACTGATTGTCCCGCAAAGGGGTAATGTCCTGCAAGAGAACAAACAATAAAGCAAAAATAGTAGGCCAACGCACCTCCCGTAAAGCTGAAATCAAGGGCAGAAACTCTCCTTGGCGTAGGTATGCTTCTGAAATGTGGTGTTACTATGTGCCGGTGCTCGCTAGGTTGCTAAAATAGTGACAGGAAAGATCTAGATGTGTGTATGATGTAAGCCAGATACAAAACGCAAAACGATTTAGAAAAGATATCTGAATGGTGTGAAAAGTGGCAGTTGACCCTGAATAATGGAGAGTGTCGGGTCATCCACATGAGTGCTAATAGGAACTCGTTAAACTTCGGTTACACGATAAATCAGTCTAATCTAAAAGCCGTAAATTCAACTAAATACCTAGGTATTACAATTACGAACAACTTAAATTGGAAGGAACACATTGAAAATGTTGTGGGAAAGACTAACAAAAGAATGCGTTTTATTGGCAGGACACTTAGAAAATGTAACAGACTCCACTACGTCTGTCCGTCCTCTTTTAGAATACTGCTGCACGGTGTGGGATCCTTACCAGATAGGATTGAAGGAGTACATTGAAGAAGTACAAAGACAGGCAGCATGTTTTGTATTATCGCGAAATATGGGAGATTGTCGCAGAAATGATACAGGACTTGGGCTGGACATCATTAAAAGAAAGGCGTTTTTCGTTGCGACGGAATCTTCTCACGAAATTCCAATCACCAACTTTCTCCTCCGAATTCGAAAATATTTTGTTGACACCGACCTACATAGGGAGGAACGACCACCGACATAAGGGAAATCAGAGCCCGTACAGAAAGATAAAGGTGTTCAATCTTTCCGCGTGTTATACGAGATTGTAATAATGGAGAATTGTGTAGGTGGTTCGGCAAACCCTCTGCCTGGCACTTAAATGTGATTTGCAGGGTATCCGTGTAAATTGAAATTTATAAAAGAAAGAAAGAATGAAAGAGGTGCTCTAATATCGTGAACAAGGAGCTTTCCAGCTGATGCAGATGTCTATTCTCCATCGAGATACAGGGAGGTGTAGAGGAGTGGGACCACATCCTGAAAAAATAAAGTCCACAGCTCGTGGTCGTGCGGTAGCGTTCTCGCTTCCCACGCCCGGGTTCCTGGGTTAGATTCCCGGCGGGGTCAGGGATTTTCTCTGCCTCGTGTTGACTGGGTGTTGTGTGATGTCCTTAGGTTAGTTAGGTTTAAGTAGTTCTAAGTTCTAGGGGACTGATGACCATAGATGTTAAGTCCCATAGTGCTCAGAGCCATTTTTTGAAAAAATAAAACAGCAAGTGTAGAAAAAGAAATTTAAAATCATATAAACAGTTGAGTCACATTAAAATGACCACCGCCTATATTAGACGTCAACATGCAATAACCACTAATGGACGGCATGCTAAAACGTGTTGTGGGGTACGCGGCATACAGTGGAGTCGTAATCGTAATGCGGAAATGGATCGTTTACCCGACGTCCAAAGGGGCAGCATGATCATCGTCTTTCTGGCCAAGGGTGGAAAGGTCGTGTGAAGTTAGCACCCCTTTTTCAAGAAATATACATTTTTTTCATGGTTCTTGATATATGTAGCATAGTTCTAGAGTTCTTTGTACAAAATTTCAATAGTTCTGCAGAATTTAGCGACGAAAACAACAATACTCGAAAAAATTTTCGTATAGAAAACGTTCTCTGGGAATTTCCGCAAAATGTAAATAAGTACAAGAGTTCTGAGCACAGTTCTGAACAGAGGTCCAAGAGTTCTTTCGAAAATCTAAGTAACATTTTTTTGTGCAGCTAATAGTTTACGAAATAATTGCATTTTAATGAGAAAATCTTTTCACTTACTGTGAAGTTGGCACCCTTTTTTTCAGAAATATATATTTTTTCAGAGTTCTTGATAGATATGGCATAGTTATAGAGTTCTTTGTACAAAATTTCAATAGTTCTGCAGAATTTAGCGAAGAAAACAACAATATTCGAAAAAATTTTCGTATCGAAAACATTTTTTGTCAGTTTTCGCAAAAATTAAACTTGTACAACAGTTCTGAGGACAGTTCTGAACAGAACCCCAAGAGCTCTATCGAAAATCCCAACAACATTTTTCTATGGCGCTAATGGTGTGAGATAAATCGATTTAATATGGGACACACTTTCTCTACGGAAAATACAAATATATTCGTACAACAGTTCCGATGACAGTTCTGGACACCACGTCAAGAGTTCTATCGAAAAGCCTAGTGAAATTTCTTTGTGCAGGTAATATTTTAAGAGGTAATTGCAACTTAATTAAGAATTCCATAAGAGCTCCTACTGTGAAGCTGGCACACTTTTTTTCAGAAATATATATTTTTTTCAGAGTTCTTGATAGATAAGGCATAGTTCTAGAGTTCTCTGTACAAAATTTCAATAGTTCTGCAGAATTTAGCGAAGAAAACAACAATACTCGAAAAATTTTCGTATCGAAAACATTCTTTGGCAATTTCCGCAAAATGTAAATAAGTACAAGAGTTCTGAGCACAGTTCTGAACAGAGCTCCAAGAGTTCTTTCGAAAATCCAAGTAACATTTTTTTGTGCAGCTAATAGTTTACGAGATAATTGCATTTTAATGAGAAAATCTTTTCACTTACTGTGAAGTTGGCACCCTTTTTTTCAGAAATATATATTTTTTTCAGAGTTCTTGATAGATATGGCATAGTTCTAGAGTTCTTTGTACAAAATTTCAATAGTTCTGCAGAATTTAACGAAGAAAACAACAATACTCGAAAAAAATTTCGTATAGCAAACATTCGTTATTAATTTTCGCAAAAAGTTAATTCGGACAACAGGTCTGAGGGCAGTTCTGAACAGAACCCCAATAGTTCTATCGAATATCCTAATTACAATTTTTTGTGCAGCTAACACGTTCTAGATAATTGCAATTTAAGGAGGGAACCTCTTCACTTACTGTGAAGTTGGAATCCTTTTCTTCAGAAATATGTATTTTTTCAGAGTTCTTGATAGAAATGTCATAGTTCTAGAGTTATTTGTACAAAATTTGAATAGTCCTGCAGAATTTATCGAAAAAAACAACAATACTCGAAAAATTTTTCGTATCGAATACATTCTTTGTCAATTTTCGCAAAAAGAAATTCGTACAACAGTTCTGAACAGAACACCAAGAGCTCTATCGAAGATCCTAATAATATCTTTTTGTGGCGATGATAGTTTATACGGTAACTGCTTTGATGTTGGACCCACTTTCTCGACAGAAAAAGTAAATTCGTTCAACAGTTTTGATGAACAGTTCTGGTTAACACCTCAAGACTTCTATCGATAGTCATAATAAAATTTTTTGTGGTTATAATAGTTTGTATGGTAATTGATTTATTGTGGGGCACACTTACTCAAAAAAAAAAATTATGTCTGTTCGTATGCTCTGATGCCAGCTCTGGATAGCATTGTAAGAGTTCTATCGAAAATACTAGTAACATTTTCTGTGCAGGTAATTGTTTACGTAGTAACTGCCTTTATTAAGGAATGCTTATGAGCATTTCCCGTGAAGTTTGAACCCCTTTTACGATAAATATAAATTTTATTCATAGTTCTTTATATATATGCAATAGTTCTAGATTTCCCTGCTCAAAACACGAATAGTTCTGCAGAATTTCGGGAAGAAAACAATAACTCGGCAAAATTTTGGTATGGTTAAAAATTATTTGTCAGTTTGGAAAAAATAAATTTGTATAACAGTTCTGTTGGCAGTTCTGGATAGCACCGGAAGAGTTGCATTGAAAATGATAAGAACATTTTTGTGGCGATAATAGTTTATGCAATAATTGTTTTTATCTGATACTCACTTTATCTAATATAGCAAAATTCGTAGAATAGTTCTGATGACAGTTCTGAATATCACCCACAGAGTTCTACCAAAAACTATAATAACATTATTTGTGACGATGACATTATATGAGATAATTAATGTGGGACTCACTTTTGTCATGTAAAAGTAATAAATTCGTACAAAAGATCTGATGGCATTTCTTAATACGACCCTAAGAGTTCTACCGACAACTGTAAAAACATTTTTTGTGGGGATAACAGTTAATGAGATAATAGCAATTTCGAGAGACCCACTTGGTCTACACTATAATAAATTGGCACAACCCTTTTGCTGACAGTTCTGGATAGCACCGAAAGAGTTCTTTTAAAAACCCTCATAACATTTTTATGGTGCCAGTAGATTATGAAATAGATTGTGTGTTCACTCTGCAGTGGGTGTGCGCCGATGTGAAACTTACTAACAGATAAAAACTGTGTGCCGGACCGGGTCTCTAACCCCAGGCTGTGACGAAAGAATATCGTCACAATATCCTTTCGTCCAGGAGTGCTTCTTCTGCAATTTTCGTGGGACAACTTCTACGAAATTGGGAACGCAGGAGATGAAGTACTGCTGGAAGTACAGCTATGAGGACGATCGTAAATTCTCACTTTTATTTTGGAAAACTGAAAATCAAAAACCCGGATGTATATTCTACTAAATGCAAAAAGTCTAAACGTTCAGCACTATACAAATGCCAGTACACCTTCTTGAGACTGACTGTAGTAACTGTAGGTGGAAGCGTGGGATGTGCACGCTTAGATGATTCAAGGAGAGAAGGCTCGTCAGTGCAAAACAAACAGATGGCTGAGAGAGCAGATACATTCACACGCGCCACTAGCCAGATGGTGTCACACCTGTCGAGAATCGCACCAGAGGTACAATGAGCTGTGGTGGAGTGCTGTTGACGTGGTTACTATGCAACTTACTTGATGGGCATCAATGCACCGTTATATTAATGTACAATACCTGAGAAACAATGTCATTCACACACTCCGAGTTCCTTATCACTCAGTACTAGACTAAATTACCGGCCTAGTGATAAGCGGCCTATGTACCTCACCGACTACACATCTTCGTGTTATAAGAAAAAAAGAGAAAAATACCAAGGGACACAAAATATGAATCCGGATAAACCGGAAATCCGGATTACTGAGGACCAAATAAACGAGGTTCTTATTTACAAATTTCGAACTTCTTATTAACTTTAATACTGTATCCCCTCAACGTTATAACACCTCTATCAGTCATGTATTGAATTAGGATTTAAACATACTACTTAGTTCGTTTGTACGATATATTCAGTAAATATACTTACATTTCTATACATTGTAAAGACTTTTAACTCTCGCTGTAGTGTAACTCATCAAACTTCCACACTTCCTTTCTAACTAGAACAAATGTTTGCAGTAATATTAAGGACAGGAACAGCACATGTTTTTATGTATCCTAGCGTTTGGTGATGTTGCCACATAACTTTCATCCATGAGGGTCCTGGGCATATTTTTAGCTGTTATTGGGTCCTGGATGTCATGAGAGCTCAAAACAATTACTGTTTTACGTAATAAAATTCATCTGGTTCTTCCTGATTCTAAAAATATACACTTCATGTATACCTTTCATTGTTGTATGATTCAGTATCGACGCTAATGCGCTCTTGATGAGATATGAGACGATTGCTCGTTTTTATCCACTGTGCCCTTTCGTATTTCATTTCAGCGATTAATTTATTTGTTTATCAACGTAGTAAGTAGTACAAAGCTAATCCAGAATGTAAACTGCACTTAAATTCTGTTTGAACTTTTTAATCGTCAGTGTCCGCTGTCTGAATGTCAAATTTCAGATTAATACACTGCGCCTGGTTGCGTTATTTTATAGGAATTTTATTATTGTAAGTGGGAAGTACTAGATAATGTTGAAGAAATCCAAAGCATATTGTTCGAGGAGCATAATATTATTCGAAATTTACCTGTACCAATAGGTGCAGCCAAAGCAGCATTTGTGATGCTGTAACTACCTCATAGATAACGATATTTGTCTATTGTAGTTTTGTATTCCAATCAGAATTTTGAGAGCATCAAAGCCTCATTTCAGCGTGAGAGAGGGGTAAAATCAATAGATGATATTGAATTGAAAGCCTTCATCAGTCTCTTGTTTTTAATTGTTGTTAACAAAAGTAACAGATAAAGCCTGGAAGATCTGTGTGGAACTGATGGTGATGGCATTGAAAAATTTCACCTCGCAAATGAACATAAAACGTTTCAAATTTATTCTGGAGAGCCTTAGATTTTACAGTCGCGCTACTCGTGATGAAAGGAGACAATTAGACAAGCTAACAGCTATTCGGGAAATATTTACTGTGTTTGTATGCAACTACCACAAATCTTACACCCTTGGAGAAAATGTTACAGTAGACAAGAAGCTGGAAGGATTCTGTGGAAGGTACAGTTTTCGCCAATATGTATCAATCAAAACAAACGAGTATGGATTCTTAAGTGTGGATTCTTAAGTATTTTACCTGTACAATTTGGAAATATACGCTGTGTTGCAACCAGAAGAATTTACCAACTGAGCAATAAACATTTTGATGTTGTTCTGTGACTGTGTAAACCTATAGATCAGTCAGGTCGAAATGTGAAAGCGGACAACTGATTTTCTAGTACTGGAATGATAATAGAGCTATGAAGGGAGAATTTTCCTTTTGTTGGCATGATGAAGAAAAACAAGCGTGGAGATTTCTGTAGAGTTTGCTATCAGTAAAAGAAGGGCTGCCCACATTTCCATTTTTGTCTTCCACAAGACTGAACTCTAGTTTCCTCCGTACCTAAAAAGGGGAAGTGAGTGATCCAGGCATCACGTTTGCATGAAGATAATTCGATAGATGCTGACATTGTAGATAAACGGAAACCATCCACCGTAAATTTTACAATAGCGTTAAGTGTGGTATTTTCACAGCGGATAAGCCGAATGCTTTGTACAACGCTGCAAGAAATGTGCGCCGCTGGTCAATGGTTGTATTTTTGTAATGATCAGTTCAGTTGGAATCTATGCACAAGTGATATATTGTGGCAACAGTAAGAATTGTATCAGAAGGAAAGGGTTCCTGAATCAGCTATGTTATGCAATGTTGTTTTCTTCGCTAAATTCTGCAGAACTATTGAAATTTTGTACAGAGAACTCTAGAACTATGACTTATCTATCAAGAACTCTGAAAAAAAATATATTTCTGAAAAAAAGGGCACCAGTTTCACAGTAGGAGCTCTTATGGGGTTCTTAATTAAGTTGCAATTACCTCTTAAACTATTACCTGCACAAAAAAATTCTACTAGGAATTTCGATAGAACTCTTCACGTGGTGTCCAGAACTGTCATCAGAACTGTTGTACGAATATATTTATATTTTCTGTAGAGAAAGTGTGTCCCACATTAAATCAATTTGTCACAAACTATTATCGCCATAGAAAAATGTTATTAGGATTTTCGATAGAGCTCTTGGGGTTCTGTTCAGAACTATCCTCAAAACTGTTGTACAAGTTAAATTTTTGCGACAATTGACAAAAAATGTTTTCGATACAAAAATTTTTTCGAATATTGTTTTCTTCGCTAAATTCTGCAGAACTATTGAAATTTTGTACAAAGAACTCTAGAACTATGCCATATCTATCAAGAACTCTGATAAAAGTATACATTTCTGAAAAAAAGGGTGCCAACTTCACAGTAAGTGAAAAGATTTTCTCCTTAAATTGCAATTATCTCGTAAGCTATTAGCTGCACAAAAAAATGTTACTTGGGTTTTCGATAGAACTCTTGGAGTTCTGTTCAGAACTGTGCTCAGAACTGTTGTACTTATTTACAATTTGCGAAAATTGACGAAGAATGTTTTCAATACGAAAATTTTTTCGATCATTGTTTTCCTCGCCAAATTCTGCAGAACTATTGAAATTTAGTACAAAGAACTCTAGAACTATGGCATATCTACCAAGAAATCTGAAAAAAGTATACATTTCTGAAAAAAAGGGTGCCAACTTCACAGTAAGTGAAAAGATTTTCTCCTTAAATTGCAATTATATCGTAAGCTATTAGCTGCACAAAAAAATGTTACTTGGGTTTTCGATAGAACTCTTGAAGTTCTGTTCAGAACTGTGCTCAGAACTGTTGTACTTATTTACAGTTTGCGAAAATTGCCAAAGAATGTTTTCGATACGAAAATTTTTTTCGAATATTGTTGTTTTCGTCGCTAAATTCTGCAGAACTATTCAAATTTTGTACAAAGAACTATAGAACTATGGCATATCTATCAAGAACTCTGAAAATAATGTACATTTCTGAAAAGAAGGGTGCCAACTTCACAGTAAGTGAAAAGATTTTCTCCTTAAATTGCAATTATCTCGTAAACTATTAGCTGCAGAAAAAAATGTTACTGGGATTTTCGAAAGAACTCTTGGAGCTCTGTTCAGAACTGTGCTCAGAACTCTTGTACTTATTTACATTTCGCGGAAATTGTCAGAGAATGTTTTCGATACGAAAATTTTTTCGAGTATTGTTGTTTTCGTCTTTACATTTTGCAGAACTATTGAAATTTTACGCAAAGAACTCTAGAACTATGGCACATCTAACAAGAACTGTGAAAAAAATGTATATTTCTCGAAAAAGGGGTGCTAACTTCACACGACTGGGTGGAAGCATTTCCGAAACAGCTATTTTTGCAAGGTGTGCTGCCGTGGTTTGAAGTATACAGTGGACGGCATAATGGCGCTACCAAAAGCCGGTGCCGAGGGATCTGTGGTGCATCACGGTTCATAGATGGCAGGGATGAACGATGGCTGCAGAGATGTGTACATGTAAATAGACGTGCAACTGTAGAGCAACTGACCAACCAGGTGAACCAAAGAGCTACAAACAGGGTCTCTTCAACGACTATTCAGTTGAAGTTGCCACATATTGTCGCCGCATCAGGGGCCTCGATCGTGCAGCCATATTTACTGCTGGAATTTGCACCCCAATATCGCAACTGAACGTCCACTGAACGGCGACAAGTGGCCTTTTCAAGTGAATCACGTTTTTTGCTTCATCCAACAGATGTCCGTTGTCGCACACAGCGTGAAACCCTGGAAGAAAACTTCTTGCAACAATCGTCGGATGGTTCCAACCTGGAGGATGAGGCGCTATGATCTGGAGAATGTTTTGTAGGGTTTCCTGGATGATTTCCTGATTCTGGAAGGCACAATGGCAAACTGTACATCTATCTTAGGGGAATACTTCCATCCCCACATCTAGTTTGTTTTTCCTCGCCACGATGGCATCTACCAGCAAGAAGAGTTTACCGTTCTCCGCTGACTACCAAACTCTCCTAGGTTAAACCCATCGAGAACCTGTGGGGGCACCTCGTCCTCACTGTTCATGCCCAGGATCTTCGTCTGAGGAATCTAGCGTAGCTAGCAACGCACCGATGTCGGAATGGATCCCCATCCTTGTCGGTGTCTTCCACAACTTCCTCGACTCTCTCCCTGCACTATTTGCAACACTCCTCCCTCCGAAACATGGTTATTCAGGCTTTTGACAAGTTGTCAAATAATTATAACTGGGAAATGTAGAAATATGGTAAAATTACCTGGGATTTTCTGTTCTTCTGCACGGGGTAGCCGTGCGGTCTGAGGAGTCTTATCACGGTTAGCGCGGCTCTCTTTCCCCCTCCCTCGCCGTGCTTGGGTCTATGTGTTGATGTCCTTAGCGTTAGTTTAAGTTAGTTTAAACAGTGTGTAAGCTTAGGGGTCGTTGATCGCAGCAGCTTGGTCCCATAGTCCGTACCACAAATTTCCAATTTTTATGTTCTTCTACACGATCTCTGCTGGGATCTTCTTCAGGGTCATGCGTTGTTCGTGGTTAGCTGAACACCACAAGACCCTGAAGAAAATAACAGCAGCGGAGTCAAAACGTCATTGTGTGGAAGATATTGAACATAACATGGTTTGGCGTATTTGTGGTGCCCGGTGATATTTACTGCGTAATAAAAAATGAGAATTTTCATGTTTCTAATATATACATCGTCTTTTTTTGGAATGTGTGTGTCACTGCAACAACCAGTTTCCTTAAACCAAAGAGGCGGCACTTCCAAAAAATACCGCTTCATATGCTTGGAGGTGGGGGGGGGGGGGGAGGGAAATCACCCGCTACTCCCTCAACCCGCAACGTAGGACCGCTGTGCTGGGCATTTGCCGAAGTCATTCGAACTCCGCCTGACCTACAGGAAACAGGCTAGTTCAGAGAGCACGCGCAAGAGCAGTAGACGGCGCCACGTCTGCGGACCTTTCACTGCATCCGTCTTGCGGACCTCCTCAGCCACTCCGAGCCCACACTGCTAGACCTACACCTTTCTGATAATCATCCGTCACGTGGGTATAGCTACCCTCGGCCGGCGAGCAGCAGCCAGTTCCGTCTCCGTCAGCAGAATTAGAAGGTCGCCAGCACAACGCCGCCGCCCGAACCCGACGTCGCCCTTACCACCAGGGACAGCCGCGTATCGCGATCCGTTGCTCCGACCGTGGACTCTGATGCTGGAAATGCTTGCACTGCTCGTAAGAGAGGACCTCAATTATCTGCCTACTGTTGATGGCTAAGAACATAGTCTGTTCTGTTTGCAAGAGAACTTTTCAGAAGATAGGTTTTCCTATCTTGTTTTCCAAGAACTTTAAGTTGTCAAAGAAGTCATACCTTTGTTTTCAAGAAGGACGTTTCTTATTTGTTTTGAACTGCTAACAGAAAGCAGAACTTATTTTTGTGAACATAAACTGACTATAACAATTAATTGATTTTCGAGTGTAATCAACTAGCTTACTGTGCCGTCTGATGTGGCCGAGCGGTTCTAGGCACTTGAGCCTGGAACCGCGCCGACCGCTACGGTCGCAGGCTCGAATCCTGCCTCGGGCATGGATGTGTGTGGTGTTCTTTGGTTAGGTTTAAGTAGTTCTAAGTTCTAGGGGACTGATGACCTCTGATGTTAAGTCCCATAGTGCTCAGAGCCATTTGAACCATTTTGAGTTACTGTGAAAGTGGCCCAAGCGGGAGCACTCCAGGAAGAAACAGTGTCGCATCGCAGTACTGCATGAAATGTCACTCCGTATCGAGTACTTCCGAGAAAGACCGTGCAAAGCCGAGACACACTGAGCTTCGGCCCGTACACGTCCAGCACACTGCACACACGTACAGTTTGACACATCGTGGCCGGCCCTGATTTAAACTACCTCGGAATGGTCATCGACACACTTTTGTGGCACAAGAGCTTCGAATGGGGAGATATACATTTTTCTTAGTCGTATGCTGAGAGAAACAATTTCTCTAGTGTAGTGGGAATCGCCGCAGACTATCGTGTCGTCGGTACTTACCCTGTCAGCTCACTGTCGTACACGGAACAAGAGAAATACGAGAGAGTGGTGTATTAACTACGACGGTGGTAATACTGGCGAGCAGGGTGCAGGTACCGGGGCAGGAGGCTCTGTGAAGGGGCAGAGTAGACGGCAGGCGAGGCGCCCCGCGGCGGTGGCAGCAGCGTGCGTGCATTATTCATGGCCGCCAGAATGAGTGTCACAGCGAGCAGGCGGCGCACATCCTGCCCATCTGGGCGAGACCGGCAGCGTTACGGCGCAGCGGAAAACACTCAGCACAGCGGCCTCTCAGCTGCCGCACACGCTCGCGCAGCACTTTTTTCGACGCACTCTGTTCTACAACAGTTTCAAACGCGTGCTGACTACACATATCATCACCTTATTCACTCTCTTGCCAGTTCTCTTCAACAGTTTATTTTTTGGGCCAGATGTTTTGAGTGGAGCGAACACAAGACCCCTAGAACTTACACTGAGTGAAATTCTAATATACAAATGTCTTCCAGTACAGCTTTACTATATGGTTAAATGATGATGGCGTCCTCTTGGGTAAAATATTCCGGAGGTAAAATAGTCCCCCACTCGGATCTCCTGGCGGGGACTACTCAGGAGGACGTCGTTATCAGGAGAAAGAAGACTGGTGTTCTATAATTCGGAGCGTAGAATGTCAGATCCCTTAATCGGGCAGGTAAATAGAAAATTAAGAAGGGAAATGGATAGGTTAAAGTTAGATATAGTGGGAATTAGTGAAGTTCGGTGGCAGGAGGAACAAGACTTCTGGTTAGGTGAAAACAGGGTTATAAATACAAAATCAAATAGGGGTAATGCAGGAGTAGGTTTAATAATGAATAAAAAGTAGGAGTGCGGGTAAGCTACTACAAACAGCACAGTGAATGCATTATTTTGGCCATTATAGACACGAAGCCCACGCCTACTGCAGTAATACAAGTTTATATGCCAACTAGCCCCGCAGATGATGAAGAAATTGATGAAATGTATGATGAGATAAAAGAAAATATTCAGGTAGGGAAGGGAGACGAAAGTTTAATAGTCATGGGTGACTGGAATTCGAGAGTAGGAAAAGGGAGAGAAGGAAACATAGTAGGTGAATATGGATTGGGGGCAAGAAATGAAAGAAGAAGCCATCTGGTAGAATTTTGCACAGAGCATAAATTAATTACAGCTAACAATTGGTTCAAGAATCATGAAAGAAGGTTGTATACATGGAAGAACCATGGAGATGCTAAAAGGTATTAGATAGATCATATAATGGTAAGACAGAGATTTAGGAACCAGGTTTTAAATTGTAAGACATTTCCAGGGGCAGATGTGGACTCTGACCACAATCTATTGGTTATGAACTGCAGATTAAAACTGAAGAAACTGCAAAAAGGTGGGAATTTAAGGAGATGGGACCTAGATAAACTGACTAAACCAGAGGTTGTGGAGAGTTCAGGGAGAGCAGAAGGGAACAATTGACAGGAATGGGGGAAAGAAATACAGTAGAAGAAGAATGGGTAGCTCTGAGGGATGAAGTAGTGATGGCAGCAGACGATCAAGTAGGTAAAAAAGACGAGGGCTAGTAGAAATCCTTGGGTAACAAAAGAAATATTGAATTTAATTGATGAAAGGAGAAAATATAGAACTGCAGTAAATGAAGCAGGCAAAAAGGAATACAAACATCTCAAAAATCAGATCGACAGGAAGTGCAAAACTGCTAAGCAGAGATGGCTAGAGTACAAATGTAAGGATGTAGAGGCTCATCTCACTAGGGGTAAGATAGATACTGCCTACAGGAAAATTATAGAGACCTTTGGAGAAAAGAGAACCACCTGCATGATTATCAAGAGCTCAGATGGAAACCCAGTTCTAAGCAAAGAAGGGAAAGCAGAAAGGTGGAAAGAGTATATAGAGGGTCTATACAAGAGCTATGTACTTCAGGGCAATATCATGGAAATGGAATAGGATATAGATGAAGATGAAATGGGAGATACGATACTGCGTGAACAGTTTGACAGAGCACTGAAAAACCTAAGTCGAAACATGGCCCCGGGAGTAGACAACATTCAGTTAGAACTCCTGACGGCCTTGGGAGAGCCAGTCATGACAAAACTCTGCCATCTGGTGACCAAGATATATCAGACAGGTGAAATACCCTCAGACTTCAAGAAGAATATAATAATTCCAATCCCAAAGAAAGCAGGTGTTGACAGGTGTGAAAATTACCGAACTATCAGTTTAATAAGTCACAACTGCAAAATACTAACACGAATTCTTTACAGACGAATGGAAAAACTGGTGGAAGACGACCTCGGAGAAGATCAGATTGGATTCCGTAGAAATTATGGAACACGTGAGGCAATACTGACCTTACGCCTTATCTTAGAAGAAAGATTAAGGAAAGGAAACCCTACGTTTCTAGCATTTGTGGACTTAGAGAAAGCTTTTGACAATGTTGACTGGAATAATTTTTTTCAACTTCTAAGGGTGGCAGGGGTAAATTACAGGGAGCGAAAGGCTGTTTAAAATTTGTACAGAATTCAGATGGCAGTTATAAAAGTCGAGGGGAATGAAAGGGAAGCAGTGGTTGGGAAGGGAGTGACACAGGTTTGTAGCCTCTCCCCGATGTTATTCAATCTGTATATTGAGCAAGCAGTAAAGGAAACAAAAGAAAAATTTGGAGCAGGTATTAAAATCCATGGAGAAGAAATAAAAGCTTTGAGGTTCGCCGATGACATTGTAATTCTGTCAGAGACAGCAAAGGACTTGGAAAAGCAGTTGAACGGAAGGGACAGTGTCTTGAAAGGAGGGTATAAGGTGAACATCAACAAAAGCAAAACGAGGATAATGGAATGTGGTCGAATTAAGTCGGATGATGCTGAGGAAATTAGATTAGGAAATGAGACACTAAAAGTAGTAAATGTGTTTTGCTATTTGAGGAGCAAAATAACTGACGATGATCGAAGTAGAGAGGATATAAAATGTAGACTGGCAATGCCAAGGAAAGCGTTTCTGAAGAAGAGGAATTTGTTGACATCGAGTATAGATTTAAGTGTCAGGAAGTCGTTTCTGAAAGTATTTGTAGGGAGTGTACCCACGTATGGAAGTGAAACATGGACAATAAATAGTTTGGACAAGAAGAGAATAGAAGCTTTCGAAATGTGGTGCTACAGAAGAATGCTGAAGATTAGATGGGTAGATCACGTAACTAATGAGGAGGTATTGAATAGAATTGGAGACAAGAGGAGTTTGTGGCAGAACTTGACAAGAAGAAGGGACCGGTTGGTAGGACACGTTCTGAGGCATCAAGGGATCACAAATTTAGCATTGGAGGGCAGCGTGGAGGGTAAAAATCGTAGAGGGAGACCAAGAGATGAATGCACTAAGCAGATTCAGAAGGATGTAGGTTGCAGTAAGTACTGGGAGATGAAGAAGCTTGCACAGGATAGAGTAGCATGGAGAGCTGCATCAAACCAGACTCAGGACTGAAGACCACAACAACAACAACTCTCTAAAATTGTGATATTCTAAGTTAAACAGTGACATATTTTTAACAGCACCACTTCCGGTTATTTCGAGCATCATTGAAAAGTGCATCAAATGTTTCTCCAATCTACGTCTCCTCTTACGTTCAGCCTAATCAGCACACAAAACATATGACGGTTTAATTTCCATTTTTTTTTTTTTTTTTTGCCCTTCAAGCAGTGACTACTTGGTGTTGCCCGGACATGTATTTATTCCTAACTTCTAATAGTCCATCTCCTCTTTCTCCCTTTATCTGTCCATCCCCACAACCCTGCCGTCCACCTCTTTTGTCCCCCACTATTTGTCCATCACCTCTAGAGCTCTCTCTGTCCTTTTCCCCTCCTCCCTTTCTCTGCTGATATGCTGCTTCCCTTTTGTTCATCTACTGTATTATGCCTCTGTTCATCTCCTCCTCCCTCACTAATTCCATCTCCTCCTTTTCCTCCACCCCCTCTCCTTGTCAGTCTCTTGCTCCTTCTCTCTCTGTACATCTCCACCTCACCACCTCTCTGTTCATCTCCCTCCCCTTCTTCCCTATTCAGATCGTCTCCTTTGTTTTCTGAGGAGTTAACCTTTTTGTCTCTCCTGTCTCTGTCAATCGTCCCCTCTTCCCTTTTTCTGTTCATTTCCTCCTTCCCTATGTCTGCTTAACTCCTCTTTTACCATCTCTCTACGTACCTCTTCCTCCCCTTGTCTCTGCCAATCTCCTACCCTCTCTCGGTCCATCTGCTCCTCTTCCCTCTCCCTGTCCATTTCTCCCTCCTCCACCTCTATCCATCTCCTCCTTGCTCTCTGTACATATCCTCATCATTTGGACCCTTTCCACGTTATCACACTCACCCTAATAGGGCCTAGTGGTTCTTACCCCAATACCATTTCTTTCTGGAGTGTAATTGATATGTGTACAAAATGTGGCTAAAATCGTTCAAGGCGTTTAAGATGAGCTTTTCACCCATGGGTTTGCCCACAAGCGCACATGTAAGATATATTTCACACACATTTAACATATTTCACATTTTTTTGTACACATATTCAAATTGTACGTCTAGCTTATTTAGAGTTGCAATTTCATTTGACGCATATCGGTATTTATCACGTCACATCTCCTGAGCTAAGTGTCGTAAGGTGGTGAAATTGCAATAAAAAAGAAATAATGAAGTAGAGCGTTTTTCTTCATGTGGCAGTTATACTGCTTGAACATCGAAAATGTAATAACCGCTAGACGTTTTACGTTACACCACTTGTGGGGCGTTTCAGCGAGAAACGTTTCCTATAGATTTGAAATTATGTGTAAGGTTTGTTGCAACTCACGAAGTCCTCTTCTTCTCAAATATTGGCTGAGTGAAATCTGTATATTCTCGCGTCTTGGGCTACATTGATATTTCATCTGCACAAGCACCCGTTTGATAGGTGGGTGATTCTTACATCTTTCCAGATAGTGAATGATACGGGTACCAAGTTCGGTTGAAATCGGTTCAGTGATTTAGGAGGAAACGTGGAACATACAGACACACATACAACAACATATGCAATATTTCGGTTACTTTCTTAATTATCCTGATTACTTTCAAGCAGTTAAATCCTTTTTTTGCAAACTAGATCTCATGCTTGTTTGATATGATAGCCCATTCGTCCATTTACTACCCTTCGTTTGACTATGAAAATTAATATTACATCTTAGCTTATTTATACAGGGCGAATGATATAACACTTGTAACCTTTTTAATTTGTGAAAGTTTCAAGACATCAAACCGAAGTTTCTGGCAAATGGTAATAGGCGGTAGGAGCCGAAATTTATCTTACATTTGTAGTATTCTTAACTGTTATATGAACCGGTGCCAGTATAGGTAAAGCCCTGCACTCTGGCCTTACAGGGGCCGGTAGTTCCGGACCGACCACTTTGTAGTCCTCTGTCAACGGCGTTAACGAACGCGGTATGGAGGGGCATGTGGTCAGCATACTGCTATGCCTGTTGTTTTCGGACTTATTGACTTCCGAGCTTCTACTAAGCGGTCGAGTAGCTATTCACGTGGCCTCACTAGGCTCAATGCACTGCGTACCAATCCTCCAACTAAGGGAAATTCTGTGATAGTAACGGAAATCGAACCCAAGTCCTCCTCATGACTCATTTTAGCTGACCGCTCGGTTACAGAAGCGGGCAATTAATCCCAGTACGTCTGTTTACATGTAATGATATTCATTCGTCGAAAGCTCTCGAAAAGCGAATACTGTTATAGAAGACTTGTTAATGTTGCCGACGAAAATTTTCCCAAAATTATCCTAGAAACAAATAGAAATTAAAGACAATTATACTTGAATCAGCTACTGCGGCATAATTTCCGCCGAGACTCCCTCGTTGTATGATCAAGGAGATAAGCCAATGTTACTACGATAATGCAAATTTTCTCTTGGTCCTGTTTTATATGACACATGTACAGGAGCAGCTACGACTGTTGTAAATTAGATACTAACTTCTAGCATACCATAAAGGGCTTAAGAAAACTATCTTCTATCCGAGCAGGAAGAGCACCACATTCCAGTCCAAGAAGTATGATACTCAGTCCTCGGGTAACGGTGGGGATTTATCTTCATTCCAGTTTCTGGATGACGGCCTCAAGTCTACTCAGCACGCTATCAAATTTGGTATTGCCGGTCTTTCTCAGGTATAAAAGACCGCTGAGCAGATGACTCACCATCCCCCTCATACTGCTGTAGACAATAAAGACCGCACCTACAATGAGGCCAGTAGACTGGTCCTGGGCTGCGTCTCACAGTCGCTATCTTTGCGTTTTACCTTAATGTCGGCCTAACGGCAGCTCCAGCTACGACTCTGGCACCGATGTCAACACAACATAATTATCAATATATCATAATCACTGACATGAAGTGCGACCGGCGCTGTGAGGCACCCACAAGACGTCAAGTGGTGCCCGCAACTATGGCACATAGCCAGTACATAGAAACCAGCATCGACTATGCACAATCTCTTTGCATCTTCAACCTACTCGTGAAATTACCTCACTGATTGGGCAAACCTGTGCATGCAGACTTGAATATTTACTGGATTACAATCTACGGGGACTTTGTTGTTTCATGTGATGACTTTTACAGCGACGCTTCGGATGTTGTTTCATATGATGACTTTTACTGCGACGCTTCGGACATTATGGTTAACCAATTTTGTTTTGCTTGGGAATGTAGTCGACTATGACTCGTTATGACAGATCTGAGTAAACTTGCGTATTCATCAATTTCAGTGACGAATTTATTTATTTATTTATTTAACCTGGCAAGATTAGGGCCATCAGGCCCTCTCTTACATCTAACCAGGCATTCTACTTCCTTTACATTCATATGTTTTAGTAAGCATGTTAAGCTACATCTAGCACAAAAAGTGAAATAAACAATTAGAAAGGTACACCTGGAAAAATACATACATATAGAGTTTATATTCGTAGACCATAAGTACTGTTATAATTAGACATTATTGAAGAGACAGATTTTAGATAGGAGTGCAGGCAGCAGGGAGTATGAGGGAGATTCATGGTGAAGGGAGAAGAAGAATAGAGAGCATGATGAAACATAATTAAGGAAATATAAAGGAAAAGAAGATTGCGTGGCTAACAGACATAGATGAAGAGGAAGGCATCTCAAGAGCAAGATAGGAGACGCTAGCTTTGCTATTTGACAGATGAGAGGATTGGCCTGGTACATTAATTTTGTGGAGAACTTTATGAGGATGAAAGTAGGAAATGCTTCAACTTCTTCTTAAAAGCAGCAGGAGATTGAATTTTGCGCAAGGTAAGGGGCAGTTTGTTCCAGAGGTGGACAGCGGAAACTGAGAAGGAGTTTGCAAAAGTTTTTGTTTTGTGAGTGGGCACAGTTAGGATACCAAATAAGAGTGACCTCATGTTTCGATTATGATGGCATGACAAGTTTTTAATCTCTGAAGCAAGGTACTGGGGTGCTTGCGCTACGAGGAGTCGGTGAAGTAGACATAGAGTGTGGTATTCACGCAATTTGTCCGGCCGCAGCCACCCTAGCTCGGAGTATGAAGCACTAACATGATCATATCGGCGAATGTTGCAGGTGTAACGCACAGAGGCATTCATGGTTAGCTCTAGCCGTCCTTTGTTTTCACTGCTCATGCCTTGTTGAATCACATCACAATAGTGGAGGTTCCGTAGAACGAGTGCTTGCACGAGCTGGCGTTTCAAGTCCTGTGGAAATATGTTCAGAAACGTTTTGAGAGCATAGAGACAAGCAGACGTCTTTCGGCACACTGCGACTGTATTCTCCGCCCAATTGAGATGCTCATCCAAAGTTACACCCAAGTTCTTCACTATTTTCTGATATGGTATTGGAATACCGTCGAGCAGAATTGGAGGTAGCCGTTCGCGGAAATCTGAACTTATTAATTTCTGATGGGATATTCAGATTACTTGCGTCTTTCTTGCATTAAGTTTAAGCCCCAGGTTTTTCGCCCATGTCACTACTGAAGACAGATTAGCATTCATCTGAGCGATTGCAGTGTTTACATCTTCAGGTCTGACGCTTATGTAGAGCTGGAGGTCGTCGGCGTAGAAATGATATTTACACGAGGACAGAACCGACGAAATATCGTTGACATATAAAGAAAACAAAAGTGGTCCTAAGACTGATCCTTGTGGCACTCCCGAGGAAACATGTTTCCAGGAAGATTTTTCATTTACGCAGACAACACATTGCTGTCTGTCTTTTAAGTAGCTTTCAAACCATCTCATTGCACTATCAGAGAAATTAAGCTGTTGCATTTTTCTGAGCAATATGTCAAAGTTAACAGTGTCAAAAGCTTTGCTGAAGTCCAGTAGCGTCAATATTGTTGCCTTTCGATTGTCGATGGCATATTTCAGGTCATCAGTTACTTTAATCAGAGCAGTGTCTGTGCTGTGATGTTTACGGAAACCGGATTGAAATTTGTCATATAGGCTGAATTCATGCAAGTGTTCAGTAATTTGGTCATGAACAATATATTCAAGTGCTTTGGAAACAGCAGGCAGTATGCTAATTGGTCGGTAATCACTAGGCAGTTGCGGGTTTTCAATCTTAGGGATAGGTCGAATTATGCTTCTTTTCCATGCAGTGGGGTATATTCCGTTCACGAGGGAAAAATTAAATATGTCAGTTAAGACAGGTACTAAGATATCGGCAACATTCTTAATCATGGTTATACCGACACTGTCGTTGCCTATTGCTTCAGGAGAGATTCTCCTTATTGCTTTTCTTACCGTATTTGTTGTTACATGTTTTAGATGGAAGGTATCGTTGTTAGTTATCATGTTTGGGGATTCTTGTGGACGGTAATTATCAGCCGTGCGGGTATTCAGAGGTGCAGAGAAGAATTCATTTAATTCGTTAGCTGACACATGAAAAGTAGTTTCCGATTTAGCCTTTCCGACCCCCAGGCTACGGAGATTCTTCCATAGAGTCGTGGGCGTCAGATCGCTGCATACAAGGGAGCGAGCGTGCCTGATTTTAGCATTGCGAATGCATTGTTTCTCTCTGTTCCGTAGCTTTCTACTCGTATATTCTTCGAAACGCTCGGGTTTCGGATCTGCCTTGAAACGCCTGTGGGCAGCATCTCTATTAGTCATCATTTGACGTAATTCAGCTGTCAGCCATGGAGCAGGAGATTTTCTTACACGAATTGTGCGCACAGGTGCACGTTTGTCATAGAGGGCAGTGAGTTTATCACCAAGTTCATTAATTTTGCCGTCGATTGTAGGTTCTCTGATTATTTGATGCCATGAGATTTCTGGGCAATCGGCTGTTAGAGCGTCAAGGTCAATACGTTTCATGTTCCTACAAGTTATGTAACGCGATTTGATCCTTGGGGGCTGCATGGAGTAGGCCAGGAATATTACATCATGTGCTGAGAGGCCAGGGGCCGATGTTTGACCAACATCTCTTACTTTGTCAGTCTGTTTCGTTACGATTACGTCTATAAGAGTATGACTGTGCGCCGTATGGTGTGTAGGTTGTAATGGAAGAATGTTCATGCTATTGCAACTAAACAGTCTTCTTAGGTTTATCACGGAGGGAGTGTCTCTTAGGAGGTCTATGTTCAAGTCACCCATTAGGATGACATGTTCGTATTGACACTGAAGTGAATGTAATTCCGACTGGAAGGAACTCATTGGGCTCATTTTTGGCGGCTTATACACGACGCCAGTCAAGAATTTCCGACTTTGTGTATTTATTTCCATGAACATGAATTCCGCCTCTTTTTCTTCCGCAGGATTTGACGTACATAAGACTTTCGCTTTGAGATCCGTTCGTATATACGCGCCGACCCCGCCACCTCGCTTTTTTGATCTGTCTGCCCTAAGAAATGTGTACCCTGGCAGATGAATAGATGCAGAGGATATGTGTGGTTTCAACCACGTTTCGGATAAGAGGATTACGTGGTAGTTTAGTTGGTTGAAAAGGAGGCTAAGTTCTTCGTAATGTGCAGGTAAAGACTGGATGTTGCAGTGAGCTGCTAAAAGCTCTGACGCGTTCCGCTGAGCAGCCTGGAGTAGGGTGGCAGACTGGTTTGTCCCTTTGTTAGGCGACGAGGAATTTACTTGGAGCGTAGATGGGACTGGACAGCTGCACTCTGCCTACACCATTTGTTGCCACCATGGATCCAAAATACATTAAATCGTGGCAGCTGTAGCTGCAGTAACAGGATGAGCAACGCGCACAGCTACAAGATTGACAGGGGTAGCCCTGGAGCCACTAGCACAGCAGGTTGCATCAGTAGTGCAGCACCCGCCTGCCATTTCAGCATTCCAACCAGAGGCGGAAGACTGAGACAGCTTCTATCACTGACTTCTCGTGCACATTAGGTACATAATATCGTACATGTTATTCATAATAAATGTCTGTTAGTAAATTATTGCAACTTGCTCTTTATCCTTTCCAAATTACATCCTCTTGGAGAGCCTAAGACGCTCACATTTGTAGACGTTCGTAATACGTTGTCTTTCTGCATGGCAAAAGCTTCAGACATCCACTTCTAGTTTTTAATTTTTCAGTGCCATAGGAAACCCTCACAAACGCACACATATTGGGCTAAGAGGTGTTGGGGGGTGGGGATTGGGGGGGGGGGGGGGGGAGGGGGAAGGAGAATTAGGTGTCGTTTTGTATGTGGACACCTTGCCTGTCAACAATTGGACACAGATTATTAAGTGTACTATGTCTTAATTCGTTGCGCTGCAGATCGAAGAATGACACTAATAACTTTAAAATTAGACAACACAAAGATAGGTAAGTTCTTCCAATCGATACAGTTAATTAAG
The DNA here is from genome assembly GCF_021461395.2 of Schistocerca americana. Taxonomy (NCBI): domain Eukaryota; kingdom Metazoa; phylum Arthropoda; class Insecta; order Orthoptera; family Acrididae; genus Schistocerca; species Schistocerca americana. The sequence goes on along the minus strand of NC_060123.1, from coordinate 290,213,148 downwards.
TCTCCTTCTTGGCAGACCGTTTGTTCGACGAACAACTTGTGTCTCCTGATTTCCCATCCCCATAAAACTGATCGACATCGGAAACCGATTAGTCTTCAGTCAGGTCCTTGCGTAGCCGGAATTAAGACTGTTCGCCAACGGATAGTGACACAGGACCGAGTTTCGTTGCTAGAAACTCGTATGCGCGCACAGCACGTAATTCCTTGTGTGATTCGGTTACCGTATATCAACCTGTAGAGGTTCTTGTGTTTTGCCGTCGTTGTTCTATTAGGCATTATAGTGCCCAATGTCCAATGCGGGTCGACGAAAGTGACTCCTGTTCAATTTCTCGTCGTTAGAGGTGTCCCTATCTTGTTAATCAACGAGTCTACAAACGAAAATCTTGGTGTATCGCCAACCAAACCGACTGCACAGCTGCTCTGTTGTTGCACGGTGCAAAACATTTAGTTCTGGGGTTCTGCCAAGTGCACTCGATATACAAAAATGTTTCTATTTGTTCCATTATAAATGATTTTGAAAACCTGTGGCTGTGAAAACAATAGGCTTGTTTATAAATAATTCTTCTGCTATCAGTCAAGATTGGTAGGACAAAAATGTTTTACTTCATACCTTCTTCCTGGTTGTAGCTTCTGCTTGAATACAGTCCAACTCATCGAATGGTCGTTGACAAAGCCGATAATAAACTTTAAGGGAAAAAAAGACGCTCCAGGAAAAAATAATTCGAATGACACGAAAATCGGTCGTTGTAATTTACACATACATGAATACAAATGATTACAATATTGGAATAATTGGATGATTTGTAAAAGAGAAAGAACTTCACAAACTGAACAAGTCAGTAACGAGTTGGTTCACTTCTGGCCCTTATGCAGTAATTCGGCTTGGTATTGATTGACAGAGTTGCTGGATTTCCTCTTGTGGGATCTATTTGCCTAATTCCGTCCAATTGGCGCGTTAAATCGTCAAAATCCCGAGCTGAATTGAGGGGCTGCGCAAAATGCTGCAAACGTTCTTAGTTGGGAAGACATCCGGCGACCCCTTGCTGGCCAGTGTAGTATTTGCCAGTCCCGAAGACAAGCAGTAATAACCCTCAACCAGTGCGGGCGGGCATTATCTTGCTGAAAGGTAAGCCCACGATGGCTTGCCGTGAAGGGCAACGAAACGGGCCGTAGAATGTCGTCGACGTATCCCACCGCTGTCTGGGGCGTTTCCAGACACATGCTTGCTAGTCGTTGGGGCTCTGTTCCAAGCGAGACTCATCACTGACAACAACTCTATTCCAGTCGATGAGATTCCAGGCAGAATGTGCCCTAGACGGCAACAAACGAGCTTGCTGGTGTACTTAGGTCAATGGCAGTCGGCGTAAGCGGCGTCATGAGTTGAGCCCCCTTTCTGTGAGATACCTGTGCAGGGAGGAGACCCCCGAAGAGGGATCACTGCCGACAAAATTTTATTAAGTAAATTTTTCCACGCATAATGTTCGGCCGTAGCCGGCTTGGGCATACTGTGGTGGAAGGTGCTGGCCGGAAGACCATGGTCGGCACATTCCTCCCACGTGCTCCTCGGTCAGACTCAAGTCCCACGGGTTGGTTGCGCTGACGGGGGTACGCTACTAGCAAGGCGCGTTGGCGGAATCAATCCTCCAATCAGAGACTAATCGTGTGATCACGTGGGGACGCGGCCGGGAGCGGCGAGGGCGGCTTGGAAACAGCTCCGCGCTCTCTTAGCTTCTGACCTCGGCCCCGAGTAGTCGCTCCTCTAGCCTCTGCCTCTCTGATGAGAAGACGGCAACCCCTCTTGGGGCTGCTCAGCCCTACGTAGGCACCACTGTACCATCATTACAAGAATAAACTGGGTCCATTCCACTCAATTAATTGTCATTTTACAACGCCCTCCGCTCCTGACTTCTATCCTGACGAACAATTGGTGTCAGAAGTGGGATGCGGCCCACCTTAAGGTTGTAAAATCAACTCATCAGTTGAGTATGAGTACTACAAAGGGGCCGAGGCTGAGCAAGTAAAGGAAACTAGACCGAACGTGGCGAGGCTGCAGCGCGCCATGCACGTGCCAGCCGGTCGCCTGCGTTGCAGAATGTGCGTGGCCGCGCACTAGCGCGCCACAAGCGTGACGCAGTTCGTTGCCGAACGCGAGCCGAGGAGGGTCCGCGATGCAGTCACGCTCGCCGCCGCCGCCGCCGCTGTCCGTAGCTGCCACGGGTCACCGCCTGCGCCAGGGTCCGGCGTGCGGCCCTCGCGCCGCCCCGCCGTCGCAGCTGTCCGTGCTGTCGCCCGCCGCCTGCTGCGCCCGCGCGTCATCAACGCGCCTGCCGCTGCTCGTCGACACCGCCGCCGTCCGTCGTCTGCGCGCCATCAAATAATGTAAGTCGCTAGCGACGCTACGGTGGTGTAGATGCCCATAGTATTGTAACATGCCGATCACCAGGCAGCAATCGGAGGCAGGAGCAGCCGGAGCGGATGAAGATCCCCTCTTGGCGCTGCAGTCCCAGTTAAATCAATTAATTCTAACTAACGCGGAGCTTAAGCAACAGCTAGATGATCTTAAAATGGCTTATCCGCAATCTAATGTTGCTAAGCCAGTGCTAGTGGAAGAACAGCCGAAGCAGGTGATTCCACCACTCACTAGCGCAGAATCACCTGTGGCCGTAGCCACCTCTACTCTGGTGCAGAGCTTCCCAGCAGTAGCGTTTATTCCGGCGTTCGCTGGAAAGCCGCACGAGGATATTCAAACGCTTTTCCAGAATATCCAGGACATCGGAAAGTTTTGCGGTTGGCCAGATGAATTTCTCTTAAACGTGATGAAAATGAAACTCACCGGCGAAGCGCGGAACTACGTGCAGTCGGTCGAGAGCTTGAAAAATGCCCCTACCTTCCAGTCCCTTGCAACAGGGTTGATTGAAAGGTATACAGACAAACGTGGTACTAGTTACTATCGCGATTTGCTTTCCACCCTTAAGCAAAAAGCGGGTGAAGATTTAGAAGCATTCGCGGGCAGGATTAGAAGCGTCGCATGCCACACGTACGCACTAAGTGCCAGTTCTGCTCGTAACGATGTTCTGATGGAAGAATCAGAATGTCGTGCGATAGACGTGTTTATTCGTGGCATAAACCCTCAAATAGGGGGCGAAATCAAGGTAGCTTCCCCCCGCACCTTACACGAAGCCGTGCGATTAGCACTCTTGAGAGAGGAGGCGAGCTGATTTGTGGCCGTCTCCGCGCGGCTAAGTGAGCCCCGACGTGTCTTTTCGAACGATACTAAGTGTGGGCGCTGTAATAGACAAGGACATGTGCCAGAGCAATGTCGCGTGCCATATTGTCATCAGTGCAAGGACATGGGTCACCAAAGCGTGCATTGTCCAAATAGTAGGCCACAACCGCCTGCAAATTCCAGGCGAAATGCAAACCAACCACAGAATTCGGGAAACGGCCGCGGGGCAGGAAGTGCCACCCCTCCCGGCCCCCGTTAAAAATAGTGACCCCCCTAGCTTATAAGGGAATCACGCAGGTGGCAAGCGTGGTTGTCGATGGCGTTAGAGGCCGCAAACCAATACGCGTGCTAATTGACACAGGCGCACAGATCAGCTTGGCATTTTTATCGAAGAGGGATAAAAGAACATTGCAACCGCCGCGGTACCATATCAATGGTATTGGTCCCGGCATAGTGAAACCTGATGGCAGCTGTTGCGTTGAGTTCATGTTGGACTCCACAGAATATGCTTTTACGATGGAGGTTGTACGGAACAGGCGCACGGATTACGACATCATCCTGAGAAGTGACTTTCTGCGTCATTTACAGGGGGTTATTGAGTATAGGTTAAATACCGTCCAATTCGGCGACAACGTGCACCGTTTTGGACGTGACCGCACGTTGCGGGCGAGCGGAGCTGGGAAAAAAGGATCCGTTTCCCAAGTTTCGGAGTCTCCCGTAACGATGCTAAAAGCCGATAATCCCGTGGAGATACCAGAAGGCACAGGAAAGATCCTTTGGGTGCCTGTCGGGATACGTGAATCCGAAGAGGTTCATTTCTTGGTAGATCCACTCTGCCAGAATGAAACTCTTGACCATAGACCATATGCAGGTCCACGTAAAACGTAGCCTGTGCAAAGCGCAGCAAGTACAGAAAGAAAATTGCGTACCCGTGTGTCTAGACAATTTTAGTCCCCAAGCAAGCTTTAATACCGCGTGGTACAGTATTAGCCAGCTTACAGGTTATCACAGAAGATGAGTTGTCAAAGAGAACCCCTTCTCTGAAAAAGAAAAAAGACTGCTGCCGCCTCTCAACACCTTTTGACAATCACGTCACATCTGACAGATAAGTTTAAAGCTAAGCATAGTCACCTCCCATTGCATGAACAAAAGCTAATAAATGAAGTATTGAATGAGTATTCATGGTTGTTTGAAGACAGGAAATATTCACCAGCAACAGATCTAATCCAACATGAGATTCCAACCGGAAATGCTAGGCCAATAGCTCAAAAAGGGTACCGAATTCCCTACCGCCGGCCGAAGTGGCCGCGCGGTTCTGGCGCTGCAGTCTGGAACCGCGAGACCGCTACGGTCGCAGGTTCGAATCCTGCCTCGGGCTTGGATGTGTGTGATGTCCTTAGGTTAGTTAGGTTTAACTAGTTCTAAGTTCTAGGGAACTAATGACCTCAGCAGTTGACTCCCATAGTGCTCAGAGCCATTTGAACCAATTCCCTACCATCTTCAGTCAGTGGTAGAGGAAACTATACAACAGCAACTAGAAGCAGGAATAATACAACCCTCTTCTAGTGCGTGGTCTAGCCCAATTGTAGTCGTTCCGAAGAAATCTATAGACGGAGAAAAATCCTATCGCCTCTGTGTAGACATGCGAGCAGTAAACAAAGTTACTACTCCAGATCATTATCCATTACCCCGGATCGATGAAACACTCGATCGTCTGGGCAATTGCCGGTACTTCACAACATTAGACATGCGCAGTGGGTATCATCAAATTCCAATTGCTCCTCAAGATCGAGCTAAGACAGCTTTTGTAGTTCCTGGTGGCTTATATGAATTCTTAAGGATGCCTTTCGGGCTTCGCAACGCACCAGCAACCTTTCAGCGATTTGCGGATCTGCTATTACGTGGGTTGAAACCTACTGTGTGCCTTGTGTATCTTGATTATATAATTATATTTTCAAAATCCATTGCTGAACATGCTGAACATCTACGCAGTGTACTGTTGCGCTTGCAAAATGCTAATTTAAGCCTCAAATTAGAAAAATGTTCTTTTGCTCAATCACAAGTGCAGTATTTAGTTCATGTCATCAGTTCCAGCGGAGTCAAGCCAGATCCACGATTAACTGAAGCAGTAGACACTTTTCCTATTCCAACAAATTTGAAGGAATTACAATCCTTCCTTGGCCTTGCAAATTATTACCGCCGTTTTGTTAAAGATGATGCTACTATTACCAAACCACTTACTAAATTGTTGAAAAAGGATACTCCTTTTGTTTGGACGGATGAATGTTCGACCGCCTTTCAAACAGTGAAAACTATTTTAACTAGTTCGCCTCTACTTGTTTACCCAGACTTCGCTGAACCTTTTATTTTATCTTGTGACGCATCTGATTTTGCTGTAGGATGTGTCCTAAGCCAAGTGCAAGATGGTGAGGAAAAACCCGTTGGGTATGCCTCTCGTCAACTGAATAAAGCAGAAACTAATTACAGTACTACAGAAAAGGAATTGCTTGTCCTTCTTTTTGGAATTAATAATTTTAGATGTTACCTTTATGGTCGCAAGTTTACAGTTCTTACCGATCACTCTGCTCTGCAGTGGTTATTGAATCTTAAAGACCCTAGGAGCAAACTTATGCGCTGGGCCATGAAACTGTCAGAATATGATTTTGAAGTTCGGCACAAGCCTGGTCGGTTGCATCAAAATGCTGATGCGTTAAGTAGAAAAGTGCGTGTCATTCAATCAGATGAGGTATCAATTGAAGAGTTAAAAGAAGCACAGCAGGTGGACGTTCAATGTCAAAGATACACCACCTTGCCAGAATTTGAAGTAATAGACGACCTTTTGTATCGAAGAACTCCCCATGGAAATCGTTTGGTAATACCGGAATGTTTGCAGCAACGTATAATACGGCAATGCCATGATACAATCCGAGCATGTCACGGCGGAAAAAGCGCTACGAACGCTCGAATTGCGACACGTTATTGGTGGCAATACCGACAACGTGACGTGGACAGGTATGTAAGATCTTGCCTGTCGTGTGCACAACGAGCACAAAATAGGCATCCGCGAGTGCCGCTGCAAACACTTCCTCAGGCATCTTCACCCTTCGAAATTCTTGCTTTAGATTTCCAAGGTCCTTTTCCACAGTCGCAACAAGGTAACAAATACATTTTGTCTGTTATTGATCACTTTTCACGTTATCTAATTTTGGTTCCCCTCCCCGACATGACAGCTGAAACTGTGGCGAGAGAGTTTGTAAATCGTGTGATACTACCTTTTGGAAGTCCTGATGCCATTTTAACGGATCAAGGAACCAATTTCATGTCTGCTTTATTTGTACAACTTTGTAAATTGTTAAGAATCAAAAAATGGCGTACAACTCCTTTCCATCCTAAAGCCAATGGTCGCGTTGAACGCGTACACCGTACAATTTGTAAAATGTTATCCTATTATGTTGCAAAAACGCACGCTGATTGGGACAGATATGTACCGTATATTTCTTCTGCATACAACACCCGAATACATGAATCTGCGGGGTATACCCCTTACGAAGCTGTGTTTGGACGGCCGATGAATTCGCCGTTCGAAATAGACAAACTACCTCAAGGCGTAGAAATAAAGGAAGTAAAAGGTTTAGCCCGCCGGCTAAAAGCGATCTGGTATAAGGTAAAGAGGAATAATGTCAAAGCTACTAATAAACAGTTGCACAGGCAGAACAAAAATGCTGTTTTACCGACTTATCAAACAGGTGATTTAGTGTTACTACGAAACCCAGCAATCAAAAAGGGACGAACTAAAAAGTTCTCTCCCCGCTTTGAAGGCCCGTATCGGATTGTACGGTTGACCTCACCAGTCAATGCAGAACTGCAATTAACCGATCGTACGGTGATAGTGCACTTTGACCGCCTGCAACCTTACCACGGTAGGGCTGTGTCACCACAACAGGTCGCAGCTCCCGTTCCGCCTGTGTCACCTCCACCTCAAGTGGAACAAAGACGAAAGAAAAAACGGAGGAGATTACCTCCACAGGATTGTAGATACCCTTTGCGGAATTGACACCCTTATGGGTTGAGGTTGCGTGATTGATCACGCCTAATTAGAGTTTTATGTTGTGTTTTATTGCAGCTTAGTTTAAGTCATTTTCTCCAGGGACTTGGAAGCAAGACGTGCCTGGCCACCACGGAGTTCCCAGCCATTCTCAATTGTCAATTTCCAGTCATGTCATGTATTTTTGCTCAGTTTCATATGTATGATTATGTTTTATGTTTTGCAAGCAATGCCACGCATTAGACGTCACGCAACTGACTTGCTTCAAATGCAACCATTACACTTGGTGTTGGCAGAACCGCGGCTGCTAACTCCGAATAATGTTCTTCAGTGTCCTCTATCGCCATCTATTTGGCAAACCAGTACATGTGGAGTATTTTTACTCCGAGCTTTTCTTAATACTTGTTACGTTGACGTCTAGTGTATTGTACTATATGTCGTAGTTCTGTATTTTCTGCAGCTATTCGTAAGTAATCGGAACAGATAAAGCCAGGACTTGAAATGCATACGCCTCGTACGCTTTGTTTACGGGACCAGCTGTTGGCGGGGCAACACATCAGCTGTCGCCTCCCATCCTCTCTTCAGCGCTGTCCCTTCTCCTCGCCAAGAACTGGCCAGCGGCCATCATTTTTCCTCAGCCAGTAACATCGCTCCGCGCGATGACGTATCTTATCACCACGTGCGCTGCCGCCTCCAGCGTCTCAACACGCGGCGCGTCCGAGTACTTACAAAAACAAAACGCAAATTACTGCCCTATCCTCCATGTATGACAGACTACAATGCATTTACCATCATTTTATATAACTAACAGCCTTTTTAAAAAACTCTTGTTCTAGATAATTAGCAATTTCTAATTCATCGTTATTTCTTGTACACGCTAAGCTCGTGATATTTGTCGCTGCAGTAGCGGCCGGTCTCTCGCGGCTACACACCGTCTCACATAACCGCTGACGTGCCGGTGCCTACTCCGCACCGACGCGTGCGCTGCGCGCTCGCTAACAGCTCCAATCTGATTTCTTTCATGCAGCCGGAAGACACGGCAAACAAAATTCATTCAAACATCCCAATAAATCTTAACATAAATATTAAGTAGATGTGATTCATTGTTTAAATTCTTTTCCTTGTTTTGTTTCAAATTAGCTGGATAAATCACACGAAGTTCTTAACGATTTACATTATTCTGCATACCTTAGTCTGCCAGTCATATAAGTGAAGTTTCACTACTGCTTTGATTCATTGTATAAACTACAAACTACAGCCCTAACTCTCTTACACATCGAACTATGATGACATTTAACGTTATCTGCCTTGGACAAGGCCAGATATGGGCAAACCAATGCAATGCCACGGGTTTTTCACGCTACTGACGAGGCACAAACGACCAATCGTCCGGGCTGCCGTATATCGGTGGGCGATTGTTCCTTGGTTGCTACGCAGTTATTTTTGCCCTCCCCATTTATTTTACTCTACCGCCGTGGTCATTGTTCTATCCTGTTTTCCTTCTTCTGTCGATGAGGAGGCCCCTACAACATGTTAGGTACCCTCTTCCGACAGTACCGGTCTTTCAATCTTACCACCCATTTACACCGAGATATTGCTCTCCCTTGCTGCAGTCTTGCCCCAAAATATCGGCCGATGATCCATTGTGAGATACGTACTGTGCCTCTAATTAGCCGGTGACGTAAGCGCTACGGGAACTGTGCCTAGTTGTCCTTTCAGTTCAATTTGTTATCGTCAGTTTTAAAACTAACACACAAGCAGCCTAGCAGCCAGCCCCAGGTGGCCAGTGTCACATGTTAACGTTGAGCGTTCCGACTACTTACAGCGTTATTATTATACATCATTGTGTTTTTATTTTCCTGTCAATATATGTCATTGTGTTTAATTATATTATGCTGGCGCTAGTGATTTATAGTTCATGATTTTCATTTTATGTAGTGTTATATACTGCGCGCACAAGAAGTGACGCTATTTATGCATGTATGCTATTCTAGCTTCAAAGCTAATTTTTATTACTTGAATAGTCGACATTTTCCTAGTACAGCAGGTCGCTGTTAACGCCGCTGATACTTTATTCCATGTATCGCAGGAAACCCATGTGCCTACACTAATTCTTATTAAGTCAGACGGACGCCCGTAGGCCCGCTGAACCACGGTATCGCAGATAGCTCCAATGCACTGCCTACCCCTCAATTATTAGACAGGTTGCCTTAGCACTGTCCCCAGGTTGCTCCATTGCCCTGCAAATTATATAATCATCAATCCAAGTCTGCAGATTGCACTAATGCACTGCTGAACTTATTAGTCGAGCCACTCGCAGGTAGCTCATACGCACCGCGAACTTGTACTTACACGTCACCGAATCCTAGGCTCCTCGGTTGACCACAAAACAATTCATACATCAATTACCGTGAGACAATTTGCGCTCACACTACGCCTTTAGCACTCAACCACAAATGAACTGAGCCCCAGACGCTCTTTTATTACATTTTATACAAGGCCACTTTCTTCTAGATGGCAATCCCATTGCAAAATCATCGGATTCTGTCAAAGATTCAGATACCGTTCCCCAGATGACAGCCTTTTCCGTTGCTGAATGGATTAGTTGCTTTTCACCATCTGACAGTGCAAACTGCACTTTTGAGAACAATGTTGTTATATACACAAACTGTCGGATTCTACTGACGTAGTCCCTTATGCACTTCGTCAACCGACTAAAAAAACAACTTCCCCTGACGGATTTCGTATCCGATTCGGAAGTTTATGTTCGGGAAATATTCCCTTTATTTTATTTCTTGTCAATTATTATTACTTCAATGTCATGTTTTATTGTTATAAATTTATAGTTATGATTAATGTTAGTACACTTTATGGTTATACGTTATTTTTGTGTCATATTCGGTATTCCCTTTTAATTTTCATTGTTTCTGGACTGGAAGTATCTCTGATACAACCTATTGGCCTTCAATTCGTATCCGCCATCACTTCATACGCCCAATAACAACTAACAACACACTCACACTGTTCATATCCACACTACCTTGGTGTAACTTGTTGATGTTACCATACCTCTATTGTCATATACTAAGTGCCCCTGCGTAGTGGCCAATGCGTGGGAGGTGCCTAGGCTGTGCAGGTTTGCACCGCGATCACAGGATTCCTTCTCATTTTATTCATAAAAAAAAGCTTTTTTCGTACAAAATCTCAAATTAATTAACGACACTTGGCCTTCGTCCCATAGCAGGTTGAAAATTTTTTCCAGCGAGTTTCGCTTAGTCTGCGCTGCGTAGTACTGCCTCCGCGTTCAGCGTCTTTTTTGCTGACGCGTGATTGATCAGCGGATACTCAGTGTTGAATTACACCATTGTCTTGCCGCCTTGTTACCCCCACGGCTGCCAAACTGTTGGTTGCCTGCCGTGATTCTACTTCGTGGCCTTCTTCATCAGTAAACGTGACTGAACGGGTCCTTCGTCGCTACTTGCCAGGTAATTATTGCTACAACGTTGTACCCCATCTGTCACCTCTGAATTACTCATCAACTAAGGCAGGAAATTTTTACTTCTAGGGTCACTAATACTTTCTCTCGCAGTCGACCGTTATCAACATTGGAAGCTGAAAGCAACCTCCGTTCAAATGGCTGTCAATTTATCATCCGCAATGGGCAGCATGTTAATCTCAATGGTTGTCGTCGTCGCCGTTAAGGCGCCTCCATTTCACGTCTACCCTTCCACATCTGGCGTGCTTTTTGGACGTCGTCACAATCTGGTGCATTCTCCACATTATGCTATTGTGTTAGTTGATGTCAACTTAACATTATTAGAAGAGGGAGACCGTGCTTTATATGATACAGCTCAGCAATTGTCAAAATATGAAACCTTCTTGACGCAGACGAAGGAACATAAGTTTCTCCGATCTTTGTGGGAAGTGACTAGAATTATTTTAACCCTTCGAAGTCAATTGAACAGTATTAGGGATGCAGTATCACGGCCTCGTTTCAAACGAGCCTGGTTGCCCGTTGGAGGTACATTATTAAAATCTGTCTTTGGGACTCCTGACGAAACAGACACAAAACGCTGGGATTTGGACACACAGCAAGCGCTTTCGGAAACACAAGTTAATCACGAAGTGTTGGTACATCAACAGGTGCGCCTGACACATCTTGAGAATAACCTGTTAGCCACAACTAGACAGATACAAGTTGTTGCCGACAGACTAACACGACACTATGGTGCACTTGAACAATCCTTTAACTCATCTTCGCTCGGGATTACGTAATCTGACTATCACATTGGACATTATGAAGACCATGCAGATTCTTATATTTAATATACACACAGCCAAGTTACACGTGCACATGTTACACTCGGCCATTCAACTCGGACTGCAAGGAAAGCTCAGTCCACATCTGTTACCCTCAGAGCCCTTCTTGCACATCCTACACAATGTGTCGTCGCAAATTTTGGCCCCTAAACAAATGCTTTATGCCGTGCGAGAAAGCAACCTCCCCTTTTACTATGCTGCGTTGGAGGTCCGACTTACCCGTAATTCGGACGGTATTCGGATGCGAATGAGGTTGCCAATCACGTGCGCAAATTGCGAATACGAGTGCTATCAAATATACACTTTTCCAGTCTCTTGGACTACCCTTCACCACCATGTTGTTTGGCAGACTCAAGAATCTTTAATAGTTAGTCGGGATCGACAAACTCACGCCACTCTCTCTCGCGCTGAACTATCCAGTTGCTTCCATACAACACATTATTTATGCTCCACGCTAATTTTACACACTAACACTACTGAGTGCGAGATGTCACTGTTTTTAGCTGAAATTACTACACCTTCATGTCCTCGTGTTCTAGTCTCACTTCGTCAACCAATAATTCAGCCTGTTGGCAACAGTTTTCTGTTCGCTGTTCCACAGACTGTCACCGCCACCCTGGTGTGCCACTGTTCAATGTCAGAGACTGAATCGTACCGGCTAACACTGAATAATAGTGGCCTAGTGTATAATAGTTCAAGATGTGACGTATACGCTGCTTCTATGAGGATATCAGCTCAATTGCACTCCACCTTTCATGTCACCATTCCCACATTTACCTTATACCTTCCTGAACTCTCTTTTAAACTCCATCACCATGAGAAGCTAAAGAGTTTACCGAATACCAATGATTCAGATCTACTCCAATCGATCAATCATCTCCTTACCCAGGAACACAACCAAGTTGCTCTTGACCGAGTGGCCTCACATATTGCTGATTGGCACCAAACCAAGCGATGAACCACCGTTGTATTACCCAGCGCTGGTTCGGTAATAATCATTGTAATGATTCTGATTATAGTATCCTGGATACTCTGTAAAAGAGGGTTTTGCAAATGTTTCACTTCCTTCCGAGAAGTAGTACCACCCCATAACCTGAAGGTGAATATCACACCTGAAACTGCCTGCCAACCTTGGTGCATGCGATCAGGCATGACCCCCCCCCCCCCCCCCCCCTTAGAATTAAGTTGTAGTCTAGGTGTCAGGACAATGAACTAATTTTGTAATGGATTTGTATTTCTATGTAAAGTCTATGGAATCACAATTTAACTGTCGAGTTTTAGAATGAGCTTCTGTAAAGTTTGGAAGGTAGGAGACGAGGTACTGGCAGAAGTAAAGCTGTTAGTACCGTGCGTGAGTCGTGCTTCGGTAGCTCAGTTGGTAGAGCACTTGCCCGCGAAAGGCAAAGGTCCCGAGTTCGAGTCTCGGTCGGGCACACAGTTTTAATCTGCCAGGAAGTTTCATGCCGAGTTTTAACCCTCATGTAAGTCATTTTGTTTTCTCTTTAAATTTTTGTCATTTTGTAATGTTCTCATTCACCCACTTGGGCAGTTACCATTGTAATCCTAGATTTAAGAACTCAAAGTAATATTACGGGGAAAAACCCCCTTGTGACTGTTAGGCCTGGGAGCATTCTCTCACCCCCACGAGGGTGGAGTGTTTCAGTGTGCTGTGCTCCGGTGTCCCTCATCATCGCCTGGGTACCCACCACCAGTGATACCGCCGACACACTCACAGCAAGGCGCCGCCCCACTGCCGTCGCACCAACTTCACAAGTTTGTTATTCAAGAGCCTTCCTTCAGGCACTTTAGGCCACTTTCTAACTTTTGCACATATTGATCACTACGTTATTTCTGGGACCCTTCATAACGATCATATATTTTTTAAATGGAATAATCAATTAGAATAAGCTCATTCATTTTCATCCAGAGAGCCTTCTTCGGAAGGGGAAAGGATGTGCAGGGAGGAGACCCCCCAAGAGGGATCATTGCCGACAAAATTTTATTAAGTAAATTTTCCACGCATAATGTTCGGCCGTAGTCGGCTTGGGCATACTGTGGTGGAAGGTGCTGGCCGGAAGACCATGGTCGGCACATTCCTCCCACGTGCTCCTCGGTCAGACTCAAGTCCCACGGGTTGGTTGCGCTGACGGGGGTACGCTACTAGCAAGGCGCGTTGGCGGAATCAATCCTCCAATCAGAGACTAATCGTGTGATCACGTGGGGACGCGGCCGGGAGCGGCGAGGGCGGCTTGGAAACAGCTCCTTGCTCTCTTAGCTTCTGACCTCGGACCCGAGTAGTCGCTCCTCTAGCCTCTGCCTCTCTGATGAGAAGACGGCAACCCCTCTTGGGGCTGCTCAGCCCTACGTAGGCACCACTGTACCATCATTACAAGAATAAACTGGGTCCATTCCACTCAATTAATTGTCATTTTACAACGCCCTCCGCTCCTGACTTCTATCCTGACGAACATACCTGTTAATGGTCCTCGTGGCCAATGAAGCAACAGCTGCACGTCGGATCGATGTTAATGATTAATCCGGGCCTCTAAAGATTGCTCGGTCTTCACGTTCTGTCATCTGTTCCTGTCCACCACTTCCTTCGTGATGCTGTTTTAGCTCACTGTTCACCCCTTACATCCAGCATCGTCGAATAGTGGCATAGCTTCTATTCAAGAGCGATTCGCCGATTACTCCCACTGGCATTTTTTAACCCAACTACACGTTCTCTCTCAAATGCTCACATCTGCGTAAATTGTTCAAGTGCCTGTCAGCTAGGCATAATTACTGTCCAACTGAGTACATAGAATGAAATTTACCAAGCCTTTATACCCTGGTATGAAGCTTGTTTGCTATCCTTGCCATCTGTGCGATGAAATTGCGCTGAAGTGTCAAGCAATCATCTACTGGCGCCGAAGTTTATAGTTTTCCGTTTGCCGTTGATAATTGTTTGAATAACTGTTTGTAACCAGTTTTCGTAACTCCTTCGCACCGCGTCTTTTTTTCCTTAGAGTGTATTTCAGAATGCATTCCCTTCAATACTTGAGAGGTCTTTTATGACGAATATTCTACTCTCTTTGACATCTGCACTGTGCTGAAGACATCACACTCAACTTCATGGCGGTGCCTAAATATTTGCTTTTACACCTCCGCACAAGGTGCACACGTCTGTTGCACGAAGAGGCGGGAAGAGAAATTCAGCTGTGCAAAGTCACGCATTCCTCCTTTTGTGCGTACGGGCCACCATGCACAAGCACAGGAGTCTTCCCATCTGGGTCGGGCAGATATGTGCAACAGTTGTGCGCCTGTTCCCAGCTCTCCCCGTTTCGCGCTTTATTTCACTACGTCTCCCAGCCAATCATACCATGCGATTTTGCTTTTATATTTATGATTGCACGCTTTTAAGGGAAATAAAATATATGTACTTTAACATTATTGAGCTTTTCGTTGTAAATGTTAAGAATATAGCAAGTCATTTGTTCCTGAACATAAGCTTTACACGTAATGTTAGGTGGTCGTCAGCTTGTGTATAGAGCCCCTCAGAGACAGACAGTCGTGCCAGTTTCACAAGGGGCCACTTTGCAGCACTGCTCAGTGGTTCGCAAGCAGCGCTTGCGCTGAAGTTGATGGCACTTGTACCGGGGGAAAGTGGCGTTCCAGAGGCGCGTTAGTGACGCTGTAAACGCGCATTTGTGGCTCTGAAATCTCTTGCCCATCTTGTGTAGAGTCTGTCAGTATTTCACTGGAGGTAGACAGAGAAACTGGTTTCATTCTAGCTACGCTTCTTACTCAGAGGAAAATGAATACCAAAGGTTCTGGGTCCATCTAATGGTTTTAGATAGATGCAACCGTGTGCTCATTCACACATTATATAATGACTAGGGGACCCACGCGAAACTGTCTCACTTTAACAATTTTAATAGTGACTGTATTTTAAATACGTGTAGTCGTTGGTATAAGGGTAGTTATGGGAAAGAGGAGAACAATACGAAACAATGAAATTTTTGGTATGTCCCTTTATGTGTCCAAAAATATGTTTTTTATTCGGTATGTTTGTCTGGGCTTGTACGATGGGCGGAGATCAGGGACTGTCGATAGGGCTACATAACCATAACTTTAACTCCACAAAGGTTTTGAGTTGCTGTAAGCACATTAGGCCGTAGTACCAATAGATAAATCACAATGCAAGGCGATATTGACGAGTATGTTTGTCACTTCGTAAAGTATATTTGTTTACGAAAGTCAGCTTTATTACTGGCAGAGATAATGGAATACCGCAGTGGCCACAGTTATTATCTCTGACGATGCTATATAAGATGGTATTTGTGATAAGATAATATAAAAAAGGGGTCTCGTATTGGTGATTATGTTATGTTATGTTACGTTAAACGGGGACCTAGAAACGACGGAGAGGCTCCGTCCCCGCCTCAGCCGCAGTGATCCGCAGCCCCACGACGACTACCGCAGTCCACTTCACCCCCCTGCCGCCCCACACCGAACCCAGGGTTACTGTGCGGTTCGGCCCCCGGTGGACATAGAAATGATGATTAAGAAAATAGTACAGTCGAATTTTTGGTTACGTCACTAGCTACTGAGCACATTGCATCAGGTAGCTGAAGTAGAGGGTTAATTGAGTTGTCTTGATATTGTAGACCAACCCAATTCCACTCACTTTCTTGGTACTGCAACGCAAGTGCCGATTGAGCACTGAGCGTCGTTTGTTGGTGGTGTAACTGGAAAGGTGATCGCTGAAGGCAGTTTATTGGTGGGGCCCTTAATAGAGATGTCTGTAAAATTGCGGAGGTAGAGGCTACAGGTGGCACAATTGCAATTAGTAGAAGACAGTAGTCCAGGTACCTGGCACTTTACAGCCCGCGTCATATTGTCTGGGATTGTCTTTGATATGTGATGCGCTGATAGCAAAAATAGTTTATCACCATCACAGGCATGTTTCTCGTGCTGGAGATACTAGGCCTTAAGGATATTTAGCAGCTCCTCATCTCCATCTGCTTTATTTCTTCTCGTCTTTTCTGTACCGTTTCGTGATTTCTCATTGTATGTGGTTCTTTCCATGCCTCCTTCCATATACACTTCATTGTCGCCTACTGAAGGACAGTCTTCTTTTGGTGTTGCAGCAGTATCAAAAATCTTAATTATTCATAAAATATATGCTGTATCTTACTGCAGAGAATCATGCAACTTCCTCTTCCTGATTGCCTCTTTCCCTCTTCTATGAATTACAGAGCCATTTTCATTTATGTTGGTAGGTCGTTCAAGTAAAAACAACATAAAATGTCCCGTCCTCTGTCACATTATATCTTTCTACAAAGAAACTTATGTAATAAGCTGTGCATCCATGGGCATCTCGTTTCAGGTAGCATGGCTCAGTCTACACCATGTGCAACCTATAGATCAACTATCACATTGGGTTATCAACGAAAGCTGGGATCGTGCGAGATTTTTATGGAGCTCTGCGGTCGACATGGAAATCAAAGTCCTTTCCAGTTCTAGTTTCAGGAGTATTAAAAGAAAGTGCTGCAGGATTTGAAGAAAAAGCTGACTTTCCCCATCATGTAGCATCTGCTTTGCGTAGACAGGAAGCATATACCAGATGTTGAAAAATATACGTTAAAACTTCAGTGTGGTTTAACCTGACAGAGAAAGAAGCCAAGTTGGTTTGACGCACCTACCCAAAAAGTTTATTCTGGTTCTTTAATTGAGCTCTACATGCGCTTACCTTGACGCACGTAAGTATCAAGTTGACATTCAAACCAGTCCAAAACTGTTCTGAGGAAATCAACTGTCTCTATAGCTGCCATTATTCTTCCTTTCAAATCACAAACCGTTGGGTCAGAAGGTTTGAGTTGCTGTAACAACTGCAGTTTGTATGGAAACAGATGAGGGATTTTTCAGAGTATCCTACACTGTCGTCTTTTGATACCTTATGTAAAAACTTGTGTGGTGAACGTGCAAAACCTGTCGATTTCTCTCCGTATCTTCGTCACTTGGCCTGCCTACGTAGTACTTCAATTCCACACTCGTTTCATAATGAAGTTCACTTGAAATTTTCTTATGGATGGTAGAGAGGATGGTCGTTTCCCATATCATGTTTCAAGTTTCTCTGAGCTTGGGTGTCTCCACTAATATTCAAAAAAACCAAGCCGCACACTGTGCGTTTTCCTGTGCAGGATCCATTCCTCGGTTCATTTATTGAGCTCCTACCACAGTGCAACAACAAAGGAAAAACACTTTTTCCGTTATGTTGCTCTTGTTTACTGATTACTTCATGAATGTAGGGGTAGTTCTGTGATTTAAATGTACATCACATCTGAAATCAGTGTTATCATGCAGCTGAGATGTTTCCTTAAAACATAACTTTGCAGGTAATTGTATTTTAAAGTATTTTAGCCACTACAGTATTTCTTGCGTTGCTGGTATTTGCTAGAACTTAACATTACTTAACTTAGATATTGAGTTTTTCTCTGCTGTAGACATGCCAGTGAAAATTGTTTCTAATTTTCCTGTGATGGACTCCCACGGAATGTTCTCTACGATCTTATTGCTTTAATCGTAGTGTTTCAGGTCCCAAATAGCAGACCACTTTTCAGGTTTACTGACGTAGTCTTCTCGGTTGATGTTTGGTCCACGTATTCCTGTGTCCAACGCCATCGCCTACGACATTTCACAACCAACCTCTTCCCCTTAATATCATGTACTAGGAACTAACTGAACAATGACCCTTCCGTTAGAAGCAGAGCGCCTGCGCGCTTGATATAATGATGTGGCTGTTGCACGGTCTGAATTGGCCATTACATTTCTCACACAATCATGTGTGGAACCACTTTTTCAGTTTACCATTCGTAGTGGAGTTGAGCTCAGAGACAGGTAGAGGAACCACTGTTCAGTGGCGGTCACTGCATGTGAAACCATTCACGCATCAGCAGTACTCAGAGCTTAAGCTAACTCCATACCAGGTTTTATCGAGATCGATCCAGCAGTTAACTGGGGAAAACCTAACAGAACAGAGTTACTCCCACAATTAATAATATTAGTTTGGAAATATGAATTAAGCACTTTGAGGTTTGTATAAGAATTGTATTAATTTGGCTGTGTCGTACTACACAGAATATATCAACCAATGAAACCATTTTCATAAATATTGTATAGTTAACATGTCAGACGGGTAACAACTGTTTCATAAAATAAATATGTTTTCTTATGTCACGTTATATTCTTATAAAGAGATAAAACTTAAAATTTCTTTCGTAATCCATTTGATGAAATAAAGTCTATACGTTGCCCTGTGAAAGTCCCGTGAAAATTCGTCTGGTAGTTTTTGAGATTAGCGTGCTCAAATAGACACTCATACGATGGCTTTGGAAAAAAATTCAGATCACGGTATGGTTACTTTCCTATTTTGATTAAATGAAGCATATACGTTGCCCCAAGCTCTGCTCACATTACCTGTGCTAACACGACGAAAATTCGTCTCGTAGTTTTGGATATTCGCGTGCACAGACAGACATGAGAGTTTTAGAGTTTTATTATTAGTATAGACACACACGACGCGTAGAGGTACAAAAATAATGGTTCAAATGGCTCTGAGCACTATGGGACTCAAACTGCTGTGGTCATAAGTCCCCTAGAACTTAGAACTACTTAAACCTAACTAACCTAAGAACATCACACACATCCATGCCCGAGGCAGGATTCGAACCTGCGACCGCAGCGGTCGTGCGGGTCCAGACTGTAGCGCCTTTAACCGCTCGGCCACTCCGGCCGGCGCGTAGAGGTACGTTCTTAAAAAGAGTGCAGAGTGCAGAATCGTTTGGTCTACCTCGGATCTCCCTATGCAGCAGGGAACACTGGCCCATAAACACGCATCTGCTTGCCCCAGATAGTCAGCTATCCAATACAATTGGTTTCTTGTCACGCGCTGTCAAAGCGTTCCGTTTGTAATGAAGACTATAATCAAACCTCGATGAGTTTCAGCAGTGAAGCTTGACACAACGTGTTGTATCGGTAACAATGTCTCTCCACTGCTCTCGCGGTGGAGGGGGGGTGTGAAGTACGAGGATGAGTCAAATGAAAACCTTAAATTTTTTTAAATATTTTTTATTGTGCAGAAGTGGTACAAAGCTGTATCACTTTTCAACATAATCTTCCCCACGCTCAATGCAAGTCCTCCAGCGCTTACAAAGTGAATAAAGTCCTTTAGAAAAAAATTCTTTTGGTAGTACGCGCAACCACTCATGCACAGCGTGGCGTACCTCTTCCTCAGAACGGAACTTCTTTTTCCCATTGCGTCTTTGAGTGGTCCAAACATATGGAAATCACTTGGGGCAAGGTCTGTTGAGTATGGTGGATGAGGAAGACACTCGTTTCCGGTTGGTGGAAGTGAACCGAGGTTTCATCCCCAGTAACGATTCTTGCAAGGAAGCTATCAACTTCTCGTTCAAAGCGCCGAAGAAGTTCTTCACAAGCATCAACACGTCGTTCTCTCATTTCAGGAGTTAGCTGCCGTGGCACCCATCTTGTAGACACTTTGTGAAATTGGAGCACATCATGCACAATGTGGCGTGCTGACCCATGACTAATCTGTAAACATGTTGCAATGTCATTCAGTGTCACTCGGTGGTTTTCCTTCACTATGGCTTCAACTGCTGCAATGTTCTCTGGAGTCACACCTCGATGTGCCTGACCTGGACGAGGAGCATCTTCCACTGAAATCACACCATTTGCGAACTTCCTATTCCATTCGTAGACTTGCTGCTGTGACAAACATGCATCACCGTACTGAACCTATATTCGTTGGTGAATTTCAATAGGTTTCACACCTTCACTACGCAAAAACCGAATAACAGAACGCTGTTCTTCCCTGGTGCAAGTCGCAAGTGGGGCGGCCATCTTTATACTGATGCTGCGACGGTATGTCTGCACTATGCTGCCATCTACAGGCCAATCTGCACGCTGTTTGTAGTACGCTTACCAACGTACAGGATAACGGCGCGAAATTTCGATTTGTTGCTACAAATTTAAGGTTTTCATTTGACTCACCCTCGTAGTTTTTCTTCTCTTTTGCAACTACTCAAGTCAGGGCAGCGGTGTGCCCATTTCGTATATGCTGCTTCTCAGTACCCTTACTTCATAGATTTACATTGCTAGAGCACATCAAATGAGCTACAAGACTTGCATTTAAAACTATCAAGTAGTCAAAGAGACAGTTATACATTGCCTACGACTCTTGTTTATGTGTAGTTAAACATAGTGTGTAGCCGAAATAAATTTGAATTATTATGCTGTTTACTTTGAGTTAACTGTGAGTCTTAGATTCCTATGTATTTCGATGAGACTGCTTTCCGACGGGCATCCTTATCACTGAAATGCACTTCGTGATCTCATTTCGCGTTACCCGTGATGGACCACGTAATACCAACTGACTATCTATTTTACAATACGAAAGATTAATCAGACGACATCAAGAATTACTGGTGATGGAGACGTATCATACAGAGACTTTCACGCGGAAACGGTACGTCCGTTCCTTATCGAGTAAAAAGCGCTTTAGACACACCGATATGTACGAGGAGAATGGTGAACGTTGCACGGAAACTTCTGCAACTGGAGAAAATGAGCTCAAAGTCAGTATTTTAAACAGGAATATTGGGGAAAGCTAATAGCGTTAGAAAGAGCTCTCAAAAATGGAACATCGTTTCCCTAAAACAAATATTAGGATTTCACACGGTTTCGGTGACATTAATAAAAACCTCCTGAGGCTAAAGCTTCAAACCAAGTCACGACACTTAAATAAGCAGGGGGAGTCTGTTGGTGGCCTCGCTTCAAGTGCAATTAAGTTCAATAAAATTTTCAGTTGTATATTGTCTAATTTTTTGTGGTAATGTTCAGTTCATTTATGATGCTCATCTAGTAACGGCATATTCTATCGAAGGTTGATTTCTTGTCCTTATGGCAATCGAAGAATGTTGTCAGAATAACTTACAGGCGAAGCCAGTTTATACAAAGAGAAGTTAAATCGACCACTGCTCTCGTAAAACGTTTTTGGTACACGGAGTAAGAATTCGAATTGGTGGCCAGATGAAAGGGACCCACAATTGCTACAAAGAAGTTAGGAGACATGTTACAAGCGATGGAAGTACAGATGTCGTTGCCGCAATAAATCTTGACCTACATCTTTGTGCTCAAAGCATAGGACCAGTTTCCTAGATGAACAGAACTTCTGTCAGGAGATTTCTCCATTATAGTTGTTTACTCCCTTGTCCCATCCATGTTCATCAGGCATTAAGTGAAGACGATTTCTAAACGATAATTGCCTCCTCAATCCCGTTTCTAAATCAAAATCTGGAGTTCAGGATCGCAATGCTATGAACCGACGACGCAGTTTTCATATCTAGTGTCAAGTAAATGATCCACAGTGGTAATTACTTATCAAAAAGAAACCGTCACTGGTTACATCATGAAAACAGTTAGCTCGTTTCGAGCATAAGTACTTGGTGTGGACTTATCCATGATAAAGTTATTAGATCCTATTCTTTTACGAAAAAGTACATCCAGTGGTGTTATTACCGTGCTTGCTGCAAGATTGGTCTCCTGGAAAGTTTCCCTTGACGGCAGGGCGTTCCTTAAACCAAACGGTTTCTGTTTAGTGGTTAGGCAAATGAGTGTCAATGAGTAGGCCACTACGTACACCATGTTCAGTATCTCTACATTATATGAAATATAGTTTTCGCGGGGCATGCCAGTCCCCACTGGATTAGATACGTTGCAGTACTAAAACTGCATAAACATAGACGCGACTGTTCTAAGAACTAGGAGGAAATCGAGTTTTTCAGAACAGCTACAAGTCGCACTCAGCAGGTTTTATTGATCGAATTTGCTGTGTAATATTATAGGAGCATCATCATATCTCTGGAATGTACGGGGTGAAGTACAGTAATTGGCTGATTACTTAATCTCTGGTGCAAACAATTTGATCTGCCAACTACAGTAATTTAAACTGTAAATTTCAGAGATTCTGATGGCGCTTTTGTAATATTATCAGGCGAAACCGGTAAATAAAACCTACTGAGTACGACTTTTGCTTGTTCTGAAACATTTGATTTCAATAGCCGCTGTTTTCTTTCCACCCAATGCCTGCGCTCACTGGAGGTGGAAATCCTCCCGAGGAGATAGTAATATAAGTTAACAATTTGTTGTAACTGATAAAATTCCAAATAACATTTATGTAACGTGAAAAATATAAGAAAAGTTCTTAAATCACGGAAAAATTAACATTCACATCCATTTTCCTATAAATTTTGTTTTCCTTTCTTTTAGCGTTGTGAACTTCAGTTAGTGTTTGGCTCTGATCACTATGGGACTTAACGTCTGAGGTCATCAGTCCCCTAGAAATAGAACTACTTAAACCTAACTAACCTAAGGACAGCACACAGATCCATGCCCGAGGCAGGATTCTAACCTGCGACCGTAGTAGCATCGCGGTTCCAGACTGAAGCGCCTAGAACCGTTCGGCCGCAACAGCCGGCAGAGGAAGTGTTTATTGATATTTCATCGAAACGGCTGAAAATATAAAACAATGAAATGTTTCAGGCAAAGATGGTCAGATTTGAGAATTTTTCTCAACAGTGTTAATTTTTTTCCATTTTAATCATTTTTAGATTGGCGTTTATCGTTTTTTCCATTTTCCATCAGCTGCCAAGCAGTTTATGGGTCTCTGCCCTGTTCGACGTTTTCGATTTGTCTGATATACATTTAAGCCGAAAAAGATCAGACATTCAGTTTCTGAGAAAGAGCAGATCTGAAGTAATTTGTTTAAAGGAGCCAAAAATCTGAATTGAGCTTAACGTTGGTTAGCGAATTGTTGATTATTGATTGCCAGAGGACGTTGCCCAGCAACGAACAGAGATTAGACACACTGGACACTACGGTGCATTAGTCGCCAGTTATACAGTTACTGAACTTAATTTAACGGGTATTTCCTGAAGAAAAGATGTTAGTTTGAATTTTTTAGGAATTATCGTCATAGACAAAAGTAGAAACTGCTAGTCATTAGATATTTATAGAAATAGAAGTGTAATGAAATGCCCTGGAATTGCAGATGTAGGGGTATATAAGAAACTTTATTCTGTGAGATAAATCACTATGTCACAAATGTTGCACTGCAGCAACTTAATGTTCAGACAAACGAGTTTCAGGAAGTAGTGATACTGAGTGATTATACATAAGCGTTTAAACCTGTATGTTCATACAAACATCCAGAAATGCCGGAAATCTTCTACATTTAAAATATTAGCTTTGGTGTAAACTGTGTCTAGCGCTAATGCTTTATTAAATGAAATCCTTGTGAAGGAAGTAATTACACGTAAAAGTTCATGGTAATGAAGTGGCAGTTGACATAATGAGAAGAGAAATTTTAATACAAGAAACTAAACGCCAACTAATATTTTAGGACAGACCATATGCACAATATCTTACACAGTACATTAAAAAAAGGAATGTAAGGACTTTTTACGTAATAGATATTTCTGAATATCATCAGAATTAAATAATGGCGATACTGCAACTGACTATGAGACATGGTAGCTTTTCCGAGCACTTGCACTGAACTGACGTGTATCCATCGCCGAAGCGCTTAATTTGTAATTAAGTAGACACTCGTAATGATGGGCATCATTTACTAACTTATGATAAAGTACAAAAGCGTAAAACGTTTTCAACTGGAGTACATCACTAAATTGCCCTTCCATATCTATGGAAGGGCAATTCCCGTTTCCACTCTGGCTGTTATATAATCACTGTTATTTATATCGCTGCGAGCTGATTTCGGCCGTTAGCCATTTTCAGATGAATACTTCTATGGTGTTAAAGAATATTTGTTAATAAACAATTGACAGATACACATTTCGTCCAGTTAACGTATTACATTGTCATGGTAAACGAGAAATGACTGAAAGAAGATTAGGGTTTTATGGCAGGGTAAGAACGAGAGCGTCAGAGATAGAGCATAAGAGTGAATTGAAAAATTGGAGGAAATCGAACTTTTAATCGGAACGAACACAGTATTTGCCATAAGCAATATATGAAAAGAGTGGGAAGGCTGTACGTCGATAGTTGGATGAAGAAATGTGGCTAATTACTACCAGACCACACTTGATGCCGGAATATTCTACACTTTTCCCGTGGTATGAGAGATGTGATGATGATGTAACTTTATTTTTATCCTTCACATCCTGTGTTAAGATCGCAATGGTCCACAACAAATGATCCGACTTGAAATAAGATTTAAACCATCCTCCTACACTCTTATAACAGGCACGAAACCTCAATATCAGTACAGAACACATTGCCAAATACGTATCATCATGTTTTCACTACATTCAAAGCCTTTCAGACGAGTGTTCCATAACGCAGCATCTCGTATAATTCTTCTTCTACTGTTCTATATACAATAATGAACAACGTGGTACATTCGACCTTCACATCAGTAACCTCTGGAGCACTCGATCATTAGATTAGTAACTTCTAAACAAGAACACCACAACAAAATCCGAATCCCATCACGTCCTTTGCAATTAATGAGAAAGTTTGTATATAGTTCAGTGGTCTTTGATAGATAACCTCCAATGTGAATGGTTGCTTCAGTTCTTCCATGATCTAATCATATTCCCAGCAGTGGACGCGAGAACATTGGTTCTCTCAGTTTTACGGAAATTGGTCCTCGAAATGGAGGGTTTCGAGCCTTTGCATCCATCCTTAATCTTCACTCGTAAAATGACGATTGAATCATACTGCTATCTTTAATTCTTTTCTGTCATTGGAGACTGTCTCCTGTCACTCGATTACACTCTTCCATTCAAGACGAAATTTGACATCACTTTATCCGTAATAACCAATGGCCACGAAACAAATGCATATGACGCAATACAATAGTAAAAATAATTAAAGGCTGTAAACAGAAAATTTAAGATAATAAAATTATATTTAGAATCGCTTCATGTACGGGGTCAAAATCCAAGAATGAAAACCAATAGTATTTTTGTTTTCATCACTTAATACCTATCACGTGCAAGCTGATTATCTGATGTGTCATCAAGCTCGACCAGCATGAGCCTGAATTTGAAAATGGGATTAAATATAGGTATAACAAGATGCAATGATTCAGTTGTGGGTCGTCTACAGATATATTGACGCCGTGTTCTTCCTGGCAGTGATACTGTTTGATAGATAGTGACTTAACTTACAAACGTAATACCAACATACTGAGTCCAAACGGGAGAAAGGTAATAAAGTTAACGATGGTATCATTGTAATGTGAGTGATATGTTGCATTAAAAGCAGTGGATTGAGAGGATTAATAGGGGTGTAGCTTTGAAAGAGTAATGACATCATTGTTGTTGGAGGTTTATTTTGTACTGAAGTAAACAACCGACTCGAAGGAAGCCATATTAAAGGTTAATTATTTGCTGACGTAAATATTTTGGAAATTCCAGTCGTCATAGCGAAAATCCACGAGAAATTTATAAGCAATCATAATGTGTTGCTGTCACTGACACAAGAATGTATATCGAAGAAGGGTTGATAGGAAAGGCTTACATATCCGCGTGGGTGATAAGAGGGGTCCTAACATGAAATGTTGGGAAAAATTGACAGGATTGTGCAAAGAACAAGACGTATGCAGAAAAATAGTTTACAGTGAGAGATGATGTTAATAGAAACCAAAAATTAATCTAAGCAGGGACAAACGAAACAGCGTAATTCCGCGATGTGTAAATTGGTCCATATCTTGCCAAAGTGTGTAACTAACGGTTAACATTTATTACAAGTCACGGAAAAAATAGTAACATAAAACGCAAGTAAAACGAAGAAATATTTATTACCAATATGATATTTTTTGTGAGGAGGAGATACTTTTCACATAATAATGAAACAACATTGTAATTTGTAATAATTCGTAATATAGTGAGATAAATGTGGTAATATTTTCTCTACGAAAGTAATGGATTGAATCAGATCAGTAACGCAAATTACAGTGCGGACAGAGGACATTCGGGCATTCTGCAAAGTGAAAGTTGACTGATGTATAATTAAGGGGCAAAATTCCACGAAAGGAGTGAGTGGATGTAAAGAAACGTATTTAATGCACTGAAAACAGTGAAAGAACTGCATGTAAATTTTATGCCCGCAGACCGATCATTTAATTTATGTGGTTTCTACGGAATATTGTATTTATTTGCATTTTCCTTATATAAGGAAATGTTTTCTCCATTTGTACAAGACGCCTAATGCGAAAATAATTCCAAAACTAACTTAAAAATATCTGTCTTGTTTTGAAACACTTGGAATTTAGGTCCTATAAATTCAAGGTATATTTGTAATCTAATTTGTGTGTAACTGTCTTCATACTTTGAAAAATTGTTTGCGTTACTTATTTCTGTTATTGGCTGCGCACAGACCGAGTTGTGTGATTATCATGTGCTTTTGAGAAGTTAAAACATTACATGTAGTAGAAAACTTCGAAGATTTTGAATACTGATGAATTATTGTGTTAAATGTACGTGTTAGTCCCTTAGAGAGAAACGAGAAGTAATGATTGAAAGATGACATTGTTTATGGACACTGAAGGAAAACGTAGGATTTCAGTTTGTGGATCTTTTGATTTAAATGCCAAAACAAAGCTAGAAAACTGGTAAGAATTAAGTCAGGAGCTGAGTAAAGTATGGGTCTTGCCTGATACACAACTGTTGCAAGACGAAAGAGAGGAATCTTTGCCTCCGGACGATGTCGCTTCAGGAACAGACAATTCGCCGGGCAATGAAACTGTGGCCACCATTCCCATTGCAGATACAAGTCGGAGGAATATATACCATGAATTGTTGTTGCCTTAACGCTGAGACGTAGATATGGGCCGAACAAAAACCCTTATCGAAGGCTTTTGAGAAATTGGTGACACAATTGAACTCACAATTTGCAGATATTGGAGAACCTACACGTAATTAAAGATAAGCCCACATTTCACTCAAAGAGAAACTTCCTTGGTGAGCGAGTATTTAAGTGGTAGAAGACAAGGAATAATTTTAACTGCCCGAAATTACTTTGCTTTGTTGAAGCGTTAACGACAATGTTTATGTTATATACTCAGATGACTGTGAGCACATCCTTAGTAGCAGAAGTCAGAAATCAACGAAAATTATGAATTACTGTTTCCTTATTCCATAGACATATACAAAATTACAATATTTTCATTATAATTTCAATTGGAGACACTAAACAGTTTTAAAATCCGTACAAATTTATATCGCATACTGTTTCTAGTGATTTATTTTTCCCTCAATCTACGTCCTGAAAACTCTTCCTTTAATGTCGCAGTTTACTGTAGGAGACAATGAAATTTCATAAGGGTACGATACAATGAGCAGCCTAGATATGAATCTCTTATCGTTTTGTTTTTGGCCAGAAACTGACACCTAACGCTGTTTGACCGAAACTATTGTAATTACGAAGAAGCCAATCTCTTTAAGACCCAGTGCGTCTATTATTTTTTGCAATAACCAGCTCCTTATCCGGAGCTTATCACGAAGCCGCAGATAAACCAAATCAATCCACATTTTTCTCGCGATTCACCGTATCCAAAATAACACTTACTTTACAAAACAGTTGAGACTTTCGTAGTCGTATGTTGACGTACAAATGACAACAAGCAATATGCCAACACTTATTTCAGTTAATGGATTTCGCAGTGCTTGGTATTTCAACTTTTTGCTCTCAAGGTGTTGTATTAATAGGCTATATGATTACATTTAAACGAAAGTGCGTAAGTGGTAGTGAGAGAAGAAAATACCATCTGGAGTGAATTAACTGAAGGCATACGACAAGGCTGCCGTCTATCTCCCAAGCTTTTCAGATATGTACTTTAGGAACGTAGTTGAACACTGACCACTGGTTAACAAGGCATAAAAACTGGAGGAACAAGAATAAGGTGTTGGAGATTTGCAGAGACGTGTTCGTTCTAGCAATGTATGAAAACCTGTCTCAGGAAATTGTGGATATCACTGAAGCTAAAGGAAAGAGCTACTGCACGAAACTTAATACGAAAGAAAGGAAACGTAATGGAACTAAGAAAGAAGAAAGGGCTGAGGGTAGTGCAGAATGGGGAAACAATACAACACATGAACAGTATTAAATATCTAGAAAATAAGATAGAAAGCAACTGGAAGACCAGCACAGAGATCAAAACATTGATATAGATAACGAAAGAGTCATTTTGTAGGCAAAGAAAAGTTTTCTTGAGGGATATTGACAAAGATTTGATGGAAAGGCTGAAAAAGTGATTTGTATGGAGTGTTCTTTACGGAACTGAAATATGGACATTGGAAAGAAAGACAGAAAAAGGCTAGAGGCTTTCGATACGTGGACGTGGCGGAGGATGGAAAGAATAAGTTGGATGGACAAGATGAAAAATACTTTGAGAACAGAAGACAGCTACCGAGTTTGATGGACAGAATTGAAAGAAACTAAATAAGACATGTGTTAGAAAGAAAGAACGACTTGTGAAACAATCTTAGGAGAGTACGTGGGAGGATTCAAAACGCTTAGGGGGAAGATTTCATAAGATCCTGGATGACATGCTGGACCAGAGCACATATAGCAGCATTAAGGCGGAAGTGGTGGACCGCCAGAAATGGAGGCGGAACTTAGCAGAAAACTAATAACGGTAACGACGACGATGATGATGATTGGAGAGCAGACAGCTTGTTGTGACCAGCGGAAAGTTAATGAAACAAGGCGATTCGAATTTATGACAACAACACGAGTCAGACGATAACATGATAACACGAACTCATTAAAGGTCTTTTATGTGACACGTGCACAAATTTTGTTATTATTTTTAGCCACTGTATATACACACAGAAAATTAATCACTGTAAAACGGAAATCAATTGTGTACGGGAAGATTTATGAAGAACACAGAATACGTTATGATACGGACGTGTAAAATTACAAACTTTTTAAGGAGTGCGCGGATGGGCACTTTGCAAGGCATCCCAGATATGCTCAATAATGTTCATGTCTGGGGAGTTTGGTGGCCAGCTCAAGTGTTTAAACTTCGAACAGTCTTCCTGGAAGCACTCTGTAGCAATTCTGGTTGTGTGGGGGGTCGCATTGTCCAGTTGGAATTGCCCAAGTCTATCGGAATGTACAATGGACATGAATGGATGCAGGTAATCAGACAGGACGCTTACGTACGTGACACCTGTCAGAGTCGTGTATAGACGTATCAGGGATCCCACATCATTTCAACTGCACACGCCCCACACCATTACAGAGCACCCACGAGCTCGAACAGTCCCCTGCTGACATGGACGGATTCATGAGGTTATCTCCATACCCGTTCACGTCCATCCGCTCACCACAATTTGAAACGAGACTCGCCCGACGAGGCAACAGTCTGCTGCCGGTGTTGACCAGAGGCGTAGAGCTTTGTTATCTTACAGTTATCAAATGTACACGAAATAACCTTCGCCTCCGAAAGCCCATGTCCATGATGTTTCGTTCAATGGTTCGCACCCTGACACTTGTCACTTCTGTCACGGTGAACGATTCTCTTCAGTCATCAATGGTCCACTTTTTGCAGGGTATTTTTCCGGCCGTAGCGATGTTGGAGATTTGATGTTTTTCCGGATTTCTGACATTCACGGTGCAATCGTGAAATGGTCGCACGGGAAAATCCTCACTTCATCGCTACCTCGGAGATATTGTGTCCCATCGCTTGTGCGCCGACTGTAAACACCACGATGAAACTCACTTAAATCATCATAACGTGCCAGTGTAGCAGCAGTAACCAATCTAACAACTGCACCAAACACTTGTCTTATACAGGCGTTGCCGACCGCAGCGCCTTATTCTGCCCTTTTACATATACCAGTATTTGAATTCGCGTGCCTGTACCACTTTCTTCGGCATTTCAGTGTATGTGTAATACCTAAAATATATTCTGCCAGGTGAAGTTGACTACCCTAACTAGAACGATCTAGAGTAAATTACGATTTTCGAGTGTTATCTAAATCTACATTTCGCGCTCATGTGACGGTATCCAACAGGTGGTGCAACTTATTTAGACTGATTCTCGGCTTTATTTTACCATGTCCCATTTCGACTCAGGAAAATTTCAGTTTATCTATAGTAGTACAGCGATTTCTCAAGAGCTTACGTTTGCTGGGCTTATGAGGAATCGTCATAAAAAAAGACTGAAAAATTTTCTACCATTAAGAACAACGGGAAAAGACGGTACATTTCAGTTTCGTTATAAGGTTTAATAAAGGCGTGAAGTGAAATGATTCAGTAAGCAATAGGTTACATTATTTTGTTTGTCAACAACACCACAGAAACGTCCTTGGTAAAATTTATTTAAAGGAAGAAATGAAGGAATCAATCACGTTCAATGAACAAAGCAATGGTTTTCGATGTGCTTGACTGTCTCTATTTTTATTGCTGTATTGTAATTTCTCCGTTTTACATTGGTTTGATTATTAAGCACCTCACTTGCCAAGCTAAGGTCGTTGGGGAAACAAAAACTTCCTAAAAGCGAAATATTTTTTTCATGAAAGTATGTTAAGTAACAGAGCGGAGAAATATGAAGTTAACTGAGAAACGAATTTCAGAATATATGTGGACGCGTGATATAATCTAGAATTCTATTTTCTATGTTATCTGCACGCATTACTCTCCTGACAATGTACACCGATCTTGAAATAAGCTGTGTTAGAGGAAGTGAATCTTCAGCAAACAAAATCTGAACGAAGCGAAAATGAGCGTAAGGAGAGCAATGAGAGAAGCGTTCAATGATTTCGAAAGTAAGACGTCGTCAACCGACCTGAGTAAAAACCGTAAGAAATTTTGGTTGTATGTAAAATCAGTGAGTGGAAATCATCTGTTCATTCTCTCAGCGACCACACCGGCACCGAAACGAAAGATGACAGAGAGAAGGCCGAAGTACTGAATAAGGTCTTCCGAAGTTGTTTCACCGCAGAAGATCGTAACACTGGCCTTCCTTTCAATCGTCGTGCGAACGTCGAAATGGAAGATATTGAGAAAACTGATAGCGGAATTGAAAAGCAGCTACAATCGCTTAGTAGTGGAAAGGCTTCAGGAGCAGATGAGATATCTATAAGATCCTATAAAGATTATGCGAAAGAACTTGCTTCCTTTCTAGCAGTAATTTATCGCAGATCGCTTGAGCAACGAAAGGTACCTAACGACTGGAAAAAAGCGCAGGTCATTCCCCTTTTTAAGAAAGGCCTTAAGACAGATCCACACAATTGTAGGCCTATATCGTTGATGTCAGTCTGTTGTAGAATTATGGTATATGGTTTGTGCTCAAGAATTATGACGTTTTAGGAAAATGAACATCTCTCCTATAAAAATCAGCATGGATTCCGCAAACAGAGAGCCTGTGAAACTCTACTCGCTCTATTCCTCCATGAGATCCATAGCGCAGTGGACAACGGTGCTCAGGCTGATACCATGTTCCTTGAGTTCAGTAAGGCATTTGACAGAGTCTCGCCTTGAAGTTTAATGAAAAACAAATACGAGCTTACGGAGTATCGGAGCAGCCCTGCGATTGGATTCAAGACTTTCTTGCAGACAGAACTCAATACGTCGCTCTTAACGGAACTAAATCGACAGAGGTAAAGGTAATATCCGGAGAACCACAGGGAAATGTGATAGGACCGTTGTTGGTTCAAATGGCTGTGAGCACTATGGGACTCAACTGCTGTGGTCATCAGTCCCCTAGAACTTAGAACTACTTAAACCTAACTAACCTAAGGACATCACACACATCCATGCACAAGGCAGGATTCGAACCTGCGACCGTAGCAGTCGCACGGTTCCGGACTGCGCGCCTAGAACCGCGAGACCACCGCGGCCGGCGGACCGTTGTTGTTCACAATATATATAAGTGATACAGTAGAAAGCGTCGGATGTTCTTTAAGGCTATTGGCAGATGATGCAGTCGTTTATACCAAAGTAGCAACGCCAGAAGATAGTAAGAATTTGTAGAACGACCTGCAGAGAATTGATGAATGGTGCAGACTCTGGCAGTTGAGCATGAACGTAAGTAAATGCAACATATTGCGTATCTATAGGAAAATAAATCTACTACTGTACAGTTACACTATTGATGACAAACAGCTGGAGACAGCGTCTGCTGTAAAATATCTAGGCGTCAATATACATAGCGACCATAAGTGAAATGACCATATAAATCAGATAGTAGGAAAAGCAGACACCAGACTCAGATTCATCAGAAAGATCGTAAGGAAATGTAACTTATCCATGAAAGAAGTGGCTTATAAGGCGCATGTTCGTTCGATTCTTAAGTATTGTTCATCTATCTGGGATCGCTATCAAGTAGGACTGATAGAGGAGATAGAGAAGATCCAATGAAGAGCGGCGCATTTCGCCGCGGGATAGTTTAGCTGGCGAGAGAGCGTTTCGGATATGCTAAACAAACTCCACTGGAAGACGTTACAAGAGACGTTGTGCGCCACGGAGAGATTTACTATTGAAATTTCGGGGCAGCACATTTCATGAGGAGTCAGACGGCGTATTACTTCTCCCCCACATACATCTCGCTTATTACAGCTAATACAGAGGCTTACCGACATCCATTCTTCCCACACACTATTCGCGAGTGGAATAGGGTTGGTGGAATCAGATACTGGTACCCTCCGCCACAGTCCATTAGGTGGCTTGCGGAGTATGATGTAGATGTGGGTGTGGATGAATCAAATTCACCAAATACTATCGAATAAAGGAAAACGACGTCACTGAATAATTTTGTAGACGTTATGGACCCAGTTTCTAAGAAATCACTTACTATCGAAGTCAAATGCCTAAACATATTGGAATCGGTCAAAACTCTCATAAACCGAAAATTTTGTAAAAGTTATTTCGGAAAAAAGAGAGAAAATCAGCACTTACTCAGTCGTAGAAAACGCTGCATTTACAGGTCACCCTTGTACGAGTTCGATTTTGTACTCAAGAACACGTTCACCATCATAAATTAAAGAAATAATTATTCAAAAAACCTACTCATTCTTAAAAGAAGCACTATAAGGAAATTTTGTAAACCAGAATTCTAATCGTCGCTCTGCATGTAGCAAACCTCAAAGCATGGCTGCTGTTGCTATGTAGAGCTAATACAGTGCCATAGTGGAAGACTGGGTTCGTAACTTGGCGTACTTTTTTTCACGACTTGGTCAAGAAATCATCATCTATGTTAATATAGCGTCATTGTTATTAGTTTTGACAGTATTAAGATGAGACACTTATTTCAGCTTGTTTTAAGTCGCATTCTGTATCTTCCATTGGAAAAGTTTCGAGTAACCGAAATTAGAATTCAGTGTCATCATCAAAATATCCGGTTTTGGTTTAGAGATTCTTGCTTATTCAAATGTTAAGTAAATTGTAACTGACCTTTCCATCTTTCCTTTGGTTTCCCACTATCTTCTGTAAATGACATTTTGCAGTATTTATAGGGAGGCAAAGTACCGTCAGATTTGAAATCCAGATCGGTGTGCAAGGGGGGCAACGGGGGGACACTTTAAACTGCCGTTTCTCATTTACCTGACAGAAAAATTACCCAGAGATGACTTACGTGAACTAACACATATTTTTCATGTTTTCTTTGGACCATCCACGACATATAGACGGTTAAATTTTGGTTGTGTGTAGCTGTATATAATCAAGCTGCGTGCAACACGTGGTTTAGAAGAAAGGTAAGAATTAAATGACAATGGAATATATACATTTTATTACATGTTCTGAAGATAATGACACATATTTGAGAACATGTTAGTATGTGATTAAACTTCCGACTCTTTATAACTTCGACTATTTCGTAACCAATGTAGAAGATTCAGATACATTATACCAGGTCTAGTAAATTGCTCGTAAGAGCAGCAACTGAAAGAAGTGGCACAACTATTCAGATCCTACCAGAGGATCAGAATTTATGTCTCTGCAGGGCCATTCTACTGAAGATCTCCGCGGTTTCCGGAAAGCACTTCAAGCTAATGTACTGTTTATACTAATGCTACGGTGAGGAGGCTTTAACCCTTCGCTACTGGGCTGCGGTTACACACGCCATACTTGATGCATTACCCATCGTTGTCAGGAGATGGCGCACTTTTATTTCAACACGTCAATAGCGTATTTTAACAGCTGCAGATGGCGTTAATGCAGTTAACATCAGTTTATCTTCGTTTGTGGAGGAAGACAGACGCTTGTTGCGTCGGTAGGGTTTATTAAATCCCACCACGTAAGTGGCGTCTCTCCGTTTTCACAAACACGATAAGCTGAAATCGTAATACAATTGTGTTGTATTTTGTCTATGAGTTGATTATTTATGGCTCACTTGATCAGTAGGTAGTTTCCAATCGTTAACATGTCAGACCGTATCTCTGGCGCAAGGAATTTTGAACTGAAGCTTCTTGAGCTGAGACCAAAGAGGAAATGTATCACAAATTCCATCGGAACTGCCCCTAAAAATAAAAGAATTAAAAAAAAATCACGAAGCTTGTGCCCGATACGCTCTAGATCCAAGCACAGGAAAACTAAACATTGGTGCCAAACACGCAGCACAATGAAGAAGATACTAAGTGAGCACTGTTTGCTCCAAGTATTACATGTAAGTAAACCACGAATTACAAATAAAATGAGGAAATTGTAAGTATACTGCTCATATTTCTTATTTTTGGCCATGTGAGCATTACGAGTGAGAATGGCAAAAGTTTTCTGAACTTTAAGAAAAGCAATGCTGTTATGGAAAAATCAAAACTTTTGAGACTCATGTACGTTGCCAAGGTTTCTTAATAATGCTTTCACCAGTATTTGAAACAAAACTTGCTTCTTTATCTGCAAATAAAGACTCTAATATGGTGACACAAACCTCACCACACTAACCATTTTAAACGAGGTGACCACTTTAATGAAGGCTAAAACCATAATCTTGTTTGACTATACGTGTAAATGGGAAACGACTAACCAGCATGGGGTACTTTTGCCCTATTATTACAATCACAAGAAAATGAGTGTTTTTCTCACGAGGGGCGTTTCCCTTTATTGAGGTAAGGCATCATCAGTGGTCTGTAATTAAAGATTTTTACAGTTTAATCTGTTTCTAAATCGAAAAATAATTCGTTAACAAATTGTTGTTTCTTACTTAAGTAAAAAGCAACAATTTACGAACATTAGCTTCTCTGGTGAGGAAAACACGCATTTTCTTTTAGTTGTAACCACAGAACAAAAGTAACCCAGAAATTTTAAAGCAAGTATTGGCAATATGACCATACAAATCAAGAACTAACATGCAATTTATGTCGCTTCTTTATGTGTCAAGTTAAATTAGTTTTAAAGTTTCTGCACTTATGCATTACGACAACAAATTCCAACATTACATTATTAACAAGTGGCTCTTTACCATTAACTGGAGACTGCCGCAGATTCTGCTACGCTAGATCAGAGGAACAAAGTCGTGTTTCACTGCGATCGCTGGTGACGAATGGGAGACTCCGCAACAGTTGCTCCTGGGGAAGCCCTCCCTCGCCCTCACAAACGACACGAGGAGCCGCGGCGCAGGCAGAGACAGGGGCGCCCGCACACACATCACGGCGCCAAACTGTGTCCGCGACGGCCAACAGGCGGGCATCGCTCGGCGCGGCGTCGCGTGGTGTCGCGTGGCGTCGCGCGGCGCTGCTGCGGCGCCAGACGCCGGCGGACTGACCGACTGAGCCGACGCCGGGCGTCGCCTGCCGAGGTCGCCAACGCCGCGCGCGAGTGGGCGGCGCGTCACGTCCGTCTCCTCTCCTCTCCTCTCCTCTCCTCTCCTCTCCTCTCCTCTCCTCTCCTCATACCCGCTCTCTCCTCATCCCTCCGCTCCCACGTCAGGCGCCACTGTCTGCAAACGCCGCTGGCCGCTCGTGGGTGGAACGGCGGCTTAGTCAAATGTCACGCTTGGCTGTCGGTGGTAGCAGCGATCTCTCCTACGTTCCACAAACACGATCTCGTTCCGCTTAGGGCAGCTTAATCTCTAACCAAGTCACAGGCGTGGTCAACAAGTGTTAATCGAGAAAATTAAGTGGGGTGTTGAAAAAAATGTATTTAGTTACTTTCTTCAAGTGTGCCACAGTATCATAGGCGTAATTTACGAGGGCGTGCTGAAAAGTAATGTCTCTGAATTTTTTACTTGAAAATTCCTAAAACTTTTTTTACATGAAGTAAATGTTATTATAGCCGTGTGGTCTAATGCACGGCTTTCCGGGCGGGAAGGAGCGCCGGTCCCCGGCAGAATCCGCCAGCGGATTTGAGTCGAGGTACAGTGAGCCAGCCAGTCTGTGGATGGTTTTTAGGCGGTTTTCCATCTGCCCCGGCGAATGCGGGCTGGTTCCCCTTATTCCGCCTCAGATACACCACCATTACGCCACCACGAAAACATAGGGGATACACTCGTCAGGTGTGATACGTTCTCTGGGGAGTCCACCGGGGGCCGAACTGCACAATAACCTTGGGTTCGGTGTGGGGCGGCGGAAGGGTGAAGTGGACTGCGATAATCATCGTGGGGTTGCGGACCACTGCGGCAGCGGTGGGGACGGAGCCTCTCCGTCGTTTCTAGGTCCCCGGTTAACATAACATAACATAACACAAGCGTTATTAACATTCTACACCCTTATTCTTCATGTCTACATATTTCCATCCCTCTGACACTAGAATACTCCGAACTGTAGTGTGTTTTAAACGGCGGCATGTGACGTAACTGTGTCGGTGCGTGAGAAAAGCGTGCTGTAACCGAGTTTTCAATCCGAGAAGCTCGTCAACAACTCCAGCACCCTCTTATTCAGCACGTAAATGCCAGACCAAATTCAAACACCGCCACACCTGCAACAATCCGACATTCTTGGTTCATTGCCATTGATCATCCACTGTACGCTCACGACTTCAGCCACTCCAGTTTTCATCTGTTTCTAACACTTAAAGAACGTCTTAGAGGGGTTCACTTTGATAGTGATGATGTGGTGCAAGCAGTGGTGAGGCTGCTGCTCTGTCAACATAGTCAAGCTTTCTACAGAGAGCATATCAACAAACTGGTCTCTCGTTGGGAGAAATGTGTTCCTCGCCGGGGTGAAGATGTTGAGAAATGAATAAGTGGACATAATGAATAAAGGTGTATAATATTAAAAAAGTTTGTTTTATTTTAAAAGATTTAAGCATTTTAAAATAAAAAAATCGGAGGCATTTGCTCAAATGGCTCTGAGCACTATGGAACTTAACATCTGCGTGCATCAGTCCCCTAGAACTTAGAACTACTTAAACCTAACTAACCTAAGGACATCACACATATCCATGCCCGAGGCAGGATTCGAACCTGCGACCGCAGTGGTCGCGTGTTTCCAGACTGAAGCGCCTAGAACCGCTCGGCCACACTGGCCGGCATCGGAGGCATTACTTGTTAGCTCGCAGTCGTATGAATAACTGTTTTAAATATCCAACATCGGCTGTCAAATTCTTTATACAGTGGTGTACAAAACTAAGGGGTGAAATTAGCTTCGGGATGATGTGTCACAGCTAAGTAATGTAAGTCGAAGAAACTTTTATCATACACAGAAAGAGCTGCTACAATTCAATACAGAAAGTAACTGAAGGAAATACGCAATACGTCGAATAGAAATGATACTACTATACGAAGACAACAATTACACAGAAATGACAGCGATTGATGATGGTCCCCTGGACCTTATAAAAGGCGAGAAACGGTTCTTAATATGGTGAGTGCCCACCACAGACAGCAACATTAGATGACTCCACCAGCGCGGTCGACAACTGGTGTTTGGTTGTCGCGTAATGGTGGACCCGCTGCAATGTGTATTCCCAGCGCACCCAATACGTGGGCGATGGGATTTACACGGAGGTGACAAAGATCATAGAATAGCGATATGCGCATATACAGATGACGTTAGTATCGCGCACACAACGTGTAAAAAGGGGAGTGCCACCGGTAGCGGTGTCATTTTTACTCAGCTGATTTAGGTGAAAAGGTTCCCGAACGATTACGACTGCGCCGCGCGGGATCAGCCGAGCGGTCTTAGGTGCTGTAGTCATGGACTGTGCGGCTCGTCCCGGTGGAGGTTCGAGTCCTCACTCGGGCATGGGTGTGTGTGTTTGTCCAATTTAGATTAAGTAGTGGGTAAGCTTAGGGACTGATGACCTTAGCAGTTAAGTCTCATAAGATATCACACACATTTTTTGATTACGACTGCGCGACAGTAATCAACAACTTTGAATGCTGAGTAGTTGTTGGAGCTAGACGCATGGGACATTTAATTTCGCAATTTCTTGGGGAATTCAGTATTCTGAGATCTACAGAGGCAAAAGTGTGCTGAGAACACCAAATTTCAAGCATTACCTCTCACCACGGACAACGAAGTATCGGATGGCCTCCCCTTAAAGTTCGAGAGCAGCGGCGTTTGCGTAGATTTGTCACTGCTAACAAACAACGCTGCGTGAAATAATCACAGAGAGCAATCAATGCTGGAAGTACGCTGAACATATCTGTTAGGACAGTTCGGCAAAATGTTGCGTTAATGGACTATGGCAGCAAACGACCGACGAGAATGTCTGCTAAAACCACGACATCAACTGCAGCGACTCTCCTGCTCTCGTAACCATATCGGTTGGATGCTAGACGACTCTAAAGCGGTGGTCCAGTCACGTGTGTCCCGATTTCAGTTGGTAACAACTGATGATAGGGTTCGAGTGTGGCGGAGACCCTACGAAGTCAGTACCCTAGTTTTCAACAAGACCCTGTGCAAGCCAGTGGTGTCCCCATAAGGGTGCGGTGTTTAGGGTGTCGGGTCATTACACTGGACCTATTGTTGAACGGAATAATTGTGTTCGCCCTTTATGGGCTTCATTTTCAGAAACAACGATGGAATGTTTATGGATGACAATGTGCCATTCACCTAGCCAAAACTGCTCGCGATTGGTTAGAAGAACGTTCGGGACAATGCTTGAAATGAATCCCACAGAGCATTTACGGGACAAAATCGAGATGCCAGTCCGTGCACAAGTCCCTGCACTGTCAACACCATCACATTAATGGATGGCTATAGAAACAGCAGGGATTAATGTTTCTCTACAGGAATTACAGCGACTTATTGACTCCATGGCATGTGACGTTGCAGCACTGTGGTGGGGTAAAGGATGTCTGGCACCATATGAGGAGTTATCCCGTTACTTTTGTCACCTAGTTGTAAGTCTGTGAGGGGGGACGGTGGTGGGGGTGTGGGGAGGGGAGGGGTCAGCACTGTGGCGAATCTCCTCTCGTTCCCAGGGATTCTCCAGCTTCAACAGATCGATGCGGTCGGCATTGTCATTCATAAAAATGAAGTCAGGACAGAAATCACCGCCAAAGGGACGCACATGTGGATGAAGCACAAAGACAGAATATCGTTTACCGGTGCGAGTGCCGTATTTAAATATTTTGTGGACAGTATATCCAAGTAGCGTTGTGCCTCCACACACCCTAACACCTGGACCTTCAAAACGAGTATGTTCGGCAAGTCACTGGGTGTTTTACGTGTTCCCATCTATCACCATACAATAGTACTTAATGAACCCAAGAACGCTATCGAACCAATTATTGCTCATTATACTAGCTCAGCAATTAAAATAATTTACTCAAGACCTCCAGTCCTAAAATCTGAGAGTAATCAGTGCCATTAAAATTAACAGAATTAACGTGCTTCGTAATAATTACTGTAACATAAATATTTCTATAGTTTGTAAAGACTTTTGAGTATCTGTGATTTTACTAACTTGATCTGTTTGTAACTTTGCGTGTACTAGACTGGCTCTGAATCATCATTATTAGTACTAGACCCTTTCATGCGTTGCTCTCAAATGTTATTTACCAATTCTTGTAGGTTATAGTACTTCAAGGCTATACTGGTAAGAATCATTGTACTGTGACGCGTTTGTATTGTCGTGTATGTGTAAATTGAGCCCCAGAAACTATGTTACAAATATAAATTATAGCGCAAGTGTTTTTCGAAATTTATCAGGATATTTTTTTTTTTGGCTTACTATTGAACTAAACATAGAAACTTTCGGTTTGTTGTCGCACCAATTTACGTAATAATAAATGGATGTGATCTTACCTCTAAATTACCAGACCTGTTGGTGGGAAAACTTATTAGTTATCCAGAGGAACTGTCCAATGTGAGCA
Source organism: Schistocerca americana (assembly GCF_021461395.2). Classification (NCBI taxonomy): domain Eukaryota; kingdom Metazoa; phylum Arthropoda; class Insecta; order Orthoptera; family Acrididae; genus Schistocerca; species Schistocerca americana. The sequence continues at coordinate 290,172,262 of NC_060123.1, read as the reverse complement.
GACGACCTTCTGGTTTTGTAGTAATTTATTCTTGTTTTCCTTTTTAATTTTTGCAGTCAATGAGCATTTCTATCGCTTCAGACTCAAAGTGAGTTTCATTACGTTTTAACAAAATTAGCTCATTTTCTTTTACTTAAAGTTGACTAGGAGAAGCAGATGTCATTTTTGGTAGTAGCCATTAATATATATTAAGTCATTAATATACATTATTCAAGTCATTAATATATATTATTAATACTAAGGGACCCAAGACTGAACCTTGTGGGACACAGTTCTTGATTCCTCTGCAGTTAGATTACTGCTGATATTTGCAGACTATCTGTACTGTTAATTTCAGCCCTCTGCACTCTTCTGTTTAAAGGTGATTTAACAATTTGTGCACTGTCCCATTCATACCACAGTACTAAGCTTATCCAGATGAATTTGAAGATGTACACATTCCAATCGTTTGAGAGAGCACAGAAAATCCCAATGGGCAATGTTTGGTTTTTCAGAACTTTTAATATTTGATCAGTTAAAGAAAATACAGAATTTTCTGTTGAAAAATCTTTCTGAAAATCTATTTGATGTTTGTTAGTACATAATTTTTACAATTATGTGAAGCTACTCTTGGATACATTACTTTTTCTAGAATTTTGGATAAAGCTGTCAGATGTGAAATTGGGCTGTTGTTGTTGTTAGAGTCAGACCTATCCTTCTTTTCATACAGTGGTTCAACATTGCACATTCAGCCTATATAGAGAAATGCCCTACTTCTGTTAGCTAGTATATACATGCATGAGAACTCTACCTACTTTTTCAGAACAAGCTTTCAGTACTCTGCTGGAAATACCATCAATTCAATGTGAGATTTTACTTTTTAGTGGATTTATTATTTTCCTAAGTTTTTTTTGTAGGTATTGCCTCTTCCATGTACAGCCTTGCTTTTTCTATCGAACAGCTGAGTCCCATTTTCTCTATTACACATTTAAGTGTGATGATATAAATGTTTTCTACTTCTGACGTTTTGTTAACAAACATCTCATTGAGTCTAGTAGACATACAATTTTCGTGTGCTCTGAGTTTCTCCCTTTTCCTTTTAACAAAATTCCAAACTGTTTTAATTTTATTATCAAAGGTACATACTTATGGCCATTTTAATAACTTTTCTTAAAACAGTGGTGTAATTTTTATAATGATAGACTGTTTCTGGATCATTGCTGCTTCTAGCTATATGATACATTTCCCTTTTTTTACAAGATATTTTTATCCCTTTAGTATGTCACAGCCTTTCAGATGATTTCTGACAGTTATGTTTCACTGTTTTCTTAAGGAAACAGTTTCCAGATATGCTCACAAACGTATCATGAATTAGCTTAAATGTTTAATTAGCATCAGATTCCCTGTACACCGCATCCCAGTCTAACTGTTGCAAGCTTTTTCTACAATTTGCAATTGTTAAATCATTAATTGAATGCAGTATTTTGGTGGATTGTTTTGCATTACTGTATGGAGCTATGTTATAACCTGTGACTAGCTAAGCGTCATTATCTCAAATGCCATAGTAACAGGAAACTTTTTATTTGATTAAATTTATCTTGCTCAATATAAACATTATCTGTCGGCATGCTGGTTCGTGTACCACTTGAGTATTAAAATCAGTAACTGATGTTAAATTGAAAGAACCAAGTAATACTTCATGGCCATTCTTTCTATCAGACTCATTCAGAAAATCTGTATTGAAGTTTCACAAACAATAATTTACTTTTCTCTGCCTGACAGATAGTATAACAAAGAATCCAAGTTTTCTTCAGAAATAGCTGAAAATTTCCCAGTGAGGAGCTATACACAGTTTCTGTTATAAAAATACCATTACTTAGTATAAACTCACAGGAACATTCTTTTCATGTTGCTGTACACAAAATCATTTAGTTTCCAAATTTTTCACACAATGGTAGATTTCAACATATATGGAAACTTATCCTCTGTTCATAGTGTCTCCACTTACATTTGCTGGAAGCTTATATTCACCTGCATTTACCTTTTCCATATCTGTGACTATATGATGTTCAGACAGGCATACCACAACTATTCTGCCCTCAATTCCTAAATCTTTTACACAATCTAGAAATGCATTTACTTTGTTTTCCTTAATTCCCTGTAGTTTGATGCTATATACAAACATCACTTTTCACTGTACTTTTATGAGAATCTTGTGATAGTGAGCATCTCATTAAGCTAATTTCATTCAGTGTTAAATCATTGGATCTTACGCTAAAAATGAGGAACTTATGTGAGTTTCATTGCCCCCTCCCCTTCTATAAAGATTATGCTATCATCCCAGAGAATCCCCCATAGTCTAATGCTATATACTAATATCACTTTCCACCCTTTCCTTTCCTAGTCAAATGCATGCCATGCCTAATGGAGACTCAGTTACCAATAATATCCACAGGAGGAGAACGTAGCTGCATGAAGCGGCTTACGTAACTCCATATTGACCCTCCTTACAGAGCTGTTCAATTGGGGCCAAGCACAGTGTGTGAAAGTAAAAACCAAGCCAACACTTGTATGATGAATAGCTTCCGGATTGCCGTTGTCTCTACTTAAATACACTACATTAAGAACCAGATATAACACTGGTGATGTATGTCCTGTAGGCATATAATTGTGACAGTACTGCACTGTAAAATATGGATGAAATGCTGAAGAAAAGGTTGCAGTCGACATTGGTCACTAAATCTTGATACATTACACTCCCAAAGAGCAGGTCAATGATTATTAATTATGTGTTTGAAATTTCACAATGAATTTTAAACATTTTATGACGCTATATATTTTACTTAATTTTTACATTCACATGTAATAGCATCTGATCAACATCTTATCCTTTGAATAGTTATGTCACAAATACTGAACACATTCCTCCTCCACCTCTTCCTTCACTCTCTTTGCACCTCCTCTTCCACCCTCTCTCTGCTAAGCCCTGCCCATCTGCTAGTATAACATCTGCAAGGCATTCCGATACTATGTTCACAACATGTCCATCGTGCAGGTCAGCTGAGATGTCAGGCACTACCCAACTTTTTTATCACCACCCCCACCACTACTAAACATCATAACAAGAAAGCAAGTTAATGTTACACTTCATCCCGATGTGAGCAATGTTCATTGTTTCAAGTCCCTACGTCATTGGGAAGTTGGCTTAAAATCAATTGAAAACATTGTACTGAACAGGCAAACAAGAAAGCAACCTAGTAGAAACATGTATAAAATTACAATCCCATCCAACAAGCTGCTATTCTTTGTATGTATACTCATTACATTATCAAATTAATGAGCATGTGTATTTTCTCATGCCCTTGAATCAACAGCAGTATTAATTTTATGCAGCTGATACATGAGTGTTGAGAGCATCTGAAATGAGACAGTGTTTGTCAAATCTTACATGTACATGGATCAGAAAAAGTATCACCAATGCTCCGCCATCATCTTTTATGTGAAGCTTTGCAGAACCTCAACCATGCTTTTTAGAGAGCTACAGAAGGCTTATGGAGAACATTCTCTATGCGCCTCAGAAATTTCGAGATAGGTAAGTCGTTTTTAGAAGGCCAGTGAGAGATGGTAGAGGTAAGTCGTTTTTAGAAGGCCAGTGAGAGATGGTAGGCGATGATTGTTTGAGAAGCTTTTCAACCACAAGAACGATTAATAATGTGAGAAGACTAAAGCTTCTAATAGAGGCAGATGGCCTTTTCTAGATGCGAGTGATGAGATGTGAAGTAAATTTGAACATGTTTAGCACCCACAGAATTTTCACACATGATTTGGACATACAAAAAAAGCACTAAAAATGGTTTGAAAGAACATCGCGATTGAGCAGAAGAATGACTGGATCGATGTTGGTCTTGATCAGCTGGACAGCGTTCAGAGGAGCCAGAATTGTCCAGCCGCTTCATCGCAGTTCCAGATTCACTAATTACTGAATAGAAAACAGCAGTGTCAGGAATGCTAGGCTGAAAGTTCCTCTCATATCCAAGAAAATGAAAATGTGCATATCTAAGACTCCATACTTACTTGTTTTAGACTCAGGATTTACTAAATAAAAAGCAGCAAATGTGGGGATGGAAGACTGTAAATTTTCTCCATCTCAATAAAATGGGTACAGGCAAATGTAACGTTAAACTGACATTATTTGCTTATCTTACACCTGAATAGTAGGTGGTAGGTGGGGGACTGCCCAGAAAGAACTGCTTCTAGGATAAACTTTCAATGAAACTTTTCATTAGGAAGTTCTTAAATAGCAGGAAAAGGGCAGTATGCATCTACCAGGCATTATAGGCACCTAGATGTTGCACTTTGATGATTAGCCCTGTTAAGCGACGATTGCCACCAATTAAATTTTTTGTTAAGAAATAGCATTCCCATGCTTCTTCAACACCTCAATCACTGTGACTTATATTTAATCCTCCTGTTCAAAACTCATTTGATGGGGTACACATTGATACTTAGGATAATACCCATTACTGCAAAACAAACAGTGATATCATTTACCCATACTACCACAGTGGTGCAAGGTGGCAACGGAATTGCAAGTTTTCGTCAGATGCCGATAGTGGTCGTGCATGGTCCAGTGGACTCAACGGAGCACACCCATTGAGTCACGCCTCCAGCGACCCTCGTGTTTATGGACGCCATCTGGCGCCATGGCAGCGAGACAGCCCACTAAAACTTCGATCCTCTTTGCTATGTAATACCAAGCAGACGCCACCTAGTTATCCTTGTTGCTATTGTATCAGCTGAGCTCTTGTTTCTTACTGCATTATTTGTAATGAGTCTTCATACACTTGGAGACATACAAGTTAAGTAAAACTTGTGTTTAATGTGTTAACTTGTTCGCTAATTATTTCTGCTGCGCTTCAGATTTCCTGCAACGACGGATCTCTCACCACTCTGTGCCTTCCCCCTCCCCCCCCCCCATCCCCCCTCTCCACCTCTCTTCATTACTTTTGTGTTTGAAGTCGTACACGAAACAAACACTGAGCAAAGTTAGAGACACACAAAATTTTGTACTCGTGTCGTTGTGTAAGCTTCGACAAAACTGATGCCGCCGCACTACCCTGTGATCGTAATGTAATCGCCGCTCAATTTGTGACACTGAAAACGCTCGCTTCGAAACATGGACCACAGTCTAAGTTATACAGTTACAACAGTCACTGCTGCGAAAATTGCTGTTGTATGGCAGGTCAAACGACACTAGCGCTCCTAGCGCGAGAAATCTAGCCATCATATTAATGTTCGTTCTTAATTATTTTCGACTTCATTAACGAACTAGTTCTTACATTTTTGCATTACAAACATTGATGAATCATCAATAGACGTGAATGATCGTGAAATAAATTTAAAAATATCCGAATCCCATTGATTCATTGACAAGAACTACAACCCATTCACGAAGAAAAAGTTTCGAATACGCATATAAATGCAGCTTACTCTGCTACAAGCAAAAGATTACGACCACATATTTCACGCACGAGAGGCATATATTTTAGTTATTGTCCGTTGTTATTATGTATTCCTTGACATATAACAATATTGTATGAAGTATTCATAGGTTCTTAAACTTGAGTCTACTTTCTGATAGACAAACACACTCCTGGAAATGGAAAAAAGAACACATTGACACCGGTGTGTCAGACCCACCATACTTGCTCCGGACACTGCGAGAGGGCTGTACAAGCAATGATCACACGCACGGCACAGCGGACACACCAGGAACCGCGGTGTTGGCCGTCGAATGGCGCTAGCTGCGCAGCATTTGTGCACCGCCGCCGTCAGTGTCAGCCAGTTTGCCGTGGCATACGGAGCTCCATCGCAGTCTTTAACACTGGTAGCATGCCGCGACAGCGTGGACGTGAACCGTATGTGCAGTTGACGGACTTTGAGCGAGGGCGTATAGTGGGCATGCGGGAGGCCGGGTGGACGTACCGCCGAATTGCTCAACACGTGGGGCGTGAGGTCTATACAGTACATCGATGTTGTCGCCAGTGGTCGGCGGAAGGTGCACGTGCCCGTCGACCTGGGACCGGACCGCAGCGACGCACGGATGCACGCCAAGACCGTAGGATCCTACGCAGTGCCGTAGGGGACCGCACCGCCACTTCCCAGCAAATTAGGGACACTGTTGCTCCTGGGGTATCGGCGAGGACCATTCGCACCCGTCTCCATGAAGCTGCGCTACGGTCCCGCACACCGTTAGGCCGTTTTCCGCTCACGCCCCAACATCGTGCAGCCCGCCTCCAGTGGTGTCGCGACAGGCGTGAATGGAGGGACGAATGGAGACGTGTCGTCTTCAGCGATGAGAGTCGCTTCTGCCTTGGTGCCAATGATGGTCGTATGCGTGTTTGGCGCCGTGCAGGTGAGCGCCACAATCAGGACTGCATACGACCGAGGCACACAGGGCCAACACCCGGCATCATGGTGTGGGGAGCGATCTCCTACACTGGCCGTACACCACTGGTGATCGTCGAGGGGACACTGAATAGTGCACGGTACATCCAAACCGTCATCGAACCCATCGTTCTACCATTCATAGACCGGCAAGGGAACTTGCTGTTCCAACAGGACAATGCACGTCCGCATGTATCCCGTGCCACCCAACGTGCTCTAGAAGGTGTAAGTCAACTACCCTGGCCAGCAAGATCTCCGGATCTGTCCCCCATTGAGCATGTTTGGGACTGGATGAAGCGTCGTCTCACGCGGTCTGCACGTCCAGCACGAACGCTGGTCCAACTGAGGCGCCAGGTGGAAATGGCATGGGAAGCCGTTCCACAGGACTACATCCAGCATCTCTACGATTGTCTCCATGGGAGAATAGCAGCCTGCATTGCTGCGAAAGGTGGATATACACTGTACTAGTGCCGACATTGTGCATGCTCTGTTGCCTGTGTCTATGTGCCTGTGGTTCTGTCAGTGTGATCATGTGATGTATCTGACCCCAGGAATGTGTCAATAAAGTTTCCCCTTCCTGGGACAATGAATTCACGGTGTTCTTATTTCAATTTCCAGGAGTGTATATTTGAAAGTGTAAGCTTCGAAAGCGAATGCACTGAAGATTCTTTGGTTGATGGCTCAGCTGTAGCGACTATTCCTGCATTCCATACGTTTCCTGCGTTTCACGTTCACCGACTTGCCCGGGTCAATGGTGAAGAAAACTTCACCTTCTAAACATCTGTGCGTTATAAGTCAGTTGTAAGTAAACTGTCCTATAATTTACCGTTTCATACCTCCCAGAGTCCTCAGAAAACTGAAGACAGACAAATGTAAAAAAATTTTTAATTGTTGTCGATTTATGTAGTACCATATATGCCCTCTTTCTACATTCTAAGTTTTTTGAAATATCAGTCTCCCGATAGGTTTGAAATGACCAGGGACGAATTCCTCTCTATGACAACCTCTTCAGCTTGGAGTAGTTCTAGTAACCCACTCCTCAGTTATTTGCTGGCGGTAGCCCATTATCTGTCTCCCTCTACAGTTTTTTTTACCCTCTATAGCTCCTTGCAATACCATCGAAGTTATTCCTTGCTGTCTTAGCTGATGTTCTACCATCCTGTCTCTTGTTGTCAGTGTCTCCTCGCCGTTTCTGCGTAGAACCTCCTCATTCCTTACCTCATCAGTCCACCTAATTTTTAACATTCTTCTGCAGCGCCACGTCTCAAACGCTTCGAGCCCCCTTTTTCCGTTTTGCCAATAGTCCACGTTTCACTACCGTACAATTCTGTTCTCGAAACGTACATTCTCAGAAACTTCTTCCTCAAATTAGGATCTATGTTTTATGCTAGTAAAACCTCTCTTTGGCCGGAACGCCCTTTTTGCCAGTGCTAGACTGCTTATTACGTCCAAAATCTGTGTTACAATTCAATACAAAGTTACTATTCGCACTCATCCGATATCGTATTCGAAATTGTAGGTTTCTGGCGGCTTGGAGCACTGCTGTCGCACTGCATCACAGAAGCGATAGAAGTGTCGTGACTGAATGTGTTAGACTGTGATACAGACACCTGTTTTCGTGTGGTTGTTTTGAAATGCAATGGCATGAATGAAAAATATATACAGTATCTTTCAGTACTTCTTCTGCGCGTCAAGACTACTTAACGGTTTCGTACACCGCGTGCTGTTGGTTAGCTTCGCGTTGTCGACCACTTTTGTAAGATAATGAACAAATTCGTTATCTAAATTTTAAGACAGCGTCATCTCTTGCATAAAGCATAGCGTACGTTCTTAGCTTCCACTGGAATTAGAATGTCCACGGAATGGAGTTATGGATTAGTCACTCTTTTTTCCCCCCCGTAATTTTTAATTGAAAATGCAAAGCTGTAAGGAGCCTGGAAGTTGCTAAGGCTATACTGGACATCGGGCCGCATAATTTCCCGCTGTGGAATCCCCGTAGCAGCGGCTGGTCGGCGGGCAGAGAGAGGGCTCTTGGCGGATGGAGAGCCCCCAGTGTCCGGCAGAATTAGGCGAGCGGGCAGCTCGTGCCCCATGAATAATGCAGCGCGGCCCAAGGAAGCAGGTGGCAAGGTGAGCGCCGGCCGCTCTGGCTGCCGACAGCGGCCCAGGATGCCTCCGCCCGGACTTAAGAAAAGGCCGAGGAACGGCGTCCAGCCATGAGGAAATATTTTACTTTACATGTTGAAGGACACCGCAAGGAGACACGATGCTTTAGAATAGACTTGTGTGAACATAACGACTTTCACGTAATTACGACCTCCTTCAAAGACTATATTTAGGTTCTATACATTCTGCTACTAGTAAAGGACATTTCTTTCTCTACTTTTGTTCAGGATAATGAGAGAACTTACTTTTACAAGGCTGTAAAACCTTCTTAGGGGGAGGAGAAAATGGGCAGAGCAAGCGAACCAGATGAGATGGACAGGAAGAGGGGGGTAGATCGGATGGAAATAGAAAGGAAAGAAAGAGAAGATGGAAAGAGAGAGGATGAGGGAGAGAGAGACAGACAGAGGGGGAAGTTCCATTTGGAAAGGTAGAGATTTGAAAAGAGGTGGACAGAGAATTGGAGGCGGCGGTTGGAAGAGATGGACGGAGAAGGAGAAGGAGCTGTGGGACAGAGAGAAGGGAAGACCAGATGCGTAGAGAGAGGGAAGGAGCGGATGGAGAGAGAGAGGAAGGATCAGAGAGAGGAGGCAGGATTGATTAATTAGTTATATTTTCCATATAAAATTTAACGATTCTTTTATCAAAATGATATGGAACGTGTTAGTTTACAGGATACGTATACATGATTAATGTGAACGTTAATGAACGTATTATTTTTAGTCCTACCCGTGCAACTACATACTCTTTATTTTGCTTATTTATTTTCTTTACTAGCCTTTAAACAGAAATTTGTCAGTGGAGTAGAACTAGTAGTCCAGGGGTAGTGTGTACCGAGCGAGGTGGCGCAGTGGTTAGCACACTGGACTCGCATTCGGGAGGACGACGGTTCAATCCCGTCTCCGGCCATCCTGATTTAGGTTTTCCGGGATTTCCCTAAATCGCTTCAGACAAATGCCGGGATGGTTCCTTTGAAAGGGCACGGCCGATTTCCTTCCCCATCCTTCCCTCACCCGAGCTTGCGCTCCGTCTCTAATGACCTCGTTGTCGACGGGACGTTAAACACTAATATCCTCCTCCTCCAGGGGTAGTGATTGTAAATAAGATTTAGAAGTTGCTTCGCAAACTATCACACATTTTATATTATTGGGCAAATGAGCAAAAACTTTGTTACTGCATACTGAACTCCTCTCTGAGCCACTGAGAAACTTAACAATAGGTAATACAGGTTATTTTTCCTTCTAGTGTGGTAGGTGTGTACATCATTGATCAATTGTAATCGATTATTAATCTCAAATTCCGTTAGCGAACATATGTATTATAACAGAGTAGTTAAAATGCCTAGCTCCTTGAAGAGGTGCCTACACGATGTCCGCGTGTGAAGACAATATATTAATCCTAGTGCCTGCTTCTGTGCAATCAGTACTTTGCTTCTAAATGATGAGTTACTCCAGGAAATTACTCCATAAGGAATTTCTGAGTGGAAGTATGCCAAATGTTTCGTTTCTTTCCAAGATTTCAACTATACAAAGAGAAAAGAAGCGGAACTTAATAGTTTGAGAAGATCAGTGATAGATTTCTGACAGTTCAGATAGACAGAGAGAGGAGTAGATGGACAAAGAGTGGCGTGGTGGAGGAGGTGGAGGAGATGGAGTGGAGGAGTTGGACAGAGAGGGGTTGAAGTGTGAGTTGGACCCAGAGATGGGGAAGGAGGAGACTGAGGAAGAGAAATGAAATATATACATACTGGGTCAAGGCGAGTACTTTTTAGTTTTACCTGTTTCTATACGTCGACTCAAGTTTTAGGTATTTTTTAGAAGATTACGTTCTTCATTGACTATAGAAAGGTTTAATTTTCACAATACTCCAGGTTTCTGCGATAAGGCATCCATCCAGCGGTGTACTGCAGATGACTGTACTTTAGCACATGGCAATCATTAAAATCCTTCGACATGTACACATGGTATCGTCGTATATAACCAGTAAGAGCGCTAGATTAAACCAGAGGTCATGGAAATAATATACTTTATTTACTTAACCTGATCTGATCAGGATCATCACTACCTCTCTTACAACGGAGCAGGGTTTCACACATACATATGACATAAAATACTACAAAAGTTGAGATTCGAATGCAAACGGTGTACAATAACAGTGGTTCATTGGGTTGCGTGTTATGATGTGAACATTTGCAATAATTTATATAATTTATAACATTTTCATGACATATGACACTCCGGGATAGCTCTTCTGTTCGGTCACATAAATCCAGAGTTTCTTAAAACCAGCCGACCTAAAACAAAACTGTGGCCCATTGAAATCCCCAATGAGATTCTGCGAACTTAAAAATGCCAAAACTTTTTTAACAAACTAAGTCAAATGCCATGGTGAAACCAGTCAAAGACAGAACCTATGCTTCTCAATGCTGACCAATGCCACTACTCATCATGACCTATAAGCTACTTGAATAGTTTATTCCAAATCGCATTCAAGATGCCACTGATCAGGTCATGCCTGTCGAACAAGGTGGCTTTAGGACGCGTCGGAGCTGCTGCGATCAGCTCTTAACATTCACAGTGGCAGTACAGGTCCGATTTCATCGATGTGTCATATGAGATGCAGATTTTGTGGATCTTACAGGAGGGATAGATGTCTAAATTAACTGAAATCATCCTATGTCGAATGCTAGCGTTTCTATAGAAAATCGTGTGTACTGACAAGCCCTTTAAGGTGTTCCCGAATGGACCAGCAGATGGAAATTCTAAGTAATGGCCTATGTCAGGGATCAGTTGTGGCCTTCAATCTATTTAGCCTGCAAATCTTCTGTCAATTGATTTGGCGAAACTGAGTGGCTACATCTAAAATGAAAGACTTCTGCCTAACCCAAATGAAAAGGGGTTTACTGCATTTCATCTGAATAATAAATTGCTACATGTGACCTTCGATTTAATCTAAGTGCCTCTCAACTCCTATCCAGTATATCGAACAATTACATTAGATAGATCGTTGACATTCGAACAACAGTATATTAAGTAATCTAAGAGACTTGGCTCGTGAGCGAATCTAATTCGCCTGATTGCTGGAAGCAGATGGCATTCGAACACCAATACTCTAGGCACAGGGACACTCGCTGTTGTGTAATTACTGCGCTCTTGCTTGTAAAAACAGAGCCCGCACACGTGTTGCCAATGCTGCTTCGAGAACGAGTACCTGATTTAAGTTCGTTTTACAATTTAACGTTGGCCAGTTAGTTCGTCATCATCAATATTCTTTCGTTCGCTATTAAACATGATGCAGTATTTTAGAACTGAAACTTCATTCGCCACAATTACACTGACTTACGTTATCTCTCTACAGATTTCTGTAGGATAAAAAATTCCCTCTGTTTGACCCACTGACGGATACACTCTACGAGAAGCTAACCTTAGATGATGGGCAAGTTATTCCTGCAGCAAGACATTGGCTCTAATGTCGACCAGTAGACTGGTGCCATGAGGGCATACAGGCCCTCCCAGTAAGGTGGCATAAGACATCGAACAGAACGGAGACAATGTCGGAAAATAGGGTTCTGTAGCCAGACCAGTGGGGAAAAATTTGGTGTATTGGAATCCTGAATAAAACCAACCCACTTAAAGGAAAAAAAATCTCTGGCCTAACTTATTGAAAGCCTCTGGTATTTTATGAATCAGCACGTATGTTTTCTCACGTTTAAAATAACTCTCATAGCTGCAATGGGGTGTTCCAGAAATATTTTCTCACTCCACGAAGTCGCACCTCTTTGGTTCAATCAACAGTCGAGAACGCAATAACATTTGTTTATTACGAGGGGTTTCGGCTTATGTAAAAGCCATCCTCAGTTTTTTGGGTCCCCTATGGTTGGTACTGGAAGCTCCTCGGTTTTTCACATGTTACCACGAACATACAGTGCCACTGGCTTATCTGAGGCAAGGTCTGAAAAACGAACTCCCAGAAATCACTTACTGCTCTTCACTATCAAAGGGTGCTTGGAGTTGACAAACGTATGTAACTGGCCTTAGACCACAGAATGCCATGCACAGATTCATATCCACCATTGGTGACGGTAGTGTGAACCGAATTCAAGGCAACTGTCATAAAATACGCCTGAAAATGAACTGTAAATTGACTTTATCCGTTCTGTGACGGATCACAACTGTACGAGGCGTTAAACTGGCAAAATTGCTAGTTAATCATGTTTTTTAGTAGATTCTAAAAGCATCTGTACGGTGGTATTTCCCTTTTGATCTAACTGCGTATGGATTGTTCAGCGTGAAGAAAGTAACAAACACACTCACTTCAGCAATAACCTACACTGGTAAAGTGTTGTGGTAAAAACATGTTGCCAACAGATAAGGGTATTGGTTACATACCTCGAAAGTCCAATGTAGGATTGAATAGCGCTGTTGTACCTCACCTTCTGACCTTCAGTTACTAATCGAATCTTTTGTTTTTCCACTCTTGTTTCGGAGGATTCAGTAGTGGCAGAAATGTCATATACACAAAAAATAAAAAAAAAATCTAAAATATAACACGAAGTTTACTCGATAAACGGACTGATATCTCATGAGCGGTATCGCGTAGCGCGACAATTATATTCACAACGAACATACCATGACATAACTAGGGTGTATAATGTCCTCATCTGCTAAGAGGACCACGTAAAAATAGAGATGAGGGGAAAGAAGGAAGTGAACATCCACCTCTACAAGTTTTATTTATTGCTGCCTATCGTCACTCACACAAGTTTTAAAGTGAACAATGTTCGATGGTTAACATGAAGTTGTCTTACTTCCACAGTTTTTCACAGTTATTTTCTTCCTTCTGTGGATATATGTTTCTCGTTAACTTAAGGTGTAGAATCCAGTTACATACGATCAGAAGCCATTACCGGATTGATTCACGTTGACGTACAATACCACCTGACTTCCATATACTATTGGACGAAGCATTTAATAATAATTACATAAAATTGCAGACAGTCATTAACAGAAGTTGCTCGTAGATCGAGGACTGTGACAGATACTGTGCATCGTTCCAGCTGTTCATCGTGCCCCAGAAGCTGATGTATGATTGAGTGATCGACGTACTTTTTTGGCTACTGTGACAACACTATGGTGCACACTTGAAAATGAAAGAAATATTAAATATCGTGCAACAGGTCATGCTTCAAGGTAGGATTAAATAGTGTAGCCATTATAAAGAAAGAAAATTCTCCGGGTTAAAGATTCTGCAAGTACCACCCAAAACCTCACGTAAATTGAAATGACATAAACAAGCTTCCAAAGTTATTTGAGTAGCACTGCACGAACAAATGGGTGTTCATGTGTACTCCTCCTCCATGACACAAGATGTCAGTTCCGTTGAGCATATCTGGGACGCCACTGACCACTGAACAGTATTCGTGAAATGACGTGGCCGTCGCGAAATCATGGATCGGGATGACTCCACTGCACTATTCCTGTCTCGTGAAGCACTTGCCACAATATTTCGCGACCGTAACAATTGCGAACAGAGGTACTTCACGTTTGTGGATAGGTGCTTCTTATTACTTAGCACTATTGGTCTACTATGGACACGTTTAGTCGCCTCGTAAGCTTACAGCAACAGCCATTGGTTTCTAACTGAAGATTCCATCTATGGGGAGCCAATATTACTTAGGCTCTCACAATCTCAAACCACTGTCGACTTTTTTACATGCACTTGGAGGCTCCTTGGTCTACGCTACAGAGGTTCCACTGGAAAGCCGTTACCATCCCCCACACAGGCCCGATCTTTACCGTGCGATTTCCATACCTTTGGAGCACTGAAGAAAGACATTTGTTGCTTCGCACGAAGAAGTGGACACAGGCAAACGAAAACACCTTTTCAAGAAGGCAATGACCGTCTTGTCTCAGACTGTAAATGTGTTAACAATTACGGCGATTGCTTTTGAAATACTGAACAATTTACATATTTTCTTTACATCTGTCATTTGCATTTGAATGCCGCTTATAGTAACTGCTAGTCCACGTGTGCTTCTGTTTTTATTTTCAGGAAATTCTTGCCATACTTATCAAACATTTTACAATATTTCGGACTACAAAAATTTTGTTTGTGGCTCCAATAATGATTATGAACTCTTGTGTGCTTAAGCTTTTTATTTAAAAAATGTCTGTGGTCATTCTGAAATATTGTACTGTATTTTGGACTTCACAAAACGATATTAATAAATTAAGTAAAACAGTTCATTTTCTGTTCGAATATGTTGCTTTTTTCGTAAGAGAACAAACATTTTCAAAATTCCAGATTTGATTTCACTTCATTAAACTGACAACTCAGAAAAAATAAATTCTCAAAACTTTACGTAAAAAGCAGTTATATACCACTAACAGTAATACTAGTATGACGGAAGATGTGTTGGGCAGGCAGACAAAACGTTCACCATCGAACGACTAGAAAAACCATCCAACGTATTAAAGGAGTTGAGGGAAGGTTATTAAAAGTTAAGTGCAAGTGAGATGTTTAGCCTGCGAGCATGTAGTAGAATAAGATGTAGAACTTATGAGACGTGACAGAGAAATTTACCGTCAGTCTTATTTCATTAATCTACAAAATTATGAAAAATTCAATTTTCTCATATTTGTAATTAATCTTGAGGACGATAAAACAAATGAAATATGTATCACTGAGGAATTGTCACTACACCACATTTTTTTCTAAATAAAATTGAAAACAAGTCTCTTTTAAAAAATGTGAATTAGAGCAATCGAAACGACAATTTTATTACTAACGATAATAGAATTTACAGAACCTTTAACGTCTTACAGTCGTACAACGCATTAATCATTATTTCAATGAGGCAACGCCTCGTTGATATAGCTATCCTCGTATCTCTCACCATCTGTATCATTTAAACTGTAGCTGTTGGAGTTCATTAAAACGATCATCTCCGTCAGTATGGCCGGTTTGGACCCGGTTCTTGAGTATAATTCAGTTATTATTCCTAGACAATTATTCCTGGTAAATTCGTTATTCCCAGTTACAATAATGTGCACATTTATAAACGACAACGAACTCACGCGAAATTAGTTTATCAGGTGTTACGTTGGAAAAATGTTTCATAAATCACAAACAGACGATAATCATAAAGCTACGTACAATATAAATTTTCACTACGAAATGTGGCTGTTACTTGTTTGTCGTCAGTTATGAGATATCCATAACAGGAAACTACTCTTGAATAACACTCTTTCTAAACGTCATCTGACTTCGTCGCATGTTATTTAGAGAGGCAGTGGGTAATTAATGGCGTTGAAATCCCATTCGCCTCATCCAATCACCCACTTCGATGTGAACAGGGAACAGGCTATTTGAATTACTTATCGTTCAGGACGATTTATAACACAACAGGGAGAGCTCAATTGAAATTGGAGCGTATACACAGCACGTTCCAGTTATTATTGTTCTCTGGAGGTAGCTATCCAGTAATTTCAATGCCAAGATTGATTACACAATTAGAATCCAAAGAATTGTTAATCGTTAGCATAAAACGCGTCACCTATTAAAACCGAGATCTATATTTGGTGTGCCTAAATTGGAATGGGAATGTTGCATCTGAAAACCAGAATGAACATCTTGTTGTCGTTGTGGTTGTGATCTTCAGTGCAGAGACTAGTTTGATGCAGCTCTCCATGCTACTCCATCCTGTGCAAGCTTCTTCATCTGCAATTACCTACTGCTACCTACATTCTTCTGAATCTGCTTAGTGTATTCATCTCTTGGTCTCCCTCTACAATTTTTACCCTCCACGCTGCCTTCAAGTACTAAATTGGTGATCCCTTGATGCCTCAGAACATGTGCTACAAACGGATCCCTTCTTCTTGTCAAGTTGTGCCACAGATTCCTCTTCTCCCCAATTCTATTCAGTACCTCCTCATTAGTTACGCGATCTACCCATATAATCTTCAGCATTCGCCTGTAGCACCACATTTCGAAAGCTTCTTTTCTAAACTATTTGTCGTCCACGTTTCACTTCCATACATGGCTACACTCCATACAAATACTTTCAGAAACGACTTCCTGACACTTAAATCTATACTCGATGTTAACAAATTTCTCTTCTTCAGAAACGCCTTCCTTGCCATTGCCAGTCTACATTTTATATGCTCTCTATTTCGACCATCATCAGTTATTTTACTCCCCAAATAGCAAAACTCCTTTACTACTTTAAGTCTCTCATTTCCCAATCTAATTCCCTCAGCATCACCCGACTTAATTCGACTACATTCCATTATCCTCGTTTTGCTTTTGTTGATGTTCATCTTATATCCTCCCTTCAAGACACTGTCCATTCCGTTCAACTGCTCTTCCAAGTCCTTTGCTATCTCTGACAGAATTACAATGTCATCGGTGGACCTCAAAGTTTTTATTTTTTCTCCATGGATTTTAATACCTACTCCGAATTTTTCTTTTGTTTCCTTCACTGCTTGGTCAATATACAGATTGAATAACACCGGGGAGAGGCTACAACCCTATCTCGCTCCCTTCTCAACCACTGCTTCCCTTTCATGCCCCTCGACTCTTATAACTGCCATCTGGCTTCTGTACAAACTGTAAATAGCCTTTCGCTCCCTGTATTTGACCCCTGCCACCTTTAGAATTTGAATTAGAGTATTCCAGTCAACGTTGTCAAAAGCTTTCTCTAATTCTACAAATTCTTCTAAGATAATTCGTAAGGTCAGTATTGCCTCATGTTTTCCAATATCTCTACGGAATCCAAACTGATCTTCCCCGAGGTCTGCTTCTACCAGTTTTATAATTCGTCTGTAAAGACTTCTTGTTAGTGTTTTGCATCTGTGACTTACTAAACTGATAGTTCGACAATTTTCACACGTATTACCACCTACGTTCCTTGGGATTGGAAATATATTCTTCTTGATGTCGGCGGGTATTTCTCCTGTCTCATACATCTTGCTCACGAGATGGTAGAGTTTTGTCATGGTTGGCTCCACCAAAGCTATCAGTAGTTGTAATGGAATGTTGTCTGCTCCTGGGGCTTTGTTTCGACTTAGTTCTTTCAGTGCTCTGTCAAATTCTTCACGCAGTATCGTATCTTCCATTTCATCTGCATCTACATCCTCTTCCATTTCCATAATATTGTCCTCAAGTACATCGCCCTTGTATAGACCCTCTATATACTCCTTACACCTTTCTGCTCTCCCCTCTTTGCTTAGAACTGAGTTTCCATCTGAGCTCTTGATATTCATACAAGTGGCTCTCTTTTCTCCAAAGGTCTCTATAATTTTCCTGTAGGCTGTATCTATCTTACCCCTAGTGAGATAAGCCTCTACATCCTTACATTTGTCCTCTAGCCATCCCTGCTTAGCCATTTTGCACTTCTTGTCGATCTCATTTTTGAGACGTTTATATTCCTTTTTGCCTGCTTCATTTATTGCATTTTTAAATTTTCTCCTTTCATCATTTAAATTCAATATCTCTTGTGATACCCATGGGTTTCTACTAGCCCTCGTCTTTTTACCTACTTGATCCTCTGCTGCCTTCACCATTTCACCTCTCAAAGCTACCCATTCTTCTTTTACTGTATTTCTTTCCTCTGTTCTAGTCAATCGTTCCCTAATGCAGTCTCTGAAATTCTGTACAACCTCTGATTCTTCCAGTTTATCCAGGTCCCATCTCCTTCATTCCCGGCTTTTTGTAGTTTCTTCAGTTTTGATGTACAGTTCACAACCAACAGATTGTGGTCAGAGTCCACATTTGCCCCTGGAAATATCTTCCTATTTAAAACCTGGTTCTTAAATCTGTCTTACCATTATATAATCTAACTGAAACCTTTTGGTGGCCCCAAGCGTCTTCCACGTATGCAGCCTTGTTTCATGTTTCTTAAACCGAGCGTTATCTATGATTAAGTTATGCCCTGTGCAAAATTCTACCAGACGGCTTCCTCTTTCATTCCTTACTCCCAGTCCATATTCACCTCCTACTTTTCCTTCTCTTCCTTTCCCTACTATAGAATTCCAGTCCCTCATGACTATTAAATTTTCGTCTCTCTTCACTATCTGAATAATTTCTTTCATCTCATCATACATTTCTTCAATCTCTTCATCATCTGCGGAACTAGTCGGCATAATACCTGTAAGAATGTATATATGCCAGAACATATTTTACAAAACTACAAAACTCCTGTGTCAGTGGGCATCGAAAGTAAAATGACAGGGTTCTGATTTATCTTTATTCGATTATTTTGACATCCTAAAAGAAAATACTGTGACTACACCTGGAGCAAATCCAATATTACTGTGCAAGTCTCATAACCACCACACACTCGTACCTTCACGTTACCCTTGTTACAGAGTAATATCCTACTTACATAACGTCTGAAGACCCGATTAACACACTTTGTCTGCATAATTTATTCACTCGTAATCACAAACCAATATAGCCTATATAACAATTCTCCCTGGCGAAAAAAAAAAAAAAATAATAATAATTCGAGCACCAAGTAGGAGTTGTGCAAGCTAAACGAAAATTGGTAGGTGTGTTTCTACATCTGAAGGAAGATGTCTATTTAAAATTCGCCCCTGTCGCGTAAGAGTGGCGCTAGGAGGACGCAAATCAGGTGTGATCTGAATAATTCCTGAAACTGTCATGAGAGTTAGTTGCCTTTGCGACAGGACGTAGTGTGTTGATGTTAGTCAAGAACACCTTTAAGACGATGAAGACGCCGTTATGAACAGCTCACTGAGTTTTAATCAGATCGTGTAACAGGGCTACGAAGAGCTGGATGTTCCTAAAGCAATATTTCAAAAACACCTGGCAGAAATGTAGCCACTGTACATTATTCCTGTGAACGGTGGTCACGGGAATGTACAGTCGCAAGAAGACCGGACCCCAAGTGGCCACGTGGCATGCCGAGAGGAAAGTGTGTTCGGTGCATGGCTTTGACGCATGGTATTGCGTCTGCAGCAGCAATCTGAGTAGCAGTTGGCACCACAGTGACGCGACGAACTGTTAAAAATCGCTTACTTCAAGGACAGCTACGAGCAAGGCGCTCTGTGGCGTGCACACCAGTGATCCCAAAACACCACCGTTTGCGAATTCAGTGGTGTCAAGCGAGAGCTTATTGGAGGGCAGGATGGAGGTCTATTGTGTTTACTGATGTATGCTGATTCCGTCTCTTTGTCAGAGACAGCCGTGTGTTGGTTAGAAAGAGGCTAGGTGAGTGTCCGTAACCGACCAGTCGGCATGCTAGACACAATGGACCTACCTCTGGAGTTATGGTCTGTGATGCTATTTTACATGACAGCAAGAGCGCTCCTATGGTTGTTCCTAGCATCCTGACTGCAAATTTGTGTGTCAGTCTGGTGATTTGACCTGTTTTGCTGCTATTCATGAACAAAATTGCAGGTGGCTTTCGTGCAACCGGACAAAGCTCGCTCACATATCACTCTTGTACCCCAACATGTTGTAAAGAGTGTTGACGTGTTTCCTCGGCCTGCTCGATTACGAAATCTGTCTCCAATCAATCACGTATGAGACATCATCGAACGACAACTCCAACGTCATCCACAACCAGGATATAATGTCCCTGTGTTGACCGACCAAGAACAAGAGGCATTGAAATGCATTCCACAACCTGACTTCCGTCCCCTGTACAACACAACACATACACGCTTGCATTCAACATTCTGATGGCGACACCGGTTATTAATGTACCAGAAAATCACATTTTCAATGCGTTTTCTCGCTCTTAAATTCTCCTATGATGTTGCAACATTAATTACTTAGATATGTTACCCTGACAAACTTATTTCCTAAATTTCATTGCTCTACATTTATTGTTTTTTGGTGTTCGAATTTTTTCACAAACACCATGAAAAGTGTCAAGCGATTCAGAGCCTGACATTTTACATTTTTAAACAATGCTGATAACACATAAACCCGATTACAGCCATTTGTAGGCCAAATACCTCAACATCCGCATCTCGTGGTCGTGCGGTTGCGTTCTCGATTCCCGCGCCCGAGTTCCCGGGTTCGATTACCGGCGGGGTAAGGGATTTTCTCGGCCTCGTGATGACTGGGTGTTGTGTGATGTCCTTAGGTTAGTTAGGTTTAAGTAGTTCTACGTTCTAGGGGACTGATGACCATAGATGTTAAGTCCCATAGTGCTCAGAGCCATTTGAACCATTTGAACCTCATCGTTTGTGATTAAAATGACGAGGATCACTACATTGATTGTGTAGATCAGGTCATCTTCATTCATCTTCTTTCTGCCTAGTAACTGGGAATTGGTGCAGGTATGTTGAATATTTGCTTGCAAACCGCAGCTGTGATCAGCCAGCGCAAGCAGAGAGAGAGAGAGAGAGAGAGAGAGAGAGAGAGCGGCAATGACCCAGCGTGCCATACCCTGCCACTCCCAGGGGCACTTAGGGCAGCGGGATGAAGACTGAGGCTGAAGGCGTTTGTTATCCCTCATGAGGAAGATACGCTGGAAATGTGCTGCTGTGCTGGCGCCGCATTGATACACACAGCAGTCGACTACGGATATATTTGAAAAGTAACTGCACAAGGACTCTCAGAATAATCTAAACAGATAGCATTGGTGACCCAACTCTGCATAATGGAAATTTTACAATACGTCCTTTCCGACAGTGCGTTTCCCACACACAGCATGGCGCACAGGCAGCGGAGATCGTAGAATGCAGGTGAATTGAGAGAGAACTTTTCCATTCCACGGCTGTGAAAGTTTTGGCTTTGGAATTCCGCAAAAGATAGTTAAAAACAGGAGGTCATTAAATGCTTTTCAGAACTTTTGAGAGTCGATTGATAGTTAACGACCCGACGCTCTGACATACGCCCTGTGACTCCCTAAATTGTGTGGGCAGGAGAAAGGGCGATTTGAGGACAAATTTTAGGCAGTCCAGAGTGGAAGAATATAACAACAACAAAAATTACACATTTGATTATCGCCAAGCAAACGTGTCCTCACTGGTGAGAGATTTTTTTTTTTTTTTTCGGTGGATAATCTGAGCAAAACAAGCACAGGAAAAATATGCTCTGATCACTGTAGTAGCATTCGCACATTCACGTGAGTATCATTCTGGCATTCACTCTAGTATGTTTCTGTATTTCATTTGCATAGTATTGTCCCTGGGAACAGTTTCGTGGCAGATTTCATTTGAGTAGTAGTTTTCTCTCTATCGGTGGACTTCAACCCAGACAGCGGATGACTCTTGAGCTGCAGCCTTAGAAGCAGAGAGGAGTGTAATTGCAGAGCAGACTGGAGCAAGACGTCTGTCTGCACCACTCATTCTGCACGTCCATATGCACACTGTGGTGAGAATATCTAGCAGTGTCGGCTGATTATGTAGGAACGGAGTTAAAATATTTGCTAACGCTCCAGATAATTCACGCTGGCTTTACATGATTAAGCGGACAATGAATTTGCATTTAATCTCATGTTCTCTTTCCAGCACGACAATACAATCACTGGTTTCATTTTGCGGTTACGTTTTACGGTATTAATACCTCAGGAAGTTAATTTGCGCAACGCCGTTCCCTCTCAAATTACCCTTGCCGACCATACCATTGATTCTTACAAATTAGTTTCATGTCTCATTTTTAATGTTTTGCTGTGTATTCCTTTACAAATCTCTAATGTACTTCATAAATGTGTGTACACTAAGAACTGCAAAAATATTGACATTTACCTGTGCCAAGCTTTTGATTTGTAATCATTGAATCCTTTTCATGAAGTAAATTAACAGTAAATTATGGGAATTCCAGTACCTGGAATGCAATGGTAAGGCTACCCTTTCTCCACTAACGGCGTCCCTCAGATCCGTTGCGTATCTGTTGCTAAGTATTGAGTCCCCGGGAGCGATCCGGCCCTCAGCAGGACCAGACTGATGCAGATCAATTGACGACTCGCACCGGTACTTCACAACCAGATGTTCACATTGGAAATTACTTCCCAAACCTCATTTCAGTCTGGCATATCCGCCTGTGTTGCAAACTACACAATAATCAGTTCTGCAACGCCATTTGAAATTGTCCTACTTCTCTCCCTCTCATTCTCTCTCTCTCTCTCTCTCTCTCTCTCTCTCTCTCTCTCTATCCCTCCAAGTGTCGGTGAGCCCATGCACACCGTAATTTCCAGTCTGTATATTGTATTAAACAACTTTTCACGGTGTTCTCTTCCTTCTTATGTTTCTGTCTGTTGGTTTTTGAAATTGTCACAGGCAACGTAGTTCTTCTGTTCTTTTCTTTCTTATGTTTCTATCTGTTGGTTTTTGAAATTGTCAAAATGATTTTTTACTGTTATATATTGACACCAGTTCTAACACTAACTACAATTTTTATTCTATTAAGTGTACTATATCTGGTCTGAAGGCCCTAATAAAACAACGATAAACGGCTTAGACGAGGAGGCAAGCTGGATATTTAGGTAAGAAGTTATAAGGTAGGTAAATTTTACATGTAATAACAGAAGTAATCGTATATTTTACGTTACATAATTACAATTGCCTTAATAAAAATTATTATATAACAGTAAAACGTGACGGAGGGAAAACCGGAAGAGAAGAGAACAGAAGCATTTGAGATGTGGTGCTACGCGAGAACGTTGAAAATTGGGTGGACTGATAAGGTGTAAAGAATGAGGAGGTTCTCTGTAGACTCGATGAGGGAAGGAATATATGAAAAACACTGACAAGAAGAATGGACAGGATGATGGAATATCTGTTAAGATGTCATGGAACAACTGCCACGGTACTATGGGGAGATGTAGAGAGTAATAACTGTAGAGGAAGACAGAGATTGGAATACACCCAGCAAACAATTGAGCACTTAGGGTGCTGTTGCTATTGAAAGATGAAGATGTTGGCAAAGGAGAGGAATTCGTCCCACGCCGCTTCAAACCAGTTAGAACACTGATCACTAACAAAAAGTGGTTAGGAAGTAGTTGCTCGAAGGTCTAATTCTTTTGCTTCCATTATGTAAGTGCTCAAACGAAATGGTGGGAGCATTTCATGAAATGTAATCTTTTGTAAACTGTAGTACTAAGCACATTTTTCCCCTTACATAATGAACATGATAATCTTCAGTTACTTTCACGAGTAAATATATACACTACACTGATATAGTTAAAATTTACAATTCCTGGAACAGGAGCTGAAAATATTATCTTGGATGTGCATTGCAGATAATTCTCGTTGTACATTTGCTTTGCAATGCCCCGTAAAATAATTCGCTAAGGCAGTGAAGAACATTTGCAAAGTGTTTCAATTTACTTGTGTGTTTCTCTTCGAAACTTACAATGGTACGAATTGCTCAAATGATTATCCAAAATTATTTGTTTCTCTAGGGTGTGCTTCTTTTCCGTACCAGTTATCACCAGTGTTACACACTTGTTAATGATCATTCTCTGTACTAGATGTTAATCATAATTCATGTGTTAATTTTATAACGCGTGCTGGATACTTTGAATTTCAGAAATAACAATTGCACTTTCTACAGATAAAACAAGGAAATCCCTTCTCAGAATGGCTGGACGGGGATCTGGAACTAAATTCTGCGGATTACGAGTTCAGTGCACAATACCGATTGCTTACGATATGGCCTCCTGTTATTCAAATGAAGCACAAGGAATGTTCAGAACAAAACGGTACAGTAGCCTCCGGTGGAAGATGAAGAATAAAGAGTAAGCAGAGATTCACAGTACAACTGACGAAGTTGATTAATGGATAGAAATGTTCACCACCAGGAATAGATATCTAGTTATGGTTAAAACATTAACATACGACAAAGGTTTCAATGTTTACGGCTCATCAGCAACGGGATCCGCAGAGATAGAGGGCTACGTCAGCTGGAGTAAATGTGAGAGGAATCGGACAGGTCTTTGTCACTAGAACCGTTTCGGCATTTCTGTCAACTGATTTGGGGAAACTAGGGAAAATGATTTATTTGGAAATTTGTGGTAAGGTCTTATGGGACCACACTGCTGAGATCATCGGTCCCTAAGCTTACACACTGCTTAATCTAACTTATACTAACTTACGCTAAGGACAACACACACACACACACACACACACACACACACACCAATGCCCAAGGGAGGACTCGAACCTCCGACGAGGCGAGCCGCACGGACCGCGACCTAGGCGCCCTAGACCGCGTGGCTGCAGAAAATGAAAATCAGTGTGTTTGAATCGCGCTCTTACTAACTATGAGTGCAAACCGTAACAGCATCTTATACACAAGCACTCGACTCCCCCCCCATCCCCCACCCCAACAACAAGTTCATTCCGTTCTTAATATAACAGGCATGAATATTTTTCGAGACGTTGTGGATGACAGACAGATTTTAACTTTTATTTACAGAATGCAAGATGATAGGCGCAGTATTACAAGCTGGAAAATACCTACACTGCTAGCGATTAAAAATGCAATACGAAGAAAGATGGCAAAACACCAAGCTGTATTTATTGTTCATATATGGAATACAATGGTGAGCAAAACTTAAGGACGAAAGTATCTACCACTTCCAAGCAACATATCTTGATGAAACTTGTACCACACACAGCACAGAAGACTGCAGAAAGAAATATGCAGTGAGACAGACATAAATAGCTTGAACCCTGAGGTGGAACATAGGCTACTTTATAAAGCGTGCAGTACAAAATACTTACTGATTTGGAGAATATTATACGGCTTACACATATTTACTCTTTGAAGAAGCTATTTGCCTATTGACTTGTGACCTTTATCATATACGTGAAAATACCTTTATTGTGTTACATGATACGATTTATAGTAATTAATACCTAGTTTAGTGGGATTGCATTTGAGTATGATATGCGAGCAAAGGCGTAGGTAAAAGATAGACACTTGAGGAGAGCTGGCATTAGATGCACAAAAATCGTAAAATTTTCTCTCCAGCAAACTACAAACTACATAAATTCTTTCTTCGTCAGTTACATGCTTTTTAATAATTTTAGGAAGTCTATATTTTATTTTAGTACCGTCACTGTCACTTATAATGACAAAAGTACTGATAAGTGTTAACAGTTTGGGGTCTTGTGGTTAATGCTGCCGATTCTCCATCATGGGGTCCCGTATTCGATTCTCGACCGGGTCGGATTTTCTCCAGTGCGACTGGGTGTGTGCTTTGTTTTTATACCCACTTTATCTTCATCGACGGACAAATCGCCGAAGTGGCGTTCAATAAAAAGACAGATACCAAGCAACCGAACAACCTGAACGGGGGCTCTTGGCCAATAAAGTATGAACATTTCATTTCATTTCACTAATATGCGAGCGCTGCTTCATATAACAGCTTTACAATCCTTAATGTGTTTAATCCATACTTCTATACTAATTGCACTTCCATATTCATATAATAAATGCGAAAGTAACTCTGCTAAGATTTCACTACTGCCGGCCGGGTTGACCGAGCGGTTCTAGGCGCTTAAGTCTGGAACCGCGCGACCGCTACGGTCGCAGGTTTGAATCCTGCCTAGGGCATGGATATGTGTAATGTCCTTAGGTTAGTTAGGTTTAAGTAGTTCTAAGTTCTAGGGCACTGAGGACCTCAGATGTTAAGTCCCATAGTGCTCAGGGCCTTTTCACAACTCTACCTCTGGATCGCCTCCGATTAAATCTGATATGAGAACGAATATAGGCTACTTAAGGAAGTTGTGTTATCTTTTTGATTGTTATAAATATTTTTAAATATGGTATTCGTGAGTAAGGTGCAGACGATGCTTGCGTGGTGGCCGTCGACTCTTAGTGTTTATAGACTATTCCGTAACAGTGCGAATCTAACATTACAATGCGTGTGGTTTACGGTATTGAATTGCTCCACAACCTGGCACAGTTGGAGAGTTTTTGTGGAGATATAAACCCGAGAAAAATTTTTCAGACTATTACTATGTGCCTCGAAACGTAAGCCCGTTTTGGTCCTTAGATCAAAGACAGCTCGAACTGCGAAAGTTACTCGGACGCAACAAACTTCGGAGCAGTTTCAAATCTGCCGGACCTTAGTTGCAGAACTTCACATGGTATAAAGAGATACAGAGGCAGTAGAACACTCACAAGTCCGTCATATTTTAAACGCTGAGTGTCACATGTCTCTTATGGCTCCTGAGTCGCTTGAAGATTCATAACGACTGCGTCATCGACAGGCTGAACGACAAACAGAGAGACGTCGTGCCTTTACATGTAAAGTGTCAGAAGCTTTTGGTGAGGCTGAATTTTATTATTATCAATTCACTGACTACGTAGATCATCGATTAATCCTGTTAGGGAAAATGGACTAAAGATATTACGGGAGCAAATCAGAAAGCCTATGACGCTATTTTTTTAACTAAATTACAACTGTAAATGAGAAGTCAACATATTCATTAAGAGCGTTGGAACTTTCTTGATTCGTGCCGACATTATCTGCCGGTAACTCCGTCGCATTGCGCTGTTGTCGATTGTTAATGATGGCGGTTGTTCTTCACACGTCCACGTCGTTAGAGCAACGAAGTGGATTCGTTATCTACAGAGCAACGGACGCACGCTCATTGAGATCTACAGGGAAATTCAGCCCACGCATCGGGGAAAATTGCCTGGATAATTATGTGGTGGCGGTGGCGTAGTGAGTTCGACGAAGGCCTTCAAGCTTTGCATGACCATGAGCGGTCGGGGAGGCCGTGTTCGTCGCTGACTGGCGGCAACATTTCCCGCATGGATGCAATGGTGGAAGCAGATCGGCGTGTGCCATTTCCCGGGGGCTTGACTTATCGTATGGGAGTACCTACGACATTACTGACGAGTCCTTAGTGTACCGGAAGGTTTTATGTCAGTGGGTGCCTAATGAGTTGGATGACACGATAAAAGGCAAGCGAACGATGTCTTCACTGAACCATCTGGAACGGTACTCCAAGGAGGGTGAAGGCTTCCAGGACAGCATTGTTACTTGCGATGAAACGTGGATACTGCATTTCATACTGGAATCCAAGTGGCAGATCGTGTTGTGGAACCATGCGGGCTCGTCTGTGACTAAAGAAATTCCGTTCAGCGTCACCTGTTGGGAATGTCATGTTAACGGCCTTCTGATATGGCTGTGGACCGCTCCCTCTGGATCTCATGCCTCAAGGTGCAATCACCAATGCCGACAGTTATTGTTCCACACCGTCGCACTTAGGTCTGCCACCATGCGAAAGCGCCGAGAGATTCTTTGTGTGGACAACGTGGTTCTGCTCCACGACAATGCGGGACCACACACGGCAATCAAAACTGCCGAAAAGCTCTTGGCATTTCACTGTGAGATTCTAGACCACCCACAATACAGTCCAGACCTCGCACCTAGTGATTTTCACGTTTTTGCGTTTTTGGACTGCTGAAGAAGTTTCTGGCAGGACAGTGATTCACAAGTAACGATGAAGCCAAGGAATGAGACCGACGGTGGTTCTATAGTCAGCCAGACGAATTCTACCGCAGGGACATTTCATATGCAATGCTGCGATGGGACAAATGCGTGGCCTGGTGTGGCGATTATGTGGAAAAATACACTCCTGGA
The DNA here is from genome assembly GCF_021461395.2 of Schistocerca americana. Taxonomy (NCBI): domain Eukaryota; kingdom Metazoa; phylum Arthropoda; class Insecta; order Orthoptera; family Acrididae; genus Schistocerca; species Schistocerca americana. The sequence continues at coordinate 290,144,094 of NC_060123.1, read as the reverse complement.
AATGGAAAAAAGAACACATTGACACCGGTGTGTCAGACCCACCATACTTGCTCCGGACACTGCGAGAGGGCTGTACAAGCAATGATCACACGCACGGCACAGCGGACACACCAGGAACCGCGGTGTTGGCCGTCGAATGGCGCTAGCTGTGCAGCATTTGTGCACCGCCGCCGTCAGTGTCAGCCAGTTTGCCGTGGCATACGGAGCTTCATCGCAGTCTTTAACACTGGTAGCAAGCCGCGACAGCGTGGACGTGAACCGTATGTGCAGTTGACGGACTTTGAGCGAGGGCGTATAGTGGGCATGCGGGAGGCCGGGTGGACGTACCGCCGAATTGCTCAACACGTGGGGCGTGAGGTCTCCACAGTACATCGATGTTGTCGCCAGTAGTCGGCGGAAGGTGCACGTGCCCGTCGACCTGGGACCGGACCGCAGTGACGCACGGATGCACGCCAAGACCGTAGGATCCTACGCAGTGCCGTAGGGGACCGCACCGCCACTTCCCAGCAAATTAGGGACACTGTTGCTCCTGGGGTATCGGCGAGGACCATTCGCAACCATCTCCATGAAGCTGGGCTACGGTCCCGCACACCGTTAGGCCGTCTTCCGCTCACGCCCCAACATCGTGCAGCCCGCCTCCAGTGGTGTCGCGACAGGCGTGAATGGAGGGGCGAATGGAGACGTGTCGTCTTCAGCGATGAGAGTCGCTTCTGCCTTGGTGCCAATGATGGTCGTATGCGTGTTTGGCGCCGTGCAGGTGAGCGCCACAATCAGGACTGCATACGACCGAGGCACACAGGGCCAACACCCGGCATCATGGTGTGGGGAGCGATCTCCTACACTGGCCGTACACCACTGGTGATCGTCGAGGGGACACTGAATAGTGCACGGTACATCCAAACCGTCATCGAACCCATCGTTCTACCATTCCTAGACCGGCAAGGGAACTTGCTGTTCCAACAGGACAATGCACGTCCGCATGTATCCCGTGCCACCCAACGTGCTCTAGAAGGTGTAAGTCAACTACCCTGGCCAGCAAGATCTCCGGATCTGTCCCCCATTGAGCATGTTTGGGACTGGATGAAGCGTCGTCTCACGCGGTCTGCACGTCCAGCACGAACGCTGGTCCAACTGAGGCGCCAGGTGGAAATGGCATGGCAAGCCGTTCCACAGGACTACATCCAGCATCTCTACGATCGTCTCCATGGGAGAATAGCAGCCTGCATTGCTGCGAAAGGTGGATATACACTGTACTAGTGCCGACATTGTGCATGCTCTGTGGCCTGTGTCTATGTGCCTGTGGTTCTGTCAGTGTGATCATGTGATGTATCTGACCCCAGGAATGTGTCAATAAAGTTTCCCCTTCCTGGGACAATGAATTCACGGTGTTCTTATTTTAATTTCCAGGAGTGTAACTAACTTAGAGAACTGGTGCCAGGGCTGTAACATGACTAACACGGAGGAAGTAAGTAAGCAGACTCTTTCAGACTCTGTTACCACTTACAGTCAGCTACCACTGGTAATACATGTCAGTTGTCCACTTGAAATGGGTCATGTAACTGGTATTCCTAGACGCTACCCCCACTTGCTGTGAACTACCGCCTGAACATAGGCCTGAAGCTGTTGGGAGTCGAACGGGTGCCTCCCACGTGGGGAACCACCTAATGGCCGACTTGTGCGGGCGTCAGACCGCCTGGGGATCCATGGTCGACACCTGGGCCTGGCTAGCTGCCAATCTGCCTCCTGCCCTGTGTAGGCGCCCACTACTGCTGCAGTCTTGCCTCTGCGGACCACTGTTGACACACCCTGCACAGGTAAGTTATTCATCCACCTAGGGATAGTACTGAGGTGAGCCGTATTTGCTTGTCGACTGTTGCGAGTCGGCGGGACGAGGATTTTGCGGGTCCGCTCCACCTGAGCTCAGATACAGAGACATCGAGGGCATGGCTGCAAGTTAGTAAATCCCAGTACGGGGAATTTAGATGCTTGAGGGGGAGGGGGGGTGGAGTATCAGACAAACTGGAAGATGATTTCTGACAGCTCTACAAGTATCTATAACGATTCAAAGTCAAGCATTAAAGCAAATCTAAATGAGTCTGTGGTCTCAGGAAAATGAGAGGTATCCAGTGACACAATAGTATTTTAACATCTATGAAACTACAGAAGTTAATATTTCACAGCAAATGGACATCTAAATTAACAACTTGAAAATGGTTCATACGACTTCAACATACGATATCTCAGACAATGGCATTACACTTTAGCTATCAGCTGTGAATGAAGGAGAATGTTTGTCAGCATGTCATGACCACTATAGTTACACATCAAATGAATATATGTTGTCATACTTGTGTATTTATTTAATGAACAGTTTAATATTTGCTGGTAGCTTTATTAAAGTAACAGTCACAATAGGTAATAGAAAATAGTGGTAGCTGACCAAGTTGTCAATCGTATGTGTTAGCTGACACTAGATTCGTAAACGAGTTACAAAAGACGATTCTGACAAGCAGACCTATATGGCAGTTTATGCAATATTCACCGACAATCTGTTCTCATTTATCATCAGTGCACTTATGCGAGAATACTGCCTTATTTATTTATGGTCAAATCTTTATGCGAAGTGGTGAAGCTGAGTCAAATTATGTCTGTAGAACTTAAGAACAACGTATTTTTCGTGGAAACAACATTCAGCCAATGGAAAAGTAGACAGTAGCATAACACTACGGGAGTCAATTGGAGAGGGTCACTTTTTCGAGTGAAGAGCTCAAGGGAGCGGTTCTGAGCATGTTTCGCAAGTTTGGAATGAGGCTGACCTGCTTATTGTAACGAGTGGTATTCAACTGTTGATGTGTTTGAATTTCGGCAGAGAACACCCGCTATCATATTTCAACTTATGAAGGGACTTTATGTTTCAAGAGGTCTGGTTGCGCTCTGGAGTAGGACTGTAAGTTTTTCTGCTTGCATTGGACTGAAGATAGAGTATGGGGTACTATTCTTTCTATCTCATGTGGTATATTCTGTACTGTGATTACGAAATGACCTTAGTTTACATGTATATTTGATTACAGTTTAGTTTGGGGATTTTGCTGCCACTCTTGTAATGTTTACTGCATTTGACAAGAGTATTTTCTGTCTGTATTTTAACTGAATATCGTAGGACCACTACACATTTATTTCAGATGACCTTTCTTGAATGAACTTTATTAAACATTATTCCCTGTTGTCTACATCAATTAAAGACGTTACAATAGAACTCCTGTTATTAAATTATTCATTTAACTTTTGTTTTGTATTACTGCGTATGTCATTAGCTCGTAATTCTAGCCAATGCACAGATTATTTGACTGCAGAATCATCGCTACAGCTTATTATTTACAGCGAATTAGCTGCGTGGCATGAAAGCAGACGTGCGCGGCTCTACCCTATGACTACGTTGTGCTATTCTTTTTAAACAGTGACGTGCATATTCCAAGCACCTAAAGTGCAAGTAACCCAAAGTAAAGAAGCAACTGGTTTGATCATATGGGATGCTGCTTAGAAGAGCGACTCAGCAGCGGAAAACCTTAGGTACCGTCGCAAACTGTACCTGCTGTAGTACTTTGCACACGGACTAGCGCCCGTGCAAGAGTCAACTTGAACGACTTATGCAGAGTTTGTCACAGCGGCGTGCCGCCTAACTGCCTGCCTGGCGCATGATTCTGCGCTACTCCACCGGAATCCTATCATGAAATTTCACCTCAGCTGCCGCCTGCTTGACAGTGTGACGCTATGAGTTGACCGTTACATGAGGCCGCTTGCTGATCCAAGCACACTTCCCCTGCCGGTACCAAATTGCGTATCAGTGCACTGACCACCGTCTGGAAACACTACGACCACTGTATTTTTCGCACGGAATAAATGATGATAAATAAATTCGTCTAGGAATGGATTTGTTTATTGGTAATCAAAACATCCTTGGTTTCAGGTTTGGAATCCATTGCTGCTTAAAATTTGAACAAATCTGAATAAGAATCATTAAAATTGGCAGTCAAAGACTTCCAGCATAAGAAATCAGCTTCACTCTGCCAGTAGCTTTGTCAAAGATAGCAGGGGAGTGGACAGAGTTTCAGGGCATTCTCTTACTCTTGTGAGAAATTGTCAATAAAAGGCGGTAGAATGCGCAATGATCAACGGCATCAGAATGTAGAACACAGTGGAAACTACTGTGCTAAAGACACATGATGTGTATCCACAGGACACGTGGCATGTTCTTGAAAAGTATTATGATGATCTCTCTACTGGCAAAAGATTCCGGACTATTACCCCATTTGGTTCTCCAGGAAAGGACTACCAAGGGGGAAATAAGGAAGGAAGACAAAAATTTCTGGTTAAACCAGTATGGGGTAATATCAAAAGTAGCAGTGAATGTTATAACTGTAGTAGGATTCATCATGAATAGGAAGGAAGGGCAGACAACAAGTTGCTGTGAAAAGTTGAGTGATAAGTTTGTTCTCATCAGAATCGACAGGAAACCAACACTCATAGCAGTAGTTTAGATGATCACGCGGATATCGCAAGCGAAATATGAAGAGATAGAAAAATTATTTAATGATACTGAATGGGTGATTCAGAAGAAATTCTAATAGTCATAGGGAATTGGAACTCGGTTGTAGGGGAGGAAGTAGATGAAATGGTTGTGAGAGAACAGTAGTAGGAATGAGAGAGGAGAAACACTAACTGAGTTCTTCAATAAATTTCAACTAGTAACAGCCAATACTCCGTTCAAGAATCAAAAAAGTGAGGTGTACTTTGAAGAAGCAGGGATATAGAAAAGGATTTGTGTTGGATTACTTCATGGTCAGGCAGAGATTCTGAAATAGGGTACTGGATTCTAAAGCTTACTGATGAGCACACACAGAATCTGACTACAATTAAGTAATGATGAAGAGCAGGCTGCAGTTTAAGAGACTGGTTAGGTAGAATCAATGCGGAAAGAAGTGGAATACATAATTACTAAGGAATGTAGAGAAATGCTTGAAGTTCTCTTAGGCTACAAATACTGCAATAGTGAATAGGTCAGTAGGCAGATCAGTTGACGTGGAATGGATATTTCCATTAAGTGCAATCACAGAACTTGAAAACAAAACAAAAATAAATAAATAAATAAATAAAAATTAAAAAAATTAAAAAATAAAAGGCTCAAGAAGGTATATACGAAGAAAACATGGGTGTCAGAAGTAAGTAAAAAAACGTCTTCAAGGAAATTAAGGATACAGAGATACAGGCCACAAGGAATGAAATAAATAAAAGGTTTAGAGAAGCCAAGGCGAAATTGTTGCATAAAAAATTTGGATAAATCTAAAAATAAATGATTGTCGGAAGGACTAACTCAGCACATAGAAAACTCAAAACAAAAGCACGGACGGTAACATTAAGAGTGCGATGGAAATTCCAATGTTAAATGCAGAGGAGAGAGTGGATAGATGGAAGGAGTACACTGAAGGCCTCTGTAAGGGAAGAACTTGTCCGAGGATATGACAGAAGAAGAAACAGAAGTCTACAGGATAGAGTTACAGGACTCAGTATTAGACTTAGAATTTAGTAGAGCTTTTGAAGACTTACGATCAAGTCAGAAAGCGTGGACAATATTCCATCGTAGTTACTAAAATAACTGGGGGAAATGACAATAAAACGACTATCCATGTTGGAGTGTGGATCTATGCGTCTGGCAATATAACATCCGACTTTCGGAAAAAATGTCACTGTTGCAATGGCGAAGACTACAAGAGAGTTATCGCACCATAAGCTTAACAGGTCATGCTTCAAAGTTGATGACAAGAATAATATGGGGAAGAATGGAAAAGAAAATTGGTGATTTGTTAGATGACGATCAGTTTGGCTTTAGCAAAGGTAAAGGTACCAGAGACGCAGTTCTGAGGTTGCGGTTGATAATGGAAGCAAGACTAAAGAAAACCAAGACACGTTCATAAGCTTTATAGACCTGGAAAAAGCGTTCGACAACATCAAATGGTGTAAGATTTACGGCATTCTGAGGAAAATAGGGTAAACTATAAGGAGAGACGGATAACATATAATATGTACAAGAGCCAATAACGAATAATTAGAGTGAAAGATTAAGAAAGAAGTGTTCAGATTAAAAAGATTGTAAGACGTGTGCGTAGTCTTCAGCCCTCTACTTTAAAATTCGAAGAAACTATGACGAAAATAAAATAAAGTTTCAGTAGTGGTATTTAAATTCAAGATGGAATGTTGTCACTGATAAGATTCGCCAATGAGACTGCTACCCTCAGTGAAAGTGAAGAAGAAGAAGAAGAAGAAGCACAGTACCTGTTGAATGGAATGAAGAGTATAACGAGTACAGATGTGCACTGACAGTAAACAGAGGAGAACTGTAAGTAATGAGAAGTAGCAGAAATGAAAACAAAGAGAAATGTAACATCAGAATTAGGGATCACGACGTAGGAGAAGTTAAAATACTACCTACACTGCAAAATATTCCATGAAAGTAGGAGCAAGGGGGACATAAAAAAAACAGGGAGTACTGACCAAAAGGGCATTCCTGGACTGGAGAAGTCTACTACTATGACACATGAGCCTTAACTTGAGGAAAAAATTTCTGAGAATGTACACTTGGAAAACTGTATTGTACGGTAGTGAACCACGGACTGTGGAAAACAGAACAAAAGAAACTCAATCTATTTGAATTGTGGTGCTACAGAAGAAAGTGAAAAATTTGATGGACAGATTAAGTAAGAAATGGTGATGTCTCTGCAGAATCGGTGAGGAAAGGAATATATAGAAAACTCTGACAAGGAGAAGGGACAGGATGATAGGATATCTGTTAAGATGTGGTACTAGAGGGTTAGAGGAAAACTGAGATTGGAATACGTCCAGCAAATAACTGAGAATATAATTCACAGGTGCTACTCTGAGATGAAGAGGGTGGCACAGGAGAGGAATTTCTTGTCAGGTCACATGTAACCAGTTAGAAGACACACGACTTAATGAAAGATAATTAATTAATCTATGTAACTGCTGTTTCGTTGACGCACCATTCAACATACACCTGCTTCGATGAACCAGCCGTCTTGCTAATCGATACTCAACGCCATCGCAACTTGTAGGGTGGTACCTAATATCGTCCGCCATCTTGACAAACCGCTACAGTAATTAAAGGTGCGCCGGCTGGTGTGGCCGATCGGTTCTAGGCGCTTCAGCCTGGAACCGCGCGACCGCTACGGTCTCAGGTTCGAATCCTGCCTCGGGCAGGGATGTGTGTGATATACTTAGGAGGAGGAGGAGGAGATTAGTGTTTAACGTCCCGTCGACAACGAGGTAATTAGAGACGGAGCGCAAGCCAGGGTTAGGGAAGGATGGGGAAGGAAATCGGCCGTGCCCTTTCAAAGGAACCATCCCGGCATTTGTCTGAAGCGATTTAGGGAAATCACGGAAAACCTAAATCAGGATGGCCGGAGACGGGATTGAACCGTCGTCCTCCCGAATGCGAGTCCAGTGTGCTAACCACTGCGCCACCTCGCTCGGTATGTCCTTAGGTTAGTTAGGTTTAAGTAGTTCTAAGTTCTAGGGGACTGATGACCTCAGATGTTAAGTCCCATAGTGCTCAGAGCCATTTCAACCAATTAAAGGTGCAAAACAGTGTCGCCTGAGAGGCGGCGAAGTGAAGGGCATCTTTCTTTCATGAAGTGTGACTGTATTGTCCTCTAAGTAAAAAAAATGGCTCCGAGCACTATGGGACTTAACTTCTAATGTCATCAGTCCCCTTGAACTTAAAACTATTTAAACCTAACTAACCTAAGGACATCACACACATCCATGCCAGAAGCAGGATTCGAACCTGCGACGGTAGCGGTCACGCGGTTCCAGACTGAAGCGCCTAGAACCACTCGGCCACCCCTGCCGGCTGTCCTCTGAGTATCTGCTGAGTATCTATAACAGTGATATTTGCTAGCCGAGTTTACTAATATGCTTGTGCCCTTTTCGATGGTGAGAGGGATGCGACAGGTGAGGTACGACCTACCATAAACAAACAGTATCAGACAGGTCGACCTTAAAGAACCAATGCGATATTCGGATATCGACATCGGTAAAGTGTGTTGGAAATGATCGATAAACAAGGAACTGCTTACACGGAAATCTATTTTTCGAGAGTGAACTTCGTCACTTATATAGAGTAAATGTCTCTTCCGGAGAAAGCTATTTAACAGCGAAACACAGAATTAAATGTTTATGTTGCTAGCAGTAATACTGAAACAGCGGCGATGGCCGTAAAACGACGGAACGCCCTTGGCACGGCCGTGTGTAGCGATAATAGCGCATCATTGGTAGGGGGAGCAGACGTATAAAAGAGAGCGGCTGGCGCAGGCGACGTCCGACACGACAGTAAAGCTGCCGCGGCTGCGGGTGTAATACAGGCCGCGGCCGGCTTTAGTGCCCGCCGCGTTGTGCCACAGCGCCTGAGTGCCGACTCGCCCGCGGTACGTGAGCTAAGCGCAAACTGCCCCTGGCACGACCACTGCACTGCGTCACACCAAAGGCGAGAGGCGCTCAATAAGTAATGCAATACACTTTCCATTTCGTAAATCAGGTTGGTTTTATTTAGGATTTCGGCGTACTATTTTATTCCCCAGTCTGTTGCCTACAAAACGTTATTTTTTAAAATAATCTCTGTTCAATTCGACGACCTTACGCCACCCTACTGATAGGAACTTTATGCCTACATGCTACCACTCGACTGGTCGACTTTGGAGCCCACGTCTTGTTGCATCAATGACCATCTCATCATCCATGTACTATTTCCCGGAGAGTTCATCCTTCATTGGGGCAAACAGAAGGAACTGCGCGATCAACGCTGTAGAGTGTATGAGGAAGAAGAGGTCAAAGAAGTTTTGTGAGCTCCTATCGTGTGCACCACCAACCAAAACGTCCTGTTGTGTACCGAGGTTTTTCACTGCGATCCATCGGTCACCTCGAATGAGAGTGCACATGGGGGTTTGTGGCGTCCACATAGGGGTTTTTTAGGCTAGGCAGCAGTGCGAGGTGTCCTGATGAACACTCACCAGTCGACGTGCTGGCAGGGAAATTAGGACGCGCTCAGTGCAAAGACACTTCAGCTATCAAGATATTAGCAGTAAATTTTCAGAGTGTTCGGAATAAAGTTCCTGAATTTACTGCCCTCCAGGAAGCGTGTGACACGCAAATTATTCTCGGGACTGAGACCTGGCTGAACCCTGAGATAGGAAGTTCTGAAATATTTAGTGAGTTTTGGAACGTGTATCGGAAAGACAGATTAGACACCGTAGGAGGTGGTGATTTCATTGCAGTCTACTGAGGTCGAAGTAGAGTGTGATTGTGAAGTTATCTGGACACGTTCAACAGGGCTAGGAGAAATAAAGTTAATTGTTGGGTGTTATTACCGGCCACCAGGTTCCACCGTGACAGTTCTAGAATCATTCAGTCTACACTCCGTATCGCTGAAGTACCCAGATCATGCTATATTGGTCGGAGGCGACTTCAGCCTACCTAGTATGGACTAGGATATCTATGGATTCATTACAGGTGGTACAGACAAGCCGTCGTGTGAATTACTTTTGAACACATTATCCGAAAACTGTCTTGAGCAGCTAACCGACAGCCAGTGCGTAATGGAAATATTTTAGATCTGGTAGCCACGAACAGACTAGACCTCATCGACGGTGTCAGTGTTGAGACAGGGATTAGTGATCAAGATGTTGTCGTTACAACTACTGTTACGAAAGTTAAAAAGTCGGTCAAGAAGGCTAGGAGAGTATTCTTACTAGAAAGAGCAGATAAGCAGTTGTTAGCATCCCACTTAGTAAATAAATTGACTTCTTTTGCTTCCGGTACGATGGACGTGGAAGAATTATGGGCAAATTTTAAACACATTGTAAATCACGCATTGGAGAAGTATGTGCCGAAAAAGTGGGTTACGGACGGAAAAGACCCACCGTGGTTTAACAGCACAATTCGGAGTATGCTCAGAAAGCAAAGACAGTTGCACTCGCGGTAAAAGAAAGATCGGGAGAATGAGGACAGGCAAACGTTAGTAGAGATTCGTGCTGCTATAAAAAGAGCGATGCTCGAAGCATGCAACCACTACCACCGTCATACCTGAGCAAACGATCTTGCTGAAAACCCAAGGAAATTCTGGTGTTACGTAAAATCGGCAAGCGAGTCGAAGGCTTCCATCCAGTCACTCCCTGATCAGTCTCGCCTTGGCAACGGAAGACAGCAAAACGAAAGCTGAAATTTTAAATTTAGCATTTGAGAAACCTTTCGTTTGAGAAATCTTTCACGCAGGAGGATCGTACAAACATACCGCCGTTTGAGTCTCGTACAGCCTCCCGTATGGAGGACATAGTGATAGACATCCCTGGGGCTGTGAAGCAGCTGAATGGGTTGAAAATAAATAAATCGCCAGGTCCTGAAGGGAATCCAATTCGGTTTTACAGAGAGTACTCTACTGCATTAGCTCCTTACTTAGCTTGCATTTATCGCGAATCTCTTGCCGAACGTAAAGTCCCGAGCGAATGGAAAAAAGCGCAGATGACGCCTGTATATAAGAAGGGTAGAAGGACGGATCCTCAAAATTACAGACCAATATCTTAACATCGGTTTGTTGCAGGATTCTCGAACATATTCTCAGTTCGAATATCATGAATTTCCTTGAAACAGTCCATGCACCAGCACGGCTTTAGAAAGCATCGCTCCTGCGAAACGCAACTCGCCCTTTTTCCACATGATATCTTGCGAACCATGGATGAAGCGTATCAGACGGATGCCATATTCCTTGACTTCAGGAAATCGTTTGACTCGGTGCCCCACTGCAGTCTCCTAACTAAGGTACGAGCATATGGGATTGGTTTCCAAAGATGTGAGTGGCTCGAAGACTTCTTAAGTAATAGAACCCAGTAAGTTGTCCTCGATGGTGAGTGTTCATCGGAGGTGTGGGTGTCATCTGGAGTGCCCCAGGGAAGTGTGATAGGTCCGCTGTTGTTTTCTGCCTACATAAATGATCTTTTGGATAGGGTGGATAGCAATGTGCGGCTGTTTGCTGATGATGCTGTGGTGTACGGGAAGGTGTCGTCGTTGAGAGACTGTAAGAGGATACAAGATGACTTGGACAGGATTTGTGATTGGTGTAAAGAATGGCAGCTAACTCTGAATATAGATAAATGTAAATGAATGCAGATGGATAGGAAAAAGAATCCAGTAATGTTTGAATACTCTTTTAGTAGTGTAGCGCTTGACACAGTCACGTCGATTAAATATTTGGACGTAACACTGCAGAGCGATATGAAGTGGCGCAAGCATGTAATGGCAGTTGTGGGGAAGGCGGACAGTCGTCTTCGGTTCATTGGTAGAATTTTGGGAAGATGTGGTTCATCTGTAAAGGAGACCGCTTACAAAACACTACTACGACCTATTCTTGCGTACTGCTCGAGCGTTTGGGATCACTATCAGGTCGGATAGAGGGAGGACATAGAAGCAATTCAGAGGCGGGCTGCTGGAATTATTACTGGTAGGTTTGATGCCTTCGAAATGTGGTGCTACAGAAGAATGCTGAAGATAAGGTGGGTAGATCACGTAACTAATGAGGAGGTATTGAATAGGATTGGGGAGAAGAGAAGTTTGTGGCACAACTTGACTAGAACAAGGGATCGGTTGGTAGGACATGTTTTGAGGCATCAAGGGATCACCAATTTAGCATTGGAGGGCAGCGCGGAGGGTAAAAATCGTAGAGGGAGACCAAGAGATGAATACACTAAGCAGATTCAGAAGGATGTAGGTTCAGTAGGTACTGCGAGATGAAGAAGCTTGCACAGGATAGAGTAGCATGGAGAGCTGCATCAAACCAGTTTCAGGACTGAAGACCACAACAACAACAACAGGTTTGATCATCACGCGAGTCTTACGGAAATGCTTCAGGAACTCGGGTAGGAGTCTCTAGAGGAAGGGAGGCGTTCTTTTCGTGAATCGCTACTGAGGAAATTTAGAGAACCAGCGTTTGAGGCTGGCTACAGTGCAATATAACTGCCGCCAACTTATATTTCGTGGAAAGACCACAAAAATAAGATAAGAGAGATCAGGGGTCGTACAGAGGCATATAGGCAGTCATTTTTCCCTCTTTCTGTTTCGGAGTGGAACAGGGAGAGAAGATGCTAGTTGTGGTACGAGGTACCCACCGCCACGCACCGTTTGGTGGAATGTGGAGTATGTATGTAGATGTAGAGTCTCCGCACGTTCCAACAATGCAGGTGTGACAGCTCTGTGCGGTCAGTCGATACATGGTAGGTCGGACAGGTTGGCGCGACCATGATGTGATGACGACAGATCCTTCGCCCAACGACACACCGTGTTTTTGCTCATTGCAAAGCCTCTGCACACATTCTGCGAATGACAGCTTTCTACTTGTAACACACCTCCATCACAGAGGCTGTTTTGGAGCCTATGTACAGCGGCGCCACTCATCGGAACTTCATGGAAATGTAGGGGCTTGAGTGGGTAGATTCCACAATGTTCCACAACAATTTCCGCAATTTTTAACCGAAACTGGCCGAGAAAAAAGTGTGTTGCATTACTTACTGTACACCCCTTGTACATGAAAAGTGTTGCATTACTTACTGTACGTCCTTTGTACATGAATTTGTTGTGAATGTAAAGTACTATATGCATTTCATTTCGAATTAAACAGAGAAAAACTCTATTCCAAGAGTGCTCATGGGAGCAAAACATTATGACCAACTGCTTAGTGGCTTACTGTTCCATCTTTGGAAACCGTGCTTGGTGGCGCACTGGTTATCACATTAAACTCGCATTCGGGAAGACGACGGTTCAAATCCGTGTTAGTTTTTCCGTAATTTCCGTAAACAGCCCCAAGAAAATACGGGAATTTTTCCTTTGAAAGGGCACGGCCGGCTTCCTTCCCCATCCTCGAAACATTCTGAGCTTGCGGACCGTCCCTAATGATCTCGATGTCGTCGGCTTTGGAACGCAATGCAGCCACGATTCTGCATGGTATGAATTTTTTAAGTCCTTGGTAGATTTCTGCACGTATGTGGCATCAGGCGTCTACGAACGCGTCACCCGATTACCATATACACCGTCAGATCAAAAGTATCTAGACACTTATCAGTAGTAACAGGATGCTTTCACACTTCGCCTTTATGAAGGCCTGATCTTTTATGGGGACGCTTTCAGTGAGGGTGAAACTCAGCCGAAACCAGAGAAGGAAGTGATGCTGAACGCTGGGATATGGAGAGAAGTCGACTTTATAATATAGGTACTCCACTGGAATTTGGTCGAGTCTCTAGGCAGGTCAGTGCATTTAACGAATGTTACAGTCCACAACAAAACGACCACAAATTGGTTTCCGTCAGATTACCGCAGTAAGTGCTATCTCGCTCGTCTAGCCCAGGGAAGGGTCGCAATCCGAGTCTCCTGAGCACTATTAGCAACTGGGATGCACTCAGACCTTGTGAAACAATAGAAGAGATACTTGATTGAGAAGTAGTGACTCCAGTCTCGAAAACTGACAATGGCCAGGTGAGTGAAGTACTGATGACACGATTCTTCATATCCTCATCCAGTGACGGCTATTGGCTAAGGATGACAGGGCGGTCGGACGGTACTGTTGTGCCTTCCTAAGAGAGACAGAAATTGTACACAAACGTTTGCAATCCAATCTTCAGTATCCTTCTATAGCATCACATTACAAAAGCTATTCTTTTCGTGTCCCAGCCGTTTATCATCCACGTTTCACTTTCATACATGGCTTCACCGCAGAAAAATACCTTTAGCAAAGATTTAATAATGCCTATATCTTTATTCGACGTTAAAAAATTTCTCTTCCAGGGACAACCGCGGCCATAAGCAGATATCTTGAATAATAGCACCTGGGCTGGTGTTGTAAATAATTTATTTAATAAGAGCAGCCAAACGGATATGGCTCAAAATTCCTCTTCTTCACAAAAGATTCCTTGCCATTGCGAGTCTACATCCTCTATACTTTAGCCATCGTCAGTTATATCAGCGTCCAAATATCAAAACTCATCAATTACTTGCAGTGTCTCATCTACCAAACTTAGCATCACCCGATTTCATTCGCCTGGATGTCATTACCCTCCATTCTAATAATATAGAAATTGTAAATTGTTTTTAATTACAAAAAATTGTGTCTACGGAAATTACTACTCTAAAAAACTACATTGACACGAAATTTATATCCGAATTTCATACTTTTACATGAACACACGGTATAAAAAGTCATTAACATTTACTTATGGATATGGATAAAAGTGTAATTACAATCTGGCGTGTGATTTGACTTCTTGCTTCATTCTTATACACAGAAACCAGCTATATGACGCATTGTATGGCGTGAGAAGTAGCCACCTGGACGCCTGCTGACACGTGGAGCACGCTAGTGGCAGTATTTATAGAATTCATACAACTGTTCTTGGAGTACTTGTCCAAAGTCATGAAAAAAGGAATCATTTACTTCCGAATTATTTTACTTCCATTTTGTTAATGCCAGTGGACACGGTTACATTTTTCGAGCTCCGTACCTCAATAGGTGATAAAGGAGCCCTTTTAGGTTCACTTTGATGTATGTCCGTCCATCCGTTCGTCCGTCTATCTGTCTGCTGTCTGTCTGACCGTTTTTATCTAAAATGGACAGACATATCAAGTTGAAATTCATGTCACATACTAAACTCTTCTACGATTATTTGGGGGTGTAAGTAAGTGAAGCTTTAAAATCAATGAAATCTAAAGATACAATCGGTTATGGCACATATTCTGACACTCGAAAACTCACACATTAGGACCTGCAGGGTACTTCCCATTGGCCTAAGAACAATGAAATTCCGCATGAAGCAAGGCTTCGCAGTACGACTAAAGGAAAAAAAATCTGAAAATTGTTAATTTATCATTATATTACATGAAGAAGCTTTATTCTTCATCTGTTATCCGAGTCTGGCTATACGTTCATTTGTTAAGACCTCTTCCCCTTTTTCTCGGCAACGGCAGGACATTTCAAGTTTATATTTATGTCATATACTAAAGTCTATAGCTCCTTTGTGATGTAAAAATTTAAGCTTCAGTGTCAATGTAATCCAAAGATTCAGCTATGTATGACACATATTTTGTAACTCGTAAACTTACACATCAAAACCTATATGGTACTTACCGTTGATCTAGAGTAATGAAATTGACTCTCTTAATATGGTATTTCGCTATACTTGTATTTTTGTGTACTGTATTCATAAAAATAATTTGTCGAAAATACGGAAGGATAAATAGTGAGAAAATACGGAGTGTAATAACTCGGTCGGGATTTAGTAAACTTTGCTCTAAATACATTTGTGCGCAACAGTGGTAAACACACTGAAATGTACACAGCAGTTCTCAGTGAAACATTGTTTGTTGATTCGGCTGGTAACACATTTCGTCCTTTATTTGTGATTGTCGCACTTCTCACCCTTCGGGATATGTCAATTTTAAACGGAATTTTCTGACTGCTTTCCCCTCTCAGCTGTTCAGTACAGCCGCCAGCGGGCCTAAACGCACGCTACTGTTTCTCTCCTGTGCATCGGTAGGACAGCCCTGATTCTTTATTCAGCGGATTTGCCGTCATTCGACGGACGGCGGCAAGCGCTTCTTTTGTATCGTGCCTCCGCCCTTCTTAATATTCATCACAGAATAACGGATGAGGCGTAGAGTGCCATTTCGCGGGGGAATCCTAGGTGGGATAAGAGCCTCGTTTTTGTGCATTCTCAGCCTGTGAAGCACGTATGTGCTACACTCTTCCGTTAATCATTTACACATGCCGCGTCTGTGTGGACAGAAATGGTGTACAGCGCTCGCCGAACGAATTAGACGATGACGGAATTTTATAAAAGACTTGAAATTGCAGTTGTGCTTGACTAATAATTGTAAGAATTCAAGTAAAGCTATAGCTAAATATGAACGACCGTTATCCACAAAACTTGTATTTTACGAAATATTCTTAGCTGGGCATAAGAGCTTCTAAATTTTTCAAACATAGGAATCATACAGCCAACGGGTTGCAAATAACTGTTTGGTACATTGATCTAGGTTTCGACACCTCTAAGAATATCTTCATCAGAATGAAATTTTGAGAAACCGTACAAATACGCTGCGAGAAGGCAATGGTTAGAGTTTGGAGCGGATATGCTCAATTCAAAAATAAAAAGGCTGTCTGATGTTGCTCCTAGCTAGGCATCTGAAATTTCATTGCTTCTAACGTGCTCTCAGACTTCTTGAACAAAATTTAATACTTACAATATCGTTAGGTAATTTATGAGACTCGTGGTCCATGTGTTGGCCCACCAAGAACAAGTACACTATTTGAGAATCATGTAGGTATGAGATGTAGCGTTCACTGCTGTGTGCATAGAATACATATTCCTATCGAGTATCATGTTGTCACACATTTTTTAAGCTATCCGCTATCAATAAGAAATGGTGAAAGAGTATCAGTATTGGTGAAGATGATGTTAGAGGTAGAAGTACAAACGGCAGTAGTAAGGAATGATGATTTCTACAGTTTGTAGTACCAATGCTTGTCAATGATTAACCCAACTGAATATTGATGTAACCCGAATGACTCATCTTGTATCATAGAAATGACCCTTAGGTTACAGTAGCAGTATGATTGAGATAGAATGCTTTCCGGATTGGTAAGACTCTTATTTCAGGGAAAATTGTCACTTGTGCTGAAAATGTTACGCCAAACTGTTCCTGAGGTGGGTAGTTTGAGGAAAAATACTGTATGTTATTTATTACTATGACAGGAACATATTGCAGTATTACTAAATAATCCTTAGAAAATCCCTTATTATAATGAACGATGGGGTATGTTGAATAAAAGTGCTGAAAAGCATGACAGTTCTCACCATTCGTTAGTTACATATTTGTTTCTTAATGTGTTTTATTTTTAATGGGTCGTCTAATAGTCACAAGATTGTTTGCAGTGCTAAGTATAGTGCTGCCTATGATGATACTTCGAAGTTTACACAAGGGTAACGAAAGGTTCAGTGAAGTTGTGTACATGAGGTGCTTTTGTCAAAATAGATGGTTGTAAACTATAACTGTTTATAATGTTTATAGCGTGCCAAAGTGGTGTAGAGAAAGTTGAGACGAACCGTTTGACATAAGACACACGTGATCGATCGATTTGGGAAACCAACTCTAATCGGCGTCCAAAATTCACCTAAGCTACAGTGCAAGCATGTCGCTCTAAAGTCTAATAGTCCTACACAATAAATGATTTAGAATTTATTTGTAAGAAACTGGTCTAATTCCACGTCGGGATACGTTTTCCCTAGATGCCGTAGTTTTCGTGTTATTGTAAACAAACGTACAAAAGTAATCATCAAAAGCAACACCGTCTGAATACTCGTCAACAGCGGTCTAGACTTTTAGTATGTTGTTCACGGCAGTCCCCCCTATTATTCTTCAAAAACTTGTGACTACACGAATCATTTCCTGTATTCGACATTTATTGGCCTTCGTTGACTGGGATATTAGGCCGCCGACTTAGTAGTTTGTTAAAAATTATAAAATTCAGGTTACCATAAGTTTTATACAAAAATTTGTGAATTTTAACAGCATAAAATTATCAGTAAAACGATTTGTTTGTATGGCCTTTTTACTACGAAATTACTGTCATTGTAAGGTTTTAGTTTAGATCGAATTATAAACGAAATTAGTTATTGTTTGACGTTTACAGATATCCATTTCTTTCATTACCTCGTGGGAAAGTATTAATTAACAATATTAATGAAATAGCCTAGTATGCAGGTACCGTAAGACAGCTGCCAATAAAGACCAAAAAAGGTCGAGTATGAAAATATTTCGTGAGATCGCCAGCTGATTTACAGTGGTTAATGGAAACGACTGAACGACGTACTAAAACTCTTGACCGCTGGAGGACCAACATGTGGTTGCGGATGCGTTTGAAGGCCACTTTTGTAAGTTTTTCTCTAGTGACTGTAAAACCGAACCCTATGGCGAAAGCGTATCCAACTACAAGATTAAACTACATTAAATTTCCAACAACAAGGCCCCATTCATTTTTGCTCTCGGACTAATAGTTTGTGTATACAGGGTGTTACAAAATGGTACGGCCAAACTTTCAGGAAACATTCCTCACAAACAAAGAAAGAAAATATGTTATGTGGACATGTGTCCGGAAACGCTTACTTTCCATGTTAGAGCTCATTTTATTACTTCCCTTCAAATCACATTAATTATGGAATGGAAACACACAGTAACAGAACGTACCAGCGTAACTTCAAACACTTTGTTACAGGAAATGTTCAAAATTCCCTCCGTTAGCGAGGATACATGCATCCACCCTCCGTCGCATGGAATCCCTGATGCGCTGATGCAGCCCTGGAGAATGGCGTATTGTATCACAGCCGTCCACAATACGAGCACGAAGAGTCTCTACATTTAGTACCGGGGTTGCGTAGACAAGAGCTTTCAAATGCCCCCATAAATGAAAGTCTAGAGGGTTGAGGTCAGGAGAGCGTGGAGGCCATGGAATTGGTCCGCCTCTACCAATCCATCGGTCACCGAATCTGTTGTTGGAAGCGTACGAACACTTCAACTGAAATGTGCAGGAGCTCCATCATGCATGAACCACATGTTGTGTCGTACTTGTAAAGGCACATGTTCTAGCCTCACAGATAGAGTATCCCGTATGAAATCATGATAACGTGTGCCATTGAGCGTAGGTGGAAGAACATGGGGCCCAATCAAGACATCAAAAACAATGCCTGCCCAAACGTTCACAGAAAATCTGTGTTGATGACGTGATTGCACAATTGCGTGCGGATTCTCGTCAGCCCACACATGTGGATTGTGAAAATTTACAATTTTATCACGTTGGAATGAAGCCTCATCCGTAAAGAGAACATTTGCACTGAAATGAGACATTGTTGGATGAACCATTCGCAGAAGTATACCCGTGGAGGCCACTCAGCTGCTGAAAGTGCCTGCACACGCTGCACATGGTACGGAAACAACTGGTTCTCCCGTAGCACTCTCCATACAGTGACGTGGGGAACGTTATCTTGTACAGCAGCAACTTATCTGACGCTGACATTAGGGTTATCGTCAACTGCACGAAGAATTGTCTCGTCCATAGCTGGTGTCCTCGTCGTTCTAGGTCTTCCCCAGTCGCGAGACATAGGCTGGAATGTTCCGTTCTCCCTAAGACGCCGATCAATTGCTTCGAACGTCTTCCTGTCTCGACACCTTCGTTGTGGTAATCTGTCTCGATACAAACGTACCGCGCCACGGCTATTGCCCCGTGCTAATCCATACATCAAATGGGCATCTGCCAACTCCGCATTTGTAAACATTGCACTGACTGCAGAACCACGTTCGTGATGAACACTAACCTGTTGACGCTACGTAGTGATGTGCTTGATGCCAGTACTGTAGAGCAATGAGTCGCATGTCAACACAAGTACCGAAGTCAACATTACCTTCCTTCAATTGGGCAAACTGGCGGTGGATCGAGGAAGTACAGTACATACTGACGAAACTAAAATGAGCTCTAACATGGAAATTAAGCGCTTCCGGACACAAGTCCACATAACATCTTCACTTTATTTGTGTGTGAGGAATGTTTCCTGAAAGTTTGGCCGTACCTTTTTGTAACACCCTGTAGAGAGCGAAAGGATCTGATATTTGAAACCTCGTGTATACGCTACAGCTTAGGTGGTTTCTGTAGACGAGTTTGAGGTAGCTTCCTGAGTTGACAAATCACAAGTCTGTCGTATATCAAACTGTTCGTCTCGATTTCCTCTATCCTAATGTGGTACGTTGTAAACGATAATTATCGCTTTCACCCCGTGGAAGATTGCAGATGGCGATTCTTTTAAACCATAATATGTATGTGCGTGAAGCAGGAGGGGGCAGTCACTTAAACTTTCTCCACTACTTCTCTTTGCTCTCATTTCAACAAGACAATTACATTTTTGCGCCATACGGTGCCTCACTGGTCATCTCCACCATACAGCAGTTATCACTTTTCTATGGTCTGCGTTTTTACCCGATACGTTTCACTCTGAAATTTCGGTATAATATCATTCTTCACGATTTTGTCTCTTTTTCCCAAGATTTCAAGAACCTTCAGTTGCAGATCGGAGATGAGGAAAAATCTATTCCGTATCTATTCCGTATCCTTGCTCGTCGAGTAAAACACTATTGCTTTCCTGGAAACTGTTGCATTGTATGGCAGGTTCTGTGGTTAACTGAGTATATTTGATTTTTGTAGGTCTCCGTACTACTTTTACCTGTTACTTGAGTGTTAGTAAGGAACGGTAGTTAAATGTTTTTGGGATCAAAGTAAGCAGTGTATTAAGATGTAATACCTAGCAAACGAAACTAAATCCGCAATCGCATAAATTACGTACAAGTGAGTAGCTTGCTCCGTGGTCACAATAACTTTATTTTTTGAAGGTACCGATTCCCTCAAAACCCGTATATTACCTTCCGCGGTCACACTAATTTACCATATGTTTATCTACATGTATCCCGATTCCAAAGAACAGCCTCAGTTCCAGGAAACATGTCTGACGCATGCACAGACGCCATCATAATGGTGGACTAGCTTAGATTTGACTGCAAAAGTGGGAAGTTATGCAGACAGTAAACCGATAACGAGAAGAAGTACTGATTCATACGAATTTGTATCTACAAAAATGTTATTATCTTGAAAGGTTGGTTCTACGACGAGTTGTAATAGATCCAGTTGGAGACGAAATGTACGTTTATCAGCTCTTCGTTAATGAGGAACTACGACCCTCTATGGAAAGTGACGTCCGTGGTTAATAAAACAGTCAAAGTAGCCGTGAGTGTCTATCCTAATAAAAGGAGCTCTTGAACAATAGAAATGTTTACTATGTACAATGAGTAATTGACCGTGCATTGAAGAGCTGGATATTATAGATGAAATACCCTTGAGAGGTTCACGGCACACATTAATTCGCAATTAGTGATTCTGAGTGTTTGGCAAAATTTGGAACAATAATCAAAACTGATTGGTAAAGTGTTGTTCCAGCTCCTTGTGAAGAGTGTGGAACTCCTTCACAGTCTCGATTTTCTATAATTTTTCTAACACAGATTGTTTTTGCTTGCTGTTCCTGTTCCTCATCATCATTGCAATAGCAATCATTACAGGCTGCTTTAAATTAAATTTCGGCATTTTATGATGATCTATCATCAACTACGAAACAGCGCCTCTGGTGGGTATTTTATGAACCAGCTCTAGCGTCACGCCGCTCTTTCAACATTGACGTGCCGCGTAGTGTGAAAGATCAGGAATTTGTATGACTGTCTAAGCTCATAAACGTGACGATTACGTGAAAGTGGCGTTCCTACAAGTGTGAAACCACTTCAAATGGGGAGGGGCAACATGAAAACATTGTCAGATTTTCAGCGTTGATTCCAAGACCTGGTGGTAAAATTTAACTGTTGCGCCTCTCCAGAAAGTATCCTTGCGGATTCTTAGCTCGCAGCTATCTCTTGGATGACAAAGGCAATGAAAATTTTATTCACCCCAGTACTCGAACAGATTACCTTTGATTCGAATGCAGGACCACAAGTAACTATTAGCGGCAACTTCTAGAGAGGTAAATCTATTTTATAGATTTTTATTTTTCATTCACAGTTTTATTGCCTTTGCCTAAGCTGCTGAATAGGACGTACAATTTACAAATATCATATCGAAAAACACATATTGATTCATAGTTCACTCGGCAATTATCGTGGCTTAAAGCTGTTATTTAGTTTGCAGTACTTTATGAAAACTGAAATTAATATTAAATGAGAAACTGGAGAGATATTAAATTAAGAAGACGAGAAAATGAAGAAGATAAAAGTTATGGAGCTTCCCGCTAAGCAGTCCAAGCACACAGTTCTGGAAAAAAACGTCGATCATTGTGTCCTTGCATATGCTGCCTATGGATTAGATTAACTATTTTAACGCCTAGTGCTGCGGAAGTAAATTCTCCGAAACGTTGGAGTATCTGTTCCAAGTAGCAGTGGTCTAGTTCTAAGGCTGGACACTTCTCATGCGTCCCTTTGGTATGATCTTATACTAATCATTCTAATGTAGACTTTGCAATCTATCTCTTATAAAACTAAAGAGAGGGAATTAAATGAATTGATAATTCCTCTTTTTAATTCTTCCGAAAGCTAACTGTTAGGAAGCGGTATACATCAGTGACCACAGCAGGAAAGCAATAGAGAAAGATATATCGTCAGGAGTTCGATTTTGATTAAATTCAAAAACAAAATATAATAACTGCGGTACCCGCTTCATACAGAGTCATAAATGGGACGCAGGAAAGCTTGGTGGAGCCGGACTGTGATTAAACGACGAATAATGCATCAGAATAAGGCGCATTAAACAAAGAAAAACAGTAATCTGACTCCCTGACAAGAAATTTAGTTTGCAAGATTCGACTTACGAAACATGCAAATACGCATGTTATGGCTCGCGGGTGTCACGCAATCGACAATTCACTAAATCAATCGCTTCCCAAAGTTATTAAAAAACTAATACAAGCACAAAATCTTAATAGATCATTAGTAAAAGGATTTCTACTGGATTGCTGTGAAATAAATGAATAAATAAATCTAAATATTATCGTTGTTATTCGTAAAATTAAAAGTAAGTAATAAATTGTGACCTTACGTGAAGGTGGAAGGAAGAGGAAAGGCAATAGGGAGGGAGTTATAAGTGCCTCAGTTCATTTGTAAGTTGCGTAACGAAATTACAGCAACAATTTTAAACAGTAACAGCGATGTAAGGTGTAGCTGGATAGTTACTTATCACAGCAGATTATATATATTACAACTTCGTGAACATTTTTTGCTGGTACCGAATTCAGACATGAGGTGTTATTTTTCTGCGTTCAATCATTCCTGTGTGTATGATTTACTTCGGTTCCATGTGTGCTATCGGTATGGTTGTTTCGTCAGTTTTGCTCATTGCTGATCATTTGTTCTAAATATACCTCGATTTCGTTGTCTCTGTCTGCGATACTTCAAGTGTTTTCACTAAATTCGTATACTTTATATAGTGTCATGTATATATTGTCAACAACAATCCTAGTTCCTTCCTAGTTTCTACTGTCTCGCAATGATCGTGCAATATCTTAGTGTGTGATGTGCAGCTGTCTCCCGTGGTCTTCAATGTTACAGTGGAAAAGTTTGTTTGCTGGAGACCCATATTTTCGACATATGCATTCAAGCTCCCGAACAAAGTTCATGTGATAAGATGCCCTGGATAAGGTCGCGGATGGATGAAGTGGAAGAAGCTGTGAACTCCGCATGCCTTATCAATGGTGTTCCACAACCTTTGCAAAGTTTCAATTTTCTAAGATTTTAGTTGTTACAGGGTTCTAACTTTCTCCCGTGTGATTTCTGACACTTTTTTCATGTTTACCAAAGCTCTAACCAATATGTGGCAGGTCCGTATAGGATTGTGAGATCTCTGGGTTATACTACGAGTACATCTACATCTACATCATACTCCGTAATGCACCTAACGGAGTGTGGTGGAGGGTACTTTCGCCAGCATTATCCGATTTCTCCAACCCTGTTCCATATACGAATAGTGCGTGGGAAGAATGATCGGGTATCGGCTCTAATTTCTCGAATTTTCTCTTCGTGGTCAATACGTGATATGTATGCGGGGGAAAGTAATATGTTGTCCGACACCTCCTGAAAAGTGCTGTCCTGAAATATCAATAGTAAATCTCGCCGTGATGCACAGGGCCCCTCTTGTAACATCTGGCAGCGGAGTTTGTTTAGCATCTTCGTAACCCTTTCTCGTCAGCTAAACGATCCCGTGATGAAACGCGTCGTTCTTCATTGGATCTTCTCTATTTCTTCTATCAGTCCTACCTGACAGGGATCACCCAAAGATGAACAATAATGAAGAAGCTAGCGAACAAGCGCCTTATAAGCCACTTCTTTCGGGAATGCGCTTCATTTCCTTAAGATTCTTCCGATGAATATGAGTCTGGTATCTGCTTTTCCCAGTATCTGTTTGATGTTGTCATTCCACTCAAGGTTGTTCTCGATAGTTACGCCTATATATCTTACACCAAAAGTTGTCTCCAGCAGTTTGTCAATATTAGTGTAGCAGTACAGTAGTGGATATCTTTTCCTATGTATGCGCATTATGTTACATTTATTTACGTTCAGGGTCAACTGCCAGAGCCTGTACCTTTCATGAATTGTCTGCAGGTCGTTCTGCAAATTCGTACTACCTTCTGGCGTTGCTACTTTGGTATATTCAACTGCATCATCTGAAAATAGCCTTAAAGAGCACCCGGCGCTTTCTACTAGATCATTCATATACAGGGCTATTACAAATGATTGAAGCGAGTTCATAAATTCACTGTAGCTCCATTCATTGACATATGGTCACGACACACTACAGATACGTAGAAAAACTCATAAAGTTTTGTTCAGCTGAAACCGCACTTCAGGTTTCTGCCGCCAGAGCGCTCGAGAGCGCAGTGAGAGAAAATGGCGACAGGAGCCGAGAAAGCGTATGTCGTGCTTGAAATGCACTCACATCAGTCAGTCATAACAGTGCAACGACACTTCAGGACGAAGTTCAACAAAGATCCACCAACTGCTAACTCCATTCAGCGATGGTCTGCGCAGTTTAAAGCTTGTGGATGCCTCTGTAAGGGGAAATCAACGGGTCGACCTGCAGTGAGCGAAGAAACGGTTGAACGCTTGCGGGCAAGTTTCACGCATAGTGATGTGAAAGATTCAGTGTTTAAACCTCCTCTACCAAGAAACGTGCCAGAACTGCGAGCTCGCATCAACAATGCTTTCGAACTCATTGATGGGGACATGCTGCGCCGAGTGTGGGAGGAACTTGATTATCGGCTTGATGTCTGCCGAATCACCAAAGGGGCACATATCGAACATTCGTGAATGCCTAAAAAAACTTTTTGAGTTTTTGTATGTGTGTACAAAGCATTGTGAAAATATCTCAAATAATAAAGTTATTGTAGAGCTGTGAAATCGCTTCAATCATTTGTAATAACCCTGTATATTGTGAACAGCAACGGACCGGTATCACTTCCCTGTGGTACTCCGGTTATTATCTTTACTTTTGTCGATTTTGTTCCGTTAAGAGTGACGTGTTGAGTTATATCTGCAAGAAAGTATTGAATCCGATCGTAAGTGTGCTCCGATACTCTGTAAGCTTGTATTTTTTTCATTAAACGGCAATGCGGGACGGTGTCAAGTGCCTTACTGAAGTCAAGGAACACGGCATCAATCTGAGCGCCGTTGTCAAATGGTTCAAATGGCTCTGAGCACTATGGGTCTTAATATCTGAAGTCACCAGTCCCCTAGAACTTAGAACTACTTAAACCTACCTAACCTAAGAACATCACACAACATCCAGTCATCAAGAGGAGCGCCGTTGTCCACTGCTCTGTGGATCTCATGGAGTAACAGGGCGAGCTGAGTTTCGCAGAATCTCTGTTTGCGAAATTCATGTAGATTTTTATAGAGGAGATGTTCATTTTCCAAAAACGTCATAACTGTTGAGCATAAACCTTTTTCCATGATTCTACAACAGATTCACGTCAACGATATGGGTCTATAAATGTGTGGATCTGTTTTAAAAATTCAAAAACGAGAATGACCTGCGCTTTTTTCCAGTCATTAGGTACCGTTCGGTGCTCAAGCGATCTACGATAAATTACTGGTACAAGGGGAGCATTATATTTATAGAGTCTTATAGGTATCTCATCTGGTTCGAACTCCTTTCCACTACTGAGCGATTGTAGCTGCTTTTCAATTCCGCGATCGTTTATCTCAGTATCTCCCATTTCGATGTACTGAAAAGAGGGACAGTTTCACGATCTTCCACGATGAAACAACTTCGGAAGATCGAATTCAGCATTTCGGCATTTTCTCTGTTATCTTCCGTTTCGGTGTCGATGTGGTCGCTGGGAGAAGGAATAGATGATTTTGATCCACTTACTGAATTTACATATGATCAAAATCTCTTAAGATTTTTATGCAGGTCGGTTGACAACGTCATTGAATGCTTCTCTCATTGCTCTCCTTACACTCATTTTCGCTTCGTTCAGCTTTTGTCTGTCAGCTAGGTTTTTATTTCTCTTGAATGTGAGATGAAATACTCTTTGTTTACGTAGCAATTTTCTAACACGGCTATTAAACGATGGTGGATCCCTTAAAACCTTACTCGGAACATACTTGTCTAGGGCATTTTGAACGAAGTCATTGAATTTTTCCATTTGTTCTCCACATGTTCGTCCTCATCGCCGAATATTTGATGCTGACTGCTGAGATATTCTGAAATTTGTATCTTGTCACCCTTGCTACCTTTCTATATATTCCTTGTAGGATCCGTCTTCATAGATGCTGTCACAGCCTTATGATCACCGATACCTTCCTCTACGTTAACTGATTAGATAAGTTCGGGTCTGTTTGTTGCCAGGAGGTCTAAGACGTTACCCCGACGAGTTGGTTCTCTAACTATCTGCTCAAGGTAATTTTCGGACAAGATATCCATAACAATGCCACACGAATCCCTGTCTGTGGCACCAGTTTTAAGAGCATAACACTCCAAATCTATACCTGGCAAGTTGAAGTCGCCCCCTATTACAACGGCATGATCACGAAAATTACTAATGACATTCTGCAAGTTCTGTCTGAAGCGCTCTACAACTACGAATCCTGAGCCAGGCGGTTCATAAAGGCATCCGGTCACAATTTTTGACCGTTATTTGATGCTCATTTCACTTCCATTGACGTTGTTTGGAAAGCTCCTTATAGTCGTAATAGCATGTGCTTCTTTCTTGAGAATTCTGTTGTGTAATTCGAAGTAAAACGATATGCTATAACGCTAAAGTAAACTATGTCAATTAAGCATTACATCATCATCAGATAACGGAGTTTTACAAAAATTAGGACTTTACATCAATGTATGTGAGTCAAATTTACAAGTCGAACGAAAACCTTGCTTGCCACGTTCAGCAGCCACAAGTGCAGAAAAAGTTAGCTTTTAACAACTTTACTTGGGGCAACAAATTCATTTTCGTACTACATTTTAATCCTTAACGTAACTGCTTCTGCTGATAAGCGGAGTATTTCTGAGTGCGCTGTCTGTCTGCCGTACAAACATATAGGGGTAACAAAGGCCACTAGTTGTCTTTTATAGTTTCCCTCGATTCCCTACGACGACTGCGAGCCATGTTTTATATCCACGCGAGGGAATTTAGTGCGTCAGTAAACACTGGGTGCAGGCTTTGCTGTATTGCTTCGCCAACATGAAGAAGGAAACTAGTACATGTTTCCAGAATGAAACTCCCAACCTGTCTGTACATTCGAAAATACGTCTCCAATGTGTCACGTGGGAAAGCCTGAAATATTCTAAAATGAGAGCACTTTCTAGGAAACTTGCAAAGTACTGGAAGTCGAAACAGCCACAAAGAGGTTCAAAACTTATTTCTGAAATTTAGAAAACCGAAGGATCTTTTTTTAAAAAATAGTAAAAACCTGGTACTACTCTCTTCGCTACAATAAAAGAGTTTACCCCCATTTGTCACATATACTTACTGATGATTTGGAACCTTGTCGGAGTAGTGGTTTTATTGGTTCGATTGTCAGCTGACCATTTTACAGAGTAAGAACTATGTAAAGATGTGTAAGACTGATTGCTGGCGGTTAATGTGCTCCATTCAGTTTTCTTAATGTTCTTAATGTATTCTAGTCATCCCCTGAAATAATCAGTTTTTCTCTCTTAATTTTCACTGTTTTGGCTCTGCCTCTTTGTTGACGATACAGCTCCTCATTTACGCACCTCTAGCAGCAAACTGCATTTCTCTATCAAAGATACGTTCCTTCATCCCAATACATTGATCGCCCCCCTCTTCCCCCGCGTTCAAGAACAAGCATGAAACCGTTGACGATCCCTTTACACATGAATATATTATGAGAATCATATCGCAAATGGAAGCGAGATTTATCTGCGAACAGCACGTCACTGTCAGATATATACGTTGTTGATAAGACTAAATCCGTTCACCGGACACATTACTGGACTTTGTCGTACGGTCTAGTCCTGTGAGAGGTTTTGTTATGGCGTAATTAACCTTGCTCGGACTTGTACAACTTATATTTACAGTGCCAGTAAAACCGTCACGAGTGCGCCGTGAGACACTTTTTCGAACAACATCTGCAGGACTGTCCGACGTTCGTCAAAGTATCTGTAGATTTTTCATAGCAAACGAGATCCATTGCTTCCTTGTGGCATTACAGCACATCTTCTGCATTTAGGTAGAAGTACTTACCGCTTTCCATTAACGTTCAATCGTATGTGTAATCAGAGCACGATGTATTAAAGCAAACACACGTAGACAGTTCCATTCAGTAGGAAATTTGTATCTTACTTTACGGCGTCCACGTTTCTTTTCTGTTTTCCATTATCAACTTTCCCACAGTACTGTTAGGAGTTCAGAAACATTTTGTTGAAATTTAGTTAGCACTTATGAAGTTCAAAGAATATAGACGATAAAATTTAAAATCACAGTACCATTAAAATGTTAGGGTAAGTAAAAAATACTGTGCGATCTCAGTGTCATGCACAGAAAATTATATTTTTTCTCAATAAGAATTGCAATGCATTCGTTCGATTAGCAATCGCAAGAAAGCTATTAACAACAACAAACGAAGAACCAATTTAACTGATACAGATCACGTGATCTGTTGTATTGAGTAGTTGAATGCTTGGTAAATACGCCGTTTTCGCAAGAGCAATGTGTTCTCATTGTTGAAAAATATTTTTCTATTTATTCGTATGTACGTGCTGTTGATACGTTTCGTTTGAAATATCAGGATGGCACAGTGCTGAACAGTTCAGCAATAGTGACATTCATCCCTCGTTCTGGGGAATGTGGATCAGTTTCAGGCAAGAAGAGCACCGGAAATTTGGCCGCATTGACGGACGATAAACTGATAGAAGACAGGAATGTGATACTGCATTCACCTTCAAAAAATTTGAGGAGACTGTCTGGTGCGTCTCCTATTTCGTAAGAAAGTGCTGAGAAAGCAATGTCTAAGTTGAAATTTAGGGCACATCACGTTTGTAATTTGCAGGAACTGAAGCCGAAGGATGAAGAAATGCTTTTACTGTGCTGCACTTGGTTTCGCTCGCTTGTCGATGTCCACGTAATCACAGACCTAGACGACGTTTTCTTCTTTGATGTGGCGTGATTGTACCTTAGTTCGTACAATAATTCTGAAAGCACAAGGATCTGGTTGCCAAGAATCACATGCCACTCATGAAGACAGCCTGCAGTCGTAAGAATGGAGTGTGATACACCGTATCGTGAAGTGGGTCCTACTTCCTTTGAAATGGAAATGAGCGTGCGGCATCAGTGGCCGTGAGATCCCAGGCGGGAAGTTCGGCCGCCAAGTGCAAGTCTTAATGAGGGCGACGCCACATTGGGCGACTTGCGTGTCGAAAATGGGGATGAAATGATGATGAGGACAGCACAACATCCGGTCCCTGTGGGGAGAAAATCTCCCACCCCAGCCGGAAATCGAAACCGGGTCCCCGTGCGTGGTATTCCAACGTGCTGACCATTCAGCTAATGGGGCGGACTACTTTCTTTGAAAGTACAGTGAACACATTTGTGTACTGATATTACACAGTTTGCTTCGCCTCCTGAGGCAGATGAATGTTATTATTGGTTGCTGCACGACGGTGTCACTTCTCATACATTTACTGAAGTAATTCGATTCCAACGTGATTTTTTATTATTGTCCAATAAGCTCTGAAGGATTATGGCCCCCACGTTTTTCCGATTTAACGTCTCCAGGCCTCACGCGCTGGTAGAACCGTAAGTGAACACAACAACGGAGGTTAAAAAGAAAGGTTAGGGAAATATTGCAAATGGCCTTCCTGTGCTGAATGTTGAATGAGAAAAACTTAAGTTCTTGTATATTAGTGGAAGAAGTTGTTTGCGTAATCTAATAATATGGTATAGAGGATGAGGAGGAGGGTTTTAGATGTCCTTTACTGGTGTGAGCTTTATTTCCTGCCATTGCTGAAAATATGGGAATGAGAAATGCGTGACAGTTGTGACGTGGTGCTGTTTACTTTCTGCCTGGTGTCGGCTTAGGCATCTGCCCAGATCAAGAGGAGGAGCTACGGAACTTCCTCCAGCACCTCACTCAACAATACAGAAATATCCCATTTTTTATGGAGATTGAAAGGAATGGGGTTGCAGAAAATTCACCAGAACGGGCAGGTACTTACACCTGCCCCATCAACGTACACGGAAGGTGTCCGTCCTGCCACTTTAACCTAGAGGGCCCACAGAATCAGCGACCAAGATCATTTACAGGCGGAGCTACAAAACCACAGCTCTATCTTTGGAGTCAGTGGAGGGTTACCAAATCTAAGAGTAACTGAACGTCTGCGCCAAATTCTCGGCCGACCAAATATTACGCTAATTTTCCGAAGTAACAATATGCAGTCGACTAGCTACATAGTGCTGGAATCCACGAAATCGGCTGCGAGTGTATGTAGCTGACACGGGGTGACCGATTAACACACGGATATCTGAATGTAGAAAATATATTCGTGTGAAACTACACACCAGATCACCGGTGGCAGAATGCCAGGATGAGTGCGGCTAACCGATAGCATTTCGAGAAGATCGTGTACTGCCGAAACAGCCACTTATCTTGAGGAGGAAGTTTATAAAGGCGGTAAAGTCAAGTGTTCCGCCAACATGAACAGAGAAGACAGGCTGCCTGCAATAACAGCGCTACGAGACGAAAGTGTTCGCAAACCGACCAAAACAGGCGCACGGGAGACCACAGCGGTCGTAGGTAGTATTCAATATACTAGCACGCCTCAGAAAGCTCCAGGCAGCATGCAAACTGCGGTACTTCTGTACTGCGGCCCGTTTCTCATTCGCCTATTGCTGCCTATAGCAAAAAATAAAATAAGCACCAGTGGAGGACGTCTAACATTCATCTACCTCATCCTTAATAACCGATCAAATTAGGAAAAGAGCTTCTTCTTTAAGTAATAAGAACTTCAGTTTTTCTCATTCAGCAGCCAGCACAGCACCCTGAGGAAGATCATTTGCAACAGTGGGTTAAACATTGTAGCATTTTACACATTGAGGTCTTGGTCACATAACCTGATGAATTTTACTAACAATATATGTGAAGTTCTGGAATAAAATACGTAATATAAACAGTCGCAAAAGATGTGTCTATACCGTACATAGGCCGGCCGCGGTGGCCAAGCTGTTCTAGGCGCTTCAGTCCGGAACCGCGCAACTGCTACGGTCGCAGGTTCGAATCCTGCCTCGGGCATGGATGTGTGTGATGTCCTTAGGTTAGTTAGGTTTAAGTAGTTCTAGGGGACTGATGACCTCAGATGTTAAGTCCCATAGTGCTCAGAGCCATTTGAACCATTTGATACCGTGTATATTCATGATTACTTTTTAATTTGCGTGGCCCTGTGGAAGGATGCAAGGGACACATGTCCATCAGGAAAACGTATCCGTATAGCCTCAGACTGTTACATGTACTAGACTTAATTTATTTTTCTTTACACACATTCCTGGCGAAGCAGTTAGTAACAGCGAATAAACAAGGAATAATGTGTGAGATGTAATCTATAATAATTGAATTATGTCAGCTCTGTCATTTGACCCTAAAATACGAAGGACTCATTAATGAAAATTTCTGCTACAACTCCAGTTAAAATTAAAATGAACGTTCGGACCGTTCATAGTCGTCTCAGGGAGGATGAACATGAAATACGGCATCTTCCACACAAATTTGGTAAACAGATCTGCGTAAAGTGTGGAACTTTTGTCACATCTTATGCTATGTGTCAAAAATATATTGTATTATGGTTGTATCCTTATTTGTGTCTTTATTCAGTATGAGAAATACACGCTCCCTTTTTCCCCTTTATTTATTCCTGTGACAAGTCGATTTACATCGCTAAATGTGTTTTCATTTGTTACGAAATTTCGGCTACTGCCGTCATAAGATCTGTAATAATCTTAACTGCAAGTATAGTTATGGCATTAGCCTAGAAGTCGTAAAGAATGAAAGAACATTCAGCTACTTCATCAGTATTAGATTGGATATATTAGGATGAATGTGTATTATTAATTTGCACAAGTTTCAGCACTGTCATATTACAGGTTAATGCCAACGTTTCGTGCTGCTAATAAGCGAGAGTACGGGTATTACAAGCAAAATGCGTTAATTTGCCCTCTAAAGCTCTTATCTGAGTGATTACGCCTCGATACAAAACCAAGCATATATACTGCTACCAGCGGGATGAAGGAGATAAGAATAGGCTGCTGCGATGTTCGTTCCAGAAAAAGGAGCCTAACTTTGGGGCTACTTACAAATCTTTGTTGTTTTTTGCCTTCGTCAGTGCTATCAAAGAAGCGGTTAAAAGTTTCATTAGTCCACGAGACTGGAGGGACAGGAAGACAAACTTGCCGTGTTCTCACAAAGGCGGCTTTAGAGAAAAGCCGAAACTGCCGCTCCAAAGTGTTTTTGATAACATGGAAATGTGCATCAGAAGTGGAGCTCTGTCTTAAGTAAGAAGGAACTGATATTCCTTTGTATAATTTCTTCAGAATCAAGACCATGAAAATTGGTTGCTAGTAAAGAGCATATTACATCATCATTCGCTAAAGGCAACGTGTTGCCAATATGGCAGTATTTCTCTGTCTGTCGCAGTCTTCAGCATTCAGCTACTACTGTTGCCGTTTCATTCCAGTGACCACTCTTCACAGAATGAATGTTCCTATGCCTGCTTTCTAAAATCCTTTGAAAATATTTTGCTTTAAGATATTCCTTATCAAATCCTTCTACCGACCTAGATGACCTATTAATTCAGAATTTATTTTCTATTACATATTAATCAGTGTTAGCAATCGATCATAGAATGTTTTAAGAGTCTCCCTCGTATCACATTTCTATTGCTTGTAGTTTATTCCTTTCCTGCTTCGCAAAAGCAGCCCTTAATGAACGTAGCGTAAAACACTAAATAAAAATTTACGTTCAAAGATTTATTTCTATACTAAACTGATCGTTCGTTAATAAATTACCATCAGCTACAGTCCGAAGTAGATTAAATTGATTTGGTTTAACATTCTGTTTTCTATTGTAATGTTTGACGTCACTCTCCTGTGCAATTTATAGATCATCAATGTTTTTATTTTGCTTATCTTTATCGCTAGATTATGCTTATTCAAGGTAAGTTATTAGACTAAATTCTCAATATAAAATGCTGCTTTCTGAATTTGGCCACAATACAAGACAACATATTGACCACAAGGGTTTAATCAAATGAAATTATTATTTTCATTTGTCTCTACAGTCTCCATATATACATCATAGATGTTTGAGACTTGAAAAATTATCTGCAACCAAAGAGTTCCATTTGATTTAAAGCACCAATTCCTGGGTTTCACGCAGGATCCCCCATTTCGTCGATGCTGAGGTATTGCAGATGAACAAATCCGCTGTGCCAGGACTGCGTAATGGCTAGCGCATCTCCTTAGTGAGCAGGAGACCCAGTTTCGAATACCGGCTCTGACACAAATTTTCATTCGTTTCTTCAGTCTGCGTATATGCATTACAATGGTGTCATTTTTGTGTGGTGTTTCATTCTTTACACTGCTCTGTGATGTTTCTCCTACGGCTAATTGTGGTAACTTGTACCACGTTATTTTCCATTTTTTTTAAATACTTGACGCAAATTAAACTACACGTCACATGAGAAACTGTCATATCTTACATCTATAGTTTCGAGTACTTGTGAAAGTGAAAACGAAATCTAATTATGCACTATTAAAGTAAAATTACAGTTTTAGTACAAAGTTACACTGATAAATATAAGCCAGTCTTAAAAATGAACATAATGTTCTCCCTTATTAAACGCTCTGGGTAATTTCACACCATGCTGAACCGAAATCAGACATTAATATGTAAAAGCAAAATTTATAACTCAGTATTAGAGGTTTACTTTGAAATATATACATATTTGTATCGATCTGGCGTTTTTTAATTTAAATCACAATAGTGAGATATTCTCTTGATAGCCAATACGATTCAAGAATAGTCACAAGCCTAAGAGGTTTTAGGAAGGTGGACAGACAATTGAAATACAAACTAGGAATCAAAGATGTAATAAAACTGTTACTCATAGCACAAAATAAATCAAGTTGGTGGAGCACAAGCCAATTGAAAAAAAAAAAGTTGTAAGTGGTACAAAAATACCTTTTCCGATGAAAAATTGCCCTTATTGACAATGTATTTTTAGATAACATTTCTTCTCAAAAGTTATCAAATATTGCCCAGTTCTGTTGAAGGGCATAAAGACAGACGCCATGAAATCTTTTAGGCAACACACAAGGAGGCAGCGGAGTAAGCGTCACTAGTACCCGACAAGAAACCTGTCCTTACCATAAAACCCGAGAGGAAAATTCGAACAAGAACATTTCAGAGCATATATTAGCTCTTATTCTACAAAATTTATTACTAAATAAGACTGTAATGTTTCCTTTCAGACAAATAAGAGAACTAATATCCAAGCTACAGAAGTAGCTGAATTAATAGCGTAACCAAGAGTAAAGGACGACTAGTGAGAACGTTTCTTGTTGCGGGCAGCAGAGTGGTGAAGGAGACACAATTGTTGGTCCTTTGTGACAGACGCTGGCAGAAGGATGGCAGAGGCAGACGTTCATCACCGTATGTTGACGAGATACAGGGTAGCAATGGAAAACAGAACAGGTCCTCGGTGCGGTTCGGCCAAGAAAGAGGCTGCACTTTGTCTCACTTGACGCTGCCATAGTAAACGACACAACCGCTGTCGGTTCGGAGACTCTATTCAGAATTACGGGCTTCTTTAGTTAGTATCTTCTAGGTTCCAAGGATTAGATAAGTACTAACCTCGAAAGTTAAGATGACTACCGTTCGCTGGGCCACATAAAGAACGAGGCAGTCATCGGCTTTTAAACCGATCACTGTATCTTCAAAAACTTGGGAGAAGGCGATTTTAGTAACTGATCTTGACGCTGCGGCGATTCCTCAAAACTCCAGTTACGTTAGTTATAATTTTTACCGGGCATACTCCATTCATAGAATATACTTGAAACGGTAAATTACTGACTGTGCCACCACTGCAACCTCTCTTTCAGAAAAGTTAGTTGGAAATGGTATCAAAGTATGTAGAGAGATGCCTTGCCTCATCTGATCGAACAATGAAGGCACCACAAGTAAGTGAATTTTTCGAGTATACGGAAGTGTGAACAGCATAGTTTCAAACAACAGACTTAACTTCCTCGATTCCGTTTTGCTAGATTAACCGTATGACTGTTGTAGTTTGTCACAACGTTGTTAGTTACTGTTTTCTCCATTAATATCCCATTAATAAAGTTAATAATAAACTATTATTTTACAACTCATTTTTATATCTTTTGGAGCTACGCTTCTTCCATGACGATGAGATTCACTTTTCAACTCTGTTGGCGAAAGCGTTCTGTTCTGACCTCAGGTTAATATGAAGTAGTGATAGGAATTTAGCAAGTTAAATAGTTTCCGAAGAGTCAGACTTATCCACTATTACCAAATGTTAGGAACAGTGTGGCAGGTCAAATAGTTCAAAGAGTGGTCGTTTCGGCCTGGGTTTTTGCCAGGTATGTAGTGTAATAGAAATAGAGAGATCCAGCTGACTACGTAGAACGCACATTTCTTTGCTACATAACTTTTGCTTGTGAACATACAGACGTTATATTATTTAATCTGATTCAATACCTTAACTAAATCTGAGTCCCATAGATGGGAACGTTTCGCGACCTGAAGAAAAAGTCAGTTAATGTGAAAATTAGTGCTTGATGCATTAAACGGTTTCAATTCAACAACTGTAAGTGTTAGCGCGTATTACAACACTTCGTACGAATGAACCAAATAATGTGTTACAGTATGTCATGAAATTGTGGATCCGATAATACATTATTATAGATTCATGTGTCCAGAATGAGATTTTCACTCTGCAGCGGAGTGCGCGCTGATATGAAACATCCCGGCAGATTAAAACTGTGTGCCGGACCGAGACTCGAACTCGGGATCTTCGCCTTTGGCGGGCAAGTGCTCTACCAACTGAGCTACCCAAGCACGACTCACGGCCCGTCCTCACAGCTTTTCTTCCTTCAGTACCTCGTATCCTACTTTCCAAACTTTACAGAAGCCCTCCTGCGGCCTGTTCTGTTTTCCATTGCTACCCTGTATCTCGTCAACATACGGTGATGAACGTCTGCCTCTGTCAATCCATCTGCCAGCGTCTGTCACAAAGAACCAACATTTGTCTCTCTTTCAGCACTCTGCTGACCCCACCAAGAAACGCTGGGCGTCCCATACTCTTGGTTACGCTATCAATTCAGATACTTCTGTGGCTTAGAATAGTAGTTGTTTTATTTGCCTAAAAGGAAACATTACAGTCTCATTTAGTAATACATTTTATAGCATAAGAGCTAATATGAGCTAAGAAATGTTCCTGTTTGAATTTTGCTGTCAGGCTTTCTGGTGAGGACAGGTTCCTTGTCTGACTCTAGTGACGCACGTGGGAATCCCGCTTCTCGTACTGGCCAATGTCCCAGTGGAGACAGTTTGCGTTTCGGTATTGCCTTCCACTGCCATACTTCTTTCTTCTGTTCTGTCTGCCATTGCTACCCAGGCTCCACTGGTTGTTTCATTACATGCTATACGCGATCTACACCGTCCAGCCACAGTAACGTGACCGCCTGCTAAAAGGTTGAAGAAGCATCTTTCACAGCGTGTACCGCTGCGAGATGAACAGGAAGAGTGGCCCTGTGGTTCTGAAAGGTACCGACAGGGATGTGAAGGCTTGTCGACTCCAGTGCCGTTGCCAGCAGCGCTAGGTTTCACGGTTGAGGATCCATAGCGCCAGCAGCCCGATAGAGGTGGTCCCACAGATTCTCGATTGGGGCTTAACTCCGTTTGGTGACCAAGGAAATACAATGAAATCACCCTGGTGCTCTCTGAACCATGCAAGTACACTGCAAGTCATGTGACAAGTAGCATTATCGTTCTGGTAGATGCCATCGTGACGAGGAGAAACAAACTACATTACGGGTCTAAGACGCATACTTCTGTTGACACATTGTGCGTTCCAGAATGATCAGATCACCCAGGCAATGCCATGAAAACATTCCAAAGACTATGGCCTGGAGTATTACGATGATTATTACAGGATGTTTTCATTCAGACGTTTCACGCCGACGGATCGTAAAACGTGATTCATCTGAAAATGGCACATCTCGTCACTCAGTGGACGCCCAGTTGCGTGACTGATGTGAAAATCTCCGGTGCCCAAGAACAGCGATCAGCATGGTTGCATGAACCAGGTGCCTGCTGCGAAGGCCCACCTGCAGCAACGCTCAATGACAATGATGGTAGCCCCTTGGTTCATCTGGGTGGTCAGTTGCCCATCAGCTGCAAGTCTATTCGTCCGTACACATCTCCGCAGCCGTCGATCACTCCTGTTATCTTATACTTGTATGGATATGGTGTCTGTTCTTTCGGACATATCCATATAAGTATATAGTTCTGGCAATACCTGCGAATGCCTTCCACGAGTAATGAGTGTGTTGGGGTGGGACACTACAAACGTAGTGTGTGGACATACAAGGTGAGAATGTGGCTCTCACGGGAGGCGTGCCAGAGATAAGTCTCGGCAGTCGCACTGCCCTCTGTGTCTTTGGTGGCTCAGATGGATAGAGCGTCTGCCATGTAAGCAGGAGATCCCGGGTTCGAGTCCCGTTCGAGTTCCGGTCGGGGCACACATTTTCAGCTGCCCCCATTGATAAATATCAACACCCGTCGGCAGCTGAAGGTTGTAAGAGTACTGTCACATCGCTGGCTTGGATGCGGAGTATCTTTGCGGGTAGCCGCGTCTGTCGAGTCGAGAGCGGGACACGGAACTGTTACGTTGTGTAGTGTGTAGCTCTGCATGTGAAAGGCATTGTTAGCATGGAAGTTGAAGTGATGCTACAAGTGCTACTAGAATAAAGTGATAAAATAAGCAAATGATTCAGGAAAGTGCGTCAAGAAGTAATTTAAAAATGAGCAGTGCTGCTGATAACGTATTTGTGTATCCTCTTGTTGCGCGTCGTACTGTACAGTATCAATCACCCGCGCCGTGTTCGGTCTCCCAGAATGAACTATTGTAAAAAAAAAAAAAAAAATTTGTTACCACAAAAGAGTGCAGTCAAGTGCCAGTGTCTTGTAGCGAGCGTGAGGACGTGCGTTCGATCGTCGCGTTTCCGCATTATCAATAATCAACCGCGCTGCAACGGTTACACGCCCGCTCGTACAAGTGAGAACTGAGAACTGAGTAATTAACTCTATAATCACTGTTATATCATTACTAGTGTCTAGGAGTACTGGTACCAAAAGAAATCTGTGTATGCGTGACGAGCGTAAGAACTTTCGTGCGATCATTCGGCTTCCGCATCATCAACAATCACCCGCGTCGTGTCAGTTACTCGTTCGCTCGTCCGAATGATATTGTGGACTGGTAATCATACATCAATTGAGATAAGCACTTATGAATTAGAATGTAAACAGTGCAACCTGCGATTTTCTTTCATCGTCTCAGAATACAGTTGTTCATACCAGACGTAGAAAAGTGTTGTGTTTTAACGTTGAGTGGCTCCCCTAAACCCGCTTGCATATTTCGACAGATAATTTCAGGCAAGCCAGCAGCAGTGTGGAGCAGAACAGTACGACCGCCGCGGGATTATCAGGTACGTGGTGTGGACCGGGCGCATGATTAAGAAGAAGAGAAACCAGAAGTTTAAGGGTCCCTCCCCCGCCATTTGTACCCTCACGAGTGTTACAATGTATTAATATAATTCTAATTTCGCCCTGTTGTCTTAGGTCCCTGGTTCACCATAGTTGCCTCTACACCGTTTTGGATAGCGCCGTTTTACCATGCACAGTACACTTTAACCACGACGGCACGTGAACCGTTTACAGCAAAAACTGTTTTGGAAATGCTTCCACCCTTATCCCGAAAGCCAATGAACATGCCCTTTAGGACTTTAGATCAATCGCTGCGTTTCTGCATTACAGCAATGACTGCATAGATCACCGTGTTCCCCGGATAGGCTTTGTATAACTTCTACCGGAAGTGATGCCATCTGCCCTTTGTGACTAGTTATTGCAGTAATACATCTACATCACTATACGGTATAAATATTTCAGACAGCAGCATTAAATGGTGGTTTCTCCTAGAGCGCTCTCCATACTCTGCTCTTATTACCACCATCACCAATTCACAGTCCGCCCCCGGTAGCTGAATGGTCAGCGTGACGGATTGTTAATCCTCTAGGCCCTGGTTCGATTCCCGGCTGGGTCGGGAAATTTTCTTCGCCTAGGGACTGGGTGTTGTGCTGTCCTCATCATCATCCCATCGTCCTCCTCGACTGCAGGTCGCCGAAGTGGCGTCAAATTGTAAGACCGGCACCTGGTGAACGGCCTGCCCAGCGGGGGGCCCTGGCCATACGATTAAATAAATAAATAAACCAATTCACAAAACAGTTGGGCCGTTTCATTGTTAACATACTGTCACTCACTCACTGTTGCATCACTGAAGTGACACTTGCCTCCACGGTTATAGCCTAAGTATTTTAAACAAAGAAATGCAAGACGGGTGAGAAATCAGTACAGCTATACTCACACGTTACCAGTCCAATAAGGTTTCTGTAAGACTTCATACATAATCGAGCTGCAGCAGCATCATGCTTGCAGCTGCTGAAGAGTTCCATTTCCTGTAATGTGGGCCGCGCGGACTAGCGCGTCTTGTCACGGTCCGCACGGCTCCTTCTGTTGGAGGTTGGAGCCCTCCCTCGGGCATGAGTGTGCGTGTTTTGTCCTTAGTTCAAGTTAGATTAAGAAGTGCGTAAGCTTAGAGACCGATGCCCTCAGCAGTTTGGTCTCATAAGACCTTACCACAAGTTTCCTAATTTTTCCTGTAATTTGATAATCAGGCACCCGTGAAATGTATGCAGTTCGCCGCTCTACCTCCGAGGATGTCTGCCGCAGTCGGAGACGAAACGTCAGGGGAGAGTTTTTTTATATATAAAAAAAAAATGATTCAAATGGCTCTGAGCACTATGG
The DNA here is from genome assembly GCF_021461395.2 of Schistocerca americana. Classification (NCBI taxonomy): domain Eukaryota; kingdom Metazoa; phylum Arthropoda; class Insecta; order Orthoptera; family Acrididae; genus Schistocerca; species Schistocerca americana. Next base: position 290,103,747 of record NC_060123.1, on the reverse strand, counting down.
GACCAAACTTCTGAGGTCATCAGTCCCCTAGAACTTAGAACTACTTAAACCTAACTAACCTAAGGACATCACACACATCCATGCCCGAGGCAGGATTCGAACCAGCGACCGTAGCGGTCGCGCGATTACAGACTATAGCGTCTAGAACCGCTCGGCCAACCCGGCCGACTTTTGTATTTCGACTACGGCCTATCAGCCCGGAAGTTTTAAGTGAAGATGGAGTTCCTCTGTTTGGTAAAGAGTTGTGTGTTATCTCTGACAGGTCGCGTTACGGTATGCAGAAACGAGTGGAAGTCTGCATCCAGGAAGAGTAGTATGTGACCAAAGCGTAAGAGACAAGAGGGCGCGAGGTAGAGCAAGCACACTGTATAACACGCTGCCAGATAGCTCTTTAACTTTTGAATCCATTTCCTCATTACTATTTTCTCTATGTACTTGATGATTTCATTCCTAAAATTTTGTTCTTGGTTTTTGATACATCCTGTACATGATCAGTTTCCCAGAATAGCTGATTTACTTGTGTTACGGGTTTTAATCACGTTTATTATTTACCGTTTCTAATTTTCTACTGAGGTCTACGCAGAAACGACACACCGCTAGTTAAATTGTGCCAGGCACGGACACTTGCGTGTGAACTACGGCTCCATTAACGTCTACGTCATAAATCTTATGACCGTGGAACTACACTTGCAATGTTCTGGCTAGCACATGCAAGCACTGTTTCTCCTAACCTTTTATGGTACACCTAAAACTTGTCTTTGCCGATAGTTACTCATCACTCTAGCAGAGTGGTTCCCAATCTGGGGGTAGTTACCACTTGAGGGGGAAAAGTAAAGCAGGAATATACAGTTTCGTTTCAATCACGAAACTAAATTACTTTCAAAACATCATTTCTTTTATCGTTATTTCGTAAGACTGCAATACTGAACACAAAACTTGAACTTCTATGTATATAAATAAAAGATAGAGTGAGTATTTTGAACTATAACGGTAAGATAGAGTGAGTATTTTGAACTATAACGGTACTGGTCTGAACTGGTTTCCTGCTTGTGTGTGTTTGTGTTGCAACGCTGGATAATGCAAGTGGTGTAATTACGTAAATCCACCTTGATAAAAAACAGTCGCCAAATCTATCGGAAGCTATATAATTGTATTTGAATAATCACTTATAGAATTAACTACAAAACGTAAAACTGCACCCTAAACGAGCATTCCTGTGCAGTTGGTAGTGTAATAAACGACTTGCGGTAGCCACTCAAAGCTAACAGAACCGAAGTGATAATTAAAACTACAAATTGAGATTTGAAGAATAAATAGATAAAGCCTCTCTTTGAAAATGTCCTGTAATTTTTCGAACGCAAACTGACTAGGTAAATTCCAATCACTAGATGATACACACGCCAATGTAAAACTTCACTCCAAGAGTACGTGTGTCTGGACAAGAAATTAAATATTTTCCTAAATTGAATCTCGTAATAATGTTGATAAGCAACCAATGACTGTGAATGATGTAACTGTGTCCTGACTGTAATTTTAAACTTGCCCTAAAAATGTATGTGCCTTATCTGCACAATAAGAAACACGGTACTGGTCGAAAGCGCTGAACATTAAAAATACAGCGCAGCAACAAACAAGGTAAAAGAAAAGAAAGCCTTGCGCTGTTTAATGCAAAGATTAGGTTAGTGGTTTTTTAACGTCCCGTCGACAACGAGGTCATTAGAGACGGAGCGCATGCTTGGGGTTAGGGAAGGATGGGGAAGGAAATCGGCCGTGCCCTTTCAAAGGGACCATCCCGGCATTTGCCTGAAACGATTTAGGGAAATCACGGAAAACCTAAATCAGGATGGCTGGAGACGGGATTGAACCGTCGTCCTCCCGAATGCGAGTCCAGTGTGGGACTAATGCAAAGACATTCAGCTATTATAAGCACATCATCTTTTAGCTTTAGCCACAGTGTTCCTCAGAGCGCAATGCCGCTACACCCAATAAACAATTCAGATTTACGTGGCGATGCTGTGAAGGATACTGCATTTACTAAATGATGTAAAAAAGACAGGCATTCAAAAGCTACAGGATGGGGCAAATGAAAGTAGCGCGGAAGAATGTGTTCCAGGGTACAAAGCAACACAACAGCAGGAAGAAATAAAGTAGATAGCTGACTGTAGCAGATACTGAAAGTGACCACCATTTGTCTTTGACACTTTTGGGCCCTCGTCAGCAAATTGCTGATGATGAATGGAAGCTAGACTCCTGGAATTGCCGCAGTCTCATCCGAAATGTTCTGTTGCAGTACTTAAAGACTGTAAGGGTTGTTGCGATACACCCTGCATTTCAGGGCTCCAAACACAAAGTAATCACACACTGACAGATCATATGACCTGGGTGGCGAGCTATGGCCGCGACCAAACTGACCTCTGCTAACATTTATGTCACGTATGAAGATTACGTTAATGCTCTCGAAGGTTCGACCGGATGTATGGGCAGTTGCCACTTCGTGTTGGAAGCAACTGTAGGTCTTTTCCTTCTCCGTTAATGATGCCATAAATGGTTCCAAAATGTTGGCAATATAACGCGCGGAAGTCAGCGTCTGGTTAAACGAAATGAGACCAACAATGCGTCCCCAGACACTGCACACAATCACCAACCATCTGACCATGCAATGGTATTTCGTGGAAGCTATACCGATTCTCCGCTGCCCAGAACCTGTGACACAGTGTCCACGTGATAGATTTTGTCACCCTTCGTACATACAATGTATGACGGACCTCTTACCAATATTACTCACTGCCTCTCCTTTTCCATTCACTTGCATAGAGAGGCCAAAATTCATGTATACATGCCTCGGTCCATCACCCTTCGTGGACCATGGACCTTGCCGAGGTGGCGCGGCTTGCATACCTCAATGTACACATGGCTGTACCACAGGGGTAAGCACAACGAAGGGGTCTCTGTGAGAAGACTAGATAAAAATGTGGCTCCAGACGAATGGGACCTACCTTTTCAGTAGTTGCAGGAGCAACAGTCTGATTGGTTCATACGACTTTGAAACATCGCCCAACGTGGTCATGCTGTGTTGAAAATGCGAAAGGCTGAAAGTGAAGGGGAAACTAAAGACATTATTTTTTCCTCGAAAACTTATAACTCTACTGTACTGCTTAATGATGATGGCATTCTCCTGGGTAAAATATTCCGGAGGTAACATAGTCCTCTATACGAAACTCTGGGCGGATACTACTCAGGAGGATAATGTCATCATGTAAAAGAAATGTGACCTTCTATTGCTCGGAGCGGGTAATGTTAGATCTCTTAATTGGATTGGTACTTTAAAGCATTTAGAAATGGAAACGAATGAGTTGAAGGTAGACATAGTGGATATCAGTGAAGTGTGGTGGCAGGAAAAACAGGACTTACAATGAGGTCAGTACAGAACTACGAATACAAAATCATACAACCCTAATGCAGTAATACGCCTCAAACTGAATAGGAAAGAAGGAATACAGGTGAAGGAATGCAGATACTCCACTATGAGAAGCGTAGTGAACACAGTATCATGGCCTAGACAGGCACGTTGCCAGCACCCACCACAATGGTACTTATTTGTTACCAACTAGCTCCGCAGATGATGAAGAGACTGAAAGGCTGTATGATAATATAAACGAAACTAACTATATAGTTACCGGAGAAGTAAATTTAATAGAGACGGATGTTGGATTTAGCAAAAGGAAGAAAAGGAGAATTAGTTCGAGAGCATGGATTTGAGGAAAGGAATGAAAGAGGAAACTACCTGGCAGAATTTTGCACAGAGTATTCTTCAGTCATTACTAGCATTTGTTTTAATAATCATGAAATATACTTGGATATTTGGAGGAAAACTGGTTACGCATTAAAATTTCTGACTGATTATGTGTATAATTGTAAGACATTCTGCGACATGGTTTTAAACTGTAAGATATTTCCCGGGGCAGATGTGGGCTCTGATCATAATTAATTTATTATGAACTGCATATTAGAACTGAAGAAATTACAAAAAAGGTAAGAATTTAAGGAGATGATGTACAGATAAAATGCAAAGAAACAAAGGCTACTGAGAGTTTCAGAGAGAGCATTAGGAAATATTGGACTGAAACTGGGGAAAGGAAGACAATGGAAAGCAAATGGGTAGCTTTGGAACATTAAGTAGTAAAGGCAGCAGAGAATCATGTCGGCAAAAACAGAAAACCCAGTAGATATCCTTAGATACCACGGAAGATATTGAAATTGACAACAGCACAAAATGTGAAACTGCAGCAAATAAAACAGGTGAGAAGGAAGAAGACATTTAAAAAATGAGATTGAGATAAAATATAAAATGGCTAAGCAGGAATGACTAGGGAACAAACGGAGTTTTGTAGAAACATACCTGACTATGGGGGGAGATAGGTTCCCCATACAGGAAAATTAAAGAGGTTCTGAGCAAAGAAAATCATCTATCTGAATATCAAGAGCTCAGACGGCATGCCAGCGCTAAACAACGAAGTGAAAGCCGAAAGCCGGCCGAAGTGGCCGTGCGGTTAAAGGCGCTGCAGTCTGGAACCGCAGGACCGCTACGGTCGCAGGTTCGAATCCTGCCTCGGGCATGGATGTTTGTGATGTCCTTAGGTTTAACTAGTTCTAAGTTCTAGGGGACTAATGACCTCAGAAGTTGAGTCCCATAGTGCTCAGAGCCATTTTTGAAAGCCGAAAGGTAGAACGAACATTATAGGCAGAGAAAAGGAAGTAGATGATGATGAGTTGGAAGATAAAACATTACAAGAAGTATTTGGCAGCACTGAAAGGGCTCCTGGAGAAGATGAAATTGTTTCAGAATTATTGAGATCCATGGGAGACAAACTATCCCCCGTTGTGTGTAAGAAGTATAAGACGAGGAAAATCCGTTCAGGCTAGAAAAAGAATGTAACATTCTAATTTCCAAGTAGGCCGGTGCTCGCATGTGTGAATATTAGACTCGAATTACTTATAGAAAAATGTGAAAACTGATTAAATCCAACCTCGGAGAAGATCAATTTGGATACCGGAGTAATGTAGGAAGACGCGCAACAATACTAACCCTATATAAAGAGTGTACATAAAGTCTGGGAACACTTTCAATAATTTATTGCACAAGAACTAAACATTTTATAGATCTCATACATATTGCATTTTGAAAAGAATGTCTAAAAGTTTTTTTTATTTCTTTTTATTTTATTTTTTTTTTTTTTTTTTTTGTACGAACATTCGGTTTGCGGACCATGAGTGACCCGGCAGATATCAATACGGTAATGGAATTCTTGCCACACCCATCCCAGCGTGGCATCGTCGACTGTGGCACTCGCTTCCTGTATTATCTCAGGGAGCTCTGCGACATCACGTGGTAGAGGCGGTACATACTCCAGATCTTTAATGTTGTCCCCACAGAAAAAAGTCACTCGGAGTGAGATCTGGTGATCGGGGAAGCCACTTCATGAAACAGCTGTCCTCTTCTGTAGCACGGCTGATCCATCGATGCGGCAGCTCCATTTTCAGGTACCCACGAACTTCACGATGAATATGGGGTGGAGCCCCATCCTGCTGAAAGATGAACGGAGAGTCCGATTGCATTTGAGGCATCAGCCATTGCTGCAACAGGTCCATGTAGGAATATCCAGTGACAGTACTCTCGGCGATGAAGAATGGCCTGTACAGTTTTCAATGGGACAAGGCACAAAAAACATTTAACTTTGGGGAATCACAATGCATTTGTGTAGAAGCTTTGTACCTCAGATTCGACAGTTATGCCTGTTAACTTTCTCATTAGTGTCAAAGTAGCTTCGTCGCTAACAATTAAGCTATCAACAATGTCATCCCCATCCTCATTCAATTGTTGCAGCTGCGAACAAAACTCAAAACGCTTGTCTTTGTCGTCGTCATTGAACTTCTGCACTAGCACCAATTTGAATGGTTTCATACACAGATTCTGTCGCAGGACTTTCCACACTGTCACTGGAACCATTTAGAGTTCACGGGATGCACGACGCACCGATTTCTTTGTACTCCTTATGAATGTCCATCGTACGCGCTCCACATTCACTTCAGTCACGCTGGGACGTCCGTTTCTCTCTGCCAGGCACAAGCAACCCGTCGTAACGAATTTGTTGTGCCAGTGGTAAATGGCCTTCCTAGTTGGTGGCCTCTTACCGTATTTGGCTCTAATCACACAGAAAACTGGCTCCGCACCTCAACTCGCCATGTTTGCGAGTAGCACTGACTATCGGCAAATTACCAAACTACACTGTGGCGGTATACTTGAAAAAAAAAAAAAAAAACTTTCAGGGTTTCTCTTCGAAATGACATCTCTATGATATCTGTTCAATGTTTGGTTCTTGTGCAAGAAATAACTGAAAGTGTTCGGGGACTTTACGAACACCCCGTATTATCTTAAAAGTGAGGTTGAAGAAAGGATATCCTACACTTGCAGTATTTGTATATTTGGAGAAAACTGCTGACAGAGTTGATTGTACTATGCTCTTTCACATTTTGATGGTAGCGGGAATGAAACACACACTGCGAAAAGTCAAATATATAGCTTGTACGGAAAGCAGTCCGACTCAACAGACGTGAAAGCAAAGCAGTTGTTGAGAGAGGAGTGAGGCAGTGTTGCAGTCTGTACACTGAGTAAGCAGCAAAGAAAACCAGGGAGAAATTTGCGAAAGGAATTAGAGTTCAGGGAAAAGGAATAAAACCGTTGCGGTTTGTCGATGGCACTCAAATTCTGTTAGAGACGGCAAAGGATTTGGGAAAGTAACTCAACGGAATAGATACTGTCTTTAAAAAAAAAAAGAGATTTTAAAGTGAATATCAACAAAAGCAAGGCGAAGGTAATGCAATGAAGTTTAATTAAATTAGGCAAATCCGTGGAATTTAAAATAGGCAAAGAGACACTAAAAGTAGACCATTTGTTTTGTTACTTGGGCAGCAAAACAACGTGGTAGCCGAAGTAGAGAGCAAATAAAATATAGACTGACAATAGCAAGAAAAAATTTTCTCAGACTGAAGGATTTTTAAAGTGTGATATAAAAAGTATTAGGAAGTGTTTTACGAAGGTATTTCGTTGGAGTGTAGCTTTGTATGGAAGAGAAACATGGACAATAAGTGATTCAAATCAAAAGAAAATAGAGGCGTTTACAATGTGGTGCTGACGAAGAATGCTGAAGATTGGATAGGTCGACTAACTAATGAGGAGGAAATGAATCGAAAGAAAGTAAAGGAAACCAAATGAATGTAGGTTGCAGTGGCTATTCGGAGATGATAACGCATGCACAGGTTCGAGCACCGTGTTGTGTAATAGCAGACCAGTCTTCGGAATGAAGTTCATGACAACTATGTGCCTCGGTATGTACTGTTATCATTCATATCAGATTCTGCCGGTCTTTACGTGCGACATACGTAACAGAAAGAAAGTCATTCAGACAACGATTTTCTAAATTTTTTCTAGAAGGTTTAGGGTGAGCAACTTCGCCTTTCTTCCAGATATTCTCGTTTATAGTTCCTGAACATGTTTTCTCCACTTTCAGGGGGACCAACCACATCATGACAGAATTCCTTCGATGCTCGCTGTTAGGCACGTGACAATGACTCCACGTGCAATGGAAGTACTCTACAATTAGTCGCACCTCACAGATGCGCTGTTGTTTCCTACAATCCTTCCAACGATTCTAAGACTTCTATTCTCCTTCCTTACAACTGATGTCGTCTTCACCCCATTTCATATACTTTCGTAGCGTTACGCCTAGATATTTAAACGACGTGACAATCCCTAACAGTTCACAACTGACAAAAACACCTGAAATTTTTCTTCTTGATGCAGACATTTTCCATACATGGTATAGGTCTTCCTTGCGAAAAATGATATATTTCAGTGAGATAATATTGTATCTCATGCGGAAGACAGAACGCACTGTCTGTTGTCTGTAGCGAACGTATGAAAAGTTTCTGCGACGGGGTGAGTGAAACGGAAACTGCAGGTTTTGCGCCACCGGTCTGATACACTCCTGGAAATGGAAAAAAGAACACATTGACACCGGTGTGTCAGACCCACCATACTTGCTCCGGACACTGCGAGAGGGCTGTACTAGCAATGATCACACGCACGGCACAGCGGACACACCAGGAACCGCGGTGTTGGCCGTCGAATGGCGCTAGCCGCGCAGCATTTGTGCACCGCCGCCGTCAGTGTCAGCCAGTTTGCCGTGGCATACGGAGCTCCATCGCAGTCTTTAACACTGGTAGCATGCCGCGACAGCGTGGACGTGAACCGTATGTGCAGTTGACGGACTTTGAGCGAGGGCGTATAGTGGGCATGCGGGAGGCCGGGTGGACGTACCGCCGAATTGCTCAACACGTGGGGCGTGAGGTCTCCACAGTACATCGATGTTGTCGCCAGTGGTCGGCGGAAGGTGCACGTGCCCGTCGACCAGGGACCGGACCGCAGCGACGCACGGATGCACGCCAAGACCGTAGGATCCTACGCAGTGCCGTAGGGGACCGCACCGCCACTTCCCAGCAAATTAGGGACACTGTTGCTCCTGGGGTATCGGCGAGGACCATTCGCAACCGTCTCCATGAAGCTGGGCTACGGTCCCTCACACCGTTAGGCCGTCTTCCGCTCACGCCCAAACATCGTGCAGCCCGCCTCCAGTGGTGTCGCGACAGGCGTGAATGGAGGGACGAATGGAGACGTGTCGTCTTCAGCGATGAGAGTCGCTTCTGCCTTGGTGCCAATGATGGTCGTATGCGTGTTTGGTGCCGTGCAGGTGAGCGCCACAATCAGGACTGCATACGACCGAGGCACACAGGGCCAACACCCGGCATCATGGTGTGGGGAGCGATCTCCTACACTGGCCGTACACCACTGGTCATCGTCGAGGGGACACTGAATAGTGCACGGTACATCCAAACCGTCATCGAACCCATCGGTCTACCATTCCTAGACCGGCAAGGGAACTTGCTGTTCCAACAGGACAATGCACGTCCGCATGTATCCCGTGCCACCCAACGTGCTCTAGAAGGTGTAAGTCAACTACCCTGGCCAGCAAGATCTCCGGATCTGTCCCCCATTGAGCATGTTTGGGACTGGATGAAGCGTCGTCTCACGCGGTCTGCACGTCCAGCACGAACGCTGGTCCAACTGAGGCGCCAGGTGGAAATGGCATGGCAAGCCGTTCCACAGGACTACATCCAGCATCTCTACGATCGTCTCCATGGGAGAATAGCAGCCTGCATTGCTGCGAAAGGTGGATATACACTGTACTAGTGCCGACATTGTGCATGCTCTGTTGCCTGTGTCTATGTGCCTGTGGTTCTGTCAGTGTGATCATGTGATGTATCTGACCCCAGGAATGTGTCAATAAAGTTTCCCCATCCTGGGATAATGAATTCACGGTGTTCTTATTTCAATTTCCAGGAGTGTATTTTAGATGGACGTAATGATTCTCTGACCATCAATAATCATGTAAAGTCTTTACATGTTTTACTCGAACACTTGTCCAGCTTAAACTCAGTGTAGATACTTTAATAAACGACACCGTGGTATTTTTGAGATCATTTGCGTCATTGGTACTTGAACGGTACACAGAATTAGACATTACTTCAGACAGGTCCCGATAGTCTAACTACTCCGTCTCACTGCCAGTACTTCCTTACAACTGTCACACTCTTGACTCAGGACATTTGACGTCAAAGAATGTGTGAAGACTTTTATTTGATTGTGTCAGAAACGGGAGAAGGAGTCTACAGCTGATAAAAACTGTTGGCTTTCGTGAGTCAAAGTTTGTAAAGTGCGACTCGACGGTCAAATGATAGTTTTTCACTCAACAGTATTTCTGACAGGAAGATATTTCAGTTATTAACGAGACACCAAACCGTCATAAACAGGAGACAACACACAGGGTTATGTATGAACCATGATATAAGAGCGGGATGAGCGTTATTCAGTATAACTGCGAACGGACCTCTTCACTATCACATTCTGTCGTTCTAACAAACACTTGTCGTAAACGGTGTATCCGACAGTGATAATTTTCTGCTGTAATATACATGGTGTAAAAATATCTGTTTTATTGGTGCTGACAGGACGTCCCTCAAAATGATAAATCGGTCAGAAGGCCAACATGTGCCGCCATTAATACACTACTGGCCATTAAAATTGTTACACCACGAAGATGACGTGCTGCAGAAGCGAAATTTAACCGACACGAAGAAGATGCTGTGATATGCAAATGATTAGCTTTTCAGAGCATTCACACAAAGTTGGCGACTGTGGCTACACCTACGACGTTCTGACATGAGGAAAGTTTCCAACCGATTTCTCATACACAAACAGCAGTTGACCGGCGTTGCCTGGTGAAACGTTGATGTGATGCCTCGTATAAGGAGGAAAAATACGTGCCATCAGGTTTCCGACTTTGATAAAGGTCGGATTGTAGCCTATCGCGATTGCGGTTTATCGTATCGCGTCATTGCGGTTCGCGTTGGTCGAGATCCAATGGTTTTTAGCAGAAAATGGAATCTGTGGGTTCAGGAGGGTCATACGGAAAGCCGTGCTTGATCCCAAAGGCCTCGTATCACTAGCAGTCGAGATGATAGGCATCTTATCCGCATGGCTGTAACGTCTCGATCCCTGGGTCAACAGATGGAGGCGTTTGCAAGACAACAACCATCTGCACGAACAGTTCGACGACGTTTGCAGCAGCATGGACTATCAGCTCGGAGATCATGTCTGCGGTTACCCTTGACGCTGCATCACAGACAGGAGCGCCTGCAATGGTGTACTCAACGACGAACCTGGGTGCACGAATGGCAAAACGTAATTTTTTCCGATGAATCCAGGTTCTGTTTACAGCATCATGATGGTCGCATCCGTGTTTGGCGACATCGCGGTGAACGCACATTGGAAGCGTGTATCCATCATCGCCATACTGGCGTAACACCCGGCGTGATGGTATGGGGTACCATAGGTTACACGTCTCGGTCACCTCTTGTTCGCATTGACGGCACTTTGAACAGTGGAAGTTACATTTCAGATGTGTTACGACCCGTGACTCTACCCTTCATTCGATCCCTGCGAAACCCTACATTTCAGCAGGATAATGCACGACCGCATGTTGCAGGTCCTGTACGTGCCTTTGACTGCTGCCCTGGCCAGCACATTCTCCAGATCTCTCACCAATTGAAAACGTCTGGTCAAGGGTGGCCGAGCAACTGACCCTTCCCAATACGCCAGTCACTACTCTTGATGAAATGAGATATCGTGTTGAAGGTGCATGAGCAGCTGCACCTGTAAACGCCATCCAAGATCTGTTTGACTCAATGCCCTGGCGTATCAGTCAGAGGTGGTTGTTCTGGGTACTGATTTCTCACGATTTATACACCCAAATTGCGTGAAAATGTAATCACATGTCAGTTGTAGTATAATATATTTGTCCAATGAATACCCGTTTATCATCTGCATTTCTTCTTGGTGTATCAGCTTCAAGGGCTAGTAGTGTACAAAACCATCAGAGCAGATGGACTGTTTTACTGTAGGTATTATTCTGTACTTACATATACACTGTCTGACATCGAATATACACACTAAAAGGCACACCCTCACCACTACGATTTAACGTCTAAATTATGATAACAGAGACTCATAAGGATGTCGAGTTTATGAGCTAGCACTGGTCTTGTCTAAATGACTACAGCATCGTAAGTGAAAGATAGGAGAAACAGTCAAACTATACATCAAAATAAGCCGATGTCCCTTGTAACTAACAGCAAATATTTGTAGCGATTGATAGCGAGCAACGTCATATTCGTGATTACTCACTTGGTTTTGTATTGTGCTGTCAATAAAACCAGCTCAGAGAGCATTATTAACACAGCCATATTAGCTGGATAGGCCACAACGGATTCGAGTCACTCAGCTAAGCGTGTTTTACTCACTTCCCATCCTATTTAGTACGGATGGAGAACTGCATTCGTGTTTGAATACACTTTATCCAAGCGCTATAAATAAAATCAACAGTTTAAATAATAGTGATAAAACAGAACAGGTGATAGTACAAGGTGAACCAAAAGAACGAAGTTTTCGAATGCAGATTAATGGATGAGCACAATTACTTTACATATGTTTATTTACATCAATGTACAATAAAGACTACGCCAAGACTGAATGTCACAAGAATTTTATTTCTTGAATATGACATCCGATAGATGATCTCTATCTCGGCGCACACATTCGTGCAACGTGATAGGAACCTTGTGCGTGGTTCGACCTAACATTTAAACAGGAATCCCGGAGATTTCCTTTCGTATTCGCGCTTTATGTTATTCGATGGTAACCGGTCGATAACGGTAAAACCCGCTCTTAAGGTTTCCGCACAAGAAAAAATCATATGTTCAAATTTCAGACGATCTTGGGGGGCCACGCAGTGTCACCGTCCCTTGAAATGACACGGTTACCAAACAATCATCGCAAAGCTAACATCGATAACCATGCCATACATGCGTTTGCTCGGCCTTGCTGAAACCAACTGTTGGCGGGAAACTGGGACAGTTCATGCGCAAAAGAACTTTCCATCATGGCAACATACACTGGGTGTGCACACATCATCATCATCTTGAAAAAAAAGAAAAGGTAGAGTGGACTATAACGGCACTCGATGGCACGGCGCACCGTGCAGTTTACTAGCTGCTGTGCAATGGACGCTCTTGTAACTGACGTAGATTTTTCTGGGATCAACAGAGAAAATTCGGTCTATTCAGAAGCCACTACGTGGAAGTGTGCTTCGTCCGAAATACACAGGCTGTTAATGAAATTGGCGTCGTCGTGCAGTTTTGCTAACATACGTTCAGCATGATGTCAACACAGACCGTTATGTTGAAGTTGTTGAACGATCTGCAGCTTATACGGATGGAAATTCAAATCCACTTTCGTTGAACACTCGAAGGATGCAACTGTACAACCTCTGCGTGACGTCGAAGATAGCGCTGTGGGCTTCTTACCAAAGCAGTTCGCACATCCTCGATACTGTCTCCTCTACGAGCGGTCCGAGGTCTCCCTGCAGGTTGCTTCTTCAGTGCAGAACGCGATGCTTAAAAATTGCTGAACCAGGAGTCGGTTGCATGCGCTCGGGGGAACACGACCATGCTGTTCGATGTCGAAATAACGTCGAAATTGTCGACGCGCCGCCTCCACACATCCATTCTTGTAACAGGCTTTAACTGCGTAGGCACGTTGCACAGAGTTCCGTTGATAAATGTTTACTGTTTAGTAAATGGCAAGACAGTGCGAAAAGCATTCTTCGGGTGGTACTGTCGCGAACATCTACGGAAAATGTTTGAAGGACTGTCAAACCAAGAGTAGGTAAAATGGAGTTGGATGATGTAACGTAACAGCTTAAATTTGACCAAAAAATTATTAAAATGGCTAGAGAAAACTACGACTATAAAAATCGACAGGTAAAATTATTGATGATTTCAAATAAAGTTTAATACGTCGATGCTTTCTAACAATGTTAATGGCTTCTGAAATCTGTTAAAAGTAAATAAAAAAATATACAGTGTTTAAAGAAAGCAAAAACATAATAATAAATGTTTTCTATAGTTATAACGACTGTAATTTTCATAGGCTAATTTGTATATGTACACCAATTTTGACAAAGCAAATGAGAAAGTTGGGAATCCGCTTCGGGTTTTCGGCCCGCGGTTGTGGGTTATGAGCTTGGGGCTAAGTGACGTGGAATGAACGGAGCGAAACGAAAAGACAATAGTCGTAGTCAGAATAGCTTTGGTGTGTACGTAGCTGTTCCAGATCTGAAAATGTCAAAATTTTGAAAGTGCTAAACTGTGAAAACTCGGGTGATAGTTGGTGTGGCAGCAGTATGTGTGTCGTAGAGTCGTCTCCAGAAATTGCGATTTTTGGAAATCAAGAGAATCCTATATTCACCTAAGATGGGATTTGGAGCCAACACAACTTCAAGGAAAATGACTGCTTCCAACAGCGTGGTAGTAATAAAATAATTCCATCTTACTGGGGACGTGAAGATCCTTGCCATTTATCATCCTCGACTGCAGTACCATAATAACTATGATAAACAAAGCAAGACTTTTTAGTTAATCTAAGTAATCATAGGCGTAATGCGTATCACAGTCACAAACATCACATCTTTTCGCTGAATTGAAACAGTTAGTCGTACATTCCTATTACATTCGTTATCCGAAAGTCACAAACACAGTATCAAGTTCATTGTTTTTTCAAATAATCTGAGTAAATCTGAACGGTCAAAAGATTGAATAAAGTATTTTCAGACTTGTGACAACGAAAGATTGTCGTAATTGTATTTAGCTGGAAAAGACAGCTTTAAATTTATTTGTGTGGATACAAATTCGTCTGGCCGCACTGCTTAATCTTCACATATTCAGTTTTCAATAATAGGTAACTGCAAATTTTTAACATGGTAGCCATTGAGCTACGACAAAATCTCACAGCATTCATCCATATTGACTGCAAGTAGAACGTTGAAAATAGTTCTAATAATGTGAATTCTTTTCAGTAAAAGTTAAATAAATTCCGAAAGAATAATATAAACTAGGACTTTCAGAGTTAGTGGACGGTTTTACGGTAACATTATAACAGTCTACAATCCGTTTGCTTCTGCTGTGAGTACAAAAGTACAAGACAGGCAGTGAAATGTTTCTTCGGTGTAATGTCCTTTGCTATATGCCCAAATTATTTCTAATGAAAGTCCATTATCTTCGTGGAACTTTAGAGAGAAGTCCAAGTGAAAAGTGGGTACCCAAAATTAACAATATTCCGTTGTGTTTTACATGATCAATTGAGTAACTATCTTTGTTAGAATCAGCAAAATAGTAACAGCTATATAGCGCAGACTAAATGCCAATGCTCAGCAGAGCGAAGATCTTTCTGCGAAGAGAGAAAGCCAGAGAGAGAGAGAGGGAGAGAGGCGAGTAATGAGATGCTCTGTAACAAAACGTGAGGCAAGGGTTGGGTTGTGCGCTGCACGGTCGTACAGCAGGACCATACAGTGGTTTTTAAACATCACAGAAAGCAAGCACAGTTAAAAATTGCTAGTTTCATAGATAAAAATATATACTTTCCCTACTACGGGATCATAAAGATGTTCGATTGCACGCTATTCTTGTACCTTAAAAAGAAAATCGGTTACACCTGGATTCGGCGGGTTAGATTTTTTTATTTATTTATTGCCAAATTATGGACCTGTTACCTGATGTTTAAAACAGGTCGTACATCTTACAATTTTCGTTTTTCATCTTTTTACAGTTTTCTTTCTTTTTGTTTTATCTACAGGCGGGTTAGATTACAACGTCTAAGCTTAGTCATACATCGTGGAGGTCGGAGACTTGCCCGCTCTGTAAAGTAAGATAGGCAGCGATCTGTGGCATCCCTGACGATAGGGCCCACTGCTGGAGCTGCACAAGTGATTTGGTGCTCCCCTAGCAAACAACCCCTTGATGTTCCCTTGCTTATCCGATGCACGAAAAATGCACTCCGCCTACGGTCGCAGCCTTTGGGACACTCACCTGGGCTTCCAGTAGACCTGTGGCAGAAATCGAAGGGACCATGACAGCTGTGGACTTCGAGAACGTTACTACGGACCACCTGCATCCCTTCATGCATGATGTCTCCTTGGCGACGATAACTTATTCCAGCAAGGTAACTGCCTGCGTCAAAAAGTCGCGTTTGCGCTACATTGGTTCGAAGAGCATGATAGATTACTTATGAAGTCTTGGTCACCATACACACCTAATCTAGATTCTATGAAATAAAGAGACGCTTTTGGGAGCAATCTCCGAATCACAAGCCACTGCCCAGAAAAATCACGGGAGCCGCGTAACCTATAAACAGATATCTGGTGCCACATACCTCCGGAAACCAACCAAGTACTTGTCGAATCCACTACACGCAGATTCCCTGGTTTATTGCGTTCCTAAGGTGGACCATCATGTTGGTAAACAGGTAGGTGATCACAAAGGTTTCGCTCTTCAATGTTGTTCATTGAAAGGCATTTATATTTGCAGATGATATCCTGTAAGTATAAAACTGTTTGTCGATGAACTCTCGCTCAAGGTGCCGTACTGTTTCAAGACAAAAAAGTGCCTAATTGAGATATAATACAGAAGTAGCTTAACTCTTGCCGTTTCAGTCGCTGAGATATTTGTTGTTTCTATTTTATGGAAATTTTATGTTTTTCACAAATTGCAACGCCTTCTAAGGTTCAGATACTAATTGAGACCATACAAACATGACCTTTTCCGAATGTACTTCTGACAAAAAAGCTATTCTGGTAGCTGGAGTCCAAAGTGTTTGTTAATCATAGCTTTTGCGTTCTTATGGAGATGGTACCATTGTAGCAATTCACTAATTTAACTCTAAAATCTTTTTAATGTAGCGACATTTTCATCCACTGTTGCACTTCGTTAGGGGTTGAATTTCCACTGAAAGACATATTTTCTTACTTCTAACCTACAAGTCAAATACCAGTTGTCATAGATGTAGCCTTAAAAATCCTTTAGTAGTTCTTTAGTAATTATTTATGTCTAAAAAAAAAAAATATTTCACTAGCTATCTTACCCCATAGCGGCTGACTTTCCAAAAATTCTGAAACACGTATTTTTTATTTTCTGACTGACAAACCAAATGTTAGTTTTCGTAGATCTAGCTTTAAAATTGCCTTAATAGCAACATACTTCCAAAAGCGTTTCATCCCCTATTTTACCTCCTTAGGTGTGGAATTTCGGATAGTCCCTCGTTAAGCGATGCCTACAATGTAAGACCCACAACCTCTCCTGGCTTCAAGTTTGTATCCTTAGCTGTATGGGCTGGGCGATGCTGGGTCAGTGAACCAGTCTGACTCTATTTGGCCTGCTTTGGGGTTGAGCCTCCAAAAACCAAAAAGTGGTTCAAATGGCTCAGAGGACTATGGGACTTAACATCTGTGGTCATCAGTCCCCTAGAACTTAGAACTACTTAAACCCAACTAACCTAAGGACATCACATACATCCATGCCCGAGGCTGGATTCGAACCTGCGACCGTAGCGGTCTCGCGGTTCCAGACTGAAACGCCTAGAACCGCACGGCCACGCCGGCCGGCCTCAAAAACAATGAAACACGTGTTTTTCATTTCTAACTGAGAAGTAAAATTTAAATTATCATAGATTTAGCTTTAAAAATGCTTTCATATTAAAATATTTTCATTAATAATCTCATCCCCAATTTCACCTCCTTAGGGGTTCAGTTGCAGAAGCAATGAAACACCTATTTTTTATTTGTAACTGGGAAGTCAAATAGTAGCCTTCATAGATGTAGCTTTAAAAATACTTCAGTAGTTCTTTAATAATAATATATTTTCAAAAAAAATTTACATCCACAATCTTAAAGCCGTAGTGTTGAATTTTTAAAAAGGCTGAAACACGTGTTTCTTTATTTCTGACAGAGAAACCAAATACCAATTTTCTTAGGTCCAGCTTTAAAATTGCTTTAATTGCGACATTTAAAAAATAATTCCTATGTCACCCCGTTAGTGTTGCAATTTCTTTCGTAAACAAAGCCTACATTACAAGATCCATCCCTTCACCAAATTTCAAGTGTGTGTCTCTCGCAGTTTTAGCTGGGCGATGATGAGTCAGTCACTGAGTCAGTGACGGCATTGCTTTTCATATACAGAGACGAATTATGTAACTATTTAGGCTTTCCCAGCGAGATCTTGGCATGTGGAATAATCGGGTCTACTGCCGGATGTTTGCGTCGCTCTGGCACAAGATCTGGACAAGATCCTCCAATACGGGACTCTCAGGTAGCACCTGAAGAAGGCAACGAGTTACGAGGCCGAAATATTGTGCCAGAGCGACACAAACATCCGACAGTAGACTCGATTATTCCACATGTAGAGACAAATTAGTTTCCACATAAGTTGGCGAAATATGTTTAAGTGAGTTTAAATCACATGATAACTAATCGCTTTTCTCTTTCATGTACATAAATGAAAAATTGAAAAGAAAAAGAAATGATAATAGTAATAAAACGGAAGAAATAAAAACTATACAAATGTGAAAAAGGGGTACGTATACACACAAACACAGACACACACACAGACACACACACACACACACACACACACACACACACACACAGTCACACACCTGCAATAAAAGAAAAAAACAATTGAGATCCAAACCTCAGGAAGTTGGTAACGCTTACAGAAGCAGATGACACTCTAGATACAGAAAGTGGCAGTTATAGTGCCATATTTCGGAAACAACTAACTTTCAACTAGTTTGCAACACGAGAGAAAGCTGTGTTGCTTACGAATACTGAATTATACGCTAATCTGTAGTTAATTTTCCATTTTGTCATAATAACTACAATGAAGTGCTTTAAATCTATAACACATATGTGAAAATGATAAACTATATTTGCAAACGAAAAAATAGTGTAATATTTCAGGACACTCACTGAAGGTGCTTTGTAACTAAGGCGAAACGCGCCCGGGTCCACAGAAGAAGTGCTTAATTACCGTAAATTAAGTGAACGTATATTTTTCATGTGCTACGTAGTTGGAAGTACTGAAAAATACTTTCCGGAAATTTTTAGATTCCTACACTCATCCATTTACGCAGCTTTTGGATTCTTGTTGTTTGTATTCACGCCAGATACATACAGTCCTCACACTTAATATGGCATCTAATGATAATGAAGGAGAAACTTAAAATAATAACGTTCAGTATGAGAACTACTTCCATGTAGTTGGCAGAATAGCATATTGTTAAATAGGGCTCGTTGTAATAACGTAAACTTTCATTTTATGTCACTTCAAAATGCATAGTTTCACATTTGTCATTTTCTTTTGCATTTAACTATGTGCAAACACGGAAACTGTGTCATTCTAGCAATATCCACTGCTAACTCCACAACCGCTTCATTTTATATATCGGGCATGTGACCGTTCTGAGACCAACAAGCTGCGCATACGGCAGAAGTTAACTTTCAGGGCAAATATTTACTATTTACCACGTTAGGGTTTACAATGAATCGCAGTGCACCGCTGCGTCGAATAACAGTTCGTTGTTGTTCTGCTGGTCACGTGTTACACTCGCAAACATGAACAAAACGCGGGCGAGCTGGCTGATTGCAATTCAACATTCGTGTTGCTAGCTCCATAGTACTGCAGAAAACATTGTTTTCAAATTCTTGTACACAATAAATTTGCAGGAATGGAAAACCAGTGCTATTCTAAGGCTGCTAACACTGCATAACAGACAGATAATACTGAAATTTTCTACCTCGTTCTAGTATCGTAGCCGAGCTAAATATACAGATCCTACCTTTTTTTTTGTGGTTCATGGTGTGGGTTCCTGGTATCATGTCCTAGTTCATGAACCACGGGCAACGTATGAGTGGCCGAGTAAGTGGTCCTGACAGTCGGGATACCAGTTACTTTGGAATAAGGCTGGACATCTCGGACATATTCCGACTCGTGGCCACCTTTGTGCTCAGACGCCAAAGACTACCAAATCCACCGGTTAGTCCCTCAACCGTTAAGGGTAAAACTCAATGGGACCCGGGGCAAGTAAGGCTAGTAACCTGCTTCCCTGGTACTATAAATATGATGCTGGCAACAACCAGAGCAAAATGCCTCGGACCTTTGGAGGTGACGGAATCCCACCTCTAATTGACAAACCAGGGACTCCTAAGATACGACTCAGCAAACATATGGTAACGAGATGGGGAGCTATTAATATCGATGGGGGCTACTCTGGTAAGAAGGTAGAGCTGGCAGAGACTGCAAGTAAGATGGGGTTGGACGTTTCAGCTGTTGGTGACATTCGGATAAGGGGTGAGAAACAAGAGGAAGTGGGAGAATACAAGGTCTACCTGTCAGGAGTCAAAGCAGGAATAGCCCAATGGGGTGTAGGGCTTTTCATCAGGAAAGAAATAGAACCCAGCGTAGTTGCAATAAGGTATATAAACGAACGACTGATGTGGATAGATTTGACAGTGTCTAGCAAGAAATTTAGGATTGTGTCAGTATATTCGCATTTTGAAAGGACAGATCAAGATAAGATGGATAGTTTTTATGACGCATACAGTGATGTAGTTGTTAGAGTAAAGGACAAGGACAGAGTTCTGCCCATGGGTGATTTTAATGCCAGGATTGGAAATCGAACAGAAGGGTATGAAAAGGTTATGGGTAAATTTGGAGAGGATATGGAGGCCAACAGGAACGGGAAACAACTCTTGGATTTCTGTGCCAGTATGGGCTTAGTAATCACAAACTCCTTTTTTAAACATAAGAACATTCACTGGTATACTTGAGAAGGCAGGGGAACCAGATCTGTCATTGACTATATAATAACAGATCAGGTATTCAGGAAGGCTGTGAGGGACACACGTGTATTCAGGGGATTCTTTGATGACACTGATCACTATTTAATCTGCAGTGAAATTGGTATTGTGAGGCCGAAAGTGCAGGAGGTCAGGTCCATGTGTAGGAGGATATGAGTGGAGAAACTTCACGATAAGGAAGTCAGACACAAGTATATAACAGTGATCTCAGAAAGGTACCAGTTAGTTGAATGTAGTCAATTGCAGTCACTGGAAAAGGAATGGACAAGGTACAGGGACACAGTACAAGAAGTGGCCAAAGAATGTCTTGGAAGAGTAGTGTGTAATGGTAGGATGAAGCATACGGCTTAGTGGAATGACACAGTCAAGGCAGCCTGTAAAAGGGAAAAGAAGGCGTATCAAAAATGGCTACATACTAGAACTCAGGTAGACAGAGAAAGTTATGTTGAAGAAAGAAACAAAGCCAAACAGATAATTACAGCATCCAAGAAGAAATCTTGGGAAGACTTTCGAAACAGGTTGGAGACCTTGGGTCAAGCTGCTGGAAAACCATTCTGGAGTGTAATCAGCAGTCTTCGAAAGGGAGGTAAGAAGGAAATGACAAGTATTTTGGACAGGTCAGGAAAACTGCTGGAGAATCCTGTTGATGCCTTGGGCAGATGGAGGGAATATTTTGAAGTGTTGCTCAATGTAGGTGAAAATACGATCAGTAATGTTTCAGATTTCGATGTACAATGGGACAGGAATGATGATGGAAATAGGATCACATTTGAGGAAGTGGAAAAAATGGTCAATAGATTGCAGTGCAATAAAGCGGCTGGGGTGGATGAAATTAAGACGGAACTCATCAAATACAGTGGAATGTCAGGTCTTAAATGGCTACACAGGATAACTGAAATGGCGTGAGGGTCGGGACAGGTTCCATCAGACTGGACGAAAGCAGTAATCACAGCAGTCTTTAAACATGGAAACAGAAAAGATTGTAACAACTACAGATGTATCTCTTTGATCAGCGTTGTGGGTAAAATCTTCTCAGGTATTGTTGAAAGGAAAGTGCGAGTATTAGTTGAGGACAAATTGGATGAAAATCTGTGTGGGTTTAGGCCTCTTAGAGGTTGTCAGGACCAGATCTTTAGCTTACGGCAAATAATGGAGAAGTGTTACGGGTGGAACAGAGAATTGTATCTATGTTTTATAGATCTGGAAAAGGCATATGACCAGGTTCCTAGGAGGAAGTTATTGTCCTTTCTACGTGATTATGGAATAGGAGGCAATCTTTTGCAAGCAATTAAAGGTCCTTACATAGATAGTCAGGTAGTAGTTAGAGTTGACGGTAAATTGAGTTCATGGTTCAGAGTAGTTTCATGGGTAAGACAAGGCTCTAACCTGTCTCCACTGTTGTTCATATTATTTATGGATCATATGTTGAAAACAATTGACTGGCTGGGTGAGATTAAGATAGGTGAACACAGAATAAGCAGTCTCGCATATGCGGATAACTTAGTTGTGATGGTAGATTCTATTGACAGTTTGCAAAGTAATATTTCAGAGCTAGATCAAAAATGTAAGGACTATGGTATGAAGATTAGCATCTCCAAAACAAAAGTAATGTCATTGGGAAAGAGATACAAACGGATTGAGTGCCAAGTAGGAGGAACAAAGTTAGAACAGGTGGACAGTTTCAAGTACTTAGGATGCATATTCTCACAGGATGGCAACATAGTGAAAGAACTGGAAGCGAGATGTAGCAAAGCTAATGCAGTGAGCGCTCAGCTACGATCTACTCTCTTCTGCAAGAAGGAAGTCAGTACTAAGACTAAGTTATCTGTGCACCGTTCAATCTTTTGACCAAATTTGTTGTCTGGGAGCGACAGCTGGGTGGATTCAGGTTACCTTATCAATAAGGTTGAGGTTACGGATATGAAAGTAGCTAGGATGATTGCAGGTACTAGTAGATGGGAACAATGGCAGGAGGGTATGCACAATGATGAAATCAAAGAAAAACTGGGAATGAACTCTATAGACGTAGCAGTCAGGACGAACAGGCTTAGATGGTGGGGTCATGTTACACGCATGGGAGAAGCAAGGTTACCCAAGCGACTCATGGGTTCAGCAGTAGAGGGTAGGAGGAGTCAGGGTAGACCAAGGAGAAGGTACCTGGATTCGGTTAAGAATGATTTTGAAGTAATAGGCTTAACATCAGAAGAGGCACCAATGTTAGCATTGAATAGGGGATCATGGAGGAATTTTATAAGGGGGACTATGCTCCAGACTGAACGCTGAAAGGCATAATCAGTCTTAAATAATGATGATGATGATTTTTTTTTTACGAGCTGTACAACTTGGCTTCCGTCGTTTTTTCCCAAACATTTGAGACGTTAATGAAACTAATTGGTTACACATGTCTCATTCAAAATATTTTCCGTCGCTGGCCACTACTTTCTCCCATCTTTCGGGTAGTGTACGAATCCTGCGTCGAAAAAATTTTTCATCTTTTGAAGCGATCCACGAATCGATCCAATTGATGACTTCTTCATGAGATCCGAAGTGTTGGTCAGCCAGGAAATGCGCCATTCATCTAAACATGTGATAATCAGAGGGAGCTATGTCTGGACAATACCGCGGGTGGGGTAGGAATTCCCATTTTAACGTTTCCAAATACGTTTTGACCTCTTTGGCAACGCGGGATCGAGCGTTGTCGTGCTGTAAAATCACTTTATCGTGCCTCCCGCTGTATTGCGGCCGTTTTCCTTTTAATGCTGTGCTCAGACGCATTAATTGCGTTCGATAACGATTGTTTCCCTTGGTTTTAACACCTCATGGTACACTACGCCTAGCTGGTCCCACCAAATGCAGAACATGATCTTTAAAGCCTTGAATATTCGGTTCGGCTCTCAACGCGTAAGCATGGCCGGAGTATCCCCATGATTTTTTGCGTTTAGGGTTATTGTTATGAACTCATTTTTAGTCCCCGGTCACAATGCAATTCAGAAATCCCTTTCGTTTTTGCCTCTGAGAACAACTCTTCACCAACATACAAACGCCGTTCAACGTCTATTGGTTTCAGCTCACAAGGAACCCAAGTTCCTTCTTTCTGAATCATGTCCAAAGCCTTGAGACGTTTTGAAATGGTTTGCTGTGTCACACCCACTAATCGTGCCAATTCTTCTTGAGTTCCACGCTAGTCTTCACTCAGCAATGTCTCCAATTCGGCATCTTCGAAAACATTCTCTCTTCCACCACAATGCCGGTCTACGACGTTAAAATCACCGTTCTTGAAACCACTCACGACACGTTCTTTCGCTAATAGCGTCCTTACCATACGTACTTGAGAACATTCGATGAGACTAAGTCGCTGTTTTCTTCATATTGAAACAAAACAGTAACACCTCTCGCAAATGACGAGAATGAGGCTCGTAAACTGACACTTTCAATCAAGAACAAATTTATGATGCAGACTCAAATCGACTAAAGTTTGAATGAGGTTATGTTGAACGAGGTCCAAGCTAACCGCCTGACGTCGGCGAACTTTTTCTTTCGACCGCTACTTACCGTTGTCACCACCTATCGGCAAACTGCGGAATCAAAGTTGTACACCTTTTGATTTACTGTTCATAAGGCTGTGGTTTGTCGCTCCTTTAGACTTCATTCTGTGTTAAAATGTCGGTAAGATGCCTCTTTTATTTATAAAGAAATGGATACATCCAATCTCAGAATGCCCAATATTAAAGCGTGTATGTACGAGGTGCATCAAGTTCTAAGGCCTCCGATTTTTTTTCTAATTAACTACACACCCGAAATCGATGAAACTGGAATTACTTCTCGACGTAATCGCCCTGCAGACGTACACATTTTTCACAATGCTGACGCCATGATTCCATGGCAGCGGCGAAGGCTTCTTTAGGAGTCTGTTTTGACCACTGGAAAATCGTTGAGGCAATAACAGCACGGCTGGTGAATGTGCGGCCACGGAGAGTGTCTTTCGTTGTTGGAAAAAGCCAAAAGTCACTAGGAGCCAGGTCAGGTGAGTAGGGAGCATGAGGAATCACTTCAAAGTTGTTATCACGAAGAAACTGTTGCGTAACGTTAGCTCTATGTGCGGGTGCGTTGTCTTGGTGAAACAGCACACGCGCAGCCCTTCCCGGACGTTTTTGTTGCAGTGCAGGAACGAATTTGTTCTTCAAAACATTTTCGTGGGATGCACCTGTTACCGTAGTGCCCTTTGGAACGCAATGGGTAAGGATTACGCCCTCGCTGTCCCAGAACATGGACACCATCATTTTTTCAGCACTGGCGGCTACCCGAAATTTTTTTGGTGGCGGTGAATCTGTGTGCTTCCATTGAGCTGACTGGCGCTTTGTTTCTGGATTGAAAAATGGCATCCACGTCTCATCCATTGTCACAACCGTCGAAATGAAAGTCACATTCATGCTGCCGTTGCGCGTCAACGTTGCTTGGCAACATGCCACACGGGCAGCCATGTGGTCGTCCGTCAGCATTCGTGGCACCCACCTGGATGACACTTTTCGCATTTTCAGGTCGTCATGCAGGATTGTGTGCACAGAACCCACAGAAATGCCAACTCTGGAGGCGATCTGTTCAACAGTCATTCGGCGATCCCCCAAAACAATTCTCTCCACTTTCTCGATCATGTCGTCAGACCGGCTTGTGCGAGCCCGAGGTTGTTTCGGTTTGTTGTCACACGATGTTCTGCCTTCATTAAACTGTCGCACCCATGAACTCACTTTCAACACATCCATAACTCCGTCACCACATGTCTCCCTCAACTGTCGTTGAATTTCAATTGGTTTCACTCCACGCAAATTCAGAAAACGAATGATTGCACGCTGTTCAAGTAAGGAAAACGTCGCCATTTTAAGTATTTGTAACAGTTATCATTCTCGCCGCTAGCGGTAAAATTCGATCTGCCATACGGTGCTGCCATCTCTGGGACGTATTGACAATGAACGCGGCCTCATTTTAAAACAATGCGCATGTTTCTATCTCTTTCCAGTCCGGAGAAAAAAAAACCGGAGGCCTTAGAACTTGAATGCACCTCGTATATTAGGAAGAGGCCGTATGATCCTGTACATCCCACTCTACATTTCCGATACTTCATAAACTTTGATATGCCGCGAGGGGTAGCCATGCGGCCTGAGGCGGCTTGTTAATTTTCGCGCGGCTTCCCCTCATAGGAGGTTCGAGTCCTCCCTCGAGCATGGGTGTGTGTGTTGTCCTTAGTGTAAGTTAAACTAAGTTAGGGTAGGTAGTGTGTGAGCTCAGGGCCTGATGACCTCAACAGTTTAGTCCCACACAACTTACCACAAATTTACAGAATACTGATATCACAAGAAGGGATAGGATGATGGGATATGTGTTATGGCATAAGGGAAAAAGTTCCGTGATACTTTGTGGGGCTGTAGATGGTAAAAATTGTAGGGTGAGTCGAAGATTGCAATACATACAACAAACAATTGAGAAAAGTTGGGTGCAAATATTATTCTGAGACGAAGATGTTGGCAGAGTGGAGGAATTCGTGACGATGGACGATGCGCATCAAACAAGTCATAGAGTCATAGGATTCATGACGCTCCCCCCCCCCCCCCCCGGCCCCACTCTCTCGCCACGCCAAGAAAGAAGTATGGCGGTGGAAGGCAACGCCAAAACGCAAACTGTCTCCACTTGGACATTGGCCAGTACGACAAGCGGGATTCCCACATGCGTCTCCAAAGTTCATTTCCAGACAATGAGACTGTCTTAACAACTAAGGCACATTACATTTGTAAATAGACACGCACTCACGAAATATATGAGTCATTTCTTTCAACCTTCAACCATAGATACGTATGATACATTTTTGTTCTGATCGTTATTTAAATTATGCAACACGAATAACTTTGTATGACCTACAGCGACGAGCACGTTAACAGAAGAGCAGTCACAGGTCTCTAATTTTAGTATAGATGATGCTTCCTGTCGAATCCTCTCTTTAAGTTAGTAGAGTGTAAGTAATTTGCTTATGTATATGTATATTTTCAGTTTAAGATAACAGTACAAAAAAACGAATATCATTGAACGAAATTCAGCGACCAGGTAACTGAACCCTTAAAGAATTCACCACTGCGTTAGCTATGTGTGTAGTGGATGCGTCTTGCAGGGACCTCATTCGATTACGATTCACGTGACTTATCCGCATTCCGGGTGTCAGGAGATTCCCAAGCATTGTTAGATAATTCTATTCAGTCACTAACTGTTTGCCTGCCACCCCCCTCAAAAATGTATGACACAGTTACACACTTCTTCATAAATCTTCACTGTCAATTAATCAAGCTGAAGAGGACGTTCACGCATCCTAAAGAGGATTTTTATCGAGGCAGCGGCGAACGTCACGATTGTTAATACCGTTCTGTTTGTAAGAAATAAAACACTCAGAAGCAATGGTATGCAACACATGACAATAAGAGGACGTGTAGATCAGCGGAACCTTAGTAAGTGATTTAAATGGCAGAAGGTGGTGTGCATGTAGGTCCAACATCACGCTGTTTTGAGTGATCAGAAATGTCAGTGTTACGCAAATCGGTGCAGATCCGTCATACGAAGTGGTAAACTGTAAGCAGCTGCGGCTATGTCCTGCCTACATCACAAGGTGGAAGATCGGCATGTGAGTGCGCTCGATCGGGACAGATTGACTGGTCTCCTGGAGGCGGGTCTGTCGTTCCGTGACACTGCTACTCGTACAACGCGCACTGCTTCGGTAGTGAGGCGTGTGTGGAACCAGTGGAGAGAAGAGGGCCGTACACAGCGCTGGCAAATTGTGGGACGACACAGTGCGACCACAGAGCTAGATGACCGCTTCCCTGTTCGTTTGGCCGTAATGGACAGAACATCTTCGTCCACAGCGTTGGGGCAATGTTGGGGCACTGTACGGGTGTGAACATGTCTGCGTCGACGTTTCGACACCGTCAGCTACGGGTTGGACTGCTGGCAACCATGCCATTGTGATGACTTCTACTGACCAGAACTCACCAATGCCGCAGGTTGCTATGGGGACGGATCGCCGACACTGGCGCGCATAGTGGGAAAATGTTATGCTTTCGGGGTAGTCCCGCTTCAAATTGTCTTACAATGAAGGCCGTATACGCATTCGACGCCGTCTTGGTGAACATATGGATAGTGTTTCAGATCTTTTCTGTTTGGATGTACTCCAGAGGACGTGGCTATAGGCCACGAAATCGGTCATGTTCCATTCACGATTATCATACGACTGTACGCGATGTTCTTTTTGCAACGTTTAAGAAAGGACTTAGCTTGGTATCTTCACAGGCATCTTTGTATATGAAATAATAAGTGGTGCTGAACAAGAAATTCGCGAGTTCTGTGATGAAACAGTGGTAGAAATACGTCGTGAAACGAAATCAAAGACATCAGCACCAAACATGACCAGGGCTGAGTTCAATGGCCTGTAATGAAACCACTGCAGGTCTTCCCACTGAAAAGGGAAAAACAGCCGTAAATATCAAATACGCAGACTCTTATACGATCAGCTCGCACCTAGACGAACTTACCGGATACTACCATTCGATCAAACATCGTGAATAGAAAAAGAATACGTCAGAGCTGCTTAAGCGCTCATCGATGGACGAAAATGTGGTCAAAAACCTTTCCTCTCAGGCACCTGAACCTCTTACTATTTATACTTTGCAAATCCACAAGTATGGCCCATGCTATCCACTACTGATTTTTCGATGTACAAACTGGTGAAGTAGTGGGCCAATCACTTAGTTTCGCACGACGATCAACGTTTACATAATACTGAGAACTCAGCCGATTTAATCAGCAGAAGTAGCCGTCTCCGGATTATTGACGGTTACATTATGACGAGTTTTGATGTGGTGGCTCTTTCCACGAATGTTCCTATCAAACAGTCTCTGGATCTAGAACTAAAGATCTTTGAGAGTGTCGTGGTCAAGATACGGCTTCTCAGACGGTGTAAATCAGGAAGCCACTGAAATAAAAAACACTAACAACGCTCTTAATAGAGACGGAAACTTACAGCTCAGTACGGTGTGGGGTCTAGCAATCACACGGTCGAAGTGGGCGAACCGAACGTATGCCAACATATGACGATACAATGGTTTCCAGTCACGTGACAGTCGGCAGCTACAATATACAATAAGGCGTCCCAGCAGACCGTCATCAGACACTCCACTTGGCAATGGCCAACGAGAACTTGGTGGCATTTACACCATTTTAAGCAGCTGGAAGTCGAAGAAATTCTGAGCCCTTATTAATTGAAAACAGTCAGATCTTTTTGCCCACTCTGTGAGTGTATAACGTCAGCTAACACGTAATATCATTACAAGGTAAATACGTACCATGACTGAGGAGGAAGTACCGATAACAGGCCCTGGAGCCCACATCATAGTCAACCGACGGCCGTGTCATCCTCACTCATCCAACACTGGATGGAGTATGGAACAGCACGGCATCAGCACACCACACTCCCGGCCGTTGTCGACGTTTCTACAGTGGAGACGCTAACTCTCCACCAGATAGCTCCTCAGTGTGCATCACGAGGCTGAGTATACCCCGGGAATTACTGGCAGTATCGAGAATCGAAGCCGGGTCCCATGCATGAAGGTCTGTCTCGTTGACCCCTTAGGTACCGCAGGCGGGTGAAAAACTACGTACCAAACCAAGGAGAGATTTTTTCTCATACATTGTATGTCGCCAAAGTACACTACACAGTATACCGAAAAGCGTCTAACATAATCAACAAGCAGCCAGATGTTTGAATAACAAGATGATAAACGGTGTTCGTTTTACAGTACACTTTAGCAAAACAGTTGTGCTTTAAACAGATGGTCTAAAAACTAAAATGACATAGCCCATTGATTAAACATACAATATATTAGCTCTAAGCTGTATGGACTGCTGAATAATGTATTTATGTGTTTCATTGTAAAACGGAGTTAATTTTTTACATGGATAACTACATTACCAACCGATAAACCTGGTAGATGGTTCATGGTTCATGTTTCGATGTCTCGCCGTTCAAAGACGCAAGTTGTTTATCTAAGACAACAAAAATTTCATTTTAGATGTTTCATGTAATTATTGACCTAATTTGAAACGCTACCATAGTTTATGCAGTACAAGGTATAGTCTTATGATAAGGTTTAACAGTAAGAGAATTATTACAATTAGAGATCTTGTATATCCATTGAGGCACTGTAGCTCACTACGCTAAATTACTCTGACTATCCCCGTATTTGAGAATAAGAGCACTGAGCTACTTCTAAGAAGCTTTAAACGTAATTTTAAACTTTTATTGACTTTATCTCGTTGACAATTCCCACAAGGTGATGAACGGAATACAGTTGATCACCTACTACATCTTCTCTGTTCTTACAGTAAAACATCATCAGACATTGCGTCACTATTTCTTTACTATTTCATATAATCACAATGCCCTGTGGAGACAGTATCCACATATAACTCTGAAAATACCTGCAAAATTATATCACTATACGATACAGAGTTCACGGGATTCCGTTTTGTAAGCAATACGCTGCGCGAGAAACCAATTTTTTTTTTTTTTTTCAAATTGATTGCAAATAATGCAGTCTGTATTTGTTCTGCATTTCATAATGAGAGTAATCACTGATTTCTAACAAACAATTAACTTTGAGCAGAATTTCAAGTATTTTCTAAACTTTCTCTCGCTTACATGCTAAATGTCAAATATTTAACACTTAACTCATTAGTAAAAGAATCAGGCCTTGGAAGCTGTTTTATATAATAGAGTTTGATTCTTTAAAGAATCGGTGGTTTGGTATTACTTAACAACAGATGTACTTCAGTGGTCACAAAGGTAGACGGATCACCGTTATGTCAGAGAACAGTATTACACTGCCAAAGTAAAGTATAACCTCCATTTTCTTCTGATGTTTCTCTTCCGCAGCAAAGGTGAGAATGTGATAACACGTTAGATGTACTGCGATATGTCGGAACTTGGTCATGTACAAAGTTGACCTGTTACAAAGAACCATTCGCAGCAATTCATGGACTTCATGTTCTAAATCAAGGTGGAAATTTTATGCATAAAAGTGTGCCACGTCACGGGGCCACAGTTGTTCTCGATTTATTACAAGAACATTGTGGAGAGTTCGGGCCAATGATTTGGCCTCCCAGATCGCACGACTAGTTGAGTCCACGCCATATCGAGTTCCTGCACTACACCGGGAAAAAGGAGGTACGACACCAAATTAGGAAGTATTCCATGACTTCTATCACATCAGTGTATATATTAATTTACTAGCCAATGAGTATACAGTCGATTTTAAAAATGTCAAATATATCTGTAATACTAACATTTTCAGATCTGATTTTCTTTCTGGGGCAAAGAAAATTTTTCCTAGTTTGGTAATACTCTTAGATGATTCTTTAATAACTTTAGATGCAAGATTTATATAAAAATATATACCCATTTTCAAAAGAAACTTTGTACATTTGGCTTCGTTTTATGGACTAAAATAACTAATTACGAAATATTCTTCATTGTAATAAATAATGAAATAATCATTCAGTAATTACAAAGCAAAATAATAGTAACAACATTCAATTATCCGGTGGAATACATTAAACCAATCTCATCGGTGTATTCTTGTGGTCACGAGCTATAGCGCACTCGCCGGCCGGTGTGGCCGTGCGGTTCTAGGCGCTTCAGTCTGGGACTGCATGACCACTGCGGTCGCAGGTTCGAATCCTGCCTCGGGCATGGATGTGTGTGATGTCCTTAGGTTATTTAGGTTTAAGTAGTTCTAAGTTCTAGGGGACTGATGACCACAGATGTTAAGTCCCATAGTGCTCAGAGCCATTTTTTTTGGTAGCGCACTCCTGCCTTGACTTAGTGATATTTTCATAGTGTCACCAGGCAGTTGGCAGATTTTTCCCATGATGAAAAGGTCCAACATTCATAAATGTATACCTGAGGTCTCCATTGCGAAAAAATAATTGTGTTACAGCTAAGACACAGCATAAGTTAATGTACACAATTGTAGCCAAAGGATCTGAAATAGTTAAGTAGGGAAAAATTTTCTTGTTGTGGCTTGCAGTCCGAGGACTGGTTTGATGCAGCCCACCAAACTAGGCCATCCTGTGCAAGCCTCATAATCTCTCCCTAGCTAGTGCAAGCTACATCTATTTCAACCTGCTTACTGTAGACAAACCTTGGTCTCCAGCCACAGTTCAAGCCCCATACAATTCCTGGATATCTGCGGATCTACCATATCAACGGTCTCTATTCCTAGTCAAGTTCTGCCATAAATTTCAAAAATGATTCAAATGGCTCTGAGCACTATGGGACTCAACTGCTGTGGTCATCAGTCCCCTAGAACTTATAACTACTTAAACCTAACTAACCTAAGGACATCACACACATCCATGCCCGAGGCAGGATTCGAACCTGCGACCGTAGCAGTCGCACGGTTCCGGACTGCGCGCCTAGAACCGCGAGACCACCGCGGCCGGCTGCCATAAATTTCTTTTCTCCTAAATTCCAGTCATTGCTCCTTCATTAGTTATTCGAATTAGCCATATTGCGTTCATCATTCTTCTATGGGACCGCATTCGTCAAATGTTTCTGATCTATTCTTGTCTGTACTATTCATAAACTTCATATCACTTCCATACAAGCGAAAAATAATGTTCCACAAGCCTCAATTGCTAATGACTGCACAAGTAATTATTTTATTCTATGTTGTCGGCCTACCATTCATGATTTGAGCGAGTAACTTTTTTTTCCTGCTCAGGTCAGATTACTAGAAATATTGACAGATTCAGCAACACGAAACATGAGAGTTTACAGTCTCTTGAATAAATAAAACCTGAGTATGACGTTCGAGATAAGTTTCGGCCTGGTCATAAATCATTCCCCAGACGTTTGCGATAAAGAAGTTTCCTACCAACAAAGTCGTTTAAGTAGCACCATCTCATTATCCCGCACAAGAAACTAGATAGGCGTCATCCCAGCGCGCTCGCAGAAAAGATCCGAGATGTCCATTACCCCGCGCGACGGGCAAACAAGTCGTTTGGGGGCCGGAGCGCGCAGCAGCGGCCGGTGAAGGCTATTGACTGTTCCTCAGAGAGGAATTAAATATTTATGAGCTCTGCTGCAGAGCCAGCGGGAAGGAGAGCGAGAATCAGCGGACGGCGGTACGCTAAAATTCACACGGGCGGTCTGCCATTTTCTTCTCCGGGCAAGGTGCCGAATTTCACCTCAGTGGTGCTTACGAAGAAGGAAGCGAAGAATCTCTTGTGGCACGCAACCGAATCCTTAGTCCTCTACAAAGATATCTGAAAAGTAAGGAACATGTATAGAGATTCCCAACTGCTTCTTGAGCGTTTATTTCACTGAGTCGTTCACGACAGCTGTAAGAGGGTAGAATAATGTTAATGTATCGCTGAATAATAGTGGCCGAAAATAACTGAACGATATAAGTAACCATTTTTGTTGTTGTTGCAAACACTTGAAAAGAAAAAAAAAAACACTAAGCCGGACGAAAATGAAAATGTGAATGAGATGAAAATGCTATTTTTTGTGTGTTTCTGAGTTACAAAAACGATTACGGCTCTTAACATGCTTCATTAAACCATATTTCCGAAATACAGTACATAGCTGTGTTTTTATAACGTGTTAGAATGACTCACCTCACTACGTTAAAATAACAATGAGGTGACGAAACTCATGTAATAGCGATATGCACGTCGTATGAAAGGGTAAGGCACTGCCAGAGCTGTTATTTGTACTCACGGGATTCACATGAAAAGGTTCCCAACGTCATTGTGGCCGTACGACAGGAGTAATGTACTTTGAACGCGGAGCGGTAGTTGGAGCTAGACGCAAGGGACATTCCATTTCGGTATTCGTTATGGAATTAAATCTTCCGAGACCCATAGCGTCAAGTGTGCCGAGAATACCAAATTTCAGGCATTACCTCTCACCACGGACAACGCAGTGTCCAGCGGCCTTCACTTAACGACTGAGAGCAGCGGCTAACAGACAATAACACTGTAAATTTCCTGCAGAAATCAATATTGGATATTGGACGTATATGGCGTTAATGGACTATGACTGCAGATAACCGACCCGAGTGCCTTTGCCAGCAGCTCATCATCGTTGCAGGACCTCTCCTGGGCTCGTGACCATATCGGTTGGACCCTAGACGACTGGAAGATCATGACATGGTGAGATGAGTTCCAGCTCCATAATGGTGTGGGTTGTGTTTACATGGAACGAACTGGATCGTTTGGTCTAAATGAACCGATCGCTGACTGGAAATAGTAACCATTGTCTGCCTGAAGACCATTTTCAACCAATCATGGACTTCATGTTCCCAACCAGCGATGGAATTTTTATGAATGGCAAATACACCATGTCACAGGACCACAGTTCTTCGCGAATGTTTCAAAGAACATTTTGCACAATTTGAGCGAGTGATTTGGCTACTAAGATAACTCTACATGAATCCCATCGCACATTTGTGGGACATAATCGAGAGGTCAGTCCGTGCACAAAATCCTGCATCTGCTACACTTTTGCAATTATTGATGTTTGTACGGGTAGCATGGCTCAGTATTTCCGCAGTGGACTTCCAGCGACTTTTTGAGTTCATGCCACGTAAACCAACTGCACTAGATCGGGAAAAAAGAGGTCAGACACGAAATTAATAGACATGCCATGACTTTTGTCACCTCAGTTTACTTCTTTAAAATGGGTTAAAAACCTTCTTAGCGTAGTAAAATATTTATTCGTAATGGTATCCGATTTGGATCAGATGTGACCATCCTCACACCATGTATACCATGTTGCTAGGCAGTGGTGCTGAAGGGAACACAAACGTCAATTGCCCAACACCACAGTCGACGATCATGGAGCCATATCACCTGTCCCGTTTACCGCCACCACCTACCACCGTGGAATAAGTCGTCTGAAGACAGTCACATCTGATCCAAATCGGTTACCATTACAAAATAAATATTTTACTACGGTCAAGAAGGTTTTCAACCCATTTTAATTTATGCTTGCTACACCGCTTTGTTTCTCCAAGAAAAGTGTTCTGAAAAATTAATGTACATGTTATTCAGTTCATTATATAGAACTTCTTTGATTTGTTGGCAGATGGCCTGTAGTGAAGCTGTACGTTTCTTTTCATTGTTCCAATTAGATTTCGTCAGCAGACACAGATAAGAAGAGCGATTAAAACAACGTCCTCGTCCAGGTCTTGATGGATCAAGGGATGTCGACCGGCAGCAGTGTCATCCTCTGCCTTGCGGCGGCAAGCGGTTGCGGTAAGGGGGACATGTTGTCAGCGTACCTCTCTCCCTGCCGCTTTTCCGACTTTCTAGAACGTAGGGTAGCTATTTTTCATTCAAGTAGCA
Source organism: Schistocerca americana (assembly GCF_021461395.2). NCBI lineage: Eukaryota > Metazoa > Arthropoda > Insecta > Orthoptera > Acrididae > Schistocerca > Schistocerca americana. The sequence goes on along the minus strand of NC_060123.1, from coordinate 290,068,885 downwards.
CTTCAGTTGGCATCAAGAGGCAAAGTGAACACTGCACCAGTGCCGGGAATCGAACCAGGGTCCTGCGTATGAAAGTCATCTACGCAGACGACACCAGCATAAAAGTGCTCTTGTCGGACCACAAGAAAGGCGAATATGTTCCTCTTTAAACGACTCTGACAGAAAACTGGCAAACCAACCGCTTAATTCCTCATTCCGCCTTCCTCATCGAAATTTCTAGAAGGAGAATATATTCGTGTATGTGTGTGTGTGTGTGTGTGTGTGTGTGTGTGTGTGTGTGCCCGCGCGTATGTGTGTATCTTTCCCGACGCCTCCGTGTCCTCCCATTTATTCACAGTATATCCCACTGCCAGTACTTGCTCTCTCATTTACACTGTCTCCATTCGTGTTTCTTTTTCTGCCAGAGTCTTTCAACGATGAACATACTCTCTTTTTTTGTGCTCTGAGAGGAGCATTTTCCCACCGGTTGCCTTCTCTTCCCTTTGCAGCTAGGTGTGTTGCTTATATTAGGTTGATAAGCAAGTTCATAGCGTTTTCGCCGAAATACATACAAACTAGACTTAAGTCACGAATAAATTTTCCTCCTGCGGTATTTACAAGAAAACAGTCTGCCTAGGTTAGACTAACTTTTCGATTCCGCGATTGTAGGAATCATATGGCTTTGAGCCGAACAACCCGTTGAGCAATATTCGGAGCGCATTTTCATCTGGAAAGGAAGTTCCTTGGAAGCTGCTCGACAGAAAACGAAAATATTAAAATCTGAGGGCGAATGATCAGGTGAACAAGGCGGCCGCGGAATGATTTTCTAATTCAACACCCATATAGTGTTTTTTGTCAGTCTAGCAGAATGAGGGTACGCGTAACCGTGGAGGATCGTCACATCACGCAGTGTTCCTGGTCGTTTTTCTTGGATTGCGTCTGCAAGATGCCTCAGTTGACGACAACCGATGTGTGCAGAGATCGTTCCACCTTGGGGAAGCAAGTCGTAGTATACCACACTGTCGCTGTTACACCAGATGCCTAACATTATCTTTTTTGGATGCGCGTCTCTTTGTACTGAGGATTGCTGCTTTATATGGGCTCAGCCATTTCATTCTTTTCCTAGTGTTAGCGTAAAGACACCATTTTTCGTCACCACTAACTACACACATAAAAAAAGTAAGTACGCTCAACATGAGGTTTAAACAAAATCGTTTGCTTTATATTTTTTTCTGAATACTTTGCTCGTCGACTGCAATTCATCGAAAACACCCAGCTTATGATTTGCATCTGAGAAGAGTAAATATGTTTTCTTTATTGAATTTACAGTCTTTTCTGTTTTACATGGTTTTCGGCAGTACTTTTAAGTTCGTTTCAGGCATGTTAATACCCCATTAACCCAATTTTTGTCAGTGCAGTACAGTGCATACTTACTGCATATCTACATAGGCGTTAACTGTCCGTCATACACAGAAAGCGGATCACAAAGTTTTATTGGTGAAAAAAATGCTGACAGAAACATAGTTTGGTGCCGCAGAACCCTTGTGATGACCCTATAATCCTTTCTATGTGCTTACTACGTCACTTAAAACTATGCTTCTGCCTCACGCGGGATATCATGTGCATATTTTACGAGCGTAAAAAAGGCATTTTGAATTTCTGAAACTGGTAATGGATAATGAAGTCCATAAAAGTTACAAGATAACCCGTGAACATCATGCTGAGAACTTATGGTGAAGGTTTGACGATCTCCCAGATATACCGGGTGATAAAAAAGTCAGTATAAATTTTAAAACTTAATAAACCACGGAATAATGTAGATAGAGAGGTAAAAATTGACACACATTCCTGGAATGACACGAGGTTTTATTAGAACAAAGAGAAAACACCCCATATTGCTAGACGCGTGAAAGATCTCTTGCGCGCGTCGTTTGGTGACGATCGTGTGCTCAGCCGCCACTTTCGTCATGCTTGGCCTCCCAGGTCCCCATACCTCAGTCCGTGCAATTATTGGCTTTGGGGTTACCTGAAGTGTATCGTGATCGACCGACATCTCTAGGGATGCTGAATGACAACATCCGACACCAATGCCTCACCATAACTCCGGACATGCTTTACAGTGCTGTTCCAACATTATTCCTCGACTACAGCTATTGTTGAGGAATGATGTTGGACATATTGAGCATTTCCTGTAAAGAACATCATCTTTGCTTTGTCTTACTTTGTTATGCTAATTATTGATATTCTGATCAGATGAAGCGCCATCTGTCGGACATTTGGTGAACGTCTGTATTTTTTTGGTTCTAATAAAACCCCAAGACATTCCAAGCATGTGTGTCAATTTATATCTCTCTACCTACATTATTCCGTGATTTATTCAGTTTTCAAATTTATACTGACTTTTTGATCATCCGGTAGATATTAATTGGTATTTCTTGTACCCATAAATCATGGTTTTCTCGAGGTTTACGCAGGAACCGCCCACCAGCATATGGTGCTTTTATACGCCTACTAAGGTGCACTGGACTGCATGTATTGCAAAAGAACAAAACGAGTTTCTCAATTTGCTTGGGCTGGAGGAAGTGTGTGTTTAAATATTGACCCCACACTCTAGGGGAGCTACAATAAGCCCGTTATTCTGGAAGATGTACTGATGATTAGTGGGCCAAGGGCTATCCAAATGACTTGAGTCTTCTCGTTTATCAAAATGCCCGCCTACATGCTACCAATGTTGTTTCGACCACGAGGCATAGGTTTCATGGGGAGCCTTCACACGTCCCCCGTACAGTACCGATTCGAGTGTTTGGACCCCTGAGAAAAGAAATTCGTCGAATTGCTTCGGTCGAAAAGGCGACCACCTGGATACGATCATGGTTCTGTAGGCAACCACGAACTCTTTTCCATTAAGGCACTGACCATCTTGCCTCAGATTGGGGTAAATATGTTACCAGCTATATACAATAATAAAACGTTTACTTCCTTTTTTACTATACCTCGTTTTCATTTGACTGCACGTTGTTGATGTTGTGGTCTTCAGTCCGAAGACTTGTTTGATGCAGCTCTCCACGCTACTCCATCCTATGCGAGCCTCTTTAATCTCCGAACAACTACTGCAACCTACATCACTCTGAATCTGCTTCCTGTATTTAGCTGTTGGGCTCTCTTTACAATTTTTACCGCCCCCCCCCCCTCCACACACAGATGCACACTTCCCACCAATACTAAATTGGTTATTCCTTGATGTATGAGGATGGGTCCCATCAACCGATCGCTCCTTTTGGTCAAGGTGTCCCACAGACTTCTTCACTCCCCAATTTTACTGAGTACTTGCTCATTAGTTACGTAATCGACCCATCTAATTTTCAACATTCTTCTTTCAAAAGCCTCTATTCCCTTTTTGTCTAAACTTTTTATCGTCCATGTTTCACTTCGATACATGGGTATAATCCGGAAAAAGACCTTCGGAAATGGCTTCCTAACACTTAAATCTGAATTCATTGTTAATAAATTTCTCTGCTTCAGACATGCTTTTCTTGCGATTGTCAATCTACATTTTATACCTTCTCTGCTTTGGCCATCATCAGTAATTTTTCTGCTCAAACAGAAAAACTCATCTACTAGTTTGAGTGTCTCGTTTCCTAATCTAATTCAGTTAGCATCACTTGATTTAATTCGACCACATTCCATTATCGTTGTTTTGTTTTTGTTGATGTTCATCTTCTATTTTCCTATCAGGACACTTATCACTCCGTTATACGACTCTTCCAGAATGACAGTGTCACCAGCAAACCTAAATTTTTATTTCTTCTCCCTGATTTTTAATTCGTACTCCAAAATTTGGTTTCCTTCACTACTTGTTCAATGTACAGGTTGAATAACGTCGGGGATAAGCTAAAAACCTATCTCAGTCCCATCTCAACCACTGCCTCCCTTTCATGCCCCTCGACTCTTAATTTGCCGTTTGCTTCCTGTACCAGATGTATATAGCCTTTCGCATTCTGTATTTTACCCTTGTAACCTTCAGGATTTGAAAGAGTATTCAAGTCAACAATGTCAGAATCTATCCCTAAGCCTACAAATGCCATAAACGTAGGTTAGCCTTTCCTTAACATATCTTCTAAGATAGGTCTTACGGTCAGTATTGCCTCGTGTTTTCCTACATTTCTCCGGGATCCAAACTGATCTTCCCCGCAGTTAGTTTCTGCCAGTTCATCCATTCTTCCGTAAATAATTCGTGTTAGTATTTTACAGCCATGACTTATTGAACTGATAGTTCGGTAGTTTTCACATCTGTCAGCAACTGCTTTTTTTGGAAATCGAATCACTACATCTCCTTGAAGTCTGAGGGTATTCCGACTGTCTCATACAACTTTCCCACCAGATGCAAGAGTTCTAGCTCTCCCAAGGCTATAAGTATTTCTTACGAAATATCATCTACCCCCGGGAGCCTTGTTTCGACTTATATCTTTCAAAGCTCCTTCAACTTCATCTCGCAGTGCCATATTTCCCATCTGATAGTCTACGTCCACTACCCTTTCTACAAAATTGCCTTCACATTCATCTGCCTTGTACGGACCCTGTGTACATGCCTTCGACTTTCAGATTTCCCTTCTCTGCTTAGGACTGGTTTTCCATCTGAGCTCTTGATATTTATACAGCTCCTTCTCCTTTCCCCAAAGACCTCTTTAATTTTCCTGTAGGCAGTATCTATCTTTCCCCTAGTGAAATATGCATTTAAATCTTTACATTTGTTCTCTAGCCATTCCTGCTTAGACGTTTTGCGCATCCTGTCAACCTAATTTCTTAAACGTTTGTATTCCCTTTCGCCTGCTTCATTTGCTGCATATTTAAATTTTCTCCTTTCAGAAATTAAATTCAGTATCTCTTGTGTTGTCCAAGGCTTTCTACTAGCCCTTGTCTCTCTACGTACTTGATCCTCTGGTGCATACCCTATTTGACCTTTTAAAGCTACCTATTTGTCATGTACTGTGTTCCTTTCCCCTGATCTAGTAATCTGTTGCCTAATTTTCCCTGTGGAACTCTGAACAACCTCTCGATTTTTCAACTTTTCTAGGTCCCACCGCCTTAATTTACTACATTTTTTCAATTTCTACAGTTCACAACCAATAAATTGTGGTCAGAGTCCATATCTGCCCCTGAAAATGTTTAAGGTTTCAAATATGGTTCCTAAAACTCTATCTAAGCACCACCCAATGAGTTTGAATCCTTCTGACGTTTCCAGGTCTCATCCACGTTCTCTTCCACATGTACAATCTACTTTCATGATTGGTAAACAAATTATTAGCGATGATTAAATTATGCTCTGTGCAAAATTCTATCAGGAGGATTTCTCTTTCATTGCTTTCTCACAGTCACATTAACCTTTTATTTTTCATTCTCTTCCTTTCTCTTCCAACGAATTCCAGACTCCATTACAATTAAGATTCCATAATCTTTAATCATCTGAATAATTTCTCTTACCTCTTCGTACATTATTTCAATCTCTTCCTCATCCGCGGAAATACTTGGCATATAAACTTGTACTACTGTAGTTGGCGTGGACTTCTTGTCTACGTTGGCTACGACAATGCGTTCACTATGCTGTTCATAGTATTTTACACACATTCCTATTTTCCTATTCATCATTATTTCACCCCTGTAGTGCCCCTATTTGACTGTGTATTTATAGCCCTGTATTCACCTGACACCTCCTGCCACCGAACTTCACTAATTCCCACTATATCTACCTTCAGCATATCCATTTCTCTTTTTAAATTTTTTCATCTACCTGCCCAATTAAGGGATCTAACATTCCACTCTCTTATCCGTAGAATGCCTGTTTTGTTTCTCCTGATGACGACTTCTTCCTGAATAGTCCTTTTCCCGAGATCCGAATGAGGGACCATTTTACTTCCAGAGTATTTTATCTGAGTGGACGTCATCGTCATTTGACCACACAGTAGTGCTGCAAGCGCTATGGAGAAATTACGGCTGTAGTTTTCCTTATACTTCAATACTGAAGGTATCTTACCTCAATTTTTTTGGTGTGAAGTTAGGTGATCAAGACAAACTGTAGGTATCTCATTTTCGCTGGAATTCTTCTTTTGAAAATTTACGTAGGTCGATAAATAAAACTGGCCCAACAGTATCTTTTCATATCTCTATTATTTGGAGGGAACCAATGAATTATGCATATAACTGTTATTTCTGCGTGGCATCTGATTTTCCAAAAAGATATATCAACTAACATTCAACGAGCTCTCCGCCCATTCCAAAACAGGATCACCTACCTATAACAAATATATCAGGGGGCTGTAGTGTGATGGCATGTGTTGAGGAAACCAAACCGTGGTCATTATGCTATCCAAATACCCTTTGCTGAGTGACTGGGGCACTCGACTATTCAGGTCAGTCCATTGGTGATCTAAATAAAATTACAGCATGTACCAAAAAAAAACTTTTTGCTTGAGTAAGTGAATTTTATGCTTATTGTGAATGAGTCGGGTCATAACTTAACTACACTGAATAATCCTAGTTTTATATCATCGTTTCTTTGCTTTTAATGGTCAATTATATGACATTAATTTGTTAAAATTATATAAGCTAAGAACACTCTATCTATGAGATATCTATAAGATATCAGTCATATGTTACCTATTTTAGATTCACACTATTGATGAATAACGGTATCTTCCCATTTTTGCAACCATCATACAGACTGTTTTTGTTATGTGTGTCGTGTCTTCTTGGGATAGAAAGCAGTAAAAGGGTAGAAGAACGATGGTAACAACTTCTGCTCAGCATACAGTTATTATTTCGGAATCCAATCGGAAGAGCAAGACAAAACTGGGCAAGACATGTGTTATGTGGGTGTTGCAGGTACACTCTCAAGGCCTGGTATAGAGGAGAAAAAAAATTAAATTTGGTGTACCTAGAATTTGGAAAGAGCGAACAGATCACCTGTCCATCTGCTGTTTCTGTGTTGCTGACTTGTCTCATCGTAAGAGGGCAATAAATCCAAAGTGTTTGTCCGTTCAGACTTGTCATCATTCCTTAGACCATTCCATATGACGACAAGCTTTCTGCTCCTCCTTTTCATGTATTGAAGGAGTGTGAAGATAGCAGTTATCAACCAAATACAGAAATCGACCACAAAGAAGACTTAACGCAGGATGAAGATGCTAAACTTCAATACCCCACACAAAATTAGTTAAATGACTTCATCAGGGATCTAGGATGTACAAAAACGAATGCAGAAATTCTAACATCGAGACTGAAGCAATGGGACCTATTGGGAAAGGGTTGCAAGGTACTGAACCAGAGAAAACACTATGGAACTTTCTCCTAATACCTCACTCTGCCAGACAAACTGTGCTATTGTCACATTATCCCTTTTCAAAGAAACAATGTCTAAGTATGATCCAGAGAACTGGGGAATCTTCACTGATAGCTCCTGCAAGAGTCTGAAAGCTGTTCTCCTCAATAATGGAAGCAAATATCCCTCACTTCCAACCGCTCATTCGACTCGCCTAAACGAAGATTACTCAAGTGTTCAGCATTTTCTTCAGGTGGTAAAATATGCTGAATGTGAGTGGGATGTATCTGATGATTTCAAAATTATTGCAATTTTTAATTAATTACAAGGAGGAATCGCAAAGAATTCCTGCTTTCACTGTCTTTGTGGTAGCAGGAATACAGGCAGACATTCGGAGACTGTTGAGTGGCAAATGAGGACGGAGTGCGCAGTTATCCAGAAAACATGAATTGGGAGCACCTTGTCAAGCAGGAAAATGCAGTAATGCCTCACCTCCATATTAAGCTCCGACTCATCAGGCAGTTTTTAACGGCATTAGATGCTACGTCAGATGCAATGATGTACCTACAGAACGTGTTCTCCAGGCTATCAGAGGGTAAGGTAAAGGGTGGAATTTGTTGGGTCCCATAGTGAAAAAGTTACCTGTTGATGACACACTCACCCCTCAGCAAGCTTCTGCCAGTTTGAAGGAAGGCCTGGAAGAGATGTAGTGAATGGTTTCCTAAGGTATCACAGGATCGATGAGGTACAGGGTCTTTTTAAGAACTACACAGTAATGAGGTGCAGAATGTCCCTAAATTGCATGTACTCCACTCGCATCTAGATATTTGCGAGTCTCATGTGGGTGCATTTTCAGAGGAACATGGGTAAAGTTGCATCAGGACCTTCAACTCACCCCTCAGCAAGCTTCTGCCAGTTTGAAGGAAGGCCTGGAAGAGATGTAGTGAATGGTTTCCTAGGGTATCACAGGATCGATGAGGTACAGGGTCTTTTTAAGAACTACACAGTAATGAGGTGCAGAATGTCCCTAAATTGCATGTACTCCACTCGCATCTAGATATTTGCGAGTCTCATGTGGGTGCATTTTCAGAGGAACATGGGTAAAGTTGCATCAGGACCTTCAACTGTTTGAAGTCAGATACCAGGGACAGTATCACGAGCGAATACTCGGTGATTACATCTGGGGACTGACCAGAAAAAGTAATGTAGTAATGTAACTTACAAGAGGAAACGTAGCAAGGCAACACACTTTAAAGGTCACTATCCATGGCAAGTAAACATTTTCACGTGCTCTAACACTTTTGCCATATACGTTTACTATTTTACATTCTTTCAAACATTGTACTTAGGAATTTCTTCTGTTTCGCTTCAAGGGTATATGTAAACGAACATTCATTGTTCTAAATAAATGCATTTCCTTGTAATTACGAAATGTCATTAAAAACAATTTCCCACATTCAGAATTAGCCAAATAAATTCAATTCCCTATAATTACGAAATGTCCCTAAAACCAATTTCCCACATACAAAATTATGTTTACACAGTGTTTTGAAACATACTGCATCAGAAACGAAAAGAAAATATCTTAAATAAAATCTTTTTATATGGTTTTATGCCACCGTCTCACGAAAAACTTTGCAAAGATAATGAATAAGGACGGAGAATTTTTCAAGTGCCTAACTGATTTCCACCGCTCAGTGCAGACAAAGTTAAGAAATTCGTAAAATTCTTATAGATCAAAACTTTAACTTAGTCCTCCCCAAAAATGTGAAACAAACTTGGGAAGCCTTTAGAAGTATTGTGCAGTGTTTCTGGATAACATAATTGCTGCAAAATGCCCTCAGATGCTAATAAACCAACAGGACAAGTATCATCGCTTAGGCTGCAATATGTCACTTAAAATCCAATTCCTCCAGTTGCATTCAGATTTCTTTTTACGAAAAACTGTGGGACAATGAATGATGTCGGGAACCGTATACTGCAAAAAGTGGTAATTTACTCTGAAAAGTGTGAAGTCATTCACACGAATTCTAAAAGGAATCTGATAAATTTCGGTTACACAATAAATCACACAAATTTATAGGCTGTCAGCTCAACTACATAGTTAGTGATAACAATTGCAAACAACTTGAACTCGAACTATCACATAGATAATGTTTTGAAGAAGGCACTCCCAATACTACATTTTATTAGCAAAACGCTTAGAAGATGCAACAGGTGTACTAAAGACATTGCCTACACTATGCTTGTCTGCCCTCTTCTAGAGTATAACTGTACGGTGTTGGATTATAATCAGATGGGGCTGATTGATGAACCTGGAAAAGTTCAAAAAAGAGCAGCTCCTTTGTATTATGATGAAAAAAGGAAGAGAGTGTCACGGATTTAATACGCGAACTGGTCTGGCCGTCATTCAAAGGCGCTTTCCCTTGCGGTAGGATCTTCTCGTGGAACATCGGTTACCAACTATTTCCTCCGGATGCGAACATATTTTGTTGGCGCCCACCTACACAAGAGGAAATGATAATTGTAATAAAATAAGAGAAATCATATCTCGCACGGAAATATTTGTGTGTTTGCTTTCCTCGCCTGGTCATCGAGAGGGGAACGGTACAGAAATAGCTTGAAGGCGGTTCGATGAACCCCCTGCCAGACATTTGATTGTGAATTGTAGATTGATCATGTAGATTTAGATGTGGTTGGAAAAGACTTAGGTAATGCGTACAGCAGAACGTGATAGTCCTAGGAGGCAGCTCCTTATTAATACCACAATTTATTTGTAGCATCGCAATACTTAATCGTTACAGAGATCATTAAGGACTCCCTTATTTATTGGGAAATAGTAAAATGGCTCTGAGCACTATGGGACTTAACATCTGAGGTCATCAGTCCCCTAGAACTTATAACTACTTAAACCTAACTAACCTAAAGACATTACACGCATCCATGGCAGAGGCAGGATTCGAACTTGCGAGCGTAGTAGTCACCGGCAGGATTCGGACCTGCGACCGTAGTAGTCACCGGATCCGGACTGAAGCGCGTAGAGCCGCACGGTCACAGCGGCTGGCGGGAAATAGTAACCAGCATCTCTTTACGCTTTTTCCTTGCTTCTTTGCATGAAATACTATCGATAAATGTATCATCTTTATGTTGATGAAGGCCCACTGTAAATAAATTAGTCGCCTTGAAAAGTATCAGTTCAGTGACGAAAGGAGTCCACAGGTTTGTTGAGGTATGCCTTGTCGAGCTGGCACTACTAACTGATGGTTAGATCTCATAGTGTTATCAAATGGTAGACATGTTGACTCCAACGTTTCACGTGGTGTGGCCCACAGCCCCTGGCTTGTATTGTGGGATTAGGGTCGGATGATGTACCTGGTAAACTGAAGCGTGGTAGGTTGCTTGAATCTTCGCGAAGGCAGGATCGAACGCGTACAGTACTGTGAAAACGGTTGCTGTAATCTTCTGAGACTTGTGTGGTTACGGCATATTATTCACCACCAGCCGAGAAACCGGATGCTATCTGGGTATTTATTTGTAGCTGTGCCAGAGACTTCATAAGCGTGCGATTTCTTTTTGACTTCAAAGTTTTTTCGTACACAACGTTTGAAGAAATATGATGGAGGACATGAAATGAGAGGTTGTTTGCTTCACTAACACAAGGAAGAGCCAGGAAGAGCTGACCATTCAAATTACATCTGACGCTAAGGCTCACACCTGCAACACACAACGTGTGGTCTTGTGCTTTGCATATGGTCGCGGAGTCATACAGACCATCGGGAATTGAACACATTTAAAGCGAAATGGTAAATTATTAGGAACACGTGGAATTCGGCGTAAAATCTCGCTCGCCTATGCCATTTTTCACCAAAATTTCGCCTTCTATGAGGTTGCTTCGGACTGACGCTTCTTCAAGCCTTCGTAATTGAAGTGTTCTGAGGAAGGAGTTTGCAAAGAGTGAGCTACAGCTCGATGTTCTCAAGCCGCAGTGAGTCTCGCACATGACCCTCATTGGTTTCTTAAGACCATAATATAGTCCTCAGTTTCTTAACCGTTCTAGTGTATTAAGAAGGGTTAATTGTTGTTCAGGCATTTTTATTCGTAAGCAAAACAAAATCGTAATTTAATGAGTAAACATCCAAATCATAAAGCAAACTTAATAATTTCGTTCTTCCTAGCAAACAATAGAAACAAAACCTATCCAAAGGCTCAAACCAATGTCGTTAACTTGTAATATAAAAAAGCAAAGTTAGAAAATCCATATATCTTAGCCAAGAAAATTTACTGTTAGTTCGTATTTGTTGAGATGAGATTGCAGGACTCAATTCGAGCTCTGACATGAACTTCCGCTAGTAAGTCTGTCACTGGGTTAAGAAAGTAACAGCACGATCTAGTAGTTTTTAGGTTTACTACGAAAGTAACAGCGCCATCTGTTGGCTCTTTGGTGTGTTATGCCGTGATGATTAAACTTCAGAAAACTAAGTTGAACAGATCATTTTACAGAAAACTATATTGATGATGATAATGATGATGAGGTCCCATACTCCGAGAAACGTAAAGAATGATGCGGGAAACCCGCCAACTAGGAAAGGTCCTAGCGGAGGAGGTTTGCCATCGCCTTCCTCCGACCATAATGGGGATGAATGATGATGATGAAGACGACACGAAAACACCCAGTCATCTCGAGGCCGGGAAAATCCCTGACCCCACCGGGGATCGAACCCGGGACCCCATGCTCGTGAAGAGAGAACGCCATCGCAAGACCACGAGCTGAGAAATCTTTTTTCTCCGTCTCCCGATTTTGATGAAATGAAGCCTATATGTTGTCCCAAACTACATACAAATTAACTGTGGAAACACCGTGAATATTCGTCTAGTAGTTTTCGCAATCAGCGTGTTGAAACAGAGAAACAGACACCACGGTTTCAGGTAAAACTTTAAACCACGATACCTTTTTTTCCATGATCCAATTTTGATGAACTAAAGCCTAAACGTCGTCCCAAGCTACGCTCGAGAGACCTGTGAAAACCACATGAGAGTTCGTCTAGTAGTTTTGGATATTAGCGTGTTCGAACGTAGAGATAAGACAGTTTCGTTTTAGCATAGATGGAAATGTGAAATTGTCGAAGTAAAGGCAACACTTGTTCACTGATTATATTAAAATAAACATTGGGGCTCATGTTAACAGTAACAGGAACGATTGGTTCCAAGTTATGGTACCAAAGGCACTTCCAAAACATCATCAAATCACCTCCAGCCTGACGTATATCCTTCAGATATTGCGGGTAAAGGCATTGCACCATTTGCAAACAGGTAAAATCGCTACAAGTTCTTTATTTTTACGGTCACTGAGATTATGCCTTGTTACATTTTCGCGCGAGGTTCACCATTACTTGGTGACACGTTGGACTATCTGCTACGGTACACGAACAAATCTGGTAACTTACTGTCAGTTACGTATGAAATTGTTCGACGATGTTGGTTGAAAAGCTAAGTCCATGTTGAAAAATGTACCAGAAGGTATTAAATATTTAGTCGCACTGTGAAATGTAATAAGCCTACCGTCGTAACTTCATGCGGGAAATCTTCCAAAATTCTACATACGGAGTTAAGGAATAAGCCGAAAAATGTGATCTAGCCGCCGCAGCTAGTTTACTCTTTCAGTTGATAGAGGCAGTCAAACGGAAACGAGGCAGGTAGCAAAAAAGTAAGTAAACTGCCCATTATTTCAAAAGTAACCGCCATAACTACTAATTCATTAATAACATGCCAGACGCTGTGGCCGAGCGGTACTAGGGGCTTCAGTCCGGGACGCGCTGCTGCTACAGTTGCTGGTTCGAATCCTGCCTCTGGCATGGATGTGGATGATGTCCTTAGGTTAGTTAGGTTTAGGTAGTTCTAAGTCTAGGGGACTGATGACATCAGATGTTAACTCCCATAGTGGTTAGAGCCATTTGAACCATTAATACCACTGTAAGACAAGACATTCATAGTCCTCATGGAAAAATGTCTGCAGTTGCCTAGGGAAACATGCTTGCACCCACACATGCACCTCTTCGTTCGAAGTAAATAGACGACCACGAATGTCTTTCTTCAGGGCTATAAAAATATGGAAATCGCATGAGGAGAAATCGGGACCGTATGGGCGAAGTGTAAGGGCTTTCCAGCGAAACTTCTGCAAATTAATCGGAACAACCTTGGCAACAGGTGGGTCCACCGGATGAATAGTTGCCTGGGTGCAGTTACGGTTCCGTAGACAACCCCAAATGTGTTTTCACCAAGGCACTGACCTTCTTGTCTTCAGTGGGGTTAACGTATTCCGAATTCTCGTTTTCATTTGAGTGGTTCTTATAAGGTGGTATGTCTTGTGAGTTCACGCATCAACAGACTATCAAAATAAATTATCTATTTGTCGGGTTTAATTTTTGAGTTTTGTTTCTGAATTACTTTCAAACATTTCTATACAAACAACTGAAAATTCGAGACAAGAGTGCATGATATTGGTAATATCAAATAGCCTCTGGTATCCTTTATTCAAATATTTTCCACTCCCCCTTAGCCACGCAGTGCATTAATAATATGATTGGCGAAAATGCGGCTCCTTGGTACATAACCTATACGGCTGGGAAAAAATATGGAAGCACCACAAACACAACACATTATCATGCCTGATACAGTATAGGAAAACCGCTGTCATTCCAAGTAGCTTCCAGTTGTCTTCGACTGAGTACAATCATGTTTAACATTTTTCCGCGAAGACATTGGTCATCTTGCTTTACAGTGGTTAATGAATTAGCAGCTATAGCGACTACTTTTGAAATACGAGGGTTGGAACGTAAATAGTGGTAACTACTTATTCACAACTGATACAAAAGAATTCCAAAAAGAAAAATCTAAATTTGTGGTAAGGTCTTATGGGACCAAACTGCTGAGGTCATTGGTCCTTAAGTTTACGCACTACTTAATCTAACTTAAACTAACTTACGCTAAGGACAACACACACACACACACACACACACACACACACACACACACACACACACACACACCCGTGCCCGAGGGAGGATTCGAACCTCCGACTGGGGGAGCCGTGTGGACCGTGACAGGGCGCCCTAGACTGCTCTGCTACCCGGCGCGGCTAAAACAGTTACATGTTTGCAACTGTTACTGTCCTTCAAAGTAGTCACCAGCGTTGTGTGGAACGCTTTGCCAGCGATGTGGAAGGCATAGTATACCGTTATCAAAGCCTGTTCTGTTTATGGTGCGAATGGAGCGGTCTACTTCGTGTCTAATCTCTGGAACGGTTCTGAAGCGAATGCCACGAAGTGGTTCCCTCATCTTCGGAATCAAATCAAAGTCACAAAGACTTAAGTCCGAGGAGTATGGTGGATGGTACAGTACTTCCCAGTCCATCGACCGAACAGAACAGCCACAGCTTGCGCTGTATGCGCCCGCCCATTGTCATGCAAAATAATGGGTGGGTTGCATAGAAAGTGTCACCGCTTCTTTCGCACAGCTGGTCGCAGGTGATGCTCCAAAAGCGAACAGTAATACTGTGCATTGACTGTCTGCCGTGGAGGAACGTAATACGTTAGGATAACACAATCACAGTCGTACACGAGAATCACCATAACTATCACCATACTGGTGCTCTGACACCCTTACGACCTTCGCGTCGACGATAATGACGCCATTCGTTGGACTGGCGTTTCAGTTTTGGCTTCGTGGCATTCGCTTGAAAACTGTTCCAGAGATTCGACTGGCAGTAGACCGCTCCATTCGCAACATCAACAGAACAGGCTCCGCTAACGGTAGACTACACTTTCCACATCGCTGGCAACAGATTCTACACAACGCAGGTGACTACTTTGAACAACAGTAACAGGTGCAAACATGTAACTCTTCTGTGTCGGTTGTAAATAAATAGCTGCCACTATTTAATTTTCAACCCTCGTAATAGGCAGTTTACTTACTTTTCTATGTGCCACGTTTTTATTTGAATGCCCCCTACAACTGAAACTGTAAACTACCTGCGGCGGCTGCAACACATTTGTCAGCTTATTTATTAACATCGCATTTAGCGTTTTAGAAGATTTATCGCATGCAATGACGACGGTACTACGTATATCATGTATCGTTCTCAAGAGAGTCATACCATTCCTCTTGCACAATTGTGGCAAGTTCGGATAAGATGGTGGAGGTGGATAGCGATCACGCGTCCTTCTCTCCAAAACCTCAAGGCTCATTGATATTGAGGTCTGCTTACTGTGGTGGCCAGGGGGGATGAGAGAATTCATCCTGGTGCCCTGGTGCCCAGAAAGCCAATCCTGGACGATCCGAGCTGTGTGAACGGAGACCCTGTCGTCTTCGAACACAACATCACTGGCGAAAAACGATCTACTATGGGATGGACCTGATCATCCAAAATGGGTACATAGTCCTTGCGACTTGGCAGAGTAACCATGGGGACCTTGGAGCACAACGATATAGGTGCCCAAATAATCACCGAACCTCCGCCATGTTTCACCTGTGGAACGTAAACTCTATCTGAAGTTGTAAACAGTGTGGAACAAAACTCATCCGACCAAATAACTTACTTCCATTGCTCCATAGTCCACGTTTTCCTGTCACGGGCTTTTGCTTCACTGAAGAGTGGATTTGAAATCCCATCTCACCCTGCGGTGCCCTGATTATGAAGTTCCCTCGGTCTTACTTTGAGGTTGACAGTGTTCTCGAGTGCGACATTCAGTTCTAGAATGTCTTCTACAGCTGTCATGCTCATATTTTTCTGTCGAGATCCTTTTCATTGACCGCCTGTCACGATCACTCACCACCGACTTTCATCTGCGATTTTACTCAGACAAAAATGTTTTGCCGATTTCTCTGTATGAGGTATAAAACTTCGATACGGTGTCTCTTGATATACCGTACATCTTGGTTTCGGAAGCACGCACCATACTAGCACCAACATCTTGCCCACGTTCGAATTCACTTAGCTACACCTACATCTACATGATTACTCTGCAATTCACATTTAAGTGCTTGGCAGAGGGTCCATCGAACCACAATCATACTATCTCTCTACCATTCCACTCCCGAACAGCGCGCGGGAAAAACGAACACCTAAACCTTTCTGTTCGAGCTCTGATTTCTCTTATTTTACTTTGATGATCATTCCTACCTATGTAGGTTGGGCTCAACAAAATATTTTCGCATTCGGAAGAGAAAGTTGGTGACTGAAATTTCGTAAATAGATCTCGTCGCGATGAAAACGTATTTGCTGTAATGACTTCCATCCCAACTCGCGTATTATATCTGCCACACTCTCTCCCCTATTACGTGATAATACAAAAAGAGCTGCACTTTTTACACCCTTTCGATGTCCTTCGCCAATCCCACCCGGTAAGGATCCCACACCGCGCAGCAATATTCTAACAGAGGACGAACGAGTGTAGTGTAAGCTGTCTCTTTAGTGGACTTGTTGCATCTTATGACTGTCCTGCCAACGAAACGCAACCTTTGGCTCGCATTCCCCACAATATTATCTATGTAGTCTTTCCAACTGAAGTTGTTCGTAATTTTAACACCCAGGTACTTAGTTGAATTGACAGCCTTGAGAATTGTATTATTTATCGAGTAATCGAATTCCAACGGATTTCTTTTGGAACTCATGTGGATCACCTCACACTTTTCGTTATTTAGCGTCAACTGCCACCTGCCACACCATAAAGCAATCTTTTCTAAATCGCTTTGCAACTGGTACTGGTCTTCGGATGACCTTACTAGCCCGGTAAATTACAGCATCATCTGCGAACAACCTAAGAGAACTGCTCAGATTGTCACCCAGGTCATTTATATAGATCAGGAACAGCAGAGGTGACAGGACGCTTGCCTGGGGAACTCCTGATATCACTTCAGTTTTACTCGATGATTTGCCGTCTATTACTACGAACTGCGACCTTCCTGACAGGAAATCACGAATCCAGTCGCACAACTGAGACGATACCCCATAAGCCCGCAGCTTGATTAGAAGTCGCTTGCGAGGAACGGTGTCAAAAGCTTTCCGGAAATCTAGAAATACGGAATCAACTTGAGATCCCCTGTCGATAGCGGCCATTACTTCGTGCGAATAAAGAGCTAGCTGAGTTGCACGAGAACGATGTTTACTGAAACCATGCTGATTACGTATCAATAGATCGTTCCACTCGAGGTGATTCATAATGTTTGAATACAGTATATGCTCCAAAACCCTACTGAAAACCGACGTCAATGCTATAGGTCTGTAGTTCGATGGATTACTCTTACTACCCTTCTTAAATACTGGTGCGACCTGCGCAATTTTCCAATCTGTAGGTACAGATCTATCGGTGAGCAAGGGGTAGTATATGATTGCTAAGTAGGGAGCTATTGTATCAGCGTAATCTGAAAGGAACCTAATTGGTATGCAATCTGGACCTGAAGACTTGCCCGTATCAAGCGATCTGAGTTGCTTCGCAACCCCTACTTCTAAGAAACTCATGCTACCATCTGTTCGTGTTTCAAATTCTGGAATATTGCATTCGTCTTCCCTGGTGAAGGAATTTCGGAAAACTGCGTTCAACAACTCCAACTCCTCAATGTTATCCGAATTTCTAATGAGCAATCGTTCTTTATGTGAAGAACTAAGTTCTGTGAGAACAAACAATTCTCTAGCAGCACGTATCTCTGAATTATCACATTTTTGTAATCATACAGAACGTTGGTAGTGTGACAAACGCTGCATGGATGCCCATGACCATAAAATCAGCCAGTTCATTTGTATCATACAAAAACGTATGTTACTTCACACAGGTTCTGTTCAGTATTTCCACGTTGATACTTGAATAGAGATGCTGATTTTCAAATATTTACAATATCGATTGTCGAATTTTTTTAGGATTCTTTAGTTTCAAACTTTATGGTTATTAGCCTATAATATGTTCCATTACTTGTCCTCCCCTTTCCGTAAAATGAATAAAATTTGTCCTGTTTTCCAATTACTGTAGGTGACTGAGCGATATATTCGCAATAAGCGTGTGGTAAGAAAGATATCCAATAAAACTCCGTCCGTGTTCTGAATTTAATAACTGTGATTACACCCAGAAGTCTCACCTCTATTGGAAACCGATAGCGTTTACTACGGTTTTAATTGCTCATGTTCAACATGAACCAATCGGAAATACTTTTACGAGGTATCGAAGAAGTATCGGAAGCGAACTTGTGAGATCCGTCTCTTGCATTCATCCAGAGTACCGGAATAGGTTTGTAGCTCGATAGCCCCGTAAATGCGTCACTTTAAGGTTTATATTTCGTACTGTTGGCAACATTCGTTAACAATTCATCTCAGATAACCGCTCTTAACGACACTTACTGTTCTGACAGGTGTATGAAAATGTGTAAACGTGTTCATTCACTACACAAGCATACACGCAAGAGACTTCGAGTTTGCTCATCTTTTGCACGATTGTAGGAGATACTTACGTGAGGCAATGTAGGATGCACTTCTCAGGTTTCCGAGATATTGTAGTTTAAAGTTCTACGAGCCTGTTCCTTACCTTACGGGAGCGTCGGCCGTCGATCAGTGACCTTAAGGCGTGAGACTAAGACGGCAGACTGTACGTCTTACGTAATGCGCCAAAGTTCTTCATATACTATACAAGAGGGCTTGCCGGCCGCTGTGGCCGAGCGGTTCTAGGCGCTTCAGTCCGGAACCGCGCTGCCGCTGCGGCGGCAGGCTCGAATCCAGTCTCGGACATGGATGTGTTTGATTTCCTTAGATTAGTTAGGTTTAAGTAGTTCTAAGTGTAGGGGACTGATGACCTCAGATGTTAAGTCCCATAGTGCTTAGAACCATTTGAACCATTTGACCCAAGACGACTTGTTCGTCTCTTGGCAGGTTCTGTCGTAGTATTTTCCAGGAACCAAGCGTTCCAAATTATAAGAAAAATGGGTAGATCATTCCTGTTGTCAAGAGGGTTTGTCGAACGGATGTATACAGCTTTAGGATTGTTCAGGGTGCAGGTAAAAGTAGCCCGTGTGAAAGTAAAGAAAATGCAGTGAAATTACTGAAACGAAGAGTTAAAATGTACTTAACATTTATTTACATTGAAAAATACAATGTATAATACAGTAAAAGAAGATGCTGACACCTTGCAACATCAATACATAGCTGTGCACGTCTAAGCATATTCAGATGCACCCGACGTATTGTTCGAATGCCGATGGCGGCAACTTCGGCCCTGATGTTATCTTTCAGTTCTTGTATTGAGTGTATATTTGTTTCATAGACTTGGCTCTTCAATCATCCTCATAGGAAAAAAAAAAGAAAAAAAATCAGATGTTGTTAGACCCGGCGAATGTGTTGGCATAAATGTTTGGTGATATTTCTTTCCTCAGTGAAGACAACATGGACTTGTTCCAGGAATATCTTAGCCGCGCGGCTTGTTGCCCCCTCTTGCTGAAAAGAGGAAATATTGTTTTCCATATTCAGTGAGTTCAGCGCAAAATGTATAAACAATTTCCATATATGTAACCGAGTTGAGGGTAGCGTCACAAAATATCGGTCCAATGATGCGCGTTGTTGTTACACTGCACCCAACGCCGATTTTTTCCCCATGGAGTGGTAATTGACACACAATGATAGGGTTCTCTGTTGCCCAGTAATTCGTGCTCTCTGAGTTCACATGACCGGAAAGATGAAATAATGCTGCCTCACTCATGATGTAACTGAAAGGGTTTAACAAACCATCGTTGATGTTATTCAACAACCACGTGCAGTAATCTACAAGTTTCTGACTGTCATGCTCCCGTAATTGCTGCACAGCCGTCACACGATATGGCTTCGAATTAAGACTTTTCAAAATCCGCTACAACTCCTCCTACTTACATTAGCCTGTTGGACTAATTTACGAGTAGCCTTCTTTGCGCTCTGAACAATTCTTCGGTGAATGTCTGCAATAGCTTCTGGCGTGCGAAATGTCGTTTTACATTTTGGACACATCCATAGTGCGCCAATTTTTTATGCAGTATGCATTGTTCTGTCTCCTGTTAGTTCTCTATTCATATACCTCATTCCGAAAACTTCGCAGATTTCATTGAGCGAATCTGTTTTCAAATATGCTTCCACAATTTCAGTTCTTACTTCTGCAAAAAAAAGCAATTTTGTAGACCGCAAAGAGCAACGTCACTCATGAAACAAACGGAAATGCAGATGGAAGAATGCTAACAATTGATTATTGCATAAAACTGTCCATTGTTGTAGCTGTTTACTATATTTCAGAAGCCGAAATATTGAATTCACATTCAAAGGGGAGCCGGACTCCTTTTAACTGCGCCCCCTACAATGGATTTCTATCTGTAGTGGAATTGTGGGACATGTTTTTAGGTCACGTACTGTGAAATGATATGAAACTGAAAGTTTCGTCAGTAGGCAGAAGGCAACTGACAATTGATACTTGTGCATCCCTTGATTCCCAGAAGGCTTCGATAAGGCTCTGATCACTCACCTAATCAACAGTACGTAACCATACTGAAAAATTAAGCCTGCTTTGTGAATAGATGCAAGACTACCTTGCAAATAGAATGGTGTACGCCATTCGTAATATGGAGGTTTCTGCAGTTGTAAAAGTAGGTTCGGGAACGCTTCGATGGGCGTATGACCGGATCATTAGTGTTCATAATATACATTGGTGCGCAGTAGTTAAGGTCGAAAGTAACTTCTGCTTGACGTGTCACTGCCAAGAAGCATATAATACTGTGGGCACATGACTGTAGCCCTCATGCTGTTACACTTTGAGTCCCTGCAAAATGTTATATTCTTTGGGCGCTGCAGGTTTCCACGGTTTTGATACGACTAACTTGATAGATGAGAAAGCAAAAGAACATTTTGTGCCATTAAATGTATTTCAAAAGGACTAGGAAGCCATTTGTTAAGAGTATCAGAAATGGCAGGTGCGTGAGCGTGGGAGAGAAACATGCTGGTGGTTTTATTGGACATATATTTCAAATCACCGTTTATTGCAAAACAGACAAGCAGCATACTGTCAATCGTTGTAAGATGAGTTACGCAATTATTGGTTATAGCGCAGTTAAACACTCATCTCGTTTGCAGTATTTAAAAAAAACTGTGCAGAAGTTACCATAAACACATTTACATGTTAGTTCTCGCTCTGCTTAAAAAACTCTCGCGAATTCTTAGCACAACTACTGGGCCAAACCTTAACCACTAAAATGATGGCTACCTTGCATTAACTACTATCAAGTATTTTCGCGTGTCTCATGAATTTAATTTTTGAATTCAGGAAAATGGTGGCAGCCTTCGTAAGTTATACTTTCATTCAGATATGATGGTCTATAACGTCACTTAAAAGGAGCACAGTTGCCACATATGTAAGCAGTAAGAGAAGATAACTTAATACTTGGGGGACGAACGGGAAAGAATCTTTTCATCCAAGACATGCTCTTCACCTGTCATTGAGACACATACACTAACATATACAGTTTAACAAACATGAGCCCAAGCACAGAGCTAAACCTAAAGCGATGAAGACACATAACACAAAAGGCAACTAAAAGAACATTGTTGTAATAAAACACAATGATAGCGTAAAACAACATTGCTCCCACCCTGCTCAACCGCAGTGTCTACTAAACAGTTTCACTGAACACTAAAAAACGATTAGGATCCCAAAACAACGCCGCTCACACACTGATGAGCCACACTTTACATAGGCATTACATGGCTGTAGCAGCACGCAGAGATAAGGAGGAAAATAGACCAAATAACCTCTAACAGAACAGCCTGCACGGTGAACCATAAGAGAAAGACAATAACCTCACTCTGGCAATTTCTGGCATGGGGCCTATCTATCATCTTGTAACCTCAGCTGCCATCTCCGCGTCTACCATTATGGAATGTGAAAGGCATAGCATCCACTTGGGTACCATCCTCCATATACTTCAGCGTAAAGTAGCAGGCAGACAGCCTGCACTCGTTACCTGTAGCTCCGCAGCATCCGTTGTCAATTTCGATCGCTAAAACATTCCATTGTATTGACTGTTTGTAGCCTGTAACCGTCTTGTGTATGTAGTAATCTCAAAATTTTCCTAATGGTGTTTCACTTTTTTTTTTTTTTGGTTTCTTCAAGTTCGTGTTTCCTATTAGTCGTCGGTGTTTCGCTTAAATGGAGGACTGTTGGTTTTATTACCGATTTCAGTGCCGGAATTTTGTCCGTCTTGAAATTTTTTCTTGGAGAGGTTTTGGACTAACCCTAATAATTTTTTGACTTTTAGGAGGTGATTTTACTGTAAGAGTTTTCAAAGTCTGTCCGTTCAATGAATTCTCCGAGATAATTATAGTGCTGGATCCTATAGATTTTACTGTGTTTTGCTTTCAGGCTCGTGATATCTGTCTATGGATACAAAATTCAATTTTCTCGAATGAGCTTTACAACCCTACATTTTTTGCACTTTCTTTAAGTGTCTCGAGCTGTTTGACGGCAGTCTCTCGGTTCTCTGCCAGTATCACCAGGTCGTCCGCAAATGCGAGGTATGGTAGGGTACGCAGAAGTTATTTTCCGGGAAAACCGTATAGGACTGGCTTCCAAAACACACTTTTTTTTAGTTCTTCCGCTCATTCTTCGATGACCTTGTCCAGGACGACGTTGAAGAGAATAGGAGAAAGTCCACACCCTTGTCTGACACCTGTTTGAAAGTCAGAGGGTTCTGAAATTCCCCCCCGCCACAAATTTTACTTTAGATATCATGCCAGCAAGTGTTTGTTTTATGTGTTCTCGTATTTTGGTATCTTTTCCACTCCCTTCTAAGACTTGGAATAGTGAGGGCTGCCTATCGATTCGTACGCCTTTTTTAACACCTACAAATGTGCATACTAGAGGTTTTTTGAGAGATAACTTTTTCAGTATGGTTATGAGGTTGAAAATTTAATCTGGGCATGACCTGTTCGGTCTAAATCCTGCTTGATATTCCGTTAATCTGGTTTCCCTCTGTAGTTGGTTGGATCTAATTTGTTGCCTTTTCCATGTAGTGGATTGATTAGAGCAGTATTCAAGTCATCTGACATTTTTGCTGTTTGTCAAATGTTTCGAATTATATGTGTGATTTCTTTGAGTGAGTTTGGGCCTAAATTTTTCAAGAATTCAGCTAAAAGCCCGTTTTTCACTTCATTGTTATGTGAATAAACTTCTTCTTGTGCTGGTGGTGACAAAATTTCTTTGTGATTTGAGCATGCATTTTGGGTAATCTCTCTTTGGGTAAAGGAGAATTTAAAACCTTTGTAAAATATGTGACTAGTTCTTGGCAATTTTCTTTGTTTGCCGTGGCTAATTTACCATCTTGTTTTCGCAAGCGGAAGTTCTGTGGTGAGTACCCCTTAATTGGTCCTGAACAAATCGTGTGTGTTGTAATCTTTGAAACTGTCTTCAGTTGACTCCATTTTATCTTAAAGTCTTGGATGTTTGTTTGCGGTAATTCAAGGAATTTCGTCTGTTTCTTTTGATTTGTTGCAATTATAATTTTGAAATGACGTTTTCCTTTCTTCTAGTGCTTTGTCGCATTCTTGATTCCACCAAGGGTGTTTTGGTTTTTTGTGAAGAGGGATCAGGTCTATCACTTTTATAATGATTTTAGTTAGAAATTTCTTCCGGTCTTCTACATGTTCTTCCCTTTTTTCTGTTATTTTAGAGATTTTGCTTTAATGTAAATTAATTTTGGGGATCACTAGTGTTTTTATGTAAAATTTTCTTTTCGGTGTGAATCTAATTTTCATTTTGGTCATCTAATGATCCATATCGATGTTTGCACTTCTAAGTACTTGCACAAAGTGAATTTCTTTTTGGTGGTCGTGCAATATTGTCCCATGATTAACCGGAAACTCTCCTAAAAGATGGGTCAGAGACTTATTTCTTTGGGGGGGATTGTTGTGAAGCGAGGTTGACATGATTTTAAGATTGTCTTATTGACATATCGAAAAGAGTCAAATGCCATACTTTTTGGTGAACTTGTGAGCATGATAGTTTCCTACTGTCCTAAATATTTGAGTTCGCTGCTAATTTGGGCATTAAAATCGCCAAGTATAACTTTCACATCAACTTTTGGAATTTTGGCCATCTGTGTTTCAAGTTCTTCCGAGAATCTTCTTCCTTTTTTCGTGCTCTTTTTATTGTCACCATTTGTTGATGCATGTGCGATAATAAAAGTGTAGTCTTTTGTGGGTTTGATTGGTAAGGTCTTAAGTCCGTTGTTAGTGAGTTTCATATCTTTAGTGAATGTAAAATTTTCTCCGCTACATTGAAGAACATGCCAAATAGTGCTACCCCTTTTCTAATTCTCTTGTTTGTTCTCTTATTTGAAGAATCTGTGCTTATTGTAATGTATCGTTTCTGATTCTGTGAAGTGTGATTCTTGCAGGGCAGAAATTTAGATTTTGTGCTTCATGAGTTCTGTTGTGAGATTGTATGGTTTTTTCTGCTCGAATGAGTGTCTGATTGTTGAAAGTGCCAATGTAGGCGTGTCCTTTTCGTGGAAATTTATTAGAGCACTCCAAATTGCTCTCTCGTATATGTTCAAGCTCCCCAGAACCCGAATACAGTAGAGTCTTGTTAATCCGAATTAAGTGGGACCGGATCTTGTTCGGATTACCATTTTGTTCGAATTAGTCGGAATTACGGTTTCGGGTTTCTAGAATGACGTATACCAAGCAGATAAGAAATTACACCGCGGTAACAAATGGGAACAATTGTGGGAACGATGGCTCACTCTCACTCCTTGCCCATGTTGTTGAGCATTGTTGAGACCTTTGTAGTCTCTGAGGTCAGTGCACTGCCAGTTGGCTCACAAAGCACTTGGTTACGTTAGTTATCGACCTCTGACACGCGTAACAGAGCTTTTAAAATCTGCAACATGGAGTCACTGCCCGTATATTATCGCAACCAGAAAAAAGCGTGGATGAATGGTAACCTGTTCAAAGAATGGTATCACGGCCAGTTCGTTCCTTCTGTTCGACGGTTTTCTAAGGAAAATCATTTGTCTCCGCGTGCAATCCTTTTGACTGATAACGCGCCATCTCACCCCAGCACTGAGGAATTATCTGATGGAGAAACTGTGGCGAAGTTTCTGCAATGTTACACCATTTCCACAACTGATGGACCATTGCGTACTGCAAACATTAAAACTGATATACAGAAAACAATTTTTAAGAATGCTGATCCAAGGTGGTAGCATTCTTTTAGTGGACAAAATAAAAAAGACCAATGTGAAGGATGTTGTTTATTGGGCCGCTGAGGCATGGCAGAATATTTCAGAAAATACTCTGACAAAATCGTGGAGAAAACTGTGGACATCTCTTGAATTCTAGGGCACCCTAGCTGAAAATGAGGAGGAAAATCTACTACAAATGATACAGACAATCCCTGGATGTGAAGAGGCTAGTGAAGGAGACGTAGATAAGTGGACGGCAGTTGATGGGGCATGTGTGCAGAACCTTACTGACGCTGATTTAGTTGCTGCTGTGAATCGACACCAGGAAGAAGTGGACTGCTGTGACGGAAGTGACAATGCCTGTGAAAGCGACATAGGAGAGCTGGTGCCACACAGTGACGCAGCAGAAGGCCTTGACGTCGCGGCTACTTTATTTAGAGCAACAGCCCACTGCTACACCTGCTGATTTGATGTTTATCGGACGATGGCGCAACTATGCGTTATATAACAAACTGTCTTCATTACGCCTAAATACAGTGACTGAGATTTTGTCATCTAAAAGTAGTAACAAAATGTTCACTGTATTTTAGTAATTTTGATAGCTTTTCTTTCATTGTTATGCATTCTTTAAACCTAATGGTTTCTTGCCAAATTTTCTAATACATATTTACTGTAATGTGTAAATTAAAATAGTGTGTATGTGCAGCAGTTTATCGCACAGTTTCTCACACTAACAATTTTCATGTTCGGATTAACCGAAGGTTCGGATTACCGGGGTTCGAATTAGCGGGACTCTGCTGTACTTGGTTGCCATGTTGGACTGGCGGAATAGTCCACCTGTGGTAATTATGTCTTCCCTGTCATCAATTTTCTAGCTTTTGCTAATGGTGCAGAAATATATATATATATATATATATATATATATATATATATATATATATGGGCGGGTGTCGGTGGTGCAATAAATGCGACTGGCATAATAGAATTGACAGGATACGGTGTTTTTGGTTTCATAATGTAGATGCTGCATGGTGGTTGTAGACCACCACATGAAGGAATTGATAATACAGAGATGGTAACGTAATTCCGCAAACCGCCTGGAAACTAAGTTACTCGGGTGACAATGCAACAGAACATGTCTAGAACAAGAAGGATAGGAAGATCAGTATACTGCTAAGGAAATACAGCTGAGGGCAGCACGATCACAATTATGACCCGGAAATGGGGGAGAGTAGCGCCTGTAGCTAATTAGACTGCACATAGATTTAATTTACTGGATTGCTCGTCATAAGAAATGACTGAATGACCTCAAAGAAGCGAATTTCAACGTGGTGGACACATACAAAAAGAATTTATTAAGGGCTATTCGACTAAATTACATTGATGATTTAATATAGGATCTAATCAGTATGGGAGTCCAAGAGTGGAAAAGAGCTGCAAAAAACCGATAACCACGGAGAAAAATACTTTAGAAGCCAAGGTTCAATAAGGGCTGGAGCACAACTGAAGAAGACCAAGAACAAGTGATTTCATTACTACCATGTCATCAGACTCATGGTGAACGCCGCTAATCTAATATTAAATGCAGTTTTCCTCGTCACGTGGATTGACGCACTAACCGAAATTAAAACTAAAAGAAGTGATTATTATGTTCGCTAGGCAGAGGAAATATAGCAACTCGAGATTACGATATCCGCGTGGTGCAAATAAAAGATAAGCCAAAACCTATAAACTTTAAGCCTACTTCCGTTGTCACCTATTCTTCGATGAGGCTGAGTCATGGTCGTTTCTTTTCATGAACATCAAGCAAAATAGTTCTACAGTTCAACTACGTAGTTAGTTATAGGCTACACTCATAGCTGAGTCCAGCTGAGGACCCTTTCTCTTTATCAGTGGCAATAACGAGTGTATAGACAATGAAGAGTGGAACATATGTCCTCTCTGAAATGGGCCTCATTGTAAACCAAGCAGTAACCAAACTAACAGGTTTCTATTTATTTACCGCAACTGCGATCACTATTTCAGTGTCCATCAATGCACAGTCTAACTACAGGTCGTAATTTCATATCATACTGTTCCCAGTATGCAGTTAACTTATGTTCTAAATAATCGATCCTTATTCGCTGGCCTGCCGCTGTGGCCGAGCGGTTCTAGGCACTACAATCCGGAACCGCGCTGCTGCTAAGGTCGCAGGTTCGGATCCTGCCTCGGGCATTGATGTGTGTGATGTCCTTAGGTTAGTTATGCCTAAGTAGTTCTACGTCTACGTGACTGATGACCTCAGATGTTATGTCCCTTAGTGCTTAGAGCCAGTTGAACTATTTGAACCTTATTCGCTGGTCTGGCTACGTGCTGAACTTGGACAGGATTCACCTTGCCTTGTGCTCTTCAGTTGCATGCCGGGCCTCCTATAGGCTGACCTTAGCCCATTTCCGTCTAGAAAATCCACAGAGGCAGTGACTGGCACTATGTCTGCTATCAGCTCTTTAGGAAAAAACGTCTTGGTTCACAAAGCCAGCACGTGAAGTTGAGACAAACTCAGAAGCGCCTTCACAAAATCCTCCAACCAAATAACACATTACTCGTCAAGTAACACTTTGTGGTGCTGGATTTGGTACTCACATGGTCAGTAGATAATTTGGCAAGTGTAGCTAACCACAAACAAAATGAAGCCATGCAAATTTTTTGATGTGAGGAATGTCTTTCCGGGACGAAATTATGTCATAACACACCACCACACATAGAATAACACAGTAGATGCGCCTGACGGCGAATAACGATACCTTCAGTTCGTATGCATACTACGTCCGAACTCTTGCGGGAACCGGGCGATGCTGTGGGCAATCAGGATAATCGACAGCGGACGCTACACGTGTAGTATGCGACATGTTGAGAATTTGGACTGGACGGGAAGAGTGTTCGGACAGCCAAGCAGTTGAGGCGACTGCTCGCGGAAAGTGGTAAATCCGGATTCGATTCCTGGTCTGGCTCAAATTTTCAGTTCTCGCCACTGGATTTACTTCCGTGACCGATTTCGACTGAGGTCTGAATTTCCCTTACGTCATAAGTGCATTGTAGATCTGACACGCATACTCTGTCTCCTTTAAATCTGCAAAAAAGGTGGAAAAAACAGCGGTATGTTGACGGTACTTGAATTGCCTCGCAGGTGGATCTTTAATATCGTTCTCAACTTAGGTTTCCCGCTGTTTACCTAAGTCATTCAAGAAAATACCGTGATGGTTCCTTAATCAGAGAAAGGTCGGATTCCTCTCTTGTCCGTGTGCAATTGTAGATATGATAGCTGTCCAATGACATCGATATTGTTGACATCAGTAGTGGTTGTTTGGTTTTTAGCATTGTTCCCATGGCGTAATCTACTACCTGTGTTCTCCGGTCTTTTTCACATATACCTTCCTCTCAAGATACGTCGAAAACCATTAAATAATTTATGATTTTTTGTGTTATAGCTAACGACACAGCTGGAAAGTACATAACGTAGAACAAAGCAGCTGTCGCAAAACTAAAACTACTGATTATATCTACTACCTACAGCACGGATGTACAGTACAGATGCTGTACGTCTTAAAGCATTTCCAAAGTTTTTTCATTCTTTTCCGTACCTGTGTCCGAAATTTGTAGTTCTAAATGTGAAGCAGAACTAAAACGTTGCACACGATTTAGAAATACAGTACACTATTGACGATAGCTGTTGATTGTTCGAATGGCGCCACTGTCATGTATGCGCACTAAGCGGGCTACTTACCCTTCCTACAACCCTTGTCGCCGTAAAGTGAAAATGTGCAGTTGGTCTAACAAGTAAGATCCATTACATAGTTGGCTATACAATTCGATTTCCTATGATCAGCTTGTTACTTAGAAACGAGTTTCCGATGAAATAAAGATTCATATTTGATACATAATTTTTTGAGAGCATTAATTAAGACATCACACTCGACTATACCATTTGATTTGATTTTCGCGGTGTGCGGTTGCAGCTGTAGCGGTTATAAAGCTAAGTACTGACAAATTTCTTTGTGCACTGTTATACAGTTACTAAATTTAATACTGGTCGACGATGTTTCGTGCTGTTTGTGGCGAAATAACAACTTAATAAACTTTTGTAAACGTTCGCCGCTGTGTTTTTTAGAGTTTCCTGTGCGTTGAAGTAGTTTAGAAAACAGGTGCTTTAATTTTCAGGTGACATTTCTTATTGCTTGTAGCGAAATTTTCCAGTAAAATTGCCATTCACTCTTTTAACTTCGTTGAGTGTTCCAGTCTCCGCTTGAATTTTTGGCTTTAGCTAATAAATTTAGTGAAGTTTTATTGGTATTCGTATTAGTTGTGGTTTAAGGCTATTAATAAAAGTTTTTGCTTTCTCAGTAGAGAGAGAATTTCGAGACCGCTGTTGTTAATTCTATAAACAGTGCTATTGGTGTAAATGAACTTAGTATTTTTATGTGACTGTAAAATTTTGCCATAAGTGAGAAGTGTGGGCTCTGTCGTAGGTTTGTGAGTAGTGGGTTACGGTGTGGTATTTGGCTCAAATGGCTCTGAGCACTATGCGACTTAACTTCTGAGGACATAAGTCGCCTATAACTTAGAACTAATTAAACCTAACTAACCTAAGGACATCACACACATCCATGCCCGAGGTAGGATTCGAACCTGCGACCGTAGCGGTCGCTCGGCTCCAGATTGTAGCACCTAGAACCACATGGTCACTCCGGCCGGATGTGTTAATTTGTTCAAAGTATTTTCGCTGGAGGCAATGCAGTGGGAAGCCAGTAGATATTTTAGCGAGATCCTCTCCTGGGAATGCAGAATCTGTAGTAGAAATAAGTTGATAGAGAGGCAGGAGCGTAAGATCTGTGCCCTACGCAATGGAGGAAGTAGATAAGTTGAGGATGGTGATGGGTGCTAGGGAATAGGAGCTGGCAGCTGGCATGAAGGCAGCTGGGAGGAGGAGGTATTCATATAGTTGTACTTCGCGTATAGGCAATAGATTTGACCAACTGTTAGAGCTGAGTGGAGAGGAGCCTCTTATTGCTGTAGGTGTAAGAAACATGCAGCAGTCCTCAGCAATTAGGAGGCCTAAGTCAGGAGCAAAGTGTAACAGAAAATAGAAGGTTATGCTGCTAGGTAGTTCACGTGGTAGAGGTGTTGGCCAGGAGTTGCAGGAAATGTTGGGGAGTGAGTACCAGGTCACCAGCATTGTGAAGCCTAATGCTGATTTGCATCAGGTGACTGACAGCATAGGGGAGTTATGTAGGAATTTTACGAAGGACGATCAGGTAGTGATAGTGGGTGGAGCAGGGAACAGCCTTTATAGGGACAGGGAATATGATGTAGGTGGTGACCTGGTAAAGACAGCTACTCAGACTGGTGGCACTAATGTGCATTTCGTGCAACTGTTTGAACGTCATGATCGGCCTCATCTAAATGCTGCTGTTAGGCGTGTTAACATGGGGCTGGAGAAGGCAATGATGGCGGAGAGCATGAGTCACATTTCAGTGGTGCCAGTTGAGTCTATCGGTTGATCTGGGTTCACTAGGCATGGCGTGAACCTGAATAGGTATGGGAAGGCGAGGCTTATCGGTGACAGTGTAGTGGATGGTGGTGGGATCACTCATGGAAAAATTCCTGTATCAATTTGTATTAGAGCTGTACCTTGTTTAGACTGAAGTCAGCTGATATGTTTACCTGCTTAAAGGAAGTCCGTCTAGCTACGGAATCATCATCAGGACATCATGTTTCCAAGTAGAGATGGAATTAGCATATTTCATCAAAATTAAGAGGTATTAGAGATAAAGTAAGGGAACTGCTTATAGATGTTTACAGTGAAATTATTGGTATACCGGAGTACCACATAAATAATTTGACAATTCAGAGGCTTCCTTTACCATGATACAGATTAGCTGGCTGTTTTTCAAGGCGTTCATTGCAGAGTGGCGGAGTGGCCACATACGTAAAAACCAGTATCCATTTCATTCACAGGCGTATCACGGCACTCCACTGAATAGATATTTGAATGTTTTGCAAGGGCAGTTGAATTTAGTGAAACTAAACTTTTACTTGTTGTTTATAGGTCCCCTAACTCTGACTTCAGTACATTTCACCTCAAGCTAGGGAGGATTCTTGATTCACTTTGTAGGAAGTACCGGAAATTAATTATATGTACGGACTTCAATATTAATTATGTAAGTGATTGTGCAAGGAATAGGATGTTGATAGATCTCTTAAATTCATATGATCTAATGTAGACTGTGTTTCTTTTTCAATCAGGATGCTGGGGAGCAGTAGCACAGCCATAGAAAATATTTTTATTCATTCTTCATTACTTGATGGGGATTCTGTGAATGTGTGAATGGCCTTTCAGACCATGTTGCACAAATTTTAACCCTAAATGGCTTTTGTACTCAAACAAATATCACATATAATTACGAAAAATGTAGGAAAGTTAATCTGAAGCCAGTGCTGTGTTTCTTAAAACTCGTCAAGGAACAAGAGTGGCAGGGTGTTCATAGTACCGATAACATAGATGACAAATATAATGACTTCCTTAACTCAATTCTCTTGCTATTTGGGAGTTGCTTTCCATTAGAGCGTTCTAAACAGGGTACTAGCAGTAAAAGGCAGACTGGCTGCCTAACTAGTGGGATAAGGTATCATGTACAACTAAACAGGAATTATAACGAAATGTTAGAATTATTCACAATCACGCTACAGTAGCCCATTACAAACAGTGTTACAAGGTGCCAAAAAGTGCTACTAGGAAGCAAAGAGTATATGGCAAGCAAATAGAATAGCTAATTCAGAGGATAAAATGAAAACCGTATGGTCAGTTGTGAAAGAAGTGTCTGGCTAGCAGCACAAGGTCGGCGATATAAAGACAGTTCGCGGTAAAAATATTTCTGTTTCTGATAAATCAGATATATATACAGAATCTAACAATCATTTTCTGAGCATTGCTGGTGAATTAAATACAAATTTAGTTTCTACAGGGAATCATATAACTGTCTTGGCAAATGCCACTCCGAAAGAAATTGTTCAGATGACTCTAAGCACTATGGGACTTAACAGCCGAGGTCATCAGTCCCCCAATGTAGCACTACTTAAACCTAACTAACCTAAGGACACCACACACACCCATGCCCGAGGCAGGATTCCAACCTGCGACCGTAGCAGCCATGTGGTTCCGGACTGAAGCGCCTAGAACCACTCCGCCACCGCATCTGGCTGCCATTCCGAGACTGATGTTCGAAATACTCCTCTGCGATACAGACAAGGGGTAGACTGACTCAATAATTAAATAATTGAAGACTAAGGACTCTGGTGAATATGATGGATTGCCTAGAAGAATATTAAATTACTGTGCTGCACATGTTAGCCCTATAGTTAACCACATTTTTAACTTTTCCTTTCGAACTGGTCAGTTTCTTGAATGATTAAAATACTCAGTAGTGAAGCCGCTTTATCAAAAGGTAGAAAGGGATAATGTAGATAATTTTAGACCTATTTCTATGCAATCAGTGTTTGCTAAAGTTATGGAAAAGACTGTGTATGTAAGGATGATTAATCATTTTATACCACATAATTTGCTTTCTGCGGTGTGCATACTGTAAGACCTTCGGTACACACACCATCAGATTATTTGATTTCTCGCTCTAACGAAGTAGGTGAGTGTCAGCAATATGTCTCATGGTCTTATCGTGGCATGTTTATCTTCTGCCGTTAGGTCAGACGATAGAAATGCCACTTGCACGCTTAGAGTAGCAGACTGACGGTGACCAACTTTAAACAGAACTTGATTAATTTTCACACACATTTATTAAAATAATAAAAAACGTAGATATTACGTAACTTGATTCTGGATGCTGTTTACAATTGACAATCTGAAGTTCCTTTGGTCTTGGTACGTTAATCTTATTCTCACATATCTCTGATACTTGACAAAGTGTCTATATATTTCTCTTCAAGGCTATGTACAGGAATATGATAATCTTATTAGGCACAGACTGAAACTTGACTATAGACTAATGCTGACTAATGCAGACTGACTAATCGGAGGTGTGTACACTTGTTATCATACCTCGCGCATTCAGGTATCACTGTGCAAGTGTGATCTGCGAGGAGAAAAGTTTCTACGTTAGCAGCAATCTCATTGGCAGTGAGACATATTATTATGCGGATCGGCGGAAGCAAAATTTGGTCCGTCTCTAAGACAGCGCCATCTCGTAGTGCGGAGATGGATGAGCGCTGCGCCTGCGCTCTTGGGCTTAGCGGGGCTCGCTCTAGTGGGAAAGTTGTGTACGAGCTGACTATGCAGAAGTATGTACACAACACTATCAAATCTACAATTCGGCATCAGGAGTCGTTTAACAATTGAAAACTCTATATGCCCTTTTTTCTATAGGGTACCGCATGAGTTAAACAAAAGGTTTCCAATGATAGCCATATTTTTTGATTTGACTAAGATGTTTGAGTAAGTTGATCACAAAATATTGCTCCAGACGTTGGACCATTATGGAATATGGGGAGTAGCTCACCTATTAACTTAACAATAGACAGCAAAAGGTTATTATCCACAGTGGTTAGAATGGCTGTGATGTGGGAACTGAGTGGGGTACAGTCGAATGAGGGGTGCCCCAGGGATGAGTGTTGGGGCCACTCCTATTCCTTATTTATAACAATGATATACCCTCTAGTATTACAGGTAACTCTAAAATATTACTGTTTTCTGGTGACACTATCTTCGTAGTAAGGGATGTCGTATGCAACACTGGCTCGGTTTCAAATAGTGTAGTTTGTGACATAATTTCACAGCTTGTAAAAAATAAACTAACGCTAAATCACAGTAAGACATAGTTTTTACAGTTTCTAGCAAACAGTTCACCAAAGCCCGCCTAAACTGTCGAGAAAAGCCCAAGTTCAGGATCTTGTTCAAAGACTTAATGCCACCATTTTTACTATTCGAAAGGCGTCTTAAATAAGTCATTTGTCGGCACGAAAATTACCCTACTTTGCTTATTTCATTCGCTTATGTCATATGGTATTATATTTTGGTGTAACTCTTCCTTTTCTAAAAGGATATTTTTGGGTGAGAAACAGGGGTTCGAGTAATAAGTGGTGTAAGTTCGCGAAACTCTTGTCAACCCCTGTTCGCTAGTCTTGGTATTTTGACATTGGCCTCACAATACATATATTTTTTACTGTCGTTTCTTGTCAACAATATCACCTTATTCATAAGAATAAGCAGCTTTGATTCTGTTAATACTCGGTACAAATACTTCCTGCATTCTGATCGGACTTCCTTAACTCTTGGGTAGATAGGTGTGCGGTATACTGCTGCATGCATTTTCAATAAGCTACCACAAGAATTCAAAAATCTTAGCAGTAATCCACGAACTTTCAAATCGAAACTGAGAAATTTCCTCATGTGTCACTCCTTCTATTCTGTTGAAGAGTTCCTTGAAAAATTATGCTTATTCTTATATTATATTGTTGACTGCGTGTACTTAAATTTATGGCTTGATTTTCTTTGGGTTCATATAGAATTTTTGTGTATGTTCTTACTTTTGCGTTTTAATTTCATGTACTGACACGTTTCATGACCCAGAGATTTCCTCCTCAGTTTGGTCCTACGGAACTTGATGTGTAAATAAATAAATAAAAATATAAAGTATATACATTTCAGTCATGATAACAAAATTGTTTGGAGCGTATCACAATTTGGACTGTACAGCTGCTATCAGTATTACACAAATATTTCTTGGCTGATGGCTGTTTCAAACCATACTAGGAATCAAGGGGATCCAACAGCAGGACTTACTATGAACTTTCTTGGGGTGGCGACAAACGATTTTTGATCAATTTGCAATCATCGAAATCAAACTATCGTCTGAGAGAAAAACAAAGGTAAATTATCGCAGCGACTTTTTATGTCCACGCTTGTTCTCTGAAATATGGGTACACATACGCATAAGACGTTTAGGAAATTATAGACAAGGAAAGAGAACCCAGTTGCAGTCTGCAGCTTAGCAGCTCTTCAGGTCCGATCGGTTGGTGTCGTAATATACTTACATTCTTTCTTTTAAGACTATGAACAAATAAACTATTTCCAAATGGTTGTTGCAACCATGCAGATAAAAATTTACAAATTTTAAAATAAATACCCATTACACACCTCAAATGAAAACTTATAGCAATCATTGGTTATAATTTTCTTCTGGCAGGGCCCAACAGTCTCAATAAATTTGAAGGACATTTTTCCACCCGGCTGCATTTTCATTTATATTATTACACCATAAGTTTCTGACATTGCCCATTCTCAAATCCCTCTAAAAAACAACACAACATAAAAAGAAGGCGAATACATGAAACTCATACAGCTACGTTAGAAGTTTCGTTATACAAACATAGTAATTACTTATGGTAACAGATGTGGATACAATGTCATCGTTTCATCAAAAAACCATGTGCCTTGCGTATTTGTGCACGGCAAGATCGTGAACTGTCCTTACCTAAGATCTTCATGAGGCGGTAATACTTACGAGAACAACAGCATTACTACCTTATTAAAATGTAACATCCTGTCAGAAGCACCTGGTGCACGACTGAATCACACTGGATCATTTTGCACTGCAGGTCGTAATGATGTGGAACGGGTCATTTTACATTCACTTTGCAATTAATTTTAACATACGGTTACATGCTGAACATTTCTAATAGTTTTTTTGTGAAAAAGAAGAAAAGATATACGGATGTGAGTTAGTAATTCCTACCCGCCACTTTTTACACATTACAGTAATCGAAATTCTTCTATGAAATAGAAGGTGTTGACAGGTAGAAATTTTATCAATTTGTTGCCAAATTTTTTGTTGCAGCTTTGTGCATTGCATCCGTTTTTGTGCTAAAGACAACCTTAATGTGGAGTAATGAATGTCAGTTACCGTTCTGGTGTAGCAATTATGTACATCATTATTCTTTTTAAATTGTATTGGATCATTTGAAACAAAATTCATAAGGGAGTAAATATACTATGAAGCACTAGTCAGAATGTCCAACTCTTTAAACAGATGTCTACAACATTATCGTGGGTGAGCACCACATATTATTTTTATAGCAAGTTTCTGCAACTATCGT
Organism: Schistocerca americana; assembly: GCF_021461395.2. Classification (NCBI taxonomy): domain Eukaryota; kingdom Metazoa; phylum Arthropoda; class Insecta; order Orthoptera; family Acrididae; genus Schistocerca; species Schistocerca americana. The sequence goes on along the minus strand of NC_060123.1, from coordinate 290,032,218 downwards.
CACTATGTTGAGATAATAATCTAGAATACGTCATCATCTCAAAAATTTTGTGGAATGATGTCAGAAGTGAAACAGGTCAGTAGTTATTGACATCCATCATATGATCTTTCTTAATGAGGGGTTTAACAACGGCCTATTTCTGTCTGTTGGGAAAAATACCTTCAGTTAGTGATGCATTACATATTTTCAAATGTATTTTCAAATAATGAAATCAAATATGTTAAATCTTATGCTAGCATTTGATTTTATTGTTAAATAACAGTAGGCCTATGTGACACTAGGCACTGTGCAAGCTCGTGGTGGCTCCTTAGTGATGTGGGCTGTGTTTACATGGAATGCACAGGGTCATCTGACCAAACTGAACCGATCACTGGCTAGAAATGGTTATGTTTGGGTACTAGCAGAACATTTACAGCCATTTATCGACTTCACGTTCGCAAATATCTATGGAATTTTTGTGGATGACAATAAGCCATGACAACGGACCACAGTTGTTCACGACTGATAAGAAGAAGGTTCGGGATTGTTCCACTGAATGATTTGGCAGTCCTGATCACCCGACATGAATCCTATCAAACATTTATGGTGCACAATCGGGAGGTCAGTTCGTAAGCAAAAACCTGCATTGGCAACACTTTCGTAATTATGGACGGCTATAGAGGCAGCAGGGAGCAGCATTTCTGCAAAGGACTTCCCAAGACTTTTTCAGTCCGTTGCACTCCAGTTGCTGCACTACGCCGAGCTAAAGGAGTTCCGACACGATAGTAAGTGGTATCGCAAGACTTATGTCACCTCACTGTATCAACGGAATCTGTCCAAAGTGCCTGAATAGAAAAATGGACGACTCGCAGCCAAGTAACGCGGTATAAGAACAGTGGTAAAAATTTCCCAGTCAACAGCGACAAGAGAAGAGCGTCAAACATTGTTTGTAACAACTGGTTTCAAACCTGACAACAGTTTCTGATGCCATTGAACACAGGATGTGATGATATTGGTAATTACGGGAGATAAATCATTTCGTCAGTCTTTTCTTGTGTTTCATTTAGTATGTACAAATACCTTCGAAGGTCTGAAATATTTTTGGTTTCGTTCTTTAGTATGAAGCATGATTATTTTTGCTTCATTTACACTGAAACGTGAATTTCTTATTAATGAAATATGCTAATTTTCAGTGCATCTTTGATCTTCTGTTTAATGCTTTTGTGAAATCACGTGAAACAAAATGTAATATGCAGAACTGCTGTATGAGATGTGGTGCGGAATATACGTCGGTAAGTTGCACTGGAACAGTGACAGCCTGTGGGAGGGCAGTATAGTGCCATGAACGAGCGTCTGTTGTGTAACCGTGCTAGACAGAAGCGCAGGAAAATTTATGGTCGCGTTCCTGTTTTTGGGACGCTGTTCCTAGTAAATTTCGACGTGGACATCGTGAAACAAAGTATTTGACTGTGATTACTGTGAGCTTCGTTGACCCACATAAACAACAGCGACAATGTACATGCTGATAGATAGTGATAGTAGTTGTTTAGACTGGACTGTCTGCATGTAACTGAAATGCACAAACTAATGTACTTTGGAATTGTTGTCCCGTTTGCAACTTGATGAACTGCCATGCTCGTTAAAACATTAAATGTCGCCGTGGAGATTTTCAAACAGTTGATTACGTGTGGTACTGTTTTCACTATTACTGTGAAGTTGCGATCGTGATTGCTAAAAGCGTATGGACTGTAGTTTCGCAATCGGCGTGTCAAAGTGAATATTGAACTGTATTAAAACTGTTTACGGGACGTTGATGACCGAATCGCGCGTGTGTGAGACGTTACTGTCGTGGACATGTTAAAATGGAATTATAGAGTAACGATTATGTCCGACCAGCTTGTGACAAGAGGAATGCGACGAAGGATAATGTTATCACCTGGAGATTGACACTCTAAGCAATAGGATGTATCCAATGCAATTTTGCAACTGATGGAGCTACACAGATTACTCTGCGAGCGCCAATGAGCAGCCGCTTATCTAACAACGAAACGTCTACGAACGATAGGCTGCAACCCTAAGCGTTCTCCCTCTATAAGGACTGAAAGTATTTTTATATACAGTAGTTTCAGTTGTAACTTGATAATCTTTTGTGAAAAACTTTTCAAAATAACTGCTTTCCATAAAATAAAAGTAATGTCGGTGAAACATAATTACAATGTAGGTTGACATTGTTGATTCCACCATTAAACAAATCACTACTATTTGCTATCCCTCTTTTCGTCTTTTGTTTTCTTGTAGTCGTTGTAGCATATTTTCGAATGTATTGTTTCGGAGAATGCGTTGTACGCATTAGTGCAATGCGTTTATTATGCTAATTTACATGTTTTTTCGTGTAATATGGTGGCTCGCTTAAGTTGTAGCGTCCGCCATTAGATTCTGAGTGCCGATCGGTTATAGCAAGGCTACTTTTTCGCTGTTGGGGCAAAGCATGTTACCAGCGGAAAAGTTCGAATTCTACAGCGGTTAGCTGCCTAAACTGTGTTTACATTCAGTAGGATGTGATATTACGGGATACTCGTGACCAAGTAAGAGTTTAATGTTTTTTATTCCAGTCTTTGATCACAATACCAATTCTTTTGACGGTAACCGGTTTCAGTCGGTAATGACCATCCTTAGATCTTTTCTACATCGTGTCCTAAAGTATAGAAAAGATCTGAGGATAGTCATTACTAACTGAAACTGGTCATCGTCAAAAGAATTGATATTTTGATCAAAGACTGGAGTAAAAAGCGTTTGACAGTGTTGGATCACTGTTCATGTACGCGACTACGTCGCAGCTGGTGAAGTATGAGTTTATTTGCCTCTCTATAATGGAACCAAATTAAAGCCTGTTTTATCATCGTGAAGGAAATTGTGGACTGGATTCTTCGTGACTCATGCTTTTCCGGAATTTGTTACCAACTCTGACGTGGTTACTACATTTATCTTTGGAAGTAAAACGGGTTCTTTTGAGTTTAAATGATCAAAATTCACAGTACAAAAATTACGCAAAGTAGATCTCTGAGAACATTTTTTGCCCTGCGATGCAGAGGGATGTTACAAGTACAATGTTTATATCTGTATATCTGTCTGTGGCATCGCTGCTCCTAAACGAAAGTTCCGAATTTTAATGCAGTTGAACGTTGGCATAATCGGCATGGTTTTTAACTGTATTTCATGAAAGGATGTTAAGCTGTTTAAATTTCATCAGCTAAATTAAGTAAAAATGTTTTTCGCCAGCGCGCTCTTTTGGTGCACACTACGTAAAAACTACATCAAGTTACTTAATACCAGATTGTAGAGCTTAAAAAGATCTAAATAGACGTTTGACCAACAATGATGATGTTTTTTCTTTCGAGGAAACCCACCTCGGCACCTAGAAAGCAGAAAAACGTTGAATGTGACTCAAGTTTAAAAACTAAAAATGTGCTCTCGAAGACTTTCTTGTAGTTTTGTTTAGGTTTACCATTCAGTACTAAATCAGGCAGTCTGTTGTAAGACAGCGCTATGGCAGCCCACTTTCTTCGCAACTGATTTAGATTAATCGCCACGTCTAATTGATTATGTTACCTAAATATATACATAAGGAGAAGAAGATAAGTGTTTTACGTTCCGTCGACAATGAGTTCAGTAGAGACGGAGCACAAGCTCGTTTCGGGAAGAATGAGGAGAGAAATCAGCCGTGTCCTTCCAAAAGTACTATCCCCGCATTTCACTGAAGCGATTTAGAGAAATCACGGAAAACCCAAATCAGGATGGCCGGATGCGGGTTTGAACCGTCGTCTTTCCAAATGCTGGTTCAATACGCAAACCACTACGCCACCTCGCTCGGTCGTATACTACACTCAAGTGCCAAAGAAACTGGTATAGACATGCATATTCTAATACAGAGATATGTGAACAGTCAGAATACGGCGATGCCTATATAAGACAACAAGTTTCTGGAGCACTTGCTAGACCGCTTACTGCTGCTACAAAGGCAGGTTATAAAGATTTAAGACAGTTTGAACGTGGTGTAATAGTCGGCGCACGAGCCACGGGACACAGCATTTCCGATGTAGCGATGAAGTGGGGATTTTCCCGTAGACTATTCCACGAGTCTACCGTGAATGTCAGGAACCCGATAGAACATCAAATCTCGGACATCGCTGCGACCGGAAAAATATCCATCAAGAATGGAGCCAACGACGATTCAGGAGAACTGTTGAACGTAACGAAAGTTCAACCATTTCGCAACTTGCTGCAGATTTCAGTGCTGGGCCATCAACAAGTGTCAGCGTGCGAACCATTCAAGAATGAGGAGAGAAATCAGCCGTCTCTGGTTTCGAGCGGCTAACAGAAGCGGCATAGGCTGCCAGTCTTGCTTGCAAGATGAAAGCAGAACTGACCATTTGCAGCAGTCGACAGAACCGATTGCGGACCTCTGGTACAGAGCCGAGTGGAGGCTCTGAATCAGAGGCTCAGACGGTTTTGCGAGCGTGTAGGCTGCAGATTCCTCGACTTGTGCCAAAGAGTGGTTGGGTTTCGGGTTCCGCAGAATAGTTCACGCGTCCACTATACGCAGGAGGCGGCGTTGAATGGACGTTTTCTTAGGTTGGAGGGTCTCGGGAGAACTCAAGAAGGGTTTCAATCACAAAGGGTGCAGACTGAACACAGGAAGAACGTAGGTACAGGAACCATTGATATAACAGTTGTAAATTAACGTAGCTGTGTTTGGAAAGTACCAGAGCTCCAGGTGCCAATAGAAAGCACTGATCCTCAAATCCTTATAGGCACTTAAAGCTGGCTAAACCCGGATATAAGCTCAGCCGAAGTTTTTGCGAAGTACCTAACGGTGTTCCGAAAGGATAGGCTAAACACGGTTGGCAGTAGCGTGTTTGTTGCTGTCAGAAGTAGTTTAACTTGTCCCGAAATTAAAGTAGATACTTCCTGTGAGTTAATATGAGAAGAGGTCATTGTCGGCAACCGGAATAAAACAATAACTGGATCCTTTTATCGACCTTCCAATTCAGATGATACAGTTGCTGAAAGGTTCAAAGAAAACTTGAGTTTGATTTCAAACACGTACCCGACTCATACGGTAATAGTTGGTGTTGAATTTAATTTACCCTAGATATGTTGGCGAAAATACATGTTTAATTCCGGAGGTACGCATAAAACATCATTCGAAATTGTGCTAAACGCATTCTCTGAAAATTATTAAATTCGAAGAAATAGTATCGGCCGCAATTTAGAGATTTATACAAAATAAATTAACAAACGACGGAGCTGATCCTCCTTGGTATACAAACCGGTTAGAACACTGTTGCAGAAACAACGAAACAAACATGCCAAATTTTACCAGACGCAAAATCACCAAGATTGGCGATCTTTTACAAAAGCTCGAAATTTAGCGCGGACTTCAGTGCGAGATGCCTATAACAGTTTCCACAACGAAACTTTGTCTCTAAACCTGGCAGAAAATCCAAAGAGATTCTGCTCGTGTGTGAAGTAAGTTAGCAGCAAGAAACAATCAATGCCTTCCCTGCGCGATAGCAATGGAGATAATGTCAAAGACAGAGCTGCCAAAGCAGAGTTACTAAACGCTGCCTTCCGAAATGCCTTCACAAAAGAAGGCGAAGTAAATATTCCAGAATTCGAATCGAGAACAGCTGCCAAAATGAGTAACGTAGAAGTAAACATCCTTGGAGTAGTGAAGCAACTTAAATCACTTAATAAAAGCAAGTCTTCTGGTCCAGACTGTATATCAATTAGGTTCCTTTCGGAGTATGCATTAGCTCCGTACTTAACCACCATATACAACCGTTTGCTCGACGAAAGATCGGTACCCAAAGAATGGAAAGTTGCACCAATATTGAAGAATGGTAGTAGGAGTAATCTACTAAATTACAGGCCCATTTCGTTATCGTCGATATGCGGCAGGATTTTAGAACATATTTTGTGTTCGAAAATTATGAATTACCTCGAAGAAAACGGTCTATTGACACACAGTCAACATGGGTTTAGAAAACATCGTTCCTGTGAAACACAACTAGCTCTTTACTCACATGAAGTGTTGAGTGCTATTGACAACGGATTTCAGAACGATTCCGTATTTCTGGATTTCCGGAAGGCTTTTTACACTGTACCACACAAGCGGCTCGTAGTGAAATTGCGTACTTATGGAATATCGTCTCACTTATGTGACTGGATTTGTGGTTTCCTATCAGAGAGGTCACAGTTCGTAGTAACTGACGTATAGTCATCGAGTAAAACAGAAATTATTTCTGGCGTTCCCCAAGGTAGTGTTATAGGCCCTTTGCTGTCCCTTATCTATATAAACGATTCTGGAGACAATCTTAGCAGCCGTCTTTAGTTTTTTGCAGATTACGCTGCCGTTTATTGACTAATAAAGTCATCAGAAGATCAAAACAAACTGCGAAACGATTTAGAAAAGATATCTGAATGGTGCGAAAAGTGGCAGTTGACCCTAAATAATGAAAAGTCTGAGGTCATCCAAATGAGTGCTAAAAGGAACTCGTTACGTTTACATGATAAATCAGTTTAATCTAAAAGCCGTAAATTCATCTAAATACCTAAGTATTACAATTACGAACAACTTAAATTGGAAGAACCACATCGAAAATGTTGTGGGGAAGGCTAAGCAAAGACTGCGTTTTATTGGCACAACACTTAGAAAATGTAACAGACCTATTAAGGAGACTGCCTACACTAAGCTTGACCGTCCTCTTTTAGAATACCGCTGGGTGGTGTGGGATCCTTAACAGATAGGACTGAGGGACTACATCGAAAAAGTTAAAAGAAAGCCAGCACGTTTTGTATTATCGGGAAATATGGGAGTTTAAAAAAAGGCGTTTTTCGTTGCGACGGAATCTTCTCACGAAATTCCAATCACCAACTCTCTCCTCCGAATGCGAAAATATTTTGTTGACACTGACTTCGATAGGGAGGAACGATCACCTAAGTAAAGTAAGTGTAATCGGAGCACGTACGGAAAGATATAGGTGTTCATTCTTTCTGCGCGCTATAAGAGATTGGAATAATAGAGAATTTTGAAGGTGGTTTGATGAACCGTCTGCCAGACACTCGAATGCGATTTTCAGAGTACCCATGTAGATGTAGATCATCGATATATCGTGTACCCTTGGCGATTGCATGACACAACGTTTTGCGCCTCGCCTGGGATCGTCAAAACCGACATTGGACTGGGAAAATGTTGCCTGGTCGGACGAGTCTCCTTTCAAATTGTATCGAGCGGATGGACATATACGGATATGCAGACAACCTCATGAATCCATGAATTTCAGCAAGGGACAGTTCATGCTGGTGGGGGCTCTGTAATTGTGTGGGGTGTGTGCTTTTGGGGTGATATGGAACCCCTGACACGTCCAGATACGACTCTGGCAGGTGACACGTTCGTAAGCAGCCTGTCTGATCACCTGCATCCATTCATGTCCATTGTGCATTCGACGTACTTGGCCAATTCCAGCAGGACAATGTGACATCCCACACGTCCAGATTTGCTACAGAGTGGTTCCAGGAACGTTATTCTGAGTTTAAACACTTCCGCTGGACAACAAACTCCCCAGACACGAACATTATTGAGCATATGTGGGTTGCCTTGCAAAGTGCTGTTCAAAAGAGGTCTTCACCCCCTCGTTCTCTTACGAATTTATGGAGAGCCCTGCAGGATTCATGGTGTCAGTTCTCTCCAGCACTACTTCGGACAGTAGTCGAGTCCATACAACGTCGTGTTCCGGCACTTCTGCGTAGTCGCTAGGAGCCTAAGCGATATTAAGCAGGTGTACCAATTTCGCTGGCTCTTCGGTGTAAAACATAGTCAAAAAAATTGGCTCTGAGCACTATGGGACTTAACATCTGAGGTCATCAGTCCCCTAGAACTTAGAACTACTTAAACCTAACTAACCTAAGGACATCACACACATCCATGTCCGAGGTAGGATTCGAACCTGCGACCGAAGCGGTCACGCGGTTCCAGACTGAAGTGCCTAGAACCGCTCGGTCAAGCCGGCCGACAAACATAGTCAATGAATATATATGTGAATTACAGAAAGGAACACGTGAATATCAAAAATCAATAAAACATCAAACAAAGTCCAAATAATGATTTCAGCACTATTTCAGACATTACATAGACGTCAACGACGCGTGCCATCACGTGATGGCGTTTTGGTCTCCGCAGTTGGTAAAGCCACGCACGCCGCATATCGTGCAACACGCGACTCGCGGGTTAATTAAACGTGAGTCACAACGCTATCATCAGATTATTGCAGTACATAGGCCTCGTAAGACAGATTAATGCATCAATCTCTGCTCGTACATATCACTGAAACGTTTGATATAAAACAAATAGGGAACTCTATTCTTTAACAATGTTATGCTAATTAAAGACAGACTCGTTTCCATGTTTTCTGTAATAAGTAATTATAATTTCACTACGTATTTTAGGAGAGGATGCGGGGCGCTCAGCTCTGGGAATAGATGATGCTAAACAGAAGAGTAACATACGGCTCAGTTTGTGAAGGGAATGATTTCCATTCCATTATGGCTGAATTTTTCTCTCAGTTCTAGGGGACTGATGACCACAGGTGTTAAGTCCCATAGTGCTCAGAGCCATTTGAACCGAGAGCCCGGCTGAATTTTGCGACAGCACTGAGTCATTTTCTACATAAGGACAATCCCAATCAGTTTCTGAGCGAAAATAGCAAAATGAACTGCATACAATGGAAGTTTGTGGCCACTGTCTACAGCGAACATTGATGTACAATTCTGCAGTGGACCAGGCAGCACAGAGTTTGGAGAGCTCCTGGTTGGATGAGGGTACTGTAGACCGATGAGTCGAGATTTTATCTCTTTTCAGATAATGCATGGGATTGCGTGCACTGACATCTCAATGAGGTGTTCACTTCGTAGTACATGGAGGATGTACTTCAAGCCGTAGGTGGTTCTTCAATGTTTTGGCGTTCTCTTGCGTAAAATGACTTCTCGTTCAGCTGATCGTGAACCTGAACCAGGACGTTTATTTCAAATTTCTAGGTGACAAATCGGTGTCCTTTCTTATAGATCTGCAAGATGACAACACTGGCCCCACTCCCTGCTTCCAAGATGACAACAGCTGAGCTCGCCCTTTCGTGCGGGGTTAGGTAACTGTGTATCTGCGACTGTGGAGTGTGTTCTTTGTTAATTAAGGTCATTGATCTGTGACAGGAAAATTTAAGTTTCTGACATTTATACGGATAAATAATGAAATTTTTTAATATGTGTATATTTTAAGACAAACAATGTATAATGGAAGGTGGTTCATGTTTAGGGCACTGGCATTGTAAAATGTAAATGATGTATTGAAGTCCCTCCACAACGGAAGTGGCACGGCGTGATGTAAAAGGTGGTTTTGGTGGTAGAACTGGGTGGCTCCTTGGTGTGAACGGTACGCATCGGTGGCTAGTCGCTGCACGATAAACATCGATGGTGCCAAGGGAGGCAACTGGAAGCCGTTTTGCAAGGAATTTTGCCTCGGATGTGGATTTCGCTGTTGTTTGGTAATCTCGGCAATAAGGAATGGCTCTAACACGTTAAAAATCCGTTGCCAAGAGGAAATTTTATAGAGCATTGAAACATGAAGAGCTCTGAGTACAGCTAGCCACCATATCGCTTGCTACCACAACTTCGCCACTGCTACACGAAATTCATGCATACAGATATGTATCAGTTCATGGACCAGTTAATTTGTGTGAGTGATTTTAATAATAATCCAAATGCTATAAATTTGTGCTTGGAATCATACCTTCTATCCTGATCACGAAGCTATGCAGGGTCCTCACTTAAGTGTTTATAACACCAAGTATCCTGTTTCAAATGAACTAGTGATTTATTTATGTTAGTCAAATGTGCAAAGATTAGCAAGAGTTGAAGTTAAATCCACAAAAGTGAAGTTAGTTAGAAATTTGCTAAAGTACTCTCAGTTTAGTACAAAGGACGGTTTTTGCAAAAATACAGTGCTAGTTTGTGCAAATATGACTGCCTAAAATACCTGCTTCACAAGTGATGAAAAAGGCAAATAAGCTAAACTCATTTGAAACATAGTTTAGCCTTGATTACTATAATGAATAATTTTCTTGAAGTTAATTGAGCTCAGTGTTGATCAGTTTGCCTTGAACTGTAAAAATATAAACTATTCCAAGTGAAACTAAGAATTAACTTTGGTTGAATTAATTTTTGCTACTGAAATAGTCATAGAGTTTGACTAGTGATACTATACCAGTTTATGGGTTCCCACCATATTCTTCTCATATTAGAAAGATAATTGGAATATTATTGCTACTAAGCAAATCTGATATTTCTTTAAATGGGAGTATAACCAGTGTAATTGTGGTATTATTTTTTAGTGGTTATTACATGTCAGATAAGGTAGAAGCTCCCCCATGTCCAGCTTTAATTCTGTACTTTCTGCAGTAGCATCTCAGTACTGAGTCAAGTAGTGATTTTGATTATAGCTGTTATTGGTATGAGTTTGGTACATTTTTCTTTCTATGATTACTGGTTTGTGCAGTATTGGTAACTGCTGCTACCCACAGCTCAGAATGGCCCCTGTCCGTTTGTATCCTGTATGCTGTTCAAAGGGAATACTAATGAAAGTAACTTCAATAAATGACATTTAATTTTCTTGACCTTATGCTTCCAAATTAATATGCCTAATTATGCTGGCGACCGTTCGTTTTATTTTCATTCAAATATGAATTTTACTACTTTCATTAAACCCCAAAGTTAATGTCTGTTTAGTTGTTCTGTTAATTTTACCATATTCAAAATATAATCCGATACCTTCTTCATCCCTTAGACACACGCACGGTCAAAATTCAAAATCATAAATCCTCTCAGAGGGTAAGATTAGTTTGTATCGCGGCAGGTTAGTGTTATATGACGAAGGCTCAGAAGGGGAGGCCCCAAAGGCCACTCTCTGACACAGTGGAAACTTCACAGGAAGACAGAAGGGTGAAAATAAAGGGACACGAATTTTAGGTTAGGAACCAACGCTCAGTTTGAGAGACAATGACGGTAAAAGTTTGACGCTAGTTCATTAGTACTCTCGCGCGTCATAAAATCAAATACGGCGATGGCACAGTGGTTAAGAGCATAGCTACAAATTATTTTGCCCCGTATTCAAGTCCGGTTTTATGCTTTAATGTGATACTATGCCTTATGCCAAGAGTTTTTGTTTTTCCCAAAGAAGTCAGTGGCAAATTTGTTTGTCATGTCCAACAAGGCGCTAGCCAATTAATGGAACGACATCAAAACGTCTACGCTACAGCTACATTATCTGGAAAGCTTATCACTTCTGTATAAAGCTTTGCGAGATTACGTAAATATGGAGCCGCTTATGCTCATTATTTACTGTTGTGGTGGGACAAAGCCATCCCTCCTGATACGATGGGCTATTTGTCGATCAAATTGAAATACAAACATATTCATTAAAAGTAACTCCGCGAAATTACGTGCCGTTCTGTCAACCCTGCAACGTATACTTTTACCGACAGGTGAAGAATTACATTCCCTGATCACAGAAGTGCCATGTTCTCATGGCGCAGCAAAGGGAGATTATAAGTAGAATTGATGCAGTTACAGTACACGGTTTGATCTATAATCAGTAGTTTTGATCTGCGTTGTTTGCCGCGAAGTTATCGCCAGATCGCGAGATATTTAGCAGCGTTGACGCTATTACTTTCCCTAATAATAAACCAAAAGTTGTGACTGTGGGGTATGTTCCTTCCCACGATACTCATCGCGTAACGAATTTTTATGCTTTAAATATTTTTACGACAGAACGAATTGGTTCTCTTGAAGTATTAAAGTACAAACCCAAGCACAAATTTACATACAGGAAATCATATTTTTTCGTTTTCAATAACTGTTAATTACGTAAGATTATACGAGATTTGTGATGATAAAATGTATTACTAATAAGATTTCAAATGCTTCTTTCTGTTGTCTGTAATTTCGTTGTATTTCACCTTGCTACAGACATATTGAGGTTACATATTTTCGTTGCACAGTGAGGATTCGATTAGAACACGAGTTACACAGATTTAAAATTGTGGTGCTAACTATTGTGTTACAGAAAAAATACTCTTTATGGATTACGCGGGTGTTGCTGAACGGTGAAAGTTACAACAACTTGTGACAGAATCTCGAAAGTCACTCAGTGTTGGCTGCTAAATCCCAATCAGGAGTCCATTTATTTTACCGTTCATTCATCTTGCGAAGTTCCTATTGTGTCAGAGAGGGACCTATGGTGAGTACCCCTGATCAGATACACTAACACACTTCGACTGGTCCGCTACATCAGCCGTCTTTAGTCCCTTGCGAAAAGTCTGGGATTCTATGGAAAAGGAAGTGACACGTAGCAGTCAACACCCCTTCATGTTGGCAGCTGTACGTAATGTAATATTAAATGAACAGCTGCACTTGATTGTGACATACCTAAAGAATGCTGTATACACTCCTCCACACCTTTCATCAGTGTCTTATTTGAAATGATTGACCCTAGTCCAGAAGATGGCTTTTTAGTCCGTTAAATTTTCGCTTTCGAAGTGGGCTCGTGGTGTGACCGAAGCAGGGCAGTTTGTCCCGTTCGTTTTAAAAGTACGTCTTGCGATTGCTTAGTCAGACGAAGGTGTGGACGGTGGATTTTTCCACCGAATTCTCGTTAGAAATTGTGTTCGGTATACTAGTGGGAGGTTGAACAATGGGCACTGACAATTATAGCTTCCATCCGATTGGGCAAAGCATTTGGTACCGTGGGGTTGTTTCATGTGACGATTGAGTCGCAGCCTGCCGTGCTCTGGGAGGCTGCATCAGAGCACAGCGTCTGGGACATTTTAGAAATCATTTTTTGGGAAGATGGTTAATCGTTTTTTCTTTGAAATGTAGGTAATCCGCGCAGTAATTGTTTTCATTTGTCAAAGGAGGATTTTTATTGGTCTCCAGCGTGGTTTGGGGAGAGTGACTAGGTTTTTCGTTATCCAGCCACAGTGGGATTCCGACAGTGTGCTTTACAAATTTTCTTGAGCAGAATCAGTGATTACAGGCCAGATTTGACGGAAAACGCGCTCAATTCGTATTAATTATTTTTGAACTTACCCTCTACTGCTTTCCTCCACTGCTGTAGCGAGTGTAAGAATCACACGAGCAACCGCTTCCGATCTCTCCAATATCCACAGCATTAAGGAAGAAATGAAATCCTCTGGGGAATGACAACGTTGAGGTGAATCGTGCTTGACAAATGATTGGAGAACTCCTAGGAGAGAATACGATCGTTTTAATAAATATCCTTTTCATGGAGAATTATTCGCTAGTCTTTTCGCCTACATTCTTCCCTCCGCTCCTTTCCACCTCATGCGACTCAAAATAGCTGTCCTTGCCTGAGAAACGTTGTTTTAAATAAACAATGAAATGCATTCCTTATTCGGATCACAGTGATATGAATGGAATTTGCCAAGTGAGTTGCATTGCCTACTCTTGGTAGGAAGCACAATAGCCCCATCACGTCAGTCTTACAGGGCGAAAGGCGTAGCCCACGCTTAGAATGTTGTTAAAGTTCAGAATTAAGGTTAAATCCTATTAAACAGTTAATGAAAGACAAGTGACCACATTCTAGTGTAATTTACAGCTGACATTTTCTGTTGTGTTTATGCACTGTTTTTTTTTAAGTGAGAGTGCGATCGACTGTTACACCGAACTTTTTAGGTGCTGGACAGTGATTTAACTTAACGCCCTTCCAGGCTACTTGTCTTAACTACTTGAGCCGTGTATGTCCTTTAGATGGAAGGCACATAGCTGAGTTTTCGAGGAGTGCACAATGAAACATTTTAATTGCGTTCCTTCTAACCCAAGAAAGAAACCAGCACACTCGTATCCCTCTTACTTTTTTCTAGGGACATACGCCATGACCCTCTTGTTCCACAACTGTAGACTTGAACGATATTAGGAACTGAATAAAATTTATAAATCGACTGAAATTGATATTTCTTGGTCATGTACACAGTACGAATGACGGCAGGGTGGAAAATTGTATCTGGAAGTATCTCTGAAAAAAATTAATAACAAGCATCATCCGAGAATTTATAAAAGGTACAGAAATACACGAAATAGCATGAGAAGGGGCCGCAGAAAGATGCTTTCTGAACGAAGTGTTAACTTTAGAAGAATTCCTAGGTAGAATCAGTGAGGGAGTTGGGTGTGAAGTTGTGTGAATAGAGAAAAAACCGGAGAAGTGCGAGCAGGACTCACGCTCCGAGAGTTCTGTACACGCTTAATTTTGTGTACAAATAATAATAATTTCGTATGGCTCAGTGGCCTGCTGCTAGTGTTTCTTCTGAACGCCCCATCGTCGACTTTCTTGTCCCTAAACTACCCTAAATACCTAACTGGGAAAAGATGATCAACAGTTTACCGTGTAATCCGAACCTCATGTTGCTTCTGGCGACTCCCAACATCACTGAAAGCTGATGTCTAGGTTAAGACGAAGGCTGTAAGATTTTTGATCCGACTCATACTCGATCCCTCGAACTTTCTACTCTCTGGTATTCGCTATAACGCTTTCTTCTTCTTTTTTCATCATTTGGTCTCGTTATTTGGTCGGGATGGACGTCACATGACACCCCTTCAATTTCATCGTTGAATATTTCACTCAGTTTTTTCAGTTTTTTTTTTAGTTTTATTTTTTTTTTATTACAGAAGGCATCCAGCACTGGGACCGAACACTGGGCTACCGTGCCGGCTTTTTATTACAGGGCAATTACATCCTCCAAAAAATACATCACATGTGGCGACCGTGATGGGACAAATTGCCACGTATCTTTCGAATTTTGTCCTGTAACCGAGCACACAGCTACCGTGCCGTCGCCAATACTGATAACTCAATAAAATTTAGGAAATCAACTTAAACTGATCTTTTTTGGTCATGTCGACAGTATGAATAGTAACAGGATGAAAAAATATACTTGCAATTATCTTTCAAAAAAGAAATTAATAACCAGTTTGATCCGAGAAATTAAAAGAAAAGATTAATGGAAATGTCAGTTTCTCCTAACATATTCATATGCTTCTGTTTTTTAACTTTCCTCAATTACACACATAAATATTCAGTCACAGTATTCTAAATTATTATTCCATTTATTCTACACTTTGCTTTACTCTTTTATCAGTATGATACTCTTGCAAATGTCTAGCAAACCAACAAGTATGGACCACCAGGCCCTATACACACACAGTTGATTCACCTATAGGTTTTCATGGGTGATTTTATGAGCAGCAAAGTTCATGACATGTGTGGCCACATCCTTTGACTACATTTTCTTGGTATCTTAAATGTTTCACGCAGCCAATGAACAGAACACTGTAGTATGTTACATAAACTGCAACTTGATAGCTTTGCCTCTTTCTTAGAAAAACGGGTCTTGAGGGACAAACAGACTGACAGGCAGACTCACAGATGGACAACAAAGAAATTTTTTTCTTCGTAACAGGTACTAAGTCAATTGTAACCTCCCCTTACAAAAATTATGAATTACTGTGCTGGTAAACCCCTTTACGGTATTTGATTTTCAAACAGCTGAGGAAAACTGAACGTACTCAGAAATTTCTCTCTTTACTTATTCTGATCATCACTAAACCGACACACAATATTTTTAGCGCAATGCAATCTGACTTTCAATAATCCCTACAAAAGAATGGCCGTGACTAACAATAACCTATACCTTTCATGAATCACTTACCTCACAAAAATCTTCGTTACTCGAACTACTGCAATGCAGCGAGCGCCAATACTGTCAGCTAAATAAAGGATTCTAACTACTGAAGGCACTAACTGCTGATAGGCATAGTTAGCAAATGAAAGATTTTGGTAGAAAACAAACAATTTATTTACCTTAATAGTGTTCAAAAGTCATTATATATATATATATATATATATATATATATATATATATATATATATCATTTCATGACATCCAGTCTTACAAATTTCGTTTTTCTGACGGACACACGTCCAGATCGTCCGCTCTCGAAACTCTGCCATCTCTCTTCCCACATCTACCACTGCCGGCGGCTCTCCTCCAACTGCGCAGCGCTACGTGCTGTTCACATCCAACTGCCCAACACTACAATGGTGAATATTCCAACAATGCCAACCAGCCACAGACTGGACACAGCACAGCCAGTGATTTTCATACAGAGCGCTACGTGACTTTACCAACATAAAAACCTAATCAGCCTACTTACACAATGAACTTATTAAAATAAGATGGTGTATTCCGCTATTACTGTAGTAATTTTATATGTATGTACTACATTACCGCCACGGATACATATGCAATGACGCCAGTGTAAAAGTATTTTAAATACATTTATCTGCAATAGAAAACTGTGCCTTACATACTAATACGCCAGTGTGTTTAAATGTTTGTTTTCTGTTCGTTTTGATCAAACGTTTTACAGCTTTACAGGTTAGCATTTACAAAGGTATTACACTGAGCGTCAAGGAAACTGGCACAGGCATGTGTATTCAAATACAGAGATATGTAAACAGGCAGAATACGGCGCCGCGGTCGACAAAGCCTGTATAAGACAACAAGTGCGTGGCGCAGTTGTTACATCGGTTACTGCTGCTACAATAGCAGGTTATCATGTTCAAATGTGTGTGAAATCTTATGGGACTTAACTGCTAAGGTCATCAGTCCCTAAGCTCACACACTACTTAACCTAAATTATCCTAAAGACAAACACACACACCCATGCCCGAGGGAGGACTCAAACCTCCACCAGGACCAGCCGCACAGGCAGGTTATCATGGTTCAAATGGCTCTGAGCACTATGGGACTCAACTGCTGAGGTCATTAGTCCCCTAGAACTTCGAACTAGTTAAACCTAACCAACCTAAGGACATCACAAACATCCATGCCCGAGGCAGGATTCGAAACTGCGACCGTAGCGGTCTTGCGGTTCCAGACTGCAGCGCCTTTAACCGCACGGCCACTTCGGCCGGCCAGGTTATCATGATTTAAGTGAGTTTGAACTTGGTGTTATAGTTGAATCACGAGCGAAGGGACACAGCACCTCCGAGGTAGCAATGAAGGAGAGATTTCCCCGTATGACCATTTCACAAGTGTGCAGTGAATATCAGGAATCCGGTAAAACATCAAATCACCGACATCGCTGCGGTCGGAAAAATATCCTGCAAGACGGGACCAACGACGACTGAAGAGAGTCATTCAACATGACATAAGTGCAACACTTTCGCAGATTGCTGCAGATTTCAGTGCTGGCCCATCAACAAGTATCATCGTGCGAACCATTCAACGAAATATCATCGATATGGGCTTTTGGGCCCGAAGTCCCACTCTTGTACCCTTGATGACTGCACCACACAATGTTTTACACCTCACCTGGGCCCGTCAACACCGACATTGGTCTGTTAATGACTGGAAACATGCTGCCTGGTTGGATGAGTCTCGTTTCAAATTGCACCAAGCGGAAGTATGTGTACGGGTACGTATACAACCTCATGAATTCATGGATCCCGCATGTCAGCAGGGCACTGTTCCAGCTGGTGGAGGCTCTGTGATGATGTGGGATGTGTGCAGTTGGAGTGATACGGAACCCCTGATACGTCTAGAAATGACTCTGACAGGGGACACGTTCGTAAGCATGCTGTCTGATCACTTGCATCCATTCATGTCTATTGTGAATTCGGACGGATATGGGCAATTTCACCAGGCCAATGCGACACCCCACACGTCCAGAATTGTTACAGAATTGTGCTAGGGACACTGTTCTGAGTTTAAACACCTCCGCTGGTCACTGAACGCCCCAGACATGAATATTATTGGCATATTTGGATGCCTTGCAACGTGCTGTTCAGAAGAGATCTCCACCCCGTCGCAGGCGTACTGATTTATGGACAGCCCTGTGAGATTAATGGTGTCAGTTCCCTCCAGCAATACTTCAGACACTAGTCGAGTCCATGACACGTCCTGTTGCGGCACTTTTGCGTGCCCACGGGGACCCTACGTGATATTAGGCAAGTGTACCAAATTCTTTGGCTCTTCAGTGTGTATTGCTAAAAAAGTACAGACAAGCATGGAATAAATGGAATATTAACTTCCATTCTGTAACTGTATATTTATGAGTGTAGTAGAGGAAAGTCCAAACAGTACGAAATAAAATGGCGGGAAAAATAAAGGAGAAAAAATAAATATTAAAGTATATGATGAGGTTGAAGTGGTTCTGTCATTTGAAGCGGATGCACCCGTCTCGAACTCCAAGCCAGTATTTGGAGATCTAGGTACCAGGAAGAAGACCAATTGGGTGGCCTAGAAAGAGATGGACAGACCAGGTTAAGGAAGATCTCAAGAGGAGAGGAGTAACATGGGATGTGGTGGAGAGGGAAAAGCTATACCAGGACAGAAGCCATTGGAGGCATATCGTTCACGAAGTTCCTACCCCACTCGCTGGAAGGAAATCCTGATGGTGATGATGATGACGATGATGATGATTATGATGATGCACAGCTGATATTTGATTGGTCATTAGCAGAATGTGACTGAATCTATACAGGAATATTTTGTTCTGAAAATCTCTTTCCTCATTAAGAAGTACATGGCTGGACTTTTTCAGTGACTGAAAATTTCAAATTCATCTAGCATATTCATTTGCTTCTTAATATTTTTAAGCTTTCCTCAAGTGTACACATAAATGTACAACCATATCATTAGAAATTATTATTCCATTTAGCATATGGTTCACTTTACTCTTCGCTAAATACGATACTTTTGTAAATCTCTAGCCGTCAATCCCAAAAGACAGCATTTGTGGACAAAAACGAATAGAAAGCACAAGTTTAAATTTCTCACATCTCAATAAGGCATATTTTTCTAGTGGAGTTAAATGTATTTAAAGTACGTTTACATTCCCATCACTACATTTTTTTCGTTGTGGTATGACGATATATTTTATCTTGTATAGAGCCATACAATCACTTGAGAAAGCCCTAGAAGGCTGAAACTAAGTGTGAACAAGTAAAATTAACATCGGAATGTGGAAAATGCCATTCTCTTTGAGGTAAGAGATCCTGTAAGGGTTCTGATTTTACCGATTGAGGTACGGATAACTAAAAGGGTTGTGGTGAAAGGAAGAAGGAATATAGAGGGGAAAGTGATGAGGAAATGAAAAGTAGCTGTAATTGTAATTTGGTCTGAGCCTGACGAAAGCGGACGGGAACAATAACTGAGTTTGCTCATGTTGTTTATTATTTTTATCTTAACTAAATGTTACTTGCTGTGAAGCTTTCAGTTACGTTGTTTAACAGCTGTGTGATTTATACCATCAGAGCCACGTCAAGAAGGTTCATTTGCGGTCCAGAGAGTACAGGCGGTGGAGATTGATTAGCAGGTGAGCGCGGCGGCTGTCTGAACCGGGCAGCTGGCCGCTCGGCCACGCTGACCCGCGCTGCCCGGTTTTAATTTCACGCGCCACGGCTCGACCTGAACTGAGAAATTCAGCCGCCGTGAAATACGGCCCGATACCGGAAAAGCCATGCATTAAGCAGGTGCAGCGTGAAGAGGCAGGGGAAAGAGTTCGCCGCTGCCTAGCAAATTAGTGCTGCAGAGTTCGTTTTATTTCCAGCGCAGCTAATTGCGTTATGCAGAAACTTAGATTAACAAATAAATAAAGCCCTTTCACGGCTACGAAATTTATAGGTGAGGACGGAATGTCTACGTAAGGCTAACAACTCTAGCCCCAGTTGTAGCAGAGACTCATGCCCTACTGAATGTTTTCATTCACATAAATGAGTGCGGTACAGCTATATGCAAATATACGTCCCGTACACTGACGTCACAAAAGTGATGGGATTGAAAATACACATATACAGATGGCGGAAATATCTCGTACACAGGGAATAAAACGGCAATGCATTGGCACTTGCACTCATTTGATTTATGTGGAAATGTTTCCACCGTAGTTATGGTTGCACAGAGGGAATTAACAGACTTTGTAGGCGGAACTGCAGTTGGAACTAGACGCTTTCGGAAATCGTTAGGAAATTCAGTATTCAGAGATCCACAGTCTCGAGATTGTGTCGAGAACGCCAAATTTCAGGCATTACGTCTCACCACCGACATTGCAGTCGTTGACGGCCTTCACTTAACGACCGATGTCACCGGTCTGTGAATAGCGTTGTCATTGTTAAAAGACAAGCCACATTGCGTGAAATGACGCAGAAATCAATATGGGACGCAGGACAAACGTATCCCTTCGGGCACTGCAGTGAAATTTAACTTTAACTGGCTATGGCAGCAGAAGACCGACGCGAGAGCCTTTGCTAACAGCACGACGCCGCCTGTAGCGCCTCTCCTGGGCTCGTGACCATATCAGTTGAACCATAGAAAACCGTTACCTAGTCAGATAAGTACCGATTTTCGTTGGTAAGAGTTGATGGTAAAATTAGTGTGGCGCACACCACAATAAGCCATTGACGTAAGTAGTCAACAAGGCGCTGTGGAAGTTGTTCTTTGGTCCATAACAGTGTAGACTGTGTTCAAATGAAACAGACTGGGTCCTCTGGTCCCACTGAACTTATCATTAACTGGAGACGTTATGTTTGACAACTTGGAGGCCACTTGCGGCCATTCTGGAACTTCACCTACCCAAACATCGAGGGAAATTTTAGTGGTCACATTGTGCCGTGTCACCGGGCCACAGTTGTTCGCGATTCGTTTGAAGAACATTCTGGACAATTCGTGAGAATGATTTTCTCAGCCAGATTGCCCGAAATAGCGCCCATCGAACACTTGTGAGTCGTAGTTGGAAGGTACGTTCCTGCACAAAATCCTGCACCGGTAACACGTCCACATTATGGACGGGTACAGAGGCAGCATGACATACAGCGACTTATTGACTCCATGCTACGTGGGGCTACGTGGGGCAACAGGAGGTCCTGCATGATGTTAGCGCTATCCTATGACATTTTCACACCTTAGTGTATGTCTGTATGCGTGAAGCGTTCAACAAATTACAGAGTAAAATTCTAACGACTTCACAGAAATTCCTAGGAAGTTTTGGTGTAATGTTAAATCAGTGAACGGATCGAAGGTATCTGTCCAGAGACACTTCCACCATAATGGCATTGGGGAACGCGCTTATAGAAAAAAAGGCAGAAGCACTAAACGTATTTTTCCGAAACCGTTTCACAGAGGAAGATTGCATTGTACCTGCTCTTTTAAATCGTCGCACTATCGACAGAATGACATAAATGACCATGGGATAAAAAAACAGCTGACATCGCTCAACAGAGAAAAGGCTACATACCTAAGGCAGCCCTTTGCTACAGAGAGCATGTTTAAGAACTTGCCCGTCTTCTAGCAGCAGTGTACCGTAGGTTTCTGGAGAAGCGAAGTGGTCCTAATGATTAGAAAAAAGCACATGTCATTTCCGTTTTCTAGAAGTGTTGTCGAACACACATCTCTGAAGCCCATAAACTGTACAATTTCAAAACATATTTTATGCATATAGTGATATTTCTGCAGATCGATAAGGGCCTAGAAAACAACGATCTTGTTGAACCCTAAACCCAGAAAGCAGTAGATGTGAAGTAACTTCGGGGATACCTCAAGGGAATGTTACAATACCATTAAATTTCCTTTACAACTTCAAAATTTCTTTACAACGGCAGTTGTTGAAATATCTTAACAAAATCTCTTTTACTGTTATCAGTGTTTATTAATGTTTTTATATATATTAAAATTTTCTGTTTCAGATACTCTATTGATGGGAGGAACTGAACCTCTATAAAATGGAAACTCCTCAAGAGAAGGCACAATGTGTGTCCTGGTTTATTGAGAATAAATCGGATGTTCAGACTCAACGAAACTTCAGAACGAAATATGGAAGAAATCCACCATCGCGCCCTTCAATACGTGCATGGCACAAAATATTTATGGAGATAGGGACAGGGGTGGGAGCGAGCGATCAAGAACAGGAAAACATCGATCGCGTTTTAAACGTCTTCATTCGTTCACCTACGAAGTCCATCCGCACTACTGCCAGACAGCTGCAACTAGCACGTTCAGCTGTGCATAAGGTCCTCCACAAGAAGTTGCGGTTGTACGCCTACAAAATGCAACTGTTACAGACACTTGAGCCAAATGACAAGCCGAAACGGACAGAGTTTGCACTCAACATAGTGAAACGCCTTTCGGAGGATGATGCATTCCTCAAGCGAGTTTGTTTCAGTGACGTGGCAACTTTTCATGTTTTTGGGACATTAAACAGACACAATGCGAGAATCTGGTGATATGAAGACCCCCATGTGACTAGGAAGCTTCACTAGGATAGTCCAAAAGTGAATATGTGGTGTGGAATAATGTGCAGCCGAATAATTCGTCCAATTTTCTTCAGCGAGTCAACAATTACTGCAAATGTTTACCTTGACCTTCTGACCGAATTTGGTCTGACTGATTTACAACCAACTATCATTTTATAGCAATATGGTGCGCCTCCACATTGGGAACTGCATGTTCACGGGTTCGTCAATGAAAATTTTCCAGGCAGATGGATTGGGAGGGATGAGCCAATTCTTTGGCCACCGCGTTCGCCAGATATCACTCCCTTGGACTTTTTTTGTGGGGGTATGCAAAAGATATCATGTATCATACAGAGATACGGGAAATTGCTGATTTCAAGCAATGGATTCGTAATGCCATTGCCACCAATGATGACGCTATGCTACAGCGAATATAGTAAGAAATCGAGTAACGTCTTGATGTGCTTCGTGCAAACTAAAAGCACCCGTATAGAGATCTATTAAACACTGTCAAATAACTTTTATAAACACTGATTATAATAAAATAAATGTTGTTAAAATATTTCAACAACGGCCAATGTAATAAAATTTTAAAGTTGTAAAGGGACCTTATGGACAGGTAAGGTCGGAAGTTCCATGAGGCTTTTCATGGGTGATGCTATTGTACACAGAGGGGTTGCAACGCCTAAAAACTGTAGCGAAACACGGAAAGACTTTTAAGACTTCGACAGCTGGTGCGGGGAATGGTACTTCACACCGAACGCAAAGAGATTAATCTATTGCATATTTATAGACACAAAGACCCATTGATGTATGATTACGCTATTAGAAAAAATCATTGGAAGCAGCAACTCCCATAAAATATCTAGGTGTAAGCGTACAGGCAACGTGAATTTGAGCGACAACATAAAATTAATCGTAATTAAAGCAGATGCCAAACTGAGGATCAGTGCAAGAGTCCCCAGGAAATGTAGTCCGTGAACAAACCAGGTAGCTTACGAAACTCTCGTTCGACCAGTAAATGTTCGTCAATCTGGGATCTGTACTAGATAGGACTGACAGATGGAATACAGAAGATCCATAGAAGAGCAGCTTGTTTTGTTAGAGGTCCATTTAGAAGTACGAAAGCGTCACTGAGATGCACAACCAACTCCAGTGGCGGACGCTGCATAAGGTTCGTTCTGAATCATGGGGTTTGGTCTACTGTTCAAGTTACGAGAGCTTACGTTCCTGGGAGAGTCAATCAACATTATGCTTCCCCTGTGTATATTGCACGAAAACAGCTTGAAGATAAAATCAGAAAGATTCTAGGCCACACGGAGGCTTACCAGCAATCGTTCTTCCAGAGAACAAATCGTGACTGTGTAAGGATACCATGATCGATATCCTTGGCAGCGAGGTACTTCGCGGCCGGTGCTGTATGGCGAACCTTAGCATCTAGAAGTTTCTTCAGTCTCCCACCTTTTTATGGCGACCACGTCATCGCTGTGATGCGGTGGCAATACGAGTTAGAAGTGAGGGCGCGAGAGGGCTAGTGGTCCATATTCGATTTACCGAACACGTAACAAAAGAGTTGTTTGCCATAAATATGCAAAGTTGACTTATAACGGGTCTAGTAGCGCATCGATTGATAACAAAGTTGAATCGTCGATGACTTTTTTTGGAGTGCATGAACTATAAAATTTGTCAGTAATCATGTGTACCTAACCATAATCTCCGCGGTCGAGCTCTGGCGCAAACATCTTCATTACCTACTCTGGGCAAGAGGACGCGCTCCGCGGCTGAAGCAACGATGTTAAGCAGGCCACAAGCGCATAACGCAGATACAGTATTAGGCTTTCGGCTTGGCAGGAAGGCAGTCTTCCTCGTGTCGAGGTCATGTGCATTGCCATCGCTGATACTGGTAGAGAGCACCGTTGGAGTCTGGGCGTTTGTGTTGTCCTCATCATTTCATCATCACTCATGAAAGTTGCGAGATTGAACTGAGCGAAGGTGGGGAATTTCTACAAGCGCTCATAACCACGCAGTTGAGCGCCCCACAAACCAAACATCATTGGAGTCTTGCACCAACTGCTGACCACAGCCTACACTGGTAAGAGAGAGGGCAGCCATCGATTGCGTTGGGCTACCGGCCTTAGTATGAGGTGTTGAAGCCGTACTGTTCCAAAGCTGTCCTCCGAGTTTTCGTCCTGCTGTTTAGTCGAAGGTGAGTATTCGCCAGTCTCCACTTAGGATTATATTTTCGTACCACTCATCGGAATTGCGTTTTTTGGCGCTGGTGATATTCATCTCACTGTGCCTCGTGTATGTATTCCAGAGAGGACAATACGGTTCTTTTGTTGAAAGTGTCAATCCAGCCTTTTTTTGGCTCAATATTAAGCTGTAAACCTCTTTCGTGAGGTATCCCTTGAAGTCCGAAAGAGACGAGATTTATCTGTAACTGCCCTAAATCAAGATGTTTTCGTGATTGCCAGGTTATGCAATATTTTAAGACGTCATTGTGAGTCTGTGTTAGTGCATAAATTGATTGTGGATCTCTGTCCGTTCTCAGAACCCACCTGTTATTGTGTACTCTAGAGATTATTTAGTGCAGGGTGACGACTCACTGGCGGGTAGCACCGACGGATGCCTGAAAATACTCACTTTAGTTCCGTGATATTGCGCACGGGCCGGTTAAGGAACGTACGTCACGCTCTCTTTTAGCGCATCTGGAGAATGGTTATGGACTGTGTTCAGGTACATGGGTTTGTATTGAGAGGAGATGTTATTGCTTTGTAAGTTCTGACTTTTTACATCCGATTTCTTTAAACGATTGAAAGCTCTCACTTTAGCTCTAGTAGCCAGGTTCTGTGTTGTTATAACTGTATAAAGTTTTGTTTAACGGCTCTCTGTAGTGAACTCCAGTTTTATGGTCTTTGGGAAATTATGTTTACTGAACTGTGAGAGGTTTTAGAACTTTAATTGTTTCAACCTTCAGTGGTGCAGGGCACAAGCTAAAGTAACGTAAATTATGGTTCAAGTTCTCTATTGCTTTTAGAACCAGATGCCCACTGTGTGCTTAACAGTTTTGGGCAGAAGTCCAGTAGCTTCTTTTTAAATAATTTTGCTCAATTTAATTTGGGCTAGAATCCTCCCCAAATTAACATAGTTTATATAATATGTACTCTGTTACTTAAGGGGGGGGGGGGCGGGGGAAAGATCGTTAGTATATTTATTTAAATAATGTTGCTCAGAATATAGTGGGCTACAGCCCACGAAAAAGTAGCTTAAATTTAAGAGCAAGTTCTCTCTTGCTCTAAGACCAGAAGTCTATTAATCGTACTTAAAATCTTGTTTGTTGACCGAGGCCCAGTAGTTTTACAGTCTGTTTGATTAAATGTAAAGCGTGTTAGAGCTTTGTTTATGTCCAGTTGTTTTAACAGACAGAAGCCCGTTACATGTGTTTAATTATTAGGGTGGAAGACCACTGGGTTTCTGAAATTAGTTGTCCTTTTCTCACTATGTAGTGACTGACTATGTTAGGAACGAAATTATCTGTTCAAGTACCACTGTATACAAAACTTGTGGTTATTTACTTAGCAAATTTTTGTAAAAAGAGTTATGTGGTCAACTACTCAACGATCTCTATATCCAAGAAAATCTACTCCAAGTTTGAACCTTTAACAGTGCAAAATGAAGTATCATCAAATGAATGAGTATGTTACCGTTAGGCACGTTTTACATTCTTTGATGAGAATAAATCAAGATGAAGACAGTCATCTTTGATCACGGAGGAAACTCACCATCTTGTACGATGAATTTTGCTGTAAGTAATTTCAGTTAGCCTACAGTTCGTTTTCCTGTGCCGTCGTGGCTGAAATAAGTTCCTCACTAAATAATCTGATAGCCAACACGGTGACCACGGTCAGACTTCTTAAAATTACACGATGAGAACTTACAGCTGAAACTGAAGATTTGGGGAGTGACACTGGTACTCGAAGTACCCTCCACCACTTAATGTAGATGTCAATGTAGGTACCTTCAAATATTACACAACTTGAAAAATGAGATTCTGAAGCCGGTGTCGTATAACCACTCACTCAGCGCCTATTTGTTTTTGCACACACACGACACGCACAAACATTTAGTGAATGTGACTACCCACACATATATCTGTGGCGAGTGAGTGTATAATTTTAAAAAATGGTTCTTGTCACACCAGGTGTTTACTTAAATAAGGCGGTACTGCAGTAGCAGTTTTAGGGTTTCCAGCTCAACATTATTACGCAGATGTGCCTACAATGTGAGCACCCAGCTGGACCCTTTCATTTGACGAGTTACAATTTAATGTATTCAGTTAGATTTGGTCGTGTATAGAATTTGATATAATTTGTAAGTGAGGCAGAAGCATAGACTCTGCAGTGCTAAATATCGAGACACTGTGAAATAACGCAGCTTAACTTCAGTGAAAGAGTGCCAATGCAAAGTCAAACGTAAGCACAAAGACCCGAGGTCGGCGACCCAGAAGTGTTATTGAATTACCCCAGCGAAACAAGAAGCACTGATGGGATCGATAAACGAGGGCAAATGCACTCTAAAACTCAGAGCCACCGTGTCTTAGGCGCAGGCTTGGCCATTTGAATGACGAGGCTTTCGGAGATCAAAGACAAATTCTGTCATGCTGCGATTCTATGTCACTAGAAATAGAGAGAATGATAAAGTGTTGATCATGCGTGAATCCAAGACAAGCTTGTCGATGATGCTCTGTCTGCTACCTGCTTGTTGATTTCAACACCCAGATGCAGATAACCTGACGGATACCACAGCCGTGGTCTGCCGTTGCTATCTACTGCATCATCACGAATGAGGAGAAGAGCGGAGTGTGCTCACCAATCCTGCACTACAGGTCATCGCGTATATTTAACAAGGTACCGTATTCACACCGACCACACGTGGCGCGTTCGCGCAGCCCACACGATGATTTGTAAATATCTGCTGCAGTCTTGGTAGATGTATGGTGGATGACCAGAACCTGGTTTCCACGACAACCGCCGTCCTGGTCCACGGACGTCTGTCCTTAGGCGAGTTCACAACGACCTGCCTTCGATAGCGCTGACGTGGGAGCCTCACTGTACCGCAGGACATCTGGATGGGATGGGCGATGTGTCCACATCCCTCCGCTGTTTCCAGAAAAATAGGTGGTCATGGTACAGTGGGCTGCACGGCGACTTCACGTGTCGTTGATGGGGCGTCAGAACTTCATGACGCGCTAACGCCGACCGCCGATGCAACCCTTGAGACACTTTTCTAACTCTGTGCACTCAACACGAGAAGCGAATGTTATTGGAGATACCATTGTATCACTGACGCCTCTGGGCATAAACTGGATCATTCAACAGCACTGTATGCATGGCCTCCTCCTCTCAACATGACTGCAGCTCTCCGGCTCACAACACTTTGAAACAATTATTTGATGAGGACTGCATAACAGTCGAAACCGATAGTGATACGGCTGTGTTCTGTCGAAGATGCTGAACAAAGTCATACATAGAAGAGCGAGCATCTATCATGTACTCAGGTGCAACTGAGTTAAGGCTAGCCTCCAAAAGAGTTGCGCAGTGCACTTCTATTTTCAGCTTGCGCCATAAGCCACAGAAATAGTTTCCAAGGGGACATCCATCCGACAAATGTGGAAATAAGCCGATACACCCCCACTCAGCTTATATCAGCAAGAGTATCGACAGTTTCGACTCTGTATCAGTAGCATCAGGACCATGTCCACAGTCGCCGCCAAGATGAGCCACGGGACATTCTACCGGTGACTGTAGTTACTGTTCACTCGATCAAGGACTACAGCAGAATTCAGGAAAGATTAGTGCTAGTGAACACTGAACTGGTGCCTCACACTGTCTTCATACCATAGTTAAGTATTATAAAGTATCTACTTACAAATTGTCATAAATTACTACTATTGTGTGTTGTCATCACCTTGCCATAAATGACTCCCGACAATGTGTACTCCTGTGACTAAGCTGTGCAATTGTTGCATGCAAGCAAGTCAGCTCATCACAGCAACTATTCTTGGTGGTAAGGGGACCTCTTCCAGCTACATTATTATGTTTGACGACAAGTGTATATGTTGAAAACCACAGACACCATATGTGCAAGGTTAGGATTAAAGAGATAAGTAAGTAAACGGTTCAAGCTTTGTTTATATTCTGAAGGGCTAGGTGTTATACTAGCATTGCTGTTGGAATATATTCATGTCTCTCTTCAATTCCCGTTCTGAAGTTTTCTTCAATTACTCTACTGATTTTTATTGTTGCGGTTCTCAATCGGAAAGCTCATAGACACATTTTGTTGTCCCTTTGTCTGTCTAAGTGTCTGTCAGACTGTTAAAAAACCCAATATCTCAGGAAAGGCTAGACATATCAAGTGGAAATTTGTGTCACATATTAAGGACAATGGTCCCTTGGCTTTGCAAAAAGTGGGAGCTTCTTTGTTAGTGCAGTCAAAAGATACGATCATTTATTCCACATATCATGACTCTCGCAAAATTTGCTCATCGAAACATGTAGGGTACTTCCCGTTGACCCAGAATAATGCAATTGGGCAAGAAGCAAGTCTTCACAATACAAATAAAGGAAAAAATTTGAACGTTGTTACTTTGTAATTATGTCACACGACAAAAAAAAATTTATTTCTTATCAGACTGTGTGTCTGTTCTTCCGTCTGTTAAGACCCTTTCTTTCAGGAATGTGTGGACTTATCACGTTAACATTTACGTTGCATACAGAGGTTTACCGTTATTTTCCGTTGGCTGACTAATAAATGTACGCTTCAGAGTCAGCGCAATCAAAAGGAGATGCCATTTTTGTCACATATTTAGATACTCGTAACCTGATTCATTAGAAATTCCAAGGGTATTTCCAGTTGATCTAGAATCATGAAATTTGGCAAGAAGCAACGTTTCACAATACAAGTAAAGAAGGAACGTCATAATATTGTCATTTGTAATTCTGTCACACAAAAGATACTTCTTTCGCCGTTTGTTATCCAACTTTAGACTTTAGACATTCTCGAAAGTCATGGAATTCCCAGGACAGATACTTTGGCAGTATCAGTGTCGATAACAACCAGAAATCGTCAAGTTTCTCGATTACTTGGATGGATGAATTGTCTTTATACATAATTAAGTTTGTGCGGAACTCCAGAGCGCGAGTATTACTTGCATCTGGCCAATTTTTAATAGATAAATTAAATAACTGGGACATTTACCTGTAACGCCATGTTATGCCATTCTTCGTTGTGGAACTGCTTTTACTAGGTCTTCTTAATATTTCTGTAACTGCGTCACCACAAAAGGTAGTTTCATTGAGAATTTGCCTCGTCTGTAAGTCAGGCACAAGCTTCCTGATAATAACTTCGTGCAAAGTGAAGTAGCATAATATGTCGGGCTGACAGAGTGGCCAAAACGGCGTGCTCATCGGGACTGCGAGTAACTCTTGCCGCAAACTGCCACTGAAACCAGCACACTGGCTCACACCTAGTTCGTGACCTGACGAGGCGCATTCGCAAAACATTCGCACTGCCGAGTATAAATAGGGAGCATTCAAGTAGTTGCAGTGTCTTTAGTGGCAGAGCTGTCTTGTACGATGGTGTTGTGCTAAACGGGCTGCCACACGAAGCTTCCGAGTGAGGACCACAGCTCCAGGCTGTGGCGGGGCCACGGTTGGACCCTCTTAACCCTTTCGTGGGCAAAATTATTGAGCAGTATTTTTTAATGAATGGAGATCAGATAGTAATTAACAGATAGGTATATTTATCATACAGAATACCAAATTTGCTCCAACTGTGAAAGTGAGATCTCACAACAAGGTGGGAAGTATTCTTCCCACTGCCCTTCCTTGGAGTTAAATGACAAAAACAACTTTTTCAATATATGTCACATTAATTTGATAAATTTACTTCTCCTGCTACAATGATTGTTCACAATTACTTGCCATGAAATTTTCTGAAACATGGGTCTATGCAAAGTGGTATTTGACAATATGTACAAACACAGCGAGCGCTCTTTTCCGCAGCTTTGGTACTACAATGACGGCACGTCCAGTAGGTTTCACCTAAAATGGGTTGATGCTCCCCTACAGGCACATGACGAAAATCTTCAGGTACTTTACCCCTTTTTGCCATAAAGACAGGTTTTTGTCCACGCCTTTTTTGGGATGAGAAGCCAGCGATCAATTGTCTGGCTAGATGGATCCTGTATGTGAGTTGTACATGCTGTCCACTTTCTCTTTTACTAATTTTCCGGAGGATAAAACTGTTCACTGCAGCAACATCCACCAGGAAATAAAGTATTCTGTGCCACCATTTTACAGAACGTCTGCCAGAAGCATACCTTTCTCGTAATTGGTCAAACTTATCGACACCACCCATTATTTTGTTGTATTCTGCCACAACTTCGGGACAAGAAATCCTTGTTTTTCCTATTCACTGTGGTTGTTTCTCATGGGTCTTGAATTGAGGTCATGAAAGTGACTGGATGGTTGTCCATCCATTTTACTGCAGAAATGGCTCATTCATAAATTTGGGTAAATCAGAAGTATTTACCTTATACTATAGCATTGAGGAAAATATCATAAGATGTCACGAAAACAGCACTGATAGGCTCCTCTACAGAGCAACACTCAGCCATACAATGCCTCTGCGCGAAGGTACAGCAATAACGGCGGGAACTTCAGATTGGAAGTAGTATCCTATACTGTTCACTAGGTGGTAACACCATACAGAGGTGGGAACTGTGAATCCCACGGGTCTAGGAGCGAGTTCATTGTAGTGGGAAGCATGTTTCCCACGGCTCAAGAAAGGGTTAAGTTCGCTAGGGACTCGGGGTCAGCCAGCAGCGGGCAAGACGAGACCTTCCAGCAGCACGGTCGACTCCGTGGAGCGCGGTGGTGTGGCGCTAGTGCCACTTGCCACCGGAGGTCGGCGCGCCGTTGTCATCAAAGAGATCGCTCCTGGTAGTAGCGTGCCTCGCACTGGCTGTCGCAACTGAGCCACGGGCAGTGGGGCTGCGTCCTCAGAAAGACAGAGCGACGAAGCCGCCATGTGAGCGGAATTCAACGTGAGTGGGACGACGGACTTAAAGGCAAGTACAACGTTTACATATTGCCGGAATTTCTCTATGCATCCGTGAGCTGCCGTCTGCCCAACAGCATCACCGTAGCTCTTGCGACTTCATTCCAAATAATGTAGAGTATTTGCTCGCACTTGGCATTTGTTTTCTTCTCCCGTTTTTTCTACAGACCTTCGACACAGTCCTGACATCTACCTTTCCTCTTTTGACCAGAAGAACAGTGCCTTTGTCGAGGGCTGCTATGGTATGGTCCACCGCTGACGTAGTCCGAAGGAGCGCAGCCGCCAATAAACGCCAGCCTGCTGCTCACCCCCCCTTCCGGCGCGGGCCCTCGTCTCCGCCTCCTCTCCGCTTCCCTGCTCCCCCACAGCCGGAGGGTCGCCACCCCCCGCTCTGCACCGGACGCACGCTGGTCTTGACGCCGCCACCGCTGCCGCCGCCGCCGACGACGACGGCCGCCTGAGCCGCCGGCGCAGCCTCCGCCACCGCCGCTACGCTCCGCGGCGACCCGGCCGGGCGCCGCTGCTGCATCGATCCGTGGGACGGCGCGTTGCCCCCACGTCTCTGCCGCCAGCCGCCATCCGCCGAGCCGCCCCCACGTGCCCGCACGTCCGGTATCTTGTCAGGACGCGGCGCCACTCTCAGAGTGCCACCAGAGCGTGCCGCGGCAGGCTTACGAAGGTACGGAGATGTAGTAAACGCTACGGTGCTGCTATGTGTCCCACAAGGGAAACTCCTCATCGCACTGCTCTCAGACTTAGTGGTAAAATGGCCCGGTGGAAACGACGTCAAAATCTGTCCACAGATCAAGCATAAAGACAGGAAGAAGGTGTACTGAACGGTAAAAAAAGAAAAAAAAAGAAAAGAGAAACAAACCACTCAATGGTCCAGGCTCAATATGTGCACCGAGCGAGGTGGCGCAGTGGTTAGCACACTGGACTCGGATTCGGGAGGACGACGGTTCAATCCCGCGTCCGGCCATCCTGATTCAGGTTTTCGGTGATTTCCCTAAATCGCTCTATGCAAATGCTGGGATGGTTCCTTACAAAGGGTACGGCCGATTTCTTTCCGCGTCCTTCCCTAATCCGATGAGACCGATGACCTCGCTGTTTGCTCTCTTCCCCCAAACAATCTAACCTAATCCTCAAGATGAGCAACATCGATCAACCTGTAAGACTCACGCTGTGGTAATTGTGCGGTCATGTTGTCCGAACCTGCCCGTGTCCTCCTTTTTTTATTTTTTTCAAAAAATTATGAACTTTCCGTCGATTCATTGACGTGTCTGATCTCCTTCTGTAATCTCGAAAATTGGCATACTATACATTTATTATTCACTGAAGCTCCAAAGAAACCGGTATAGGCATGCGTATTCAAATATAGAGATACATATACAGGCAGAATAAGGCCCTGCGGTCGGCAACACGTACGTAAGATAACAAGCGTTTGGCACAGTTGTTAGATCGGTTGCTGCTACTACACTTACTTTTACTTTTTCGTGTCCGGAAACTAAAATTTGTTTGCCCAGTATTGGGCAATGTCCAATGCTTCTTCTTTAGCCAGCCGTAGATCGTCGAGGGTGCATCTGTAGGGGCAGGCAGGGCATTGTAGGAGATGTTCCATGTCCTGTCGAGTGCCGCAGTCGCATTTGTCGTCATTTTCGTCCAACAAACCTCATTTGATGAGATTAGATTTCACAGGAGTCACCCCAGTTCTGATGCGGTTAAGCATTCTCCAGGTTTTGCAATCGCCAGAAACGCCGCTTGGTGGGTCCCCTCTAAGTGAATAGTAGATGGGGGGCTCATCTAAGGCGCAACTTAGGAAACGGCGTCTGGATTTGAGTCTGCTGGGGCCACACTCTAGGCTAAATATTGAGTGACGGGCATCAAAGGTTTGTTTTAGCTTCTCGGTATGTCAATGGGCTTTCCTACGTGAGTTAGGGTTTGTGAAACTTGCGGCCCTGTGAATATTTTCTATGGGGGTTGGTTTCATGCAGCCTGTCACTATCCTGCATGTTTCATTCAAGCTAATATCTACCTTTTTTGCGTGGGCGGATCTGCACCATACCGGGCAGGCATATTCGGCAGTTGAGAAGCATAAAGCTTGGGATGAAGTTCTGACCACGGTAGGTTTGGCACCCCATTTGCTATTGGACAACTTTCTTATTAGGGAATTTCGTGCTTCTACTTTTTTGCGCTACAATGTCAGGTTATCAAGATTTAAGTGAGTTTGAAAGTGGTAGGCGCACGAGCGATGGGACACAGCATCTCCGAAGTAGCGGTGAAGTGGGGATTTTCCCGTACGACCATTTCACGAGTGTACCGCGGATTTCAGGAATCCGGTAAAACATCAAATCTCCTAGATCGATGCGGCCGGCATAAGGTCCTGCAAGAACGGGACCAACGACCACTGAAGACAATCTTTCAACGTCATGGAAGTGCAGCCCTTCCGCAGATTGCCACTGATTTCAATGCTGGTCTCGTCAACAAGTGTCAGCGTGCGAAGAGTACAACGAAACATCATCGAAGGTGCACTCGTGTATCTTTGATGATTGCACGACACAAAACTTTACCCCCCGCCTGAGCCCATCAGCACTGACATTGGACTGTTGTTGACAGAAACATGTTGCCTCGTCGGACGGGTGTCGTTTCTAATTATATAGAGCGGATGGAGGTGCACGGGTATGAAGACAATCTCATGATTCCATGGGCCCTGTATGACAGCACGTGACCGTTCAAGCTGGCGGAGGCTCTGTAATGGTGTGGGACGTGGGTGCTTGTAGTGATGTGGGACCCCTGTTATGTGACCCCTAATACGTCTAGAAACAACTGTGACAAGTGAAAACTACGCAAGCATCCTGTCTCGTCATCTGTATTCTTTCATGTTCATTGTACTTAGTCGACTCCATGCGACGTCGTGTTGTGGCACTTCTGCGTGTTCTCGGGGGTCGTACACGATATTGAGCAGGTGTACCAGTTTCTTTGGCTTTTCAGTTTATAATATGTCATGTGGTAAGGATACATTATCGTCACAAGCAAATGTGATTAATATTGAGAGCAGCGAGACGCTTCACATACCTCTGACAGAAATGAAAACAACAAATAAACTGGTATGAAATATGCAGCAACAAAGGAATTCAAGAGACAAAACTTACAATAACGAAAGTAAGAGTCATAACCTGTGGTACTTGTGTAGAACAAATAGGAGGTACGTGCTTCTGGAGGTCTCTTCCTTACACATCGCTGTCGCATAGGGACGTAACTCTGCGACGCAGACAAATATCTGAATGCAGTGAACAGCCACGTGAATGACCGGGCGGACAGTTCATGATTTTGTGAAAAAAAAAGGAATTACGCACGAGGGAGAGTTGTACACGGACTTACTCCTTTGAAGTCAAAGAATGTGACCACAGAACCACGACGCCGTTGCTACTTATATCCGCTTGATGTTGAACATCTTACCTCGGACCTATCAGTGTTTCGATTTTGCTTATATTTTCACAGTTCAGTACACCTTCTTCCTGTTCTCATTATTGATCTGTGTTCAGTATTTGACGGGCTATCCACTGAGTCATTCTACCACTAAAGACTGAGGGCGGGGGGAAGGAGGAGCATGTTATGGGGAGCTTCCCTTATTAGGGGTGCCGATAACTCGACAACCCGATAACACCCCAACTAAATGTCACAAAATTTATTGTTATCTCTGTGTCGAGCAACTTCCCCCTCTCGTAGTAACATCAGAGCGATGAGGTAGTACATCGAGTAACGCATACTAACAGTTGAGCTTAACTATCTAACATCTATGAAGATGTTACAACTGGAAACGTAACGTAGCTATTACTAGCATGCGGAGATAATGTTCACACAACAAATGAAACTCCATCCATTCTATATTTTACATAGCGACGGAAAAGTAAAGGGAGCAAAATTTAAATAGTGATTTACTTCAATGAATATTAAACTTAAAGTTTTAAGTTAAATGTTAATGTGCTTCACAAAAAATGTTTTACCCCTTAATTAAGAGTGCATTTAAGTGTACTGCTCCAGCTATGCCCATATTTAATACTTTCACTTGTATCATGTAGATTCGTACATCACCATAATTATCAAATTGTAGCTATCGTATCCGCACTCTACACCGCTGCTGTTGCACGCCGCTCTCCTGAAAACTTTTCTATTTATTTCTCTCGCTAGATCTGCGTAGCCATCTGTTCTCTGGGATGTATGAATGTAGTAGTCTGAGTTTTTGGGGGAGAATATATTAGTAAATTACAGTTACGATACAAGGATGCTCTATTACGACGGAAACGCATCGTATGCAAGCTCGAACTAACACTCATAAATCCGCAGAGAGGAATGTCAAATCATGCGTAAACTTGAAGCCCAAATTCCTATAATTCTCATAATGATGTCATATCTCACCTTTGAACAAACATTTATTTATACGATATTTCTCTTTAACAAAAGAACCTCTTCCGTATTTCTATACGCAAGATATTACGCCCTAGCGTTTAAATAAGCTCCATTCTCTAATTCCGTAATGACTGTCACGCAACAAATCAATTAGATCCGCTCCGACAACACGTCTTTCTATTCCAGTATTTCAAGCCATAGTAAAATGTAGTATTAATCCATTGTGAAAAATACTATATCAACAAAGAGTAACCTCACCCACGCAGAGTTTATTCTTGCAGTCACTTCCTTTCACTTCTGCAAACACGTTGATTCTCAAGCATTCATAGAGCAGAGTTCGTTAATAACAGTCTGATACGTAAAACACTGTCATCGCAGCTGATACAAACAATCAGCTTCAAAATTAGCACGTTTTTTAAATCTCTGAAGTCGATTTGTGCGACTAAATGTGTCGATTTGTGCCACTAAAAATAGCTTGGGAGCATTTCACTAATCTTTTGGATTTGCGGATCCACAAAGTGAATATGTTGATGTAGCCTGCCTTTACTGGGTAGGTTGTTGTTTTATTTGAAATAAACTGTGCTTCATAATTTTGCAGTTAGATATTTTCGTCTCTTGTGTGTAAGTAAGTTACGTCACAGTTCAAACTGATACTTCCATTTTTCGGACAATGAAGTAAATAGAGGAAATGTCCTCCAAGTTCTGTGATTAACGATGTTGTCCACTTTGGATGGAAAACAACGTCCAGTTACCTGGGTGAAGTAAAAATAACATTGTCGCTCCAGTTTCACAATTTTCCCAGTCTCCTTTGTCAATGTGTAACGAATACACTTTTTCTACGAGAGTCCATAAACTGGCATCAAGAAACGAAAACGTGACTATAATTATAAATTTTTTTAATTGAATAATTATAAAGTAATACAACGACAGTTTTCAGATGGGGTGTTATAAACAAACGGATGATGCTCGCGCAGTTCGTTTACACATGTGTTTCTAATACGTCAGTTGAGTTTTCAGTCGTAATAACATGATTCTTGTATTTTGTACCTATAGGGAGGTAGTGAAAACGAGTCAAACAGAAAAGAAATATGCACGAAATTTGACAAAACTGAGGTCTCCATTCTGTAAAGTAAGCGAAATCATAACAAGGCCTGTTTTACCCTTGAGTATAATGAACGCATGAAACTTCCACGGAAGTTTGTTTGGAAAAAAATACCCGTTAAATACCCCTTAAATCCAAAAACGGAAGCGTTGTGGCTGAACGTTTTTGAAATGAGTACTATGTTTTGACATAAAATTTTTTTTCTTCTTTATTTATGAACACTGCCGTTAACGTCAACATCCAGCCAGTGTGATGATAAATTTCAATTTCACTTAAGAGAAAATAAAAAATTATCATATTCAAAATATTTACAGACTACTGATGAAAGAAATAATAATTATTTTATTGAAATGTGTGTGAAAGCTTCTATTCAGGCGAGTGTTTCTTGTGAAATGTTCAATAGTTACTGATGATTAACAGTACAATTAACAAGAGGGGTGAAATAATGGAATCCCAGGTGTTTAAAACAGCTAATTACTGGATGTGATTTAACTCTGCTCTCAAAACGGTGCTGCAGATGTAATGAACTAGATGGAATTATTTTAAAATATTTGGTAAGCTACGAATCAGTCGATTCAATAATTAATGAGGTTCTCACATTCAGTAGCACCAATGCCTGGTTGTATCAAAGTAGTATGGATGGAACACGAACTCGGATATGGGAAGAGTGTGGATGGAAACTGTCAGTGTCCTCCTCAAAGGAAACATCCAAGAGATTTAGGAAAAAATCTAAATCAGCATCTACATACCAGCGTCTTTCTGAATGCCATTCCATGTGTTGGTCACTGCGATATATAACTGAAACGGCTTTCGGACAATGTCATGCAGTCGCAGTGGGCGTAGACATCGTAACACCTGCTATTGTCTCGATAACGTCATTGCTAAGTGCAATATGCTCCATACTATGGCGTGGTAGCGGTTCTATCCGTTAGGAGTGTCGTAAAATAACGAGCATCTGGAAAGGTCATTTCACAGCATTGCACGGCACTCCGGTTATGAATTACCATCTTCCGCTGTTTGCGACACTGAATAGAGGAAGTAACGTACAAACGACCAGTATCGGTCATACAGCAGCCGCGAAGCACTATGGGGAGGACGACGGTGGGGGTGGCGGGTGGGGGTGGAGGAAGGATTGCCCGACAAGCAATTCCGACTGTAACTGTCTGAAACGGTGGCTTTAAGTGGGGAGCGACAATATCCATTCAGTATCTGCTAAGTGTCAACATGAGTAACATTGGCAATCAGATGGCCTCAACGATACAGATAGCCACACCGTAGGTGCAACCACAACGGAGGGGTGTCTGTTGAGAGGGCAGACAAACGTGTGGTTCCTGAAGAGGGGCAGCAGCCTTTTCAGTA
This sequence comes from Schistocerca americana, assembly GCF_021461395.2. Classification (NCBI taxonomy): domain Eukaryota; kingdom Metazoa; phylum Arthropoda; class Insecta; order Orthoptera; family Acrididae; genus Schistocerca; species Schistocerca americana. The sequence continues at coordinate 289,993,834 of NC_060123.1, read as the reverse complement.
GTTGCAGGGGCAACAGTCTGGATGATTGACTGATCAGGCCTTGTAACACTAACCAAAACGGCCTTGCTGTTGTGGTACTGCGAATGGCTGAAAGCAAGGGGAAACTACAGCCGTAATTTTTCCCGAGGGCATGAAGCTTTACTGTATGGTTAAATGATGATGGCGTCCTCTTGGGTAAAATATTCCGGAGGTAAAATAGTCCCCCATTCGGATCTCCAGGCGGGGACTACTCAAGAGGACGTCGTTATCAGGAGAAAGAAAACTGGCATTCTACGGATCGGAGCGTGGAATGTCAGATCCCTTAATCGGGCAGGTAGATTAGAAAATTTAAAAAGGGAAATCGGTAGGTTAAAGTTAGATATAGTGGGAATTAGTCACGTTCGGTGGCAGGAGGAACAGGTGAATACAGGGTTATAAATACAAATTCAAATAGGGTTAATGCAGGAGTAGGTTTAATAATGAATAAAAAAATAGGAGTGCGGGTAAGCTGCAACAAACAGCATAGTGAACGTATTATAGTGGCCAATATAGACACGAAGCCCATGCCTACTACAGTAGAAAAAGTTTATATGCCAACTTGCACTGCAGATGACGAAGGAATTGAAGAAATGTCTGATGAGATAAAAGAAATTATTCAGGTAGTGAAGGGAGACGAAAATTTAATAGTCATGGGTGACTGGAATTCGACAGTAGGAAAAAGGAGAGAAGGAAACATAGTAGGTGAATATGGATTGGGGTTAAGAGATGAAAGAGGAAGCCATCTGGTAGAATTTTGCACAGAGCATAACTTAATCATAGCTAACACTTGGTTCAAGAATCATAAAAGAAGGTTGTATACATGGAAGAATCCTAGAGGTACTAAAAGGTATCAGATAGATTATATAATGGTGAGACAGAGATTTGGGAACGTGGTTTTAAATTGTAGGACATTTCCAGGGGCAGATGTGGACTCTGACCACAATCTATTGGTTATTAACTGTAGGTTAAAACTGAAGAAATTGCAAAAAGGTGGGAATTTAAGGAGATGGGACCTGGATAAAGTGACTAAACCAGAGGTTGTACAGAGTTTCAGGGACAGCATAAGGGAACAATTGACAGGAAAGGGGGAAAGAAATACAGTAGAAGACGAATGGGTTGCTGTGAGGGAAGAAGTAGTGAAGGCAGCAGAGGATCAAGTAGGTAAAAAGACGAGGGCTAGTGGAAATCCTTGGATAACAGAAGAAATATTGAATTTAATTGATCAAAGAAGAAAATAGAAAAATGCAGTAAATGAAGCAGGCAAAAAGGAATACAGACGTCTCAAAAATCAGATCGACAAGAAGTGGAAAATGGCTAATCAGGGATGGCTAGAGGACAAATGTAAGGATGTAGAGGCTTATCTCACTAGGGGTAAGATAGATACAGCCTACAGGAAAATTATAGAGACCTTTCGAGAAAAGAGAGCCACTTGTATGAATATCAAGAGCTCAGATGGAAACTCAGTTCCAAGCAAAGAGGGGAGGGCGGAAAGGTGGTGGTGGTTAGTGTTTAACGTCCCGTCGACAACGAGGTCATTAGAGACGGAGCGCAAGCTCAGGTTAGGAAAGGATTGGGAAGGAAATCGGCCGTGCCCTTTCAAAGGAACCATCTCGGCATTCGCTTGAAACGATTTAGGGAAATCACGGAAAACCTAAATCAGGATGGCCGGAGACGGGATTGAACCGTCGTCCTCCCGAATGCGAGTCCAGTGTGCTAACCACTGTGCCACCTCGCTCGATGCAGAAAGGTGTAGGGAGTATATAGAGGGTCTATACAAGGGCGATGTACTTGAGGACAATATTATGGAAATGGAAGAGGATGTAGATGCAGATGAAATGGGAGTTACGATATTGCGTGAAGAGTTTGACAGAGCACTGAAAGACCTGAGCCGAAAGAAGGCCCCGGGAGTAGACAACATTCAATTACAACTACTGACAACCTTGGGAGAGCCAGTCCTGACAAAACTCTACCATCTGGTGAGCAAGATGTATGAGACAGGCGAAATACCCTCAGACTTCAGGAAGAATATAATAATTCCAATCCCAAAGAAAGCAGGTGTTGACAGATGTGGAAATTACCTAACTGTCAGTTTAATAAGTCACGGCTGCAAAATACTAACGCGAATTATTTACAGACAAATGGAAAAACTGGTAGAAGCCGGCCTCGGTGAAGATCAGTTTGGATTCCGTAGAAATGTTGGAACACGTGAGGCAATACTGACCTTACGACTTACCTTAGAAGGAAGATTAAGGAAACGCAAACCTATGTTTCTAGCATTTGTAGACTTAGAGAAAGCCTTTGGCAATGTTGACTGGAATACTCTCCTTCAAATTCTAAAGGTGGCAGGGGTAAAATACTGGGAGCGTAAGGCTATTTACAATTTGTACTGAAACCAGATGGCAGTTATAAGAGTCGAGGGGCATGAAAGGGAAGCAGTGGTTGGGAAGGGAATGATGCTATTCAATCTGTATATTGAGCAAGCAGTAAAGGAAACAAAAGAAAAATTCGGAGTAGGGATTAAAATCCAGGGAGAAGAAATAAAAACTTTGAGGTTCGCCGATGACATTGTAATTCTGTCAGAGACAGCAAAGGACTTGAAAGAGCAGTTGAACGGAATGTACAGTGACTTGAAAGGAGGATATAAGATGAACATCAACAAAAGCAAAACGAGGATAATGGAATGTAGTCGAATTAAGTCGGGTGATGCTGAGGGAATTAGATTAGGAAATGATACACTTAAAGTAGTAAAGGAGTTTTGCTATTTGGGGAGCAAAATAACTGATGATGGTCGAAGTAGAGAGAATGACTGGCAATGGCAAGGAATGCGTTTCTGAAGAAGAGAAACTTCTTAACATCGAGTATAGATTTAAGTGTCAGGAAGTCGTTTCTGAAAGTATTTGTATGAGGTGTAACCATGTATGGAAGTGAAACATGGACGATAAATAGTTCGGACAAGAAGAGAATAGAAGCTTTAGAAATGTGGTGCTACAGAAGAATGCTGAAGATTAGATGGGTAGATCACATAACTAAAGAGGAGGTATTGAATAGGATTGGGGAGAAGAGAACTTGACCAGAAGAAGGGATCGGTTGGTAGGACATGTCCTGAGGCATCAAGGGATCACAAATTTAGCATTGGAGGGCAGCGTGGAGGGTAAAAATCGTAGAGGGAGGCCAAAAGATGAATACACTAAGCAGATTCAGAAGGATGTAGGTTGCAGTAGGTACTGGGAGATGAAGGAACTTGCACAGGATAGATTAGCATGGAGAGCTGCATCAAACCAGCCTCAGGACTGAAGACCACAACAACAACTCATGGCCTAAATGCTCGATAGCGATTTGACGACTATGCTCAACACTCATCATTGTCACTGCAGTTTCTGTAAGACGGTGAATGACGGATTTCAAGCCATCCTGAATGATAGGATATTACTTCTAGTTAGTAATCAGGAATATTTCGTGGTGGAGTCATGCGTGGAATGTGAATAACATGACAACTCACTGCAAACGTCACGAACATTTCCTCATGCTAAATCAGGTAAAGTAGCCTAAACTCAACACCCACACAATACAATATTTCAATATGCTCATCCCAATACAACCACTAAATATGCTCTAGCAGCTGTGGATATTATACTTCTGCATCATGCGTCATCACATCAATCTGGAATCAAGACACTCCATGATAGTAACAGCCTTCAACACTATCTACATCACAGAACGAAGCTAAAATTCGAATATCATAGCGTTTGGAATTTTTGCAACTTTGTATCTTGACAACTGTAGAATGTCAATTGGTAGGCCGAAGGCCCAGAGTCACAGGAAAATAACGTATGTCTTACCAAGAGCTAGTCAGCTACAATTCTTCATTACAGACTCCTGAAACTGTGAGTAGCCACGTAACGTTTACTTAGGGATGGAACTATTTTTCTTAGCAGCTTCTTCCTCCTGTCAGGTGCTGCATTTACATCGACGAGTGTCAGTTAACAGGGCGTACTTACAATTTCTTATAAGACTCCTAGTCTACTAACAGTTAGGTCCACTTAAGTAAATATTACAGCGAAGATTCAAATGGCTCTAAGCTCTATGGAACTTAACATCTCAGGTCATCAGTCCCCTAGACTTCGAACTACTTAAACCTAGTTAACCTAAGGACATCACACACATCCATGCCCAAGGCAAGATTCGAACCTGCGACCGTAGAAGCAGCGCGGTTCCGATTCTAGCGCCTAGAACCGCTTGGCCACAGTGGCCGGCTACAGCGAAGGAGACACCTTCTAATATATCTTGTCTTTTGGAAAAAGAAAATATAATTGTTAATGCAAGAGTACACTGGAAGAATATTGGGAAGGCAGAGTCTTTGTTGTAGTTCAATAAGTGAACTGATTTTTCAATGTAATTTCCATTAATGGTAATGTAAAGCGCAAATATGTTAGAAATTATATTTATTAGCTGAATTAAATTCCGAAATGTCAGAAGTATGCCTATCAGCGCGCTTCTGTATCCTCGTTCGACTAAAAACTCATCCAAAAGCAGTTTTATTTCAGTATGCTTAGAGACGTAAGATGCAGGTTGCCAATACAGTTTAGCAAATCTACCAAAGATCTTGCATAGAGGACAGACTTTGCTGAAATGGAGAGGTGTCGTGGTGTTGGCCGAGTTTCTTGTTGAAAAACTCATTTGTCACGTACTAGAAGTCAAGTATTTGTCAATGTCAATATACTTTCGAATTCATATACAGGCTGCTAATATTCTCAGGAACAAAAAAAGAGAGTGCAAGTTCTTTCTACAACAGATGTCAGAAATGTTGGCCTACGGAGACTGGAGCGCTTTATGGTCTTGCAGTGGAACATTCACTACCAATACAAATACGTTTAGAGCCCAGAGATCCGTAATGTAGTGTGAAGATGTTGCGAAGTGACCTACTCTGGTAGTAGCCTACTAAGTCACATCCGCACCACGGAGCTAAACGGAATTCTGTGTTCCACTCGTCACACACACACACACACACACACACACACACACACACACACACAGGAGCGCGAGCTTTGTACACGCCCCCGATAAACCATACAAGGGGCTGCAGAGGAGCTGCGAAGTCTCTTAAGCCGTGGCGAACAGCTCCCGCGGGTGTCGTACGGTGAAACCGGCTGCGCTGCGCAGAGCAGCCTACCCACAGCGCGGCGCGGGCTGCCTACGTAGTCTTGCCTGTTGCGCTCCCAATCTACTGCGCGCGGTTCAAAGCACCACTGCTGTTACGGCGTAATTATACTTTATCTCTCGGCGGCTTACGTCGGTTGTTGCAGATGGAAGCGTAAATATTTTCAATATTTTCAATATTTCAGCGTAAATATTTTCAATGAACAGCTTGCAGTGTTCGAGAAGGGGACTTTATTTATAAAAATGATGTGCCAGGATCACTATTTATGCGAATAAAACTAAACTAAACCCCTCCGCACAGGCTATGAAGGACCAAAGGTACCGATTGGCGGCCGAGTCACTGGATGCGGATGTGGAGGAGAATGTGGTCAGCACACTGCTCTCCCCTCCGTAGATCAGTTTCCGAGACATGAGCCGCTACTTCTCAATCAAGTAGCTCCTCAGTTTGCCTCACAAGGGCTGAGTGCACCCATCTGGCCCAGTAGCACTCGGCAGACCGGATGGTCACCCACACAAGTGCTAGACCAGCCCGACAGCACTTAACTTCGGTGATCTGACGGGAACCGGTGTTACCACTGCGGCGAAGCCGTTGGCATTTATGCGAATAGCCAGCGTGAAAAATAGAGATCGTTCATTACTCACTTAGGAAAGCTACATGAATGTCCTTGGGAGGGTCAGTATTTATGTAAATAGCACATACAGGAGTTTTTTGTTTTTTTTTGAAAAGGAGGCAATTTCGCAAAAGAATGGGATGGTGACCAATATCCAATCTCATTATTGTTCAAAGGTCTAAGTTAGGCGAATGTTACTATCAGAACTTCAATAAAAGAACGATGGTGAAACCGCATTAACATTTATTCCCATTAGTGACACATAATTCACCAGTACTCACATAATTATTAATCCAAATTAAATACACGCTGAGATATAAGAATCGCAACATTAAAAGTAATTATTGTAGAGTGATGAAATTTCAGGAACACATTTGTCTAGGCAACATATTTAAGTATTAACACTGCAGGATCATGGGTAAATGCAAGCGCGAGATAAGCCATTAGAAGTGTGAAATTCTGGTGCATTTACAGCCCTGTTGTAACCGCCAGAATTTGAGTACAAGCACGCAAACGTACATGCACTGTGTTGTACAGGTGCCGGATGTCGGTTTGTGGGATGGAGTTACATGTCTGTTGCATTTGGTCGATCAGTGCAGAGATGTTTACTGCTGCTTGTGGATGACGTTGGAGTTGTCGCCCTATTATGCCCTATATGTGCTGGATTGTAGACAGATCTGGTCAGCAAGCAAGCCGAGGCAACGTGTCAACACTAAGTAGAGCATGTTCGGTTACAACAGCGGTATGTGTGCAAGCGATAACCAGTTGGAAAACACCCTCTGGAACGCAATTCATGAATGGCGGCGCAACAGGTCGAATCGTCACGCTGCACTCGGGATGCCCCCGCTGTCGTGCGAAATGGTACCACAGACCAAAACTCCAAGTGTGACTCCAATGTGTCTAGCATGCAGACTGATCGGTTGCAGGCCCTCAAATGGACTCCTTCTGACCAACACAAGGCCATTGCTGGCACCTAGGCAGAACAAGCTTTTGTCAGAAAACACAATAAACCTCCATCCCACCATCCAATGAGCTCTCGTTCCACACTACTGAAGTTACAAATGGTGCTGGTTGGGGTTATTGGAATGCACGCTACAGTGCGTCTGGCTCGGAGTTGTTCTTGAAGTAACCGATCTACGAGTATAACAGTTCGTTGTGTCACTGTGGTGCCAACTGCTGCTCTAATTGCTGCTTTAGGTGAAGTAGGTGCGCTAGTGCTGCACGCAGAACAAAATGGTCTTACCCCTCCTAGTGCCACGTGCTCTGGTCTCCTTGCGACCTTATATTCTCGTGACCATCGCTTCCAGCGATCATGTACAGCGGCTACAATCCTAAAATGTCTTTCTATAGTACCGCAGAAGAAACATCCAGATTCACATAGCCCTATTACACATTCTCGTTCAAACTCAGTGAGGTGCTCATAATGGCATCTTCGTGGTCTTAAAGGCATCCTCGACTAACATCAACTCACAATGTCTAATCTCAAAGGTAATTAACGCTCAAGACCGTTAAAGCGTGTATATAAAGCAGACCTGATACTCATCCTTGTGTGACTGGGTTGAAATTTGTATAGATGTCATCTTCAGATGTACACTCCTGGAAATGGAAAAAAGAACACATTGACACCGGTGTGTCAGACCCACCATACTTGCTCCGGACACTGCGAGAGGGCTGTACATGCAATGATCACACGCACGGCACAGCGGACACACCAGGAACCGCGGTGTTGGCCGTCGAATGGCGCTAGCTGCGCAGCATTTGTGCACCGCCGCTGTCAGTGTCAGCCAGTTTGCCGTGGCATACGGAGCTCCATCGCAGTCTTAAACACTGGTAGCATGCCGCGACAGCGTGGACGTGAACCGTATGTGCAGTTGACGGACTTTGAGCGAGGGCGTATAGTGGGCATGCGGGAGGCCGGGTGGACGTACCGCCGAATTGCTTAACACGTGGGGCGTGAGGTCTCCACAGTACATCGATGTTGTCGCCAGTGGCCGGCGGAAGGTGCACGTGCCCGTCGACCTGGGACCGAACCGCAGCGACGCACGGATGCACGCCAAGACCGCAGGATCCTACGCAGTGCCGTAGGGGACCGCACCGCCACTTCCCAGCAAATCAGGGACACTGTTGCTCCTGGGGTATCGGCGAGGACCATTCGCAACCGTCTCCATGAAGCTGGGCTACGGTCCCGCACACCGTTAGGCCGTCTTCCGCTCACGCCCCAACATCGTGCAGCCCGCCTCCAGTGGTGTCGCGACAGGCGTGAATGGAGGGACGAATGGAGACGTGTCGTCTTCAGCGATGAGAGTCGCTTCTGCCTTGGTGCCAATGATGGTCGTATGCGTGTTTGGCGCCGTGCAGGTGAGCGCCACAATCAGGACTGCATACGACCGAGGCACACAGGGCCAACACCCAGCATCATGGTGTGGGGAGCGATCTCCTACACTGGCCGTACACCACTGGTGATCGTCGAGGGGACACTGAATAGTGCACGGTACATCCAAACCGTCATCGAACCCATCGTTCTACCATTCCTAGACCGGCAAGGGAACTTGCTGTTCCAACAGGACAATGCACGTCCGCATGTATCCCGTGCCACCCAACGTGCTCTAGAAGGTGTAAGTCAACTACCCTGGCCAGCAAGATCTCCGGATCTGTCCCCCATTGAGCATGTTTGGGACTGGATGAAGCGTCGTCTCACGCGTTCTGCACGTCCAGCACGAACGCTGGTCCAACTGAGGCGCCAGGTGGAAATGGCATGGCAAGCCGTTCCACAGGACTACATCCAGCATCTCTACGATCGTCTCCATGGGAGAATAGCACCCTGCATTGCTGCGAAAGGTGGATATACACTGTACTAGTGCCGACATTGTGCATGCTCTGTTGCCTGTGTCTATGTGCCTGTGGTTCTGTCAGTGTGATCATGTGATGTATCTGACCCCAGGAATGTGTCAATAAAGTTTCCCCTTCCTGGGACAATGAATTCACGGTGTTCTTATTTCAATTTCCAGGAGTGTAGGAACACGCCTACTACCTATCGTGTATATCGCACAATTCCTTCTTGATGTTTCCGTCAGTGAGTGTACGTAGCGCAACTGAAGTCCTCAGTCAACGACTCATTAAAGAAAAGACTACGGTATTCTTCGAACGAACTCGGAAAATTTTAGGTATGTGGGCAGGGGAACCAGATAATGCAGGACAGTTGCATGCTGATTGGTCTCTCATATTAATGTGGAACTGACTGATTTTATGCTACGCTGAAGGGGGAACATGCTCTTACGAATGCAGGGGAATACACACTCAAGATTCGATAGCATTCTGCATTCGCCTCACGTGCTATATCCAGAGCTATTCCCTATCAGTACATGTGCGCCACTGTGATAATTCACTATCGCATATCCAGGCGAACAAACAGATCACTGATTACATTCAGCTAATTAAATGGGCAGTATAGTCGAACGATTCTCAAATAACACTTTTGAAACGTATCTATCAAGGATACAAGGTGCAGAGCGATTCGTTAATAAGAAACGAACAGAACAGAGGCCACTGTCACATTTCCAGGTTGAGAAGATAACCACTGATTATATGGAATAAATTACGCTCACGATATGACGTAAGGAATGTTGAAACACTAATGAAACATTAACAAAGAAGAAGACCTATCGATAGCTGTTTAATATCACAAGAAACTCATAAGATGGCCTCCTACCACGTGTTTAACTACACAAAAAATTTAACATTAAATTGAATAAATTAAACTCTCGATATTTCAGAAATAATATTAAATAATTTTTTAAACACATCCAGTAAATAAGAAACACTGAGCAGATATATTCATGAATAAATGACGTTTTAAGCATTGGCTAGTGCCAGGTGTACAATTTAACAGAGAAAGCATTGATTAAACTGAATAAACAGTACTCGTCATACTTCGAAAACAAAGTTCTAACGTTTTGAAACATATTTCATGAAGAAGAGATAATGAGCAGAGCTATTTATGAATACTGGTCACTCTGAAGATTTCGTAGCGTCAGGTGTACTAGTTCGTTGAGAAGCAACGATTAATTCGGATAAATTAAGCTCCTAAAATATCGGATATGACAGTAAAGATCTACTGAAATGTATTTAATACAGCGGAGTCGGGAAAAACATCAACAACATTTTACATATAATAAAGTAGATAGAGTAGTAAAACTTGCAGTAGAATAGGTGAAGTGCGAAAAGCATGAATTCAGCATACAAATGCTAGTCAATCTTCCACCCACAACTCGTAGTCGCTCTTTTATAGCGTAGAGAAGCTCAATATATCTCACGTCATGAAAAGTGTGGACCCAATATTCGGCCGTCGCTAAAAGTTCGAAGCTCCACGTTACAGGACCAATTCAGCGTTTTCGCTTTCCTCTGTCTTGAAAGTGATGACAGCTAATTTACGAACATACTGTAAGTATCTTCAATATTATGAAGTGCTGACATACAACAAATACCTGATAACATTATTTAAAACTTTCATTTTAAGGCTGATTATTTGGGAAATATTTGTATTAGAATTAAGAATATTGTTTTCCTTGATCGAAACTTTCCTATTGATATCTAACATTTGCCTAAAATGTATCTTTACTTGTAGTTACAATCATGAGCGTAACCAGGCTGGGATGAACGAGGTATTGCCCCGGCGATATAGTGGTTGAGGACCCCTAGCCTCGAAAGAGAGAAACGAAAGTAAACAAGGAAAAATTAAAATGGAAATATTAGAAAAGTAGCGCATGAGCTGTGTTACTACAGCTGACCATTCCATGGTCCCCCGTTCAAAGAAAGCTGCAAACAATTGTGAAATGGTATCTCCAGTGCGGTTCCAGGCTGTCGTGGATGCAGACGGTCATGGTATTGAGCAACGTTTGTTACTTTTTACGTAAACATGGTATGCACTCAACAAATGTTTTTCCCTCACGTGGAAATTTAAATGTGTATCTTTCAATGGTTTATTCGTTATTTCTATTCCGCATATTCTTACAAATGTTTCCACAAATTTCCATTTTCCAGCGATCACTTGTTTTTAACCGGGTCATTAAGTAGCGAAAATTTGATTGCAACCACCCTGTAGTTGTGATGTGTGTGTGTGTGTGTGTGTGTGTGTGTTTCGTGCATATGGATTAACTGAAATACTATTCTGGCGTGAAATGCTTTAGTTTGGATGTGTTTATTGGAATGAAAATTCAGTGACAGTTGGTAGACGTTTGTATGGAATCTGCTACAACATTACATGGTTGTACTTCTCTTGATGGAAATCAAAGGGATCCTCCTGACAATGATGTCAGGACTCTTGTTCTCCCCGCCACTATCTCTCCCTTTCCTGCAGTTTGCTTCGGGGTCGTCTTTCCCCAATTCCTACGGAGCGAAGTTTGACGATGTTGAAACAATTAACTGGTTCTGTGGATAACAGAGCTTAAATCCTTTTCCGGCTATGCAGGTTTAGAGTTCCCATGGTTCTCCTAAATCAGTTAATACTTCGATGCACCCTTTGAAAAAAGTTATTTCCAATCTCTTTCACTATCCTCGTCCAAACAGAACGTCTGCATCGAACTCGTCATCCACATGACATAGGTATTCATTGCTTTCCCTTAATGATGTTACGTTTCTGTTTGCAAACGCTCTTCTATATAAAGCCCAAATTATTTAGCCTCTTTTACAAAGCACACAGTTTTCTAGTTATAATCAAAGTTAACAAATTCCACTTCCCAACCGTTCTACTTACTGACAGTGACAAAACCACGCACCATCAGTAACACATCACTTTTTATTCGTGCTATCATCAGGAAATTCAGATATTAACTACTTGTTAGAGTGTAGGGGAGATATATAAAAGGAAAGGTAGTTGTCTCACGAAGTAGTTCTCATGATTACTCCAGTAAACAGACACACTAAGTCTGGTGCATAAATAATACGCACGTAGTTCTGTTTTTCAAATGTAGTGTATTTGGTGATGCAACCAAGTGAAAAGTCGTTTCATCTAGTCATCTCATAATATCAAAATAAAATTCCGTTTTGGCCTTATTTTTTCACGTCTGTGACAAGAGATTTTTCACCTTACCTATGTTGACATCTTAGCGTCGCCCTTTGTCAAACTATTCCACTTGTCGAAGCTGCAGAAGGGCTATTCTGTCACAGCTATATTCAACGCCTGTTACTAAAAATATAAATAATCATTGAACACCTTGGCTACGTTAGGACTGGATTTTAAATTACACGGTGTTTACAAATGAGTGTCGCGGTTCTAAAGCTCTATAATATTTATTATATTAAACTTACAGTTATAAATGATAGTCAAATGAAAGAGCAACTCAAACAGTTTTACCAAGAAACTTATAAATGTTCAATGTGAGCACCATTTGTCACACGGCCCACATCAAGTTTACAGCCGAATTCTTCCCAAACGTTGATAAGTGTGTCTTCAGTGATTGTAGCAACAGCTGCTTCAATCCGGTTTCTTAACTCAGGGTGGTTTGCTAGTAGCGGAGGCCCGTACACACGATCCTTAGTGAAGTCCCAAAGGAAAAGAATCGCATGGCGTTAGGTCGGGTGAACGTGGAAGCCATGCAAAACAAGCCCTGTCAGTGGTCCCCTTGCGGGCTATCCAGCGCTTAAGTAGAGATTGGATGTGTTGTGTGTGACAAATTGTGCTCACGTTGAACATTTATATGGTACTTGGTAATACTGTTTGGTTTGCTCTTTCTTTTACTTGTGAGTTATAACTGTAAGTTTAACGTGATAAATCTTATAAAGCGTTAAAACCCCGATACTCATTTATAAACACACTGTATATTCCGAAACTGAGAGATAATCTGTTGGAGACCACATATTCTGTTTGCTGCATGTGCATTTGATTCTCGAATGCGTTTACGTGCAACGCTTCTGTATCGCGGAACACGTTCTCATTAGACCACTTACGATATCATTGCTGACATCATATTTCTGGAATTTTAGTCTTTGTCTAACTACATTCCTCTGTGTAAAGTTTCGTCTCCAGCGTAAGGTGAGATCGTCAGACAGTGTGGTTACTTTGCTTTAATTGTCCAGTGTTTACCGCTTATAGTCGCGAGAACGTTGCACTCTTTGATGATATAGCTGGCAGAACTGCCGACTTGTTTCCTCTTAATTGTGCATATTGGCGAATATCGCCCACTGACGAGAAGTGGACGCTGTAGCTCGTTCTGCAAACACACTACGGCTGTTTCATTTACATAATGGAGCCGTTTACCGAGACTGTCTTTCGTAGAAGACGACGAGAGGTTAGCCAAAATATCCTTTAGACATAGTTGTCGTTAACAGTTCATGGAGAACTTGTTAGTTAATTTCATTCATGATATTATTAATTGGGAAATACAGTCAATTTTTCACTACATAGAATGAGCTGAATATGCTTGGTGAAACATAAGTGGTAAGAAAGAAGGAAACGAGAACGTAACAGCTTTTCATTGCCCGTGGACGACGGATTTAGAGGTTAAAGATGACAGTTGCAGTAGTCATCACCACCTTGATTTAGAAAACGTAAATCTTAATACGAGAGGGCCATTCGCGTACTTAATTCCCGATAAAAAATATTCGCAAGTAATTCTGTTTGAATTTTCAGAAGTTTATCTTAGAAATGATATACGACTGGTGCGTCGAGAGCAGTGAAACGAAACCTATTTCTGAATGTGTCATGTGTTGGGTTCGTTGTGCCCAAGTTCCTTCACAGATATTTTTCTCAGGTAAATTAGAATTCCGTTTCGATAGAGAAAATATATATAAATATATATTATTGGTCCAGTAAACGTCATAAATATTCAACAAAATGGAATCCAAAGGGGATAATAAGCGTTTCCAGTTAACTCCAGTCTGTAAGCGAACAATGAACAGCGGCTGAAAAGAAAATAGCTTTATTATTGTCTTTAGCTACACCACCCCGCAATCTAAATTCAATCAAGTTATTCAGCATATTTGAAGGTTTTTTAATTACAGATGAAGCCAGACATAAAAAGTGGTTTCAAACTGGGTAAATTATTGTTACGAATGTTCAGTTCTAAACAATGAGTTTAAAAACTTCGAACTGAAGTCAGTCATCACCTTGAATTCCTCTGGGATTAAACGAAAACTGGCGGAAGAGGTGATCTCCTATTATCGTTCATATTTTGTTTTTATAGAGAATGATATTACCGTTTGTATCCCATGTTTTTCTATGCAAATTATATTCATTTTTGTTATCACGCTGTGAATAGGGAATAGTTCTCTTTGACCAATATTTTACGGAAACTGTTGAAACTGTTGTTAGGTCACATTTTCACGCAAAATGGCATCTGCCTATGAATATGGAGGTAACTGAAGACTGAGATGTAGCTAAAATGTACAAATTTTCTTTTGCAAGCCGAGAAGTGTGGTATACCTTTGCAAATTTTCAGATTTAGAGGGATAAGTATCTGCACTGTAACTGGAGCCTTGCGTTTCTGAGAGAGAAAGTTTGTCTGGAAGATTTAGTTTTTCACCTGACCACCGAAGTAGGCATCACAAAAGCAGATTTATTTCCTGTCACTCGAAATTTCGGGTTACAACATATGATTTAGGTAAGCTCCTTCCATTGTCAGGTTTGCTGGTTAATTTCATGTTCCTTGGATCATTTGCTGGATAAATGTTAATGTTATGGAGTGAGTTATTTTACATTCAAATCCATAATTAATTTTCAAATAGTTACAGCAACGTCGAAAAGTTTTTGTTTTTCATATGTTACTATTATTATTATTATTATAAAATTTACAGATGTGAATTAATAATTCTTACCCACCACCTGTAAATATTACAATAACAAAAATTCTTCTACATCATGGAAGGAGTTGTCAAGGAGAAAATTATATCACTGAGTGAGTTACCAAATATTTTGGTTGTTGCTTTGTGCACCACTTTTTGAGCTAAAGACAACCTTAATGTGGAGTAATAAATGTCGCTTTTCCTTCTGGTATTGTAACTATGTACATCATCATTTGTTTTGCACTGCACTAGGTTATTTACAACACAAGGGAATAAGTATATGTGAAGCACTACTTACAAACAGCTGTCCTACGTGAACACCTCATATTATTCCTATCAGCAGGTTTTTTGAATGATGAAGGCCTCTACCCTGAAGAAGAATTAACCCAGAACATATTTCCGTAAGACATAATTGATTGAAAATATTCTAAAGATGTCGGATTACTGATTTGTCTGTCCCTGATATTTGCAGTGATTCTCAACGCAAATGTGGTTGAACCAGGTTATTGTAGGAATTCCAAAATGTGGTTGTTCCAGTTTACATTCTGATCAACATGGATTTTTAAAAAATTTGACATTCCCACCCTGTTTATTATTGCTTCACCTTGTGCTACTCTTATGACTGATGTACTCAAACATTTGCAGAACTGAGTATGTTGTGTGTTTTTAAATGTGAGAGTGAGACCATTCGCAGAAAATCAGTCAATGACACTATTAGGAACCTTGTTTACCATTTCCTCTGCTTCTTTATGATTGCTTGAACCGATTACAGCACTAGTGTCATTTGCAAAAAAGAACTAATTCTGCTCGTAGCGTTACAAACGGAAGATCGTCTACTTGTATGCGTAACAATAGCAGATCTAAGACTGAGCGTACTGGAACCTGTTACGTGTGTTCCCCCCAGTCAGAATTACGCCCCTCAACTTCATTGGTTCAGCTACTAAGTACAAATATCTGCATTCTTTTTTTTAGGAATGACACTATCCACTAATCGGCTGTATCATCATTTCCACTGAACGTCGGTTTGTCTAGCAGAAAGTTGTTATTCTGACGTTCAAATGCCTAAAACAGGTCGCGGAGAATACCAACCGGCCCATTTTGTTATTTGTGCTTGTAAAATTTCTTGACTAAATATGTAAATGGCATTCTTAGTAGAACGACTCTTCTCCGATCCGAGCTGATTTTCTTAGGATATTACTGTTCCGCAGGCGATATGCTGTTCAAGAATACATCACCTTCTGAAAAATTTTGGAAACTGACGTCAGTAGAAAAAGAGATCGGTAGTTGTGGAAATCTCTCCTATCCCCTTTCGTAAAGAGGGATTCAAGAATGGCATATCCCAGTTTCTCTGAAAGAGTGGCTTGAGGTAGTTATGCATTAGATACTTCAGATAAGACGGGGCTTATTATTTGGGTACAAATCTTTATTATTCTACTTTAGACAGCATCTAATCTAGATGAGGTTTCATTTTTCAGTGAATATAAATATTTAAAAGAATATAAATACTAGCGCAACATCATTGCACTGAGTATTATGTGAGTTGCTTTTCCAGCAAGTACAATGATTTTTCTTTAGAACTATTTGCTTCCATAGTTTCTACTATATTTAAGAAATGATTATTATGTGTATTTGCTACTTAATAGTCAACATTTATAGCCTTTTCATTAGAGCAATAGTGATGTTATCCTCTTCTTTGGTTGGTTATTCTGCGTCTCGTCTCGTTTCACTACATTAAATAAAGCATTATGTCTGTTGCCGGAAATACTGATTTCTGACATTACGTTAATGTTGTTTGATTTTTTAAATAACTTTTCTTAGTAATTTTGAGTAGTTTTTGCAGTGTGCAACTGCTGCGGGATACTTATTTGTTATTGCCAACAGATATTTTTTCCGTTTCCTGTCACAAAATATTTTAATCCGTTTAGTGATCTATGTTTTTTTACTTGGCTCCTTAATGTCCTTAGTAAAAAACCTTGTGCAGAAAGCTATTTTGAAACAGTGGTATGAGCTTATAACGGAATAGATTAAAATTCATGTTAGGAATTAATTAAATATGTATTTCATCCCAGGTCATCTCTGGCAAACTGTTCTTAAAAACATTTGTCCGTGAGTCATTAATTAGTCTGTTTCCTTTGAGGAGTATCAGTACTATAAGTTTCTATCTTATTTACCCTAGACATAGATGTATATGATTCTGATTTATAAGTTCCTGGTTTCTTAGGCACCGTAAGAAACGAAGAAACGTACCAAGGAATGAGTGAGGATAAATGTCTGCTGATAACTCTAATCACGACACACATCACTCTCCTGTAACATCCAGTGAATTTTGCATTTCGCAGAGGGAAGGCTTATGAGGCCGATTTAGCTTTTCACCTGACCAACGAAGTAAGTGTCGCAAAAGAAGAATTATTTTCCGTCACTCGAAATGTCGGGTTAGAGGCCTATTAGTGATTCGAAATATTGAAAAATGAGTTGGATAATGGAAAGGCAAAAGTTTCCGTTCGAAGGTCGTACTGTCCATAATCGGCATGCCAGTCACGTAAAATCGCCGAGAGCATTGAGGCAACCAACCCATCGAAGCACCAGGTTGAGGATATCCATTTAGAAAAACACAATTCTGCTGTGTGAAGAGGTCCATAACTGCCTACTGCACATCCTCCTCTGACAGGAACCGTCGACACTTCAAGACCTTTCTTTAAGGGACCGAAGGCGTGGTATCGCATGGGAAGGGATCAAGACCTGAGGCGGGTACTTGCGTTTCTCGCGCTTGAGTTGGCGTAACTTTCGCACTACAACATGTGAAAGTGAGGGACGTGCTTTATCATGAAACAGTCTCACCCCTTGTCACACGTAAGTTGGCACACCATTTCACAATGGTGGTTTCCGACAGACATCCTGCCATAATCTTCATTCTCCATAAGTTTTTACTGGCTTTTGTCCTTCGGCAGACAGGAAACGAATAACATAAAGTTAGTCCTGCATGGACGCATTTGGTAATAACGTGGCCATAGTTAAGGTCTTCCCATTTACCACAAGCGCGTCGAAATGACACGAAAGCCACACTAACCCTTGCCTATATGTTGGTGTTTGTACATTCGGATCGGAGTAGCGCTACGTTTCATACAGGCTGCAGCAACGTCCTTGAACGGAAACTTTTTAATCACCCCTTATACTTGTATTTAACAGACAAAGGAAGGAATACTAGCAAGCAATATGAAGAACCCGTGTCGTGGTGTGTAGCAACTCTCTCCTGCCACACTTACTGTCATTCAAACTTACTCCGACTGAGACAAGTAACCATCGTGCAAGTTTTTAGTGTTAACCATGTTTTGTTTAGTTTCTTGAAGCCATCATAACTATCAAATAAGTACCCTGGTCCCCGAGTGACGATATGAAGTGCGTCTATTGACAGCATCCGCGAGAAAGAATGTGTGCTCTTTGAGATATTCAGTGTACAAGAAACGTTATGTTTGGTGTTGACGGTTAAATGAAAATTTCTTGTTAGGCTACTATTTTGCAACAGAAATTTGACTGTAGTCTCTTAGCTCTGAGAAAATAAAGAACGCTTTCAGGTGCGACAGCGTAACGACGTGTAAAATCTCAGAGCTTTAACGAAAGCCAGTACGACTAATTTTGAAACGGCAGCCATGGAGTAGGTGACGCTGTATGAAATGGTTGCCTGAAGCAGTAAATGAGGTCTCCAAATGGATGATTCTTCAATTTAGGAATATAATGGTGACACATATCTGCAAAGTAAACATTTCAGCCACATAATAAGCCTGAACTGGTATCATTTATTCTTGAACGTAAGGATATTGATATAATTACACAGCTAGTGGGAAGAATGAAAGCAGGACTTTTTAAGTTCACACCTTTCCCTTGGCCCTTCATGAAATATGTGTATACCTTTCTTGTGTATGATTTACGAACTCAGAGTGTTCACTATTACGCAGAAAAGAGGCACGATTGCCAATAAGCGAGAATAACTACTTTCACGTCCTTATATTCGATTTCACTGTTCTCAAGCAATATGTATTTTTCCCTACTTGATTGCTCTAAAAAACGGTATTTTTTGAATTTTAAGAAGAAGGTTGTTTCTAATATGTAACGCCTTCCATTCTAGAATTAATGCGAAATTTCGGCCCCTAAACAAGTCTCAAAAGATGTAATCAGCCCTTCTTCGAACTTTCTTGTCTTCAATGTTTTTTATAAGGGTTTCGAAATACACCGAAGCTTTTCAAGAGTATAAAGGTGTTCAACGTTTCACTCGTTCTTAACACGGATATTCACAGACATTTTCATAGTCTTCCGGAATATTATCCACGTACTAGCTAAAATATACGTTTGTTAAGTTAAGCGTTTTTAGTGTGTACTTAAGATCTCAACTGCCTTCGTGCCACTTACTCAAACGTATAAATTTGGTGCAACTGAAACTCGAGCTTTAGATGTTCCAGCTCCCGTGACGACAGTTTCGTATTCAACTGATTAATGAGATCTATCGTCGTATCTGGGTCAATATTCTGGAGGAAAACTATAGTAGCGAAGAAGAGAATGTTAACCACAGGAAGGAGACTTCTGTCCACCGCTGGAAGATCTGCTGGGCTTGCTGGTGACTAGGAACTCCAACGTTACGCAGCTGATATGGTAGTGTCCCTCAGGGAAATATAGAGCAGAGCGTGAAAGAAGGCTAGTATCCGCTCCATACGTCTACCGTAACGTCTTTTCTGAGATTTGGAGGAGGTTCTGGCGGCGTTTGTTGAGCGGTCTGCGTGCATCCGGCTGTTAATTGTATCTTATGTTGACAGAAATGCCTCTGTCTCCTGAACTCCTGCATACAGATGGCTGAATGGAGAGGAAACCAGATTTCTGTAGCGCTATTCTTGGAATTCCTATTGCAGTCTTTTGGTTTGGAGCCCAGTGGAGAGTTTAATCCAGGGGCTTAGACGATTCATTGAGGAGCTTGGATGCGGATTTCTCAAGGAGTGGAGGACTGCAGGATGCCGCCTTAACCTGTGACGTGTGCGCTATGCGCACCAAGCGGCAATGTGGTTGGAAGAGAATGTGTAGTGAGCTCTTCCAGTTTTTTATGATAGAGAATTGAGTACAGATGTCGAGGAGGGGAGCATATCAGCCCTACCACTTATACAGGACAGTAATCGTTGTTTGCTGATGTGAGAACGAAATTATTAATACCACATTATTCAAGCACTTGAGAATCCATGGAGAGAGATCCGAGAACTTCTATCGCTTGAATCAAGCCTGCAGACTGCGCTGTTGTATTTGACCTCGAACGGCATGTTTCTAAACTCCTCATTACGTTGCAAGTGTCAGTTGTGGCTAGAATAGTGTTGTGTGTAGTTGTGAACACATTAACTCGGACCGAAGTGAATTTGAGCGAGGGCAAATTGTTGGTGCTCGTATGTTGTGTGCTTCGGTAACCAACAGAGCCGAAGCGTTTGGTTTTTCATGAAGCACTGTGTCGAAGAATTATACCGCATTCAGGGAAAGTGGAAAAATACTATACTCCAAGTCACAACATGGATGATAGTATCGGTTGAGTGATAGCGACGAACTGTCATTTAAGAGGACTGTGATGAAAAATAAGGGTTCACATCCTAAGAGTGAAAGATGACAGGGGTGTGATAATGATTTGGGTAGCCATATCGTGGCATTCCATGCTCCCTTAGTTAATATGCAAAGTCGCGTTACTAGCAATGATTGTGTGACAATTTTGGCCGATCAGATCCATCCATTGCAATCAACGAAGACCGTGGTATTAAAGAATGAGTACGAAATTTAGAAAAACCCCTCTATGATGGCTGCTGCGACTTGCCCATATGAACGCCAGTGGGAGCCAGGGTTGGGATTTATTTCAGAAACAATTCCTTGCTTTCACTGTTTGATTAGTTGTAAGTGTTGTCTTATAGTAATATCAGAAAATTGAGTCCGCCTTAATGCAAAACACCTTGTTATTCGTTTATTTCTGTATTCTCCCAAACTAATTTCGGCGACAAATGTCACCATAATCAGTGGGTTTTTTTAATCTAAAACATGCAGAAAATTGCATGGTTATAGAAACATAGTAGCCCGTTATTACATTTTTACTATTCGTTTTTGAAATATAGTTTCCATATGGACACTTTTATACTACCTTACTTATTCTATGTTACAACATGTTTAAAGCAATTATTGTCGCTGTCTGAGAGATATTTTCTGTGCACTTTTCGTTTCTGTTGTCGTTTTGTACTTACGAACATCATGTCATCTGCAAACATGTGAGCAGCTGTTAGTTACTAACAGCAGCCCACATGTTTGCAGATGACATGATGTTCGTTAAGTAAAGTTAGTTACTAACAGCTGCTCAACTATATTTCAAAAACGAATGGTAAAAATCTAATAACTTGCTACTGTGTTTGTACAACCATGCTATTTTCTGCATGTTTTACATTAAAAAAGGTGATATTTGTCGACGAAACTAGTTTGGGAGAATAAAGAAATAAACGAATAACAAAGTGTTTTACATCAATTTTCTGATATTACTGTTTTCTATGCAAACACGGACCAAATGGAAGAGTTCCAAGATAAAATCATTGTGTTGTCTTATATTCATATAGGTTTGTGGCTCAGCAACTACCATCACATTTGGCCGCGAAATTATTGTTTTTTTTTCATATGCTGTAGAGTGCGACTTATTTTGTCTTTGATACGAAAACTATTTCATCACCTTCGAACGCACACGAAAATGATAGAACATTATTCGACGCAGAACGCGTTCTAGAACTAAATACTTTCTAGTGTTACACAACCAAATAAATGTGAACCCAAGTTTTTCCGAAGTTAATAAAGAAATAATGAACGAAAGTTAGTTGTCGGAGCATTTTCTGAATTTGATTGCCCTAGGATTCATTATTCACAAGAAAATGGGACAAAATATATGTGAAATACTACCGGCCAATGACGATTAATTATTATTGTGGTATATTTACTGACAGGAAGGTATCCTAAAGACTACTTTCATACCTCGCTCACAAACTGGCAATTCAGACCTACAAACTGATGAATGTTGGTTCTTTATCCGAGTTTACAGCGGCGAAAGTATTAATCAACAAAAACATAGTTAAAATGTAGACCTTAAAATCTACAACACAAAAAGTTAAGAAGTTAATGCACTAGACATTTTGCAGTTTACTTTTCGTACTTACACACACATAGATATCTGCTCTACGTAGCCTTCACACTAGATACTGCGGAGACTGCATTATCTGAAACAAAACATACGTACATTAGAATTTCTTCCATAAATATAGTCATCAATTCGTATATTCATGCACTGTGTTCATTCTTTTACCTCGGCTTACAAACATACAAACAACACTTTTCTGAGAGACCAAGTTCTCAGAAAAGAACAATCCCTGCTTCAACGCAGAAATATAATCGTCCACAGCCGTACAAAACAGTTACTTCATATTACCCATAAACTATAATTTTAGCAGACGAAGCACAGAACAGATCTGAAAGAGAAATACTGAGTGGTTGCCATCTGCATCTTGCTACAAAACATTGTCAAATACTAAATCTGAATAACAGCTACAATAGCTCTGGAGCTCTGGGAAACAAGAAAGATTGGAGTAAAAACTGAATAGGTGTTACAATACCAACGCAGGGTAAACGTGTATCATGCAAACCATTAACATGACAGTTTGTCAATGCTGTCTGCAGATGACCTACAGCTGCATGTTTGAGCGCAGGAAACCCATTTGTGCAGTGTTTAAATACGGCGATTTATGGCAGTTAACAGGTTTCGACTCTCATCATGTGAACTACTATCTTAATCAGATCGATCGCGGTGGCGCAGTGATTTGCACACATGACTCGCATTCGGGAGAACGACGGTTCAAACCCACGTTATCCTTATTTCAGTTTTCCGTGATTTCCCTAGATCTCTTCAGACAAATGCCGGGCTGTTTACAAAAGTCAAACATGGAACAGATATCCAGCGCATATTGTGGTCAAACATGCAGTTGATTAAAACAAGAGATTTTCTTCAGATGGTCATTTGTTCTAATTTGCGAGTGACAATCTAGTTTGTATATAAAAGAAAAACCATTCATGAGATACGGTCGTCTGGGAAGCACATTAAACTGAGAATTTGTTCTACAACTACAATGGATCTGAAAATATTCAGGAAAGATCGACATCCGTAACCATTGTAAAAATACCTGCAGCAACAGACTTCATTAAAGTACATAACAGATATAGAAAAAGTTACGAATTGATTTTAGTACACTTCAAAAGTACAGATTTAGAGATAAAAAACTGTACAGCTCTCTTGCACATAAAGGAAGCACATGCCTTATACAGTGACCACTTCGGCTTATTATTGAAGTGTTGTACAGTTACCACGAATAATCATTGTAACACAGGCCGAAATTACAATTTGGCTCATTTATAAAGCTTCTATAACAGCAATGGCATGTTTATCTGCATTATTATTATCCATTTTATCAAGTAAACGTATCTATACGAAATTTTCCTGAAGATGAACTACTACTTTCTTTCAGCTTTCTTATTTCATCGGATACGGTACATACTTCTTTAATTCAAGGATATTCCAGGCGCTACAGCTCACAGTAGATGTGTTTATTAAGAAATTGAGACATTTGTGGTTCAGACTCTCTAGCCGTTTTCCTACACTCTATGTGTGTTATAGCTGCCCAGGTGACGATTATACGGCTGCGATACTTCACTTTCACGTGAGGAGAATTGTAAGTGCAGAACGAATTTAAAGTAAGTTAATAGATACACTCGTAGCTCCTAAAATGAATTCTTATGTTGTTATGCTCAGTTATATCATCTTCAGTAAATCTGAGAACATAATTATTTAGAGGTCATTTTTGTCTCAGGCATCAACCCCGTCTGGCAGACATTTTTAGGTATTGGCTAGGTAGCAACTTGGCAGTATTTTTTTTCCATTTACACCGAACGAGTCAGATCGTAAATATGCTGCATCTCCTATGATTTCGTCTTCGACGCGGTATTAGATCCTAATCTTTCTATTTTTTTATTTATTTACACTACTGTAGTTTCATGCATAAATATGAAGGAGCATTCAAGGGAAAAACTTTATCATTGCACCGCTAAATGCTGACAGCTACTCCGTAAGTGGCTCAGCATCGTTTTCAGTGTCACAAAACTTCACACCAACAGGGAGAACTTCTCTTTTCGTACGTCAGCTCTACATTTAAGTTCCTATATTTTTCATATCGATAACGCTAAGCTTCATCTTCATTCTTATTCAACACAGCATGAAATTTTGCCGCTGTGCGGCACAACGGCAAGAGAGAAATCTTATTCGAACGGCCTATAATATCAACAGATGTTCCCAATGCACTGTGGTCGTATGGTATAGGGAATCCAGGTAAATCAGTTTAAAACCGGTCTTGGTGAAACGAGTAATGTTGTTTTAATACTGCCTGAAGCGACTTAGGAAAATCACGGAATACGTAAATCAGGACGGCCGGAAGCGAGTTTGAACCGTCGTCCTCCCAAATGCGAGTCCAGTTTGCTGACCACTGCGTCATCTCACTCTGTTTTAAAGGGATTTGTCAGTCAGATTTGTGTTTCTCAAAGTGTACCCACTGTTTCTGAAGGTATGCTGCAGATGGCATACTTTTCTTATGTAATTTAAGTACGCAAATCTCTGTAACCGGTGGTACACTGTTGAGATTACTGAAACCTTAGCAGGACCTGAGGATTCTCGTCGCCCACAGTCCGTAGATTCCGCCTGCGGTTTTAGGGAGAAGTTATAGTATTGCGGTCTGGAATTCGAGATGCAAGCTCTGAGAGAGCGAAGCTTTCCCAATATGGAATGCTGCTCACGGAAATCTCGACAGTTTGGACACTGAGCAATATCCGGCTTGCCCCGACTGCAACGACGGGAGATCCAATCTTGCTGGCGCAGCTGCTGTAGCCGCGGCGTCCGGAGATACGCAGTAGAGGAGTTGTCGAGAGCTCCTGTGGGCGCGACGTTCATATGCGATATATGTCCGCATTTCGGTGACTACTTTCTGTCTGTTAACACAAGGATGAGTCAAGCTGTCAACGTCTAATGTTTCTACAACCGTTCAAATCATTCGAAGTAGGCTATCGACAGGGTTTAATAGTACACTAAACATTTGTTCTGGCCTCCTAGTGACTGTACGCGCTTAGAAAAGCAGAAGAACAAAATGTGAAATACAATTTAGTTTCTCGTTATTGTTAAAAATAAAAAGATTCAATTTTAGAAGACGAAGTGTCCTGGCAAAGTGTTTACATTAGTAAAAGAACGAGCTTGCTTCCTCAATTAAGTGCAAGCGTCTCTTTATAGGATTGCACATTACTGTAGATCTGGCATTGAAGATGCAAGAACAAAGGAGCCAGTTGGAACGGCAACGTCGTTTGAAATGAAAAATAGCTAAACTCCTTCAGTTTTTTCCTTCTGTTTATCTATATAAAAATGGTTCAAATGGCTGTGAGCACTATGGGACTTATCATCTGAGGTCATCAGTCCCCTAGACTTCGAAGTACCTAAACCTAACTAACCTAGGGACATCACACACATCCATGCCCGAAGCAGGATTCGAACCTGCGACCGTAGCGATCGCGCGGTTCCAGACTGTAGCGCCTAGAACCGCACGGCCACTCCGGCCGGCTTATCTAAATAAATGCAACGTTTTGGTACCGATAACTTATGTGGTATTCGCCTACTAAATTCACTTTTTGAACCGCAAAAACATTACGGCAAGAGGTAAATCTTTTCCTGCATCACATATGATTCCATTGTCTTCTAAAGTTGATTCTATCAAGGGGAAAGGGGAGGAGGAGGTGGAAGTTGGGGTGCGGATGCACGGTCATCTAATATATGTCCAATAAACTTCAGTACCTCACAAGCCAACGTCGTGAAATGAAGGAAGATCAAGAATTAAATGAGGTCATTCGATAGAGTAATCTAAAATCAGAAGACCTGCATGCCTGCCATCAGCTGGACAAATTTATTAGTTGTTTTCTACCTGTTTCCGTCGTAGCGATTATCTTCTCATGAAGAAAAAGAAAGCTGTACATTAAATGGATCTGTACCTTTCTGTTAGATAAGCTGAAAACCATTAGTGTCGTAAAATGTTTACAAAGAGATATATAAAAGGTCTCAATTTCAATATCAGCAAAAAATTGACTCCACTATGATCCATAATGAGATCAGTTTTGTGCTGGTATGAGATTCACGGTAAGGTTTTTAAGTATTTTATAACTCTGATAGTTTTCAATTTATCCAAGAGAAAGTTGAATTGCAGATCCATTTAACGTCCACCTTTCTTTCTTCCTGTGAAGATGGTCACTATGACGGAAACTCGTAGAAAATCCTTATACTTGTCACAACATTAAGAGGAACAGGACATCAACCGCCTACGGGCACTGAAATAGATCAGTGGAAAAGGTTAAAAATCTGTGTAGGACCAAGATTCGAACTCGGATGTCCCGATTCTCTAGAACGGTTGGCTTAACCGCTTCACCTTCACGGCTGACCCAAATTCTCAACCTGTCAGTAGCAAAGAGAGCTCGCTTTGATCAGCCTCACTGCTCACTGCATTCTCCAAGTCCGACAAGGGTTGGGAAGATATGGTGGATCCGTACTGAATGTCCCTTCAGCCATCTTTGCTCAGATATATACTGAAACGTGGTGGCTGTTTTGTAAGACATGCTGAGCTCGAGTCCCAGTTCGGCACAGATTCTCTAGCTTCACCACTGATTTATTTCAATGCCTGTAGGTGGCTGATGCCTCGTTTCTCGTTATATTGTGTCTTTACGGCCACTGTACCACCACTGATATCTGTTCTGTCACACATCTCAAACAGAACAAACACGACGTTTCAGTACATATGTGAGCGATTACAGCTCTAGATACTTTCAGAGTGGATGCACCATATATTCTGAACCTGCGGTATTTAATGAATGCAGTTGGGCTAACGGAAAGGTGCGCTACTTGCATTGGACAGGTTGAGAAATCTGGTCACCCTTGAGGCGTGTCTGGATTGCTGACGCGATTAGGGCAACCATTCTAGAGAAGCAGACCATCCTGTTTCGAGTCCCGGTCGAACGCAGACCTTCACCACTGATTTATTTCAATGCCCGTTGGTGGATGAAATCCTGTTTCTCTTAATAGCGTGTTTTTGCGGCCGAAGTAACCCAAGTGGCGTCTGTTCTGTCGGACGTGTCCGCAAAATGGACGACACATCACTTTCTGTTGGCAAAGAAGCGCTGTGGAGGATAAGAACCACGTACCGTTCAAAATATTAGTGGTTGGGATGAAAAGTAAGTGTAACCCACAAAGTGCAAATACGTAACTGTCATTCATCCAGTAACCCAGAATACAATCACTTTGTCATTTGCAACAAAACTGACACGTAATTTCAAATCATTATGAAACTTTTTCGGTGACACTTCCCACAAAGTGATGAAAGAAAAAATATTTATCACTTATCACATATTTGCTACTCATGCCGTAAGGCTGCCTCATCAGGCATGACACTTTCTTACTGCTTTGCTACTATACTCACGACAGATTTTGCAGATAGTATTCACATACACCACTGGATTCACCTGTAAAAATATACCATTGCATGACACATAATTCAGGAGACAGACGTCATAAACACTGAGATGCGTGAAATCAAAACTATAGCAAAAATGAGTGAAATACGTTAAATACACAGATGAAATACGATAATGTATGTGAAAAAATGTATGAAATTTACGTACATGTCTGTGGACGTGGGTAAAAAGCTCCACCTAATTGCCCAGATCGTTTTTAACCAAACTTGGTACACATGTTACATGATACTTTGAAAGAATGTGTGTGGGTAAGAACCAGCCTGTTGTTTTGGTGGGGTGTTGACAGAACTGGGGAAGACGAAAGTAGGTGACAGAAAGGAGGAAGGAGGGGATGGACACTTGGGGAAGTGCAGCAGATGGGCAGAGCGATCAGGAGGAGGAAATAGACAAGGCCAGGTGGAGATGGACAGAGAGAGGGGAAGGAGATGATGGACACAGAGGGGGGAGAAGAAGATAAACGGAGAGGCACCAGGTGGGCAGAAAGAGGAGGAGGAGGACATAGGTGGATGGGAGGAGGAGATGAACAGGTGAAGGGGGGAGGAGATGGACAGAGAGGTCGAGTGAAAGACGTGGACAAAGAGATTGGGAGAAGATCTACAGGCTACAGGAGAAGATACAGGGAGGTGGGCACGAAATAGACAGTGGGAGGATAAAGTATACAGAGGAGGGAAGGAGGCGACTGACAGAGATATGGGTAGGAGGAAATGGTTACAGAAAGAGGAAGGCGGAGGAAGACATAGAGAAGGGGGGAGTAGGAAATGGACAGAGGGTAGAAGGAGAAGGAGTTATAGAACATTGGAATAAATACCTACCCTGGCAACACTGGGTACACATCTAGTAAATAATAAATTTGTATTGCCGATGACAAACATGCAATTATTCAAGATATGTCTTCTTCTAATGGAGACTTTATAGGCCAGCCAAGAAATCAAAGCCAATTCTAATATCAAAAGGAAAAGAAAGTAGTGTGATTGAATCGCATTTTTACTAATGTTATGAAATGATCGCTACAGCCGAAAAAGTTGCCAGTACAGTAGAGCTGTAGCTGTGGTAACTACAGCCATAGACTGGGACTGATAACGGTGTATCTGTCGTATGATTCCCCCAGCAACTCCATCACTATACACATATTTGGTCTCGGTGTTTGTTGCCAACGTATCTAGGTCTCGAAATTTGCTACAATGGCTACGACGCTGAGATTTCGACCACAACATGAAGATTCATAAACGTTACGTCAGTGGCCCTAGAGAGAGTTTCAGAGTACTGGACTTATGTTTTCTGCCATGGGACAAATAAGTCTAAAAATCTACAATTACTGTTCCATCAAATAACAAGAAGTGTTTGCTTTACTACAAAGACTGATACAATTCAGTAAATTATAATAATCCCTGCCAATATGCTTTTAACGTACAGAAATCATTCTCATCTACCTGTACATTTCTCAATGAAATAATAATTATAATTCTTCTATCACAGTACATAATTGAATTACGTTTTAAAACGTCTAGGAACCTGTGTGCAATGTAACAGGGCTCTTTTGATATTGTAGTGTGTAGAATAGTTTACACCCCATCAAAATCAACGTTAGCGTTAGACCTTGCTGACTGGGAAATAAGGTTATGTTTCCCTCTTGTTAGCAATAAGAGTCCTATTTTGAAGCTGATGTATTAAAAAGGAAGAAAAGTTAATATTACAGTCCAAACGAATAGTTTTTGTTCTCAAAAAGCGTCTCGTGTTGTGGATTTGGTTCGTTTCCATTGTTGGTGAAACTTCACCTGAAAGTTGTCTGTCACAATCAAAACGTTCTGTACTGTTTTCAGAAGCGCAGACATTCTTCCCAGATATATTCTGCATAGAGCAATCGATCTCAGGAAGCATGACTGTCTTTGACACACTGAGTAGGAGTTGCTGGAAAAGTGCCGGAAGCTACTGAGAAGAGAAGGCGCAGTGTGTTTCTCTGAGGACGTTTGCCCTGAATGCACAAAGAAGGGTCTAGTTATGGATGGCGAAACTTTGCACATCTACAGGCAATTTTTTACAAAGAAATTTTTAATACAGTCTTGGTGTGCCATCGAACTAATCGTAGAACTAAATTTGGATACCACAAATTACTCTTATTTTTTTGCTCACTCTCTGCATGGTTGCCAATATGATGGTGCATGAATGCATGCAACTTTAAGATTTGATGGTGCATTGAATTTTGGGCTATAATGGTTAACAAAAAGCTAAATACACAGATCAAAAAAAGTTTTGCATCACTCCAGTTCCCAGAACTCCTGAGGATAGACGTTCACTGTAGGTATTGACTCAGAGAAGCAGTCCATTTGGCTGTTCAGAGATGTCACTAAACCCGCCCAAAGATGTAAACAGCCATGCATGAGCAGAGCGTATCAGACGGAGGGAATCCGACAGCCGATGAGTTCCAGTCATTCCACCATAAAGGAGTTACATGGCTCGTGTTGTCTGTAGTTCAGCCATGCCTAGATGGCCAATATCGCGGTTCTATCGCGTCTGCATTGTTACTTTGTGCCAGGAAGGGCTCTCAACAAGGGAAGTGTCCAGGCGTCTCGGGATGAACCAAAGCGATGATGTCGTTCGGACATGGAGGAGATACAGAGGGACAAGAACTGTCGATGACATGCCTCGATCATGCCGCCCAAGGGCTAGTACTGAAACGGATGACCGCTACCTACGGATTATGGCTCGCAGGAACCCTGACAGCAACGCCACCTTATTGAATAACGCTTTCAGTCACAGGACGTTGTGTTACATCTCAAGCTGTGTGCAATAGGCTGCATGATGTGCGGCTTCACCCCCGACGTCCATGGCGAGGTTCATCTTTGCAACCACGACACCATGCTGAACGGTGAAAATGGGCAGAATAGCATGTCGAATGGATCGCTCAGGATTGGCATCGCGTTCTTTCCTCCGATGAGTGTCGCATATCGCTTCAATCAGACAATCGTCAGAGACGTGTTTGGAGGCAAACTGGTCAGACTGAACGCCTTAGACACATTGTCCAGCAAGGTGGAGGTTCCCTGATTTTTTGTGGTGGCATTATGTGGGGCCGACGTACGCCGTTGGTGGTCATGGAAGGCGTCGTAACGGCTGTACGATACGTGAATGCCATCCTCCGACCGATAGTGCACCCATATCGGCAGCATATTGGCGAGGCGCTCCTCTTCATGGACGACAATTTGCGCTCCCATCGTGCACATCATGTGAATGACTTCCTTTGGGATAACGACATCCCTCGACTAGAGTGGCCAGCATGTTCTCCAGACATAAACCCTATCGAACATACCTGCGATAGATTGAGAAGGGTTGTTTATGGTTTCGTCTTCATGGACGACAATTTGCGCTCCCATAGTGCACATCTTGTGAATGACTTCCTTCGGGATAACGACATCCCTCGACTAGAGTGGCCAGCATGTTCTCCAGACATGAATCCTATCGAACACAAAAAATGGCTCTGAGCACTATGGGGCTTAACATCTGAGGTCATCAGTCCCCTAGAACTTGGAACTACTTAAACCTAACTAACCTAAGGACATCACACACATTCATGCCCGAGGCAGGATTCGAACCTGCGACCGTAGCAGTCGCGCTGTTCCGGGCTGCGCGCCTAGAACCGCTAGACCACCGCGGGTGGCTCCTATCGAACATACCTGCGATAGATTGAGAAGGGCTGTTTATGGATGACATGACCCAACAGCCACTCTGAGGGATCTACGGCGAATCGTAGTTGAGGAGAGGGACAATCTGGATCAACAGTACCTTAATGAACTTGTGGATATTATGCCACGACGAATACAGGCATGCATCAATGCAAGAGGACGTGCTACTGGGTATTAGAGGTACCAGTTTGCACAGCAGTCTGTCTCTCACCGTATTGTGGTACAACGTGCAATGTGTTGTTTTCATGAGCAATAAACAGGTCGGAAACGATGATTATATTGGTCTATATTCTAATTTTCTGTACAGGTTTCGGAACTCTCGGAACCGAGAAGATGGAAAACTTTTTTTGATGTGTGTATTTCCAAATTAATGCTCTTTATTTGAAACCACAAAAATAACTTTTATACAAAAATAATAAAACAAATACTTTTAGTTTATTTGACAAATTTGATGCCAATTAATTTATATCAGGATCATAATTCGTAACTTCTAGCAGAATGCAAGCCAACCTTGAGTCATGTGACAAAAGATTTCTTTGCGAGTCCTTAATATTATTCATCTCAGAAAATAACGACGAAAATATTTTTAAGATACCAGAATACAGCTTCTTTAAACAACTATTTGTGTCTGGAACTGAATTCTACGTTCCCATAATTTAAATGAAGGCATTGATGCTCTAATTGCCTAATATTATTTCTAATTCGTTTATTTGCAGTTCGTTTCTTGTTTCGATGAAATTTTGAGTACATATTGAACTAGACCGGGAATCAGTCATCTGCATTTCAGTTTGTTCAGTCTTAAACAAATCAAATTTATACAAGTTCAGTTTATCCACTGAAATCACTCCAGGACGCATAAAAAATTTTAGTATTCCCAGCAGCTCCTATAACTGAGAAAATCTCTATAAAAATCCTTAAATTAGAGAATCTGTTACTGAAGAAAACTCCTCACTGACTTTTTCTTGGTGTGGCTATTCGTGTAAACCCAAATCGCTGTTGATCTTTTATTCATATTTGGGAAATACTTGTGGTTTTGGGGAACAGTATCGTTATTAAAAATTGACAGGTTAGCCTCAAAAGCGTGAATAAGATGTATTATTACAAAAACTGTTTAGTTTTTGTCTTGAAGGTTTACGTTCAAATCATTGAAACGTTTCACCTGTTCGCAAAAAAACATCAATTTTGTAAGCCATGTAACATTCATTACTTGTGAATATTGCACGGTTTTTGCCTCATTTTGTAAAACCAGCGTGATTTCTTCCAAACAATCCACGAAGATTTGAAGAACGTTGCCGCGACTCAACCAGCATGCATTGTTATACAACTGTATGCCATTTTACACCGAGTTGACTCACCTAAAAATTTTTCGAACTCTCTTTAATTGGAAGCATGTGGCGATATAAGGTTTTTGCGACTACGACCATTGCATAATCAAAGGAAGTAAAACTACTCTTTGCACAAAAGGTTGTTGTATGATGTAACAGAATTCAAAAATAGAATATCCAATGTGTGCTTGGAATAAACAAATAACACCATTTTCCTGCTCACTTTATTGGGAACACCATCAGTTGTTATAGAAACAGTTTTTCTTAGGTCTGTTTTTTTCAGTAAGCGCTTTTTTAACCGCTGTACAAATATCTGTCACCCTAGTACAGGACTAGTAATTTTTTGTTGTTCTCTTACATTTTACGCCTGTTTTTCATTGTGTTTCTATCCGAACTTGAAATGAGCACAGGAGCCTTACATACTTCAACGTCAGAATGTTATGTCGCTTCTTAAATGGTACCAGATTTAAATCTGGATCATCACACAATTGTGCATCAATGGTGATTGGCATTTACGGAAAATTTTTTGTTCCTGTACCAGAAAATCACGGAAATGTAGTTATAGCTGCACAATGTGTATTTTCTATGGCTGAGACCGGCCAAATGTGAAGAATTAGTTCGTTTAATTGGAAAAAGTCGTTTCAGAAAAATAATACGGTGTGTCGAAAACGTAATCTTGCTCAGCATTTGGTTATTTACCTTTCATTTCTATTCTGCGTGGTTATTAGCTAAACTGGTTGAGACTACGAGTGGTACACATTCCGCAAAGATATTTCTCCTGATAAATAGAAAGTGTGTCCTCATTAGTAATAAATGTATGAATACTCATGGTCAATAGCCAAGTAGCCATTTTATCATTTGCAGCGATCAGCTTTGCAGTCAAGTCGAGTGCTCTCAACTGATCAACGGTCGTGCAATATCTTTTGCATAAGGGATTCGTCTGTGGAAGACGCAAAGTTAGCGGAATTGTCATTCGTGACTTATACCTGAACCTTACATGTGCACCAACAACGGCCGATGACTGTTACAGCCAGCCCACATTATTACGTTATCTGCAGTAATCGTGAATGGAGACGTTAATGTCGTTCAGGTCTTTACGGTGCGTGCAGCAATGTAGCGGTACCGCGTTTCTAAGAGTTTGTTCTATCAATTTTCGTGAAGTCGGAGACACATTAATTTATAAGAATGTGGGAGCATTCTCTTATAAGATGGAGAAAAATGCCTCAGAAAATCCTTTTAGCGCAGCAGCGTGGGTGCTTCGCATCAGCACTTCCCCACACTATATGCACAACATTTTGCTCCGGATCATTAGGTTATTGATAATATACATACGTATAAATCGTGGTGTAGGCGTTTCGACTGCTTTTGAATAGAACATCCGAAGCACTAAAAAAGAGTGGACTAACGATCGTTGCGTTCGTAGTATTCGGTGATCTCTACACCATCTCGATGTAAAACACTTATCTCTGAGTACAGTACTTCGGCGTGTTTTCATATTCCTGTCGTCTGCATCGTCCACCATTTTGTAGACTGGCAGAAAAATGTCTCTCAGTTTATACGTGATAAAGAGTTGTTTACGGCTCTCAAGTTTATACCAACAAGCGACGCAATAGGGTGACGGGGGAAGTATTTTCTTTTCGAGTCCTAGAAACATTTCGTGGCAGCCATGTTCTAATCGGGCAAGAAACAAAATACAATCATCTTTGGCCGGCACACCAAGCAGATGGAGTACGACATCCACGAAGTACGAGATTTTTGGCAGCACTCGATACAGTCGTAAATCGAGCTGTATCGAGCATTTTAGCGACTTCAGTCATTCATGGCCCGGTACTGGTTTTCTGAATACAGCGTTCTTGAACTGGGTGCTGCTCAACACAGACATTGTTCATTAATAACAAGCTCAAGGCAGCAATCAGGGATTCAGTCTCAACATGCAAAACACGTAGATACGATCTATGGCCATAGAAGTGAAACAAGTGGGGCACATACTGTGATCAACAGCATCAGGCTTGTTCAATCATTCGGAATCACTCAACGGAACTCACATACCTATGCATCAGCTCAAAACAAATTTCCTCCCAGTAACAGCACACACACTGCGCTAAATAATGTTTCTCTTGCAGTTAAAAAGGGGACGTGATGTTTTAAAACGTTACCTGTGAAAACTTGCAGTAGTTAGTATTTATGCTAAAAATTCAAAGTGTTGTTCTGTTTCTACGGAAGAAGCTACGTCCAGGAATCCAGAATAAATTGAAACAGTGAATGTGCTTGGGAACGGTCCATTAGCAGTCGTGGTCAAATCATCGCAGTTATAAGGTACGTTTTGTCCCATGGACAAAGATGTAGTGAACTTAATGGATTGGTAGGGAAGAGCGAGAGAGATGCACAGGGGATAGGCAAAATAACGTGAACAGTGATAGTAATGGAATGGTTGTGTTTTATGATCAACAACGCAGGTAAGGCACGTATAGCGCTGGACTGTGCGTGTTCAGTACGGACTAGGCATCAGTGCAGATTGTTTATGAGTAGAGCACATATCGTATTTGCATTGAGAGGCCGAGGTCGACGTGCAATGAAAGATCTAACAGAGTTCCAAAGAGAGCGAATTGTGGGGGCCCGATTAGCTGGAGCATCAGTACCCAAGACAGCCAACATATTGAATGTTTCAAGACCAACTGTCTCAACTACCATGAAGCTCACACAAAACATAGAAAGACATCACTGTGTACACGTAATGGTGGGGGCAAAGCAAAACTAAATGACAGGGATCGTCGTACGCTGACACGAATTGTGCCAGAATGACACAAAAATACGGCCGCTAAAGTGACTGCAGAGCTCAATAGCCATTTTCGAGACCCCGTACCTATCGACACTGTCCGCTGAGGACTCCATAAAGCTAATATTCATGGACGAGCTGCTATACCGAAACCATTAGTGACGACAACCAAAGCAAAGAAACATAAAACAATGAGTCACTAGCATAAATCGTGGGTGGGTGATCAGTGGAAACACGTGATATGGTCCGACGAGTCAACGATTTCGTTATTTCCAACATAGGGCTGGGTTTACGTCTCGAGAACGCCGAAAGAAGACTACAACCTTGATTGCTTGATTCCAACGGTTAAGCATGGATGTAGAAGTGCGATGGTGTGGGGAGCCATATCATGGTATTCTTCTAGTCCCATCATTACTCTCAGAGGCCGTGTTACAGCCAACGATTATGTGAACATTTTAGATGATCAGGTGCAGCCCATGATACAAATCTTGTCCCCCAACAATGATGCCAAATTTCAGGAAAATATTGCACCCATTC
Organism: Schistocerca americana; assembly: GCF_021461395.2. Taxonomy (NCBI): domain Eukaryota; kingdom Metazoa; phylum Arthropoda; class Insecta; order Orthoptera; family Acrididae; genus Schistocerca; species Schistocerca americana. The sequence continues at coordinate 289,958,310 of NC_060123.1, read as the reverse complement.
ACACAGCCAGGACAGTATAATCGTTGTACGCGGAGCATGCAACTAAACTCCAGCTTCTTCCCTGGCCAGCAGTCCCCGGATTTGAACATTGTCGAACCATTACGGGCGGTATTGGAGCGCAAACTCCGGAGCACATCTCTGCGTCCCCCATCACTAAGGGAGTTAGAAGTGGTTCTGATTTAAGAGTGACGTAACATTCCACTGGAGACTGTGCAATCATTATATGCCAGTATTTCAAAACGAATCGCAGCTGTATTACGGACAAATGAGGGGTCACACCCCTTATTAATAAACCATTCTCAAGTAAGTACAAATGTTTTGCCTATCCTCTGTAAGTAAACCATGTAATAAAAACTAAGAACAGTGTTCTAGAAAAGATAGCGAGATTCTGGCTATCTATTGGTGATGTTAACTGTTCATGCACAGTCTATTTATTCATATGAATTCGCATTGGGGGGAAGTAGCACTCACAGACATAAATTATGTAGGATTTTTTTGAATGTGTCTTCACGATCATCTGTTCCTTAACTTGTGCTTCAACTTTTTACAAGGAAGGTATCCATGATGTGTATGTGAATGTTTGCTTGTTTCACATCCAGTTAAGGGCATGGAAGCTATAAAACAAATTTCTTAGGACAGCAGCACCCACAGAAAACATTTACTACAGAATCTCACCGATATACAACATGGACGCAAAATAATTCTACTAATGATGACCAGTGGCATAAGGTATGCCAGCAAGCCGCAACCCTGGACGTTGCCTCCATGGTGACACATCTTTTAGGACAGATCAGTTGCGTGAGGAAGAAAAAGATGAAGGGAAGATGGAAAGCGAAATGGAAGGGGCAAAAGAAGTAGAGGAAGTAGTAGTAGTAGTAGTAGTAGTAGTACTCGTAGTAGCATTGAAAACGCAGGAAGGAAGGAAGAGATTGGTGGTACCAAGGTGGATATGTACGGGACGAAATTATAAGTAGACTCGAACTGGTGTTGAGGAACAGTCTCTTAACTTATACTTTCCCACTGGTACTGACACGACTGTAGCATGTTTTCAAAATGATACGGAGCCACTCGTTATGCCAAGTGATCATATACATGAAAAGTGTCAGAACTTTTCTGTACGTTAGTTTCCTTTTGATCACGGCACTTCGGTGTTCGGCAGTGAGACATTGAGAAAGGAGTGGCAGTATTGTTGCAATCTATGAAACTCACTGTTTCCCAAGTTTCATATTGTATAAAAACTAATTATGAAAATTACTCCACTGTAAAGTTACGTGGCACTCAGTGAAAGAATGAACAGTCTAAACTACGATGCAGATAAAACAGTCAATGGGAAATTGTCTTCAGGGGTGTCGGGCAGTAAAGCTGAAATCTTCAGAAGGAACCTGTTTACCTACCTACGTCCCTAATGACGAAAACCGTGTTTTTTCACATATGGTTCAACGATGAATTAAAGTAACTACGACAAAACTAAGCACAACTTCGATCGAGCTTCTTTCCTTTCTTATCAACAAACGTATAACCTTTAAGTCCTCTTCTATGCCTTGCAGTGGGTGACTAGTTTCATATATACGTTTGGCAACTACCGATCTGCCATTGTTGCTCAGTCATAAAGCGTCTCCGTGCTTCCCATACATATATCGAAAACTTCCTACCGTGTTGTCCTATAAATTTCGCCTCACGTGATGTTCGATATGTTTTATAAACGTCTGCCTTTTCAGGTTTACTTATTATGTTGCTAACTTCATGCTTTAACCTATATCTCATTAGGCACTTTGTTTTGAAGAGGACATAAAGATGATACACGTGGATAAGAAAGGTAAGAAACTCGACCTTCTTGAGGAACTTGGAACAGCAATCCACTGGGTTAATTTTGGTAACGTACTTAACACACAAAATGACGAGAATACTAATGCCGTCTACAATGGTTCTTAGGTCCTTTCCAAAGCCGGTATTCGTACGATGAATGTAAACGATTTAGCGCAGATAACAAGTAGTGTGATGCCTCTCCATTCCCTTTGTAACACCTTTGTAATATTATGGAACGGTTGATGGCACAGTGCAGTCTGTCGCAGCTACACATTTCCTAACGAACTAGTGATGCTGGGAGAGGCAGAAGTGACATGTGACCGGTGTTTACAGCATTACGGAAGCAACGCTTGAGAGTGCGATGACATGGTTAAGCGTAGCATGGAATCTGGTGTTACCATTTTTAAAGTAAGACGAAGGCTTTCTGTCTGAAAAATTTTATTTATTTTCATATATTGACTCTGAGTGACTTTTAAGTGCATTTTATATGGGATTAACTGAGACAGCCAGATGATGGGAGTTTGAGTCCTGAAGCGATTTGCTGTGCATTATGTTCCTACTATGAGTGGCTGTACGCTCAAATATTTATAACGTTCACGAACTTCTATCAACTGTTCCGTATTAGACTCCATGTCATTACATTCAGATCATTTTTTCATAGCTGTAATCCGAGAGATGAGATTATTCTGTTCCACTTGTATGTGTCTAGATTGGATATTCTTGAAGATGTCTATCAGCAACAGGTAACTTCTGAAGCCACATGTAATGACGAATTTTCTCCACTGTCCTGGACATTACTGTACTTCGTGTAGCACGACAGTCTATGCAAATTCAGTTACAGCCATTGTATGGTGTCAAGTATACAAGAATCGGGGATATATTTTCGAGGGAACTTACCTAGCATTCACCTCCAACAAACCCAGAGGACGGAGATTCCAACCTATTTCGAGACAGATAGAAGGCCATTGTGCTATCCGCAGCATCACACTGCTATGAGCGAGGCAAAACTTGAGTAGAGTATGGATGCCTCGTATGGAGAATCTATATCTGTTTCCTGTTTACATATCTTAACAGACACATTTCCAATATACACTAGTAGTATACTTCAGGAAACATTTTTTAAACGATTATATAACAAAGAGAAGAAGAATTCAAGGAAAATCAACGAGAGAAAAACTTCCTGCTTCATCTATACATTCCGAAAAAGAAAATGCCGTTCCTGTAAACATTAATTCCGTTACCAGTTCTTCGTAGCAGAGAGCATTCTAAACACTTCCAGCGTCACCTAATCCACTGTTCTATAGCACTTTTTTAACGTTTCTATCTGCTTATAATATTGGTTTACCTATAGGTCACCTGTTAGTTAAATGACACAGAAATTTGTTCGATAACTGTAACGCGTAGTGCATCATTTCCCATCTTGACGTGCACATTAACGTCATAATGGGTCAGAAAATGTGTCACTTGCAAAATACAAACTATAAATATAAAATAAATTTGCATTCTAACTTCTTTTTACATTATTATCCAGGGAAAAATTGGATTTTATAGCTTACCAGTCTCTGACGCTTATACGACAGCGAACAGAAACTCTACGCACTAACCTGCTGAGTAGAATTTCTCCCTCCATTATTTGACTATTACTCGGGTCATAAATTTACATCCAAAAGATAATGTTCAAGCTAGGTCCGTGGGCTACATTTTCTAACCGCTTGGCGAATACCATTAAAATTTCATCGGTCAGAAATTTATAGGAGTGAAGGAGCACATAGCCCGAAGTAATTCATGGTCAGTGGCGCAGCACGTCACCTGTGTGTGATTAACAAAGGAGAGCCAGCGAGAAATTGCTAATGAATACCAAATTACCATCAGTGTTATGTAGCCAGTACGTGCTCTTTCACGTTAGTCTTTTTGGGACGCTCAAATTGATTACAGTCCGCAGCGTACAATGTAATGCCACAGCACGTGATTTTTCTACAATAAAGAGGATAGTGTTACGAGAGGCTTGTTCTTGCAACATTACCATAATATGAACTGCATTTGCAACGCGGGACTGAATCCATGTTTCCTAATGGGTAGTTGCAGGGAGCCCAAGAAAATGAACTAGCATTTCAGTGCTTGCTGGAAGCGTTTAATGGAGCGAACGAATACATTAGAGCGTTGGTTTTCTAATTAATTATGCTAAGAGGATACAGTGAGAGTTCCACAACGGTCATAGACACCTGCCAGTCCCTTATTTGTCTCGTTCTCAGCTATGCTAATATTGAATGACTCTGCGTCCTTCTTAGGTTTGACCATTTCCGCCAATTCTTGAACACTGGAATGCCTTGCATTCTGTGCCGGTGTTCCCTCCTACACCTATGTCCAACCCCAGCCTGTGAAATTTATACACCAAAAACTCATGGATTACCTACCTCTCCCACGAAAGCGGGTCCCTAACCCCCGCACTACCCACGTTTCTCGGTAACCTTTGCTTCTTCTAACACTACCTCCAAACTTCCCTGCATCTCCAAACACTCTATGTACATTCCCAGGGTAATTAAGATCGCCTTCCTCTCCCAGATAGTTAAATTATTTCTCTGACTCATCCATCTTACCATCTATAACCTAACTTATCATCGCCATTCTAAATGAAGACTCTTACACAAACCTTACCAGCGTAACTGCAATCCACCTCGTCTCCTAGCACCTGTACCCCGTTTCTTGGCCGCGCAGGATTAGCCGAGCGGTCTGAAGCACTGCAGTCATGGACTGTGCGGCTGGTCCCGGCGGAGGTTCGAGTCCTCCCTCGGACATGGGTGTGTGTGTTTGTCCTTAGGTTAATTGAGGTTAAGTAGTGTGTAAGCTTAGGGACTGATGACCTTAGCAGTTAAGTCCCATATGATTTAACACACACACCCGTTTCTTGACTCTTCTCATTATTCTTACCATATTCCTAGTTCAAATCTCATACGCATCAAGAATGTCTCAGGAGCTCACAGCGCTATCTAAATGTCTATCTATATAGATACTCGGCAATCCAACATGTGGCGCGTGACGGAGGGTACACCATACCACTAGTACTCATTTCCTTCCCTGTACCACTCGCAAACAGAGTGAGGGAGAAATAACTGTCGGTATGCCTCCGCTTGAGACCTGATTTGTCCTATATTTATCTTCGTGATCCTTACGCGCAATGTATGCTGGAGGCAGCAGAACCGTCCTACAGTCAGCTTCAAATGCTGGTTCCCTAAATTTTCACAATAGTGCTCCTCGAAAAGAATGTCGCCTTCCCTCCAGAGATTCCCATTTAAGTCCCTTAGGCACCCCCTTCTGAACTCCTTCGGTGTCTTCCTTTAATCCGACCTGGTACGGATACGAAACACTCCAGCAGTACTCAAGGACACGTCGCACTAGCACTTATATGCTGTCTCCTTTACAGATGAACCACACTTTCCTACAATTCTCAGAATAAACCGAAGTCGAACATTCGCTTTCCCTACCACAGTCCTCACATGCCCGTTCCATTTCACATTGATTTTCAACGTTGCGCCGTGATTGAGTCAAGCATGCTGTATCTAAACATTACGGGTTCGTTTTTCCTACTCATCCGCATTTCTTACATTTTTGTGCATTTAGAGCTAGCTGTCGCTTATCACGTCAACTAGAAATTTTGCCTAAGACATCTTGTATCCTCTAACAGTTACTCAACTTCGACACATTATCGTTCACCACAGCATTATCAGAAAACGTCTGCAAGTTATTGCCTACCAAGTTTGCCAAATCATTTGTGTATAGAGAGAATAACAGCGGACCTTTAATTTGACCTGGTACGTATCCGAAACACTCCAGCAGTACTCAAGAACAGGTCGCACTATCACTTACGGGCAGTCACCTTGGGCACCCCTGACGATACCTTTGTCTCTGATGCACTTCCTCCGTCGAGGGAAACATACTGGGCTCTATAACTTAAGAAGTCTTCGAACCACTGACGTATCTATTAACTTATTTTAAATGCTCATACCTTCATTACCAGCCTGTAATAGAACGCCGTGTCAAATGCTTTCCGGAAATCTAGAAATTCTGAATCTGCCTTTTGCCGTTCGTCCATAATTCGCAGTATATCATGTGAGGAAAGGGCGAGCTGAGTGTCGCACGAGCGATGCTTTCTAAAACCATGCTGATTCGTGGTTATAAGATTTTCGGCCTAAAGAAATTTTATTACATCAAACTGAGAATGTGTTCAAGGATTCTGCAGCTAATCGATGTTAGGGATATTGGTCTGTAAAGTTCCCTGCTCTTTTTTTAATTCACTTGGGAATTTGCGCCAGGCGAGAGATTTGCTATAAATGCAAACTAGATAAGGGGCTAGTCCTGCAACGGACTCTTTGTAAAATCGAACTGGGATTCAATCCGAGCATGGTGACTTGTTTGTTTACAAGTCTGTTAGTTGTTTCTCTGCGCCAGGAATGCTTATTATTATGTCGCCCATACGAGATTCTGTTCTATGGTCCAGCGATGTTGGGTTTGTACGATTTTTATTCTTGAACGACTTCTTAAAAGTGAAATTCAGAACTTCGGTTTTCGTTTTGCTGTCTTCGACTGCCACAGCATACTGGTCAACAAGTGACTGGACAGAAGCCTTAGATCCACTTAGAGATTGTACATGAGATCAGAAATTTCTCGGGCTCTCTGCCAGATCATTTGCAAAGGTATGACGGTGGTAGTTGTTGTGTGATTCACACACAGATCTTTTCACAGACTCACGAATCTCTACTAAACTTTCCTTATAGTCATTTGCGTGTCTTCTTTGAACCGAGAGGGCAACGCACTCTGCATCCTCAGCATTTTGCGAATGTCTTTATTAAATCATGTGGGGTCCTCAATCCACTCACTAGGCACATAATTCTCCTCATCACGATTCACAGTCTGCTTAAAATTCGCCCATAATTTCAGTTCGTCCATCTCACTGCAACTAAGTGATGCCACTTCGCTGTCTAAGTGAGATGCTTTTTGTATCTGAAACACTCTCCAGGCCTTCTTACCTGATTTATTAATTGCGCTACCCATAGTTACTACAATGACTTCATAATCACTGATCCCCGTTTCTATGCTAACGTCGAAAAGGTCCGGCCTATTTGTAGCTACACAGTCTAAGATGTTTCCATTACGTGTGGGCTGCCGTACTAGCTGCTCAACACAGTTTCCCAATCTATACTCGGTAGGTTAAAGTCGCGTCCAACTAGCGTTGCATCATGTTGGTATTTACGCAGTAGGCCTACTGACGGTATACTTCCTTTTTATGACTTTATAATTGTCACTGCAGAATCCGGTGGGCGGTAAAAGCATCCAACACATATTATGGTTTCACTTACACCTATACGTGACAAGATAACTTCACTATCACATTTAACTTGGACGTCAGTAGAGACAATGTTCCTATAATCTGCAATGAACACATTCCCCTCGTATGATATCTAATCTGTCTTTTCGATATACATTCCATGACTCGTTAAATATTTCAGAGCTTTCCACTTTGCGTTTCAGCCAGCTCTAGGTCCCGAGAAAAATTTGAGCGCGAGAACCTTCGCCGAGGCAGTAAATTCGAGAACTTTCTTACGAATACTTCGACAATTTTCTGATAAAATCTTGATAATCGAAGTGTATTTATTCTGAACCTGGTCTGACTTCACTTGCTGCGTATAGACTGTCGAGTGTTCTTCACAGTGCATAAAACTACTACCTACCCTAAAATACCCTCAAGTGCACTCCACAAGTACTCTGGTGCCAGAGTAACTGTTTCCTTTGCGTAGAGTACCCCTGACTTACCAAGGGGAGTCCTACAGATCCCCAACCTGCAAATCCACATCCAATTAAGGATGTGTTAGCTGACGATAAGTTTGGATTTAGGAAAGGTAAAAGCACCAGAGAGGCAGTTCTGGCGTTGCGGTTGATACTGGAAGCAAGACTAAAGAAATATTGCAAAACAATCATAGGATTCGTCGATCTGGAAAAAGCGTTCGACAGTGTCAAATGGTGCAAGATGTTCTAAAATCTAAGAAAAACAGGGGTAAGCTATTAAATAATGTGTACGTGAACCAAGAGGGAACAATAAGAGTGGGAGATGAAGAACGAAGTTCCGGGTTTAAAAAGGGTGTAAGACAGGAATGTAGGCTTTCGCTGCTTCTGTTCAGTTTGTACCTCAAAGAAGCGTTGACGGAAATAAAAGGAAGATTCAAGAGTCAGATTAAATTTCGAGGTGAAAGGATTTCAATGATAAGATTCGCTGATGACATTGCTGTCCGCATGAAAGTGAAGAGGAATACCATGACCTACTGAATGGAGTGGACAGTCTAATGAGTACAGAATATGTATTAAATGTGGTGTCACCGCCAGACACCACACTTGCTAGGTGGTAGCTTTAAATCGGCCGCCGTCGATTAGTACATGTCGGACCCGCGTGTCGCCACTGTCAGTGATCGCAGACCGAGCGCCACCACACGGCAGGTCTCGAGAGACGGACTAGCAAAAAATGGTTCAAATGACTCTGAGCACTATGGGACTCAACTGCTGAGGTTATTAGTCCCCTAGAACTTAGAACTAGTTAAACCTAACTAATCTAAGGACATCACAAACATCCATGCCCGAGGCAGGATTCGAACCTGCGACCGTAGCGGTCTTGCGGTTCCAGACTGCAGCGCCTTTAAACGCACGGCCACTTCGGCCGGCACGGACTAGCACTCGCCCCAGTTGTACGGACGACGTAGCTAGCGATGCACACTGACGAAGCCTCGCTCATTTGCAGAGCAGACAGTTAGAATAGCCTTCAGCTAAGTCAATGGCTACGACCTAGCAAGGCGCCATTAGTAGTTTATTGCCTGAATCTACAGAGTCTCACTTGTATCGTCAATAGCGATGTACAACAAGGATGGATTAAAGTTAAGTATTCCAAAAGCTACGTACTTTTCTTTATAGCATTCATTACGTATCCTGTTTCAGACCTATGTCTAGCCTGCGTGAGTTAACGCGTGCCTTTCGGCTACTTCCGAGTGGCGTGGCTGTTAACCTACGCCACAACATTAAATATTTGGAAAACATTGATAAGAAGAAGGGACAGGATGGTAGGACATCTTTTAAGTCATGAGGGAATAACTTCCACGTGATTAGAGGAAGCTGTAGAGGGGAAAACAGTACAGGAAAACAGTGATTGAAACATATCCAGCAAATAATTAAGCATGTAAATTGCAAGTCAAATGCTACTCCCTCTGAAACACCAATCATTGCCCGTACCACATGTGTAATTAACTGAGCTCAGAGACATAACGATGGTGAAAGATTTACATTTTGGTTATAGAAATGTCCTGTTTGCTTGCCCTCAAACACCGAGTGAGACATCGAGCTCAGAAGGACGATAAAATGTTCATACTATTCATTACAGAAATTTAGTAAAACGTTTTCCACAAAAATGTTATTATGCCAAGTGTGCTGGGAAAGCATCAACATGTTTTACCATTATCATCAAAATTTGCAACATTTTTTGTCAAATCCTTGCTCTGCATTATCCAGGTAATTCTCACTGTATAGAACTATTGCGTGACATATACTGTTTAACGAATTCTTAAACATGTTTCTTTCAGCTATATTTTAAACCTTAGTAGGTAATTTTTGTGCACTACTTCTTTTCTTCTAATTCTGTTATTTCTTGGTGATTGTAAGTTTAGTACAGATTTTGTACCACGTTCTTGACTGAAGCTCTTTGTGCAGTAGCTCTCAAGCTTTATTTTCATGCGCTTAACTGATTCGTAAATGTACTGACATAGTATAACTAAAATTTCCATTGTGTTTGAAAAAAATACAATGCCTTGATTGCAATTTTTTGTTTTAGTCTTGTGGTCCACTGTGTGGTCTGAAAGCTAATTTTATATTATGTCCACCTGTTTCCAAGAAAAAAACTCCATATCTGAGAATTTAGGTTATGTACGATAGATATGTAACTAAAGGACAACTATTTGGCTCTCAAGTACGACCAATAGCTACAGCATACGATGATAGCACATATCTGCCGTTAGGCACTGGACGAAACGAAACTAAACCCAGTTTCAGTTATTATCTGCTCTTGATTCAGCCACCGGGAGAGTAATGTGCTGAGGTTATGATCTCAGGAGACTTCATAAAGGTGTTCTGCATAGGAGGCAATCTGTAACAGGAGGAAACGTTTGCAGACAAAGCCAAAAAACCACGCTTGACGGATTAACAGCTGGGGAAGTGGAACTGTTTTTCGACTGATGAAGCACAGAAATCCCGATAGGAACAGAGTCGGGCGGGATTTTCTATTCAGGAAATACAGTGTTGAGAATGGGGGTTTCTACCTGGAGGTTGCGAAAAACTGTCCTGTCCTACCCTCGCAGCGTGGAAGTGGTGTACCACTTGTCATTGGGTAGTTAAGGGCCAGTGAGTAGCAAGTCATAAATTACGATTCTTTACCCATTTCTATTCCTCCGATTACAACACCATCTGTGGGGAAACGGAGAAAATGGATCATACAAAACATACTTAGATTTTGTCGTTGAATCGCAGTCTGCAATAAGTAATGGTAGTTTCTATTGAAGATTTCAAAGTTGCCCCCTGCCACCGATGCATTGTGTTGGGTGGGAGGTTGAGCGTGGTTTCATTTTATGTCCCAGTGGAAGGCAAAGAAATTAGAATGATGTTTACGGTTTCCTAACCTCTCCTAACCTCACGAGACTTTGTGCATATTCTCACACAGACTGGTACTAAAATCTTAAATAAAAGTGGTACATGGTTGCAACTGATACTGAGCAGTACCAAAGCTGGAATCAGACTAGCACCAAAATTAAGCTTTGGTGTCCTCTGACACTGGCTTATTTTTGTCATATAATGATTGTTATAAGTAGTTATAGGTATTTATTAATCAATATTTCTGTTAAAATCAAAGATTATACTTTTGCAAAAGTCAGAGTAATAAAAAATGTTTCACAGCAAATACTAATACTGTTTTTATATTTTAAATCGTTACTGAATTTGCATTTCTGTACACTTCTTCATTCATAATATAGTGTTAACAATTTTTTTCAAGAAAAACATTAATATAATTTTTAATTACAAAACTGATGTTGAATCTAATATTTATACCCAGTCTTAATTTCGTATTGATTATTATTCACCTATTGATTCTAAGGTAAATAATTTGGAAAAGCGGTTTCAGGACCTGACGACATGCCACTTATCCTCAGATTTTCTACAAAACTACGTTTACGTAAAATAGTGATTTGAAAACCGAAAACAATACTATGTGACCATTGCGTAACTATAAATTCATAGCCAGGTGTAAACAAGATAGATCATGTTACCAGTTATCTACAAAGCTTGTTCTACGAGCGAACAGTATACCGGTGTGACCATTAGTTGTGGCTGGCACTGATAATTGGTAATAAGGTTTCTTCGTCTACCACGTTACAGCACCTTGCATTAGACGGAAAAACAGTAAAAACAAAGTGGTTTCCATAAAGTTGCAATTGATAGCATGTACATCTCCATCTCTGTTATTAGAGCCGTTCAGTAAAATGATGCGCCATTCATACATGCCTAAATTGTATGCCAAAATACTTTCTTAATACATGATAGGCCCATGTTGTATTTTATGAAGCATTATCGAACACATTCCGAAGGGATTTTACGCCATGTTCTGTTGCATCACCAGGGTGCCACACTTTGTGTTCTCTGAATGCTAACCCACAACCACACTGAAACGCCTATCTTCCAACACAGTAGCGTGGTATAATTGTCGTCAGTACCCACTTTATGAATTTTACATGCGTTTTCGACACGTATAAACTCGGACCCTTATGAATATTCCCTGTTAGTGTCGCGGGAATAATATTCAGGGGTGTGAAGCTCCAAAGCCGCTTCATAAACTCCATTGAATACGATATGCCCAATTACTTGAAGCCTTTGGCAGCACTTTGTAAAAATAACACATTTTCATTATTAATCACAGATCCCATTCACGAGCGTCGTTAATCAAACTGTTGATTTAAGAGAAATGAATTATCGGTTGATGAACCACTTTACAAGAAATGAAGATGTTGCATTTTTTTTTTTTTTTTCAGATGAAGGAAAGATTGCGTAGCAAGTTTCTGTTGTAACAATAACAACTGTTCATGAAACAAGCCAGAATTTTTACTAGGATGGTACGTTATAAACTTAAAGGTTTTGACGATACTGAAAACTGATATACTTTTTCGTTTTCTTTCCCTGTCACATCGATGGTATAATTGTAACTGTGCACCTTTTGTGTTCTCTTCTACAAACGTTGTGTAATATTGTCATCTATGGAGTTACTATTTTTCATTTTGTGATGTTGTGCACTGACATACTTAAAAACATGTTTTAAAAAATGCATAACCCTGTCTATAATAAAGTTGTTTTATTTTGATACCGGTTTAGGGTCCAAACCACCATCAACGGCAGAAAAATTATCACAGATATAATACTTGTAATACATGTTTTAACGTAAGTTACCACGGTTAACGATAATTGCCAAGATAATATAAAACAAAGATTGTAACAAAGTGAAAATATGTCACATTGACCACAATTATGGTTTCCTGTGGTAACTTATGTTAAAGTAGGTATGAGATAGGATGTATCTGTGGAGATTTTCTTCCCGTTGATGATGGTTTAGAACCGAAAACGGTAACAAAATAAAATACCATGATCAGCTCCTTGTATGCGTTTTTTTTAAAAATTGGTGCATGTTGTTGACCATCGCCTCAGCAACATGTTTAATAACATGTTCTTACTTTTGAGCGAAACATTTATACGCGCTTTAAAGTTTACATTTGCATGAAAAGTTTCAAATATTGTAGCATATGTATGATTTCTGTGAAAGAAGAGCGTTGCAATGTATTGATACGTCACTACGGGAAGCGAGGACAAAGAATTTCGGACGTAAAAAGAAGTGCATCTATTTACAAGTGAAACGCACAATGATAAGTGGATAACTAAGTGTGTTTACGTGTTCATAGTCCTATGCAGTTCAATCTTGAATGATGAAGTGAAGGACTATGAACGATCGTTGTCAGTGCGTGGTTTTCGGTGGTTCAGCGGATAGTGGTCTGAACGTTTTCACGTAATATGTACTCTGCTTACTTCACCATTCAAAAGAATTAGGCGAACACGCGAATCGGCGTCCGGTATATTAAATGTACATTAATGCAGGGTGTACCACTGGTTTTATTACATGGCTTGAGATCTTCACTTTCAAAGTATGCAACAAGTAGAAATATTCGCCATTTATTCACTGTGTCTGCATTACAGTGCAATGTGATCTCTCAGAAGGAAAACGTGTAGCTGTTCCCCGTTATTTCTTAGTGGAGTACACAGATGGCAGTTGTCGTTTGTGGACGATGTATTCTACTAAGCACATGCAATGTGATATCTTAATGGAACACAAGTTGCATGGGCAGTCTGTTTGATCCCAAAAGAATGGACGTTCCGTCGTGTTACTCCAGATGTCTATTCATCTGTCATCCGTAGGCTGTAGACAGGGAGACAGGTGAGCACGCTAGGTGATTAGACGACGTCGCCGACGCATTACAACCCCAAGTGAATACCAACATCTGCCCATCTCTTCGTTGCGCCGTCACATGGATACCGCCAGAGCACTGCAAGAAGATCCCAGAAGGGCAACTGGAGTCCGTGTGTCCGATCAGATTAAAGGACAAGTTACGAGAAAGGACTTTATGACCCACACGTCCCCTTCAAATATCCCGCTTGAAACGACAAGTTCTGTCGTTCCTACCTCAACTGGCAACTTCGTCACTGGCTAAACGTATTATTCACAGACGAGTCCAGATATCCTCTGACGTACGGTGACAGCCGCGTCCATATGTGGAGTGCCGTTGTGAGCGCTACCTTCCAAATTTTGTCCAAGAAATCGACAGATTTCCCAGGTTCTGTGATATTTTGGAGAGGCTTCAGTGTTGACAGCCATAGGGATCTTAGTCTACGGAATCCTTACCACCAGACAGTACACCGACCAGATCCTGTTGATTCATGTGGTGGATGCTGCGTACTATGATGGCCCTGAATTCCTTTTAACGCCAGGGCCCATGTGGCAAGACCTGGACGTTGAAATAATGTAATGGGTAGTGTCGAGTCTCAACCTAAGACTTCTCGTGCATATGTGGGACGTGTTTGGCAGGTGTGTTCATAGTCGCCCTGTTCCACCACAGTCTCTCCAAGAACTGTGATTGGCTGTAATGGAAGAATGGTAGCTGCTACCACAAGGTGATCTCTGTAGACTTATACGGAGCATGCCACGTACGTGTCAGCCAGTGACAAACGCTCACGGACAGCACACACGTTATTGAAGTTCTCAGGTTCCAATAAAAGACACCCAGGGTTTCATAGCATACCCAGCCTTCAATATTGCTCAATAAGGTATGGCAGTCGCCAAAGCCTCGTTCCTCTAATTATTTTGGTTAGTGTGTTTTACGATTTACGCTGAATTGATATACGGAGCGTATAGTATGAAAGACGTTTTAAATGAACTGTTGTCCGTTTTGTAGGCAATCGTACGTGTTTCAAGAACACACTGCTATTACTTACTCTTCGAAGAATGGTTGCTATTACTGTCAGAATAGGACACAAAAGGTCTGTGAATTAAACGACTTCTAAGGCATTACTGGTATTCCCTGAGATGTAGCAAATTGTGAGCTGAGTACTTACGCTCGTGACTGCCTACACAGACTTATCGAGGGGTGGTGGACATTAGTTATATAAATGAGTTGGTCAGTTAATTCACCATTTCCTTATTAACTACACTATCTAGATATCTAACCCTTAGTATTCTGCTGTATTCGCTTCTGTTGTTGTCTGAACTGTCTATTGCGCACGGTTTCCTTCCGTACAATGCTACACTGCATACAAACACTTTCAGAAAGGAGGACCTAACATTTAATTTTCAACTCGACACTAACAATTTTCCATTTTCCAGGAAAGGTTTTCTTGCTATTGGCAGTCTGAATTTTGTACCCCCTCTGCCTCAATCTAAAACACGTCGTAATGATCACAACGCATTAATGAGAATCTCTTCTGAAGCTAAACGAAACGATGGTATCAGCATTATCTCGATCAGGAATGTTGCGAATAGTTCAATACTATTTTTGACGGACTTACGTAATTTTTCTCTCGCGATTAGGACTCATGCGACTCAGCGGAAAAGGAGCTTAGTCTGACGTATTTCTAAGATTTGAAATACAATGTGACCTTGAGATTAGCTGCCAGAGAAATTTCAGTCCCATTTTCGTGATGCCATACTACGAACATCGCACTAAATAAGATAACGACCTGAAATGTCCGATAGGCAACAATGAGGCCACAATAGTCATGCTACGAGACTCTAGCAAACCATTTTACACAGTCAAATTTGAAATTAGCAAAAGCGACAATTAAATCTTCCTATACGTACGCTGAAGTGGTTTGAAAGTTAATGAGTATTAGAAGGCAGGTTGTGTGCTGTGGAACTGAAATGATGTTCTCTCAGGAGTGTCCTGGGACTCTGTGCTGGACCTATTATTATTCTTTGTGTGTCACTGACATATTGTCTGTTCTTTGTTCCTCAAATATCATTTCTATGCCACTGAACTCCAGCTTTACTTGAATGACAGTGTAGGCTCCCAACAGAAAATTAATTATAATATTCACCTTTAGTGTAACCTTCCAACAGAAAAATCTTGTTTAAGTTCCCAATAGAAAAATTGCTTTCCAATAATAAAATTTCAAGTTTTAATATGACCTTCCATTTAAGACTGACTGCATATCGAGATTAATAAGTTTTGACGTCAGCAGCACTGCGTCATGGCCCTGTGAAATCATCCTGAATAAATTGAAAAATTCTTACCTCACAATGATGTCGCCCGATAACGCTATTTATATATCTGCTCCTATAAGAAATTTTTGGCACAGGCCAGTGCAATGCTGCCACTAGATTTTCATTTGTAGGAAAACAACTATTTTGTTTTGCTTAATCAACATGGGTATGCACAGAAAAAATTCGTAAAATCTTTAAACTCAGATAAATGCCTGGCAAAAGTTTTCTTCAGAACAAAAGTTATTATTGAAACATTTCTGCAAGGAATTACATGGAACTTTAACGTTACAATTGTGGTTAAATCAGTTGTGGCAATTAACATATGCACGCAGCAACGAAGAACAATAATATTTTTTTATTACCTTACACTACATAGCATAGGCACTGCCACCGTTCTGCACGACCAGCCCAACACAAGTCAACAGCTGCACTGCCGTGTCCGAACTCCATAACTCAAGTGCTCTGTGCGAGCTACAAAACACGACTGCTCTCTGCGAGCTACTAAACTCGACTTACTGCCAACACCGCTCTGACCTGCGATTCTATTGTAGCATAGAAATTCCATATCGCAGGCAGCGTGTGAGCAATCCATTTAAATTTCATCTGCTCACGTGCGCTAGTGAATAGTAATGAACCCTTACGACACATCTGAGGAAATCAGTCCTGTCTTCGTCCACGTGAATGAAAATCTGTCTTCAGCAGTTTGATGGGCGCAAAACCTAAAACCTAAAAGGAAATGTGAAAAATTCACTTGATATTTTAGTATCCCACTGGGCATTAATTAGTTATGAATTTCGTGAAGTAATTAGCTTCTTTTCGAAGGTGTCCCAATACTACCCCAGAAAACGCTGAAGTGTTTGGGTGTAAGTAAGGGTGATCACATCATCTGGACTAACTATACTGTTATCTAGCTCAGGGAGATTTCCTCTTGTCTTTGTAACTTTTATAAATTTCGGAGTATGTTTACGCATGATGTGGTACGTACACTTGTGCATTCACTAGTTCTACCGAACCTCCACTATAGCGAAGTAGTGCACTGCGGAACGAATGTTAAAAATTCAATACGAAATTAACCATGAACGCTTGTGTGCCTTACATCTACAATAACTATCAGTTTCCCCACGTCAGTGAGCGATCTGCTCATGTAGAATGACTGCGACCACGCCAGTTAGTTAACGACGAAACAATATGTCCGTCGTCGGCGTCTTAGTGTGCGTGGATCTCAATACATTACATCAGAGACCAAGAACCAGTCACCGCCTAACAGTAACGAGGCAAAGTCTCTTTACTCTAATATCCTAGCTGTGATTTGATATAACTTCCCATCAATTTTATTCATTTTTAAAACAGATCTTTGTAACTCACATTATCGGCTCCAGCTGTAAAAAGGAAAATTCTGATGTGGAAATGTATATTTTTACAGTTTATTAGATTACGTTTCATCATCTAATCAGTACGGAAACACACTCTAAGTCACATCTTCGCTGCTCATCGTGGCTCCGTTAGAAGCGGGACTCACCACTGAAGATATCTGTACTCCAGTGAGTTAGATTACAGATATAAGGCGTATCTGGAAGTTCCCAGACAGAGGTGGGACTGTCGCCCCGTCATACGGTCCGCAGCCGAGAGTGGTGGTCAGGGATGCCATTTATTTTTCGTAGCAGGACCATTTTGGTTGTCATCTGCAGCACCCTTACAGCACAGTGGGATGTCGACGATGTTCTACGCCCCGTTTGGTTGCCCTTGATGGCAAGCCTCCATGGGTTTTCATTTCAGCAAGATAATACCCGCCATCACACGGTAAGAGTTTCTGCTGCTTGTCTTCTTGCTTGTTAAACCCTAGCTTGCCAGGAATATCACCGGATCGTTTCCCAGTTGACAATATTTGGAGCATTATTGAAACGGCCCTCTAACCATCTCGGGATTTTGACGATGTAACGCAACAGTTGGACATAATTTTTCATGATATCCCTCAGGTACGCCACATCTACCGATCTCCGTCCCACTCGAATAATTCCTTCGGTGCGACCCTCCTTTATCTTTTGCTTGTCTTACAATATAATACACCCTATCAAAGAGTATGTCTATTCCTTAAGGTCAAAATTATTCCTGCAGTAGCAAATTCTAAACAGTCTTTGGACATTAGTATCTAACGATCGGAAAGTAGTATTACAGATGGCACGTGATACTAAATAAGCATGGTGTACGTCTTCATAGACACTGTGGTGTTACCACCAATTGTGTGGAACTTTTCCTTAACGGACTGTGACATATAACGTCAAACGAAGTCGTCATTTAATGGACCCGCAGCAGAAAGTGACACGGAGCTGTTTGGTAGTCTGCACTTCCCACTGTACAAAATAGAAATTCCAAAGAGGGTTCACTAGGTTTAGAACAGCGAGACAACATCCCCTGAAATGCACGTTGTCATCACCTGAACCAACTATGAGAATAAGCTGTTGGCACTAGCAGTGTGCTTTTACATCAATAAAACGTCAGCTTTTCTTTTCCGAGAATTACTGTTCCCTAACATGTGTATCGGAATCAGATACCGAGACTGTACGCTGCACTTGGACTGGAACAAGAGCACTGGTCTAGCTAGCACGACTCAAAACCTGTATACAGAGCAGCAGTTCCTACAGTGTTTCTCTCTAAGCTGTTTATCCGCGTCATCATTGCTGCCAGAAGTGCTAGTCGAGCAGTATATACTGCAGTGTTTTTGTGATGTTCGTGATGTTGAGCATAGATGCTGGCAGAAGAAGAGTCAGAAGATACAGCTGTGATAGGGTCACACTCCCGGTTATACACATCACAACTAGAAGGCCTCTGTTGCGTAAAAATTCCAGTACTTATAAGTAGAGTATTTTGAGTATTGCAGAGAGGTTGTAAGTTATTTGGAGCAAGATGGTCTTAATGTGGATGAGGGCCAACAGCAACTTAATGAGAAGGCAGTATGTCCGATCGTATGACAATGAGAGCTCAAAATGATCCTCTGTCACTGTCAGTGAAAAAAGTCAGAACAATGGTCAAACAGATAAAAGACGGCGTTATTGATACGTATAGCCAGAGATGAACATTAATGATATATTTGACAGCTGCACATCCCAGAATTATTTTTACAACTGTTTCGAGATTCTTATTTGATCACAGATATTGTATGAAATTTCAATTAGACTTAGTACATACTGAAACGTGTCACATGATTGGTCGCGCGTAGTTACGATCGAGCCGCCTTTCCGCTGTTACCAATGACATTAACCACAGTCTTACATACACAGTGGCGACGCTCACTGCTGTGAAAACTGTTACCGTCAGACAATTGGTACGACACTATCGCCCCTAATGGAGAGAAAACAGTCGTACGATTAAAGTTCGTTTCAAACCAATTTTTTTCGCTTAATTAACGGTCTAGTTATTAGATTTTTGCGTTCCAGGCATTAATAAATTAACGAGTCACGTGAAGTATTCAAGAATAAATTTAAAAACAGCTAAATAATGATCATTCATGGAACATAAGCTACAATTTATCCGTGAAACAATATTTTCCATGCATGAGGAGCATATAATTATAAATTCTGTTCATATTGTGACAGGTAGTTCCCATGACACGAAACTATTTGTATGGAGTATAGACCTAAAGATTTGCTCATTCTTTCACTTCACCCGACTGTTCAGTCCACGAATATTTTTGTAAATGTAACTTTTTTTACTTCAAAGGCGAATGTGCTGTAGATTCATGCCGCTTGTGGCTCTAATGTAAAACAATGGTGGAGTTGGTTTCTTCTGTTTTGGGCAACAGATTTAATATTTTTGACGTTTTATTATCACGTTAAATAATGTAGGTGTTGCGTTTCATACAAGTTCTCTACGTTCCACACTCACGGATTTGACTGGATGCGTGGTGAACAAACTTTCGTTTTGTTAAGTAGATATACCAAGTCTTTTCGCAAAAGGTCAGGTCTTCTGCTGCTTACTAGCCTTTCTTTCACTTAGAAGAAAACTACTTTCTTCAATAAATATTTGTATGTCACAGGGGAATCGTAAATAATCTGTTATGCACTGTACCCTTTCATATCTTCCACTGTCCATTGGGAATTAAAGAAAGACGAATTTGGTGTCATTTTCATTTATTGTCGGTTCTCATTTTATAAACTATGTTACAGTGTAAGCGATGATATTCGCGCTAATTTGCTATCGTATTCAAAAGTCTTGCTTCCTGACCGCTTGGAGCGATGCTATCGCAGAGTATAACAAATAAGAGCAGGACTGACACGACTTAAATGTGTACAAGACTGTGCATGAACTACGAGGTGCATTCAAGTTCTAAGGCCTCCGATTTTTTTTCTTCGGAATGGAAAGAGATAGAAACATGCGCATTGTTTCAAAATGAGGCCGTATTCATTGTCAATACGTCCCAAAGATGGCAGCACCGTACGGCAGATGGGATATTACCGCCAGCGGCGAGAATGAGAACTGTTTTAAATACTTAAAATGGCGACGTTTTCCTTACTTGAACAGCGTGCAATCATTCGTTTTCTGAATTTGCATGGTGTGATACCAATTGAAATTCATCGACAGTTGAAGGAGACATGTGGTGATGGAGTTATGGATGTATCGAAAGTGCGATCATGGGTGCGACAGTTTAATGAAGGTAGAACATCGTGTGACAACAAACCGAAACAACCTCGGGCTCGCACAAGCCGGTCTGACGACATGATCGAGAAAGTGGAGAGATTTGTTTTGAGGGATCGCCGAATGACTGTTGAACAGATCGTCTCCAGAGTTGGCATTTCTGTGGGTTCTGTGCACACAATCCTGCATGACGACCTGAAAATGCGAAAAGTGTCATCCAGATGGGTGCCACGAATGCCGACGGACGACCACATGGCAGCCCGTGTGGCATGTTGCCAAGCAATGTTGACGCGCAACGACAGCATGAATGGGACTTTCTTTTCGTCGGTTGTGACAATGGATGAGACGTGGATGCCATTTTTCATTCCAGAAACAAAGTACCAGTCATCTCAATGGAAGCACACAGATTCACCGCCACCAAAAAAATTTCGGGTAACCGCCAGTGCTGAAAAAATTATGGTGTCCATGTTCTGGGACAGCGAGGGCGTAATCCTTACCCATTGCGTTCCAAAGGGCACTACGGTAACAGGTGCATCCTACTAAAATGTTTTAAGAACAAATTCCTTCCTGCACTGCAACAAAAACGTCCGGGAAGGGCTGCGCGTGTGCTGTTTCACCAAGACAACACACCCGCACATCGAGCTAACGTTACGCAACAGTTTCTTCGTGATAACAACTTTGAAGTGATTCCTCATGTTCCCTACTCACCTGACCTGGCTCCTAGTGACTTTTGGCTTTTTCCAAAAATGAAAGACACTCTCCATGGCCGCACATTCACCAGCCGTGCTGCTATTGCCTCAGCGTTTTTCCAGTGGTCAAAACAGACTCCTAAAGAAGCCTTCGCCGCTGCCATGCAATCATGGCGTCAGCGTTGTGAAAAATGTGTACGTCTGCAGGGCGATTACGTCGAGAAGTAACGCCAGTTTCATCGATTTCGGGTGAGTAGTTAATTAGAAAATAAAATCGAAGGGCTTAGAACTTGAATGCACCTTGTATGTGGTGCATGTGTATAATAGCTGGGCAGAGTAAGATGGAGGAAACAGTCACAGATTGAGACACAGGCGGGTAGATAGTAAGAAGTGAAACTCTCGAAGCAACTGTGGTCAACGATAGAGAGCGCACAGAGATAGAGGGCAGTGTGTGGACTCTGTGAGTAGAGGCAAGGCGGCAGGTACTGTCACTTGCCCACTGACAGCAACATCATAGGCCTAGATTAGACTCATGGATGTGGAATGCATCCTCCATGAATGATGAACACTGGAGCTGGTGATCGACTACTTTAACCTTTTGGATTTTCAAAAGACGCTGTCGAGATTTAAGGTAAGGATATTGGTGTTAAGTCACACCAGTAGAGAGTGTTTCTGTTCTAGGACGTAATTTAAATTGTTTTACTGCCGTGTTTTCGTACACGTGCAACCTATTCGCCATAGATTTAGTGCACTCGGTCTATTATTAATTGAAACTAGGACGAAATGCTCCGAACTTTGGACCTTATTCACTAATACATTTCCGTAATGCTAAGACCAGAGAGAGAATATTAGAACTGTCGAGAAATTGACTGGTCAAAGGGAGGGGGGATACAAAGAATTAAGCTTAATTTATTCAGCTTAGTATATATATAGGTTCAGGCTAAAGGCAGAATGTACACGGTATACATAAAGTCCAGGAACACATTCAATTATTTATTGCACAAGAACTAAACATTGTACAGATGTCATACATATTGCATTTTGAAGAGAAACTCTGAAAGTCCTTTTTACAAACATTCGATATACGAACGATGAATGACCCTGCAGACGTCAGTACGGTAATCGAATTCTTGCCATATCCGCCCCACAATGTCGTCGTCATTGAGCTTTTGCACTAGCTCCAATGTAAACCGTTTGATAGACAGCTTCTGTCGCAGGACTTTCCACACTGTCATTGGAATCATTTCGAGTTCACGGGATGCACGACACACCGATTTCTTTTGGCTCCTTATGAATGTCTCTCGTACATGCTCCACATTCATTTCACTCACACTGGGACGTCTGCTTCTCTTTGCCCGGCACAAGCAACTCGACGTAACGAATTTGTTGTGCCAGTGGTAAATGGCCTTCCTTGTTGGTGGCTTCTTACCGTACTTGCTTCTAAACATCCGTTGAACGGCTGTAGCACACTTGTTTGTAACGAAATCCAACACGCAGTAAGATCGCTCGCACCTGATTCGCCATGTTTGCGATTAGCTCTAACTATCTGCAAAATACCAAACTACGCTGTGGCGGTATCCATGATAAAAAACTTTCAGGGTTTCTCTTCAAAAATATATGTGTATGATATCTTTACAATTTTAGGTTCTTGTGCAATAAATAACTGAAAGTGTTCCTGGACATTATGTACACCCTGTATATTTACACTGAAGAGCCAAAGAAACTGGTACACCTGTAATATCGAGTAGGGCCGCCGCGAGCACGCGTAAGTGCCGCAACATGACGTGGCATGGACTCGAATAATGCCTGAAGTAGTGCTGAAGGGAACTGACACCATGAATCCTGCACGGCTGTCCATAAATTAATAGGAGTACGAGGGGGTGGTGGCAAGACGTAAAGCTTTGTGTTGTACAGTCATCAAGGGTACACCAGTGCTTCTTCGGCTCTGAAAGCCCATATCGCTGATGTTCCGTTGAATGATTCGCACGCTGACACTTGTTGATAGCCCAGCATTGAAATCTGCAGCACTTTGTGTAAGGGTTGCACTTCTGCCCGTTGAATGATTCCCTTCAGTCGTCGATGAAGCAGTTCTTGATGGATCTTTTTCCGGCAGCAGCGATATAGGAGATTTAATGTCTTACCGGTTTCCTGATATTCACGGTACACTCGTGAAATGGTCGTACGGGAAAATCCCCTCTTCATCGCAACTTCGGAGATGCTGCGTCCCATCTCTAGTTCGCCGACTATAGCACCAAGTTCAGACTCACTTAAATCTTGATAACCTACCATTGTAGCAGCAGTATCTGAACTAACAACTTTGTCAGACACTTGTCTTATGCTGGCGTTGCCCGGAGAAGCGCCGTACTCCGTGTTTACATATCTCTGTACTTGAATACACGTGCCTATACCAGTATTTTTGGCGCTTCAGTGTATATGAAAACTGTCATCGGACATAAGCCTTTTAATAACAAGAGGCCGTTTGGACATTCTGCAGTATGGTAACATTAAATTTTTTTTCCAGCGCATTTTCCTTATTATAATTTTTACTTGTGTTTTTAACAATGTGAATACATCAGCTTAATACGTTTTTAATTATGGAAAGCCTTTTTTCAAATGTTTGTGCAGGTTGCTAGGGTAATGTGATTGCACCTAACTTGGAGTGAGTTTTTGTGCTGGCCGGGGTGGCCGAGCGGTTTTAGGCGCTACAGTCTGGAACAGCGTGACTACTACGGTCGCAGGTACGAATCCTGTGTGTGACATCCTTACGTTAGTTAGGTTTAAGTAGTTCTAAGTTCTAGGGGACTGATGACCTCAGAAGTTAAGTCCCATAGTGCTCAGAGCCATTGTAACCATTTTGAGTTTTAGTAATTTCTCATGCAGTGTACGTGGTTAAATATTAGCGCACTCAATAAGATATCAAATTAATTCATTAAATGTTATGTTAATGATAAAAATGTGATGGAGCGCGGCGTAACTGTTCGGTAATGTTGTGTTTATGTTGGGCAGCTGAGTGTCCAATAAAGCGTTTAAAAGTATTTCTTTGATAACCAGTAATCATCGAATAATCATTGGATGGCAGTAAATTCTTGAAATCGCTCAAAAACTTTTGTTGTGGACTCTTAAGTTACTTTAAAACAGTGTTTCCTGTGACATTAGGTTTCAAAGAACAATACATAATTATTAATGGAAAATTTGATATATGAAGTAGATTTTTCTGTTTATGTGTAAAAAGTAGTAAAACCCTTTAATCTTACTAAAAGTTAAAACAAAGTAATATGTCATGATTTGTAACGCACAGATTTTGTGTATATATGAGTGTGGAAGTCTTAAAAGTGTTAATAATAATAGTTTTAAAAAATGTGAGTGATAGAATGGTTCAAAGTTTGTAATAGAAAATATAAAAAGCTGTGATAGTATGTCCTGAGTTATTACTCGACAGATCAGTCGATTAGAACAACACTCGTGATAGGGAACTGTTCACGTTTGAGTCTCCATCTGACAAACTCTTTCATTGTGTCTAATATATCAAAAGGTTACTACGTTTCTGCCGCAGTTCTGACAAACTTTTCTTGTAGACCGGTTAATGTAGCTGTGCTCCCCTACGTTACACATGAACTGGAGAGGCCTAATGCTTTACGACTTTTGTGGACACACAGTACACAGAACCATTTCCCAAGCAACTTCCGATAGTTCAATCTCTTTGCACACTATCTGTATTTATTTTGCAAATATAATAAATATTTAAGTACTTCTTTATGTTCTTACGATTTGTACTATGTCAAGGAAATCTCTTCCAGAACGCGCCAATACATATGAAATCAAGAAACCGATATATATATATATATATATATATATATATATATATATATATATATATATATATATCACTTCAAACCACAACTATATATATATATATATATATATATATATATATAGATGTGGTTTGAAGTGATGTGCATGACACCAGTACTGCTCCAGGCGCAGATGCTGGCATCTCTAAAGCACTAGTGGTAGCTGTGTAGATAAGGCGAAAAATATTATTACGACCGCAAGAAAGTTGCTAGATTACTGTGGTTTCTAGATTACGGTGTAGAAATTATACGCTTCTAGTTTTAGTCGTTATACGACTTTCCAAAGTCGGAGCAGTAACATTAAATGCGCACTTTTTGCGAGTTTAAAGATCGTGGCCGAGAAAGATAAATTATTCACACCTGTAAGCACCGGAAAATGCTGAGTAAAAAGATAAAGTGGATGGAAATGACGTAGTCAGAAGGTGCAACCTTTGTGGGCTAACAAGTTCCAGTATTTTCAAGGAGATTAGTTTCCGTATGTATTAAACGTTGATTAAACATATTTTCCCAGATCAAACTATCGAACGAATATTAATTGGTCTTACTTGCACTTAGACTTGTAGATGAACGGTGCAGTGATCTGCATTTTGAAGCAACGAGATGCGAACGATATTACAATAAAAGCGACACCAACGTAATTGTTCTTCAGGAAGATGATATTCATTATCCTGTGAGTGTATTCGTATGCTTGTGTTGCTTATCTCAGATGAAAGGTTGTTAGCACCTCTGATTCATAATTTATTCTTAGTGAGACATTGAAAACTGTTAATAGGATTGTTAACGATGAATAAAATGGAGCTGTAGTTTCCATGGTCCCTTGTTTGGTTAACAACTCGGTTTTAGTATCCTAGTCCCATCTTAAGGTGTTACTGTAACAATTAACATAGGCTAGGTAGGACACTAAACAAAGTAAATAAAAATAAAATGTCCATTAATACTGTAAAAAAACCGTAGTACATACTGTAATTGCAAATGACAAATAATGCCAGAAACATTAACACTTGCGTTCGTTGTGTGTTGGATCTCCACCCCTGATTTTGGAGGCTTCGTGTGGTGTCAATCGGAGTTTGTCTCCTCGTTTTCTCTGAGCTAGATTTTACTTTCTTTATATTTACACGTTATGTTAGGTCTTTAGACAAGTATATAAGATGCACTTGGTGCGGCGTCTGCTAGTTGCATTGACTTTAGCGCTCTTTTGGATTGTGTACTCCATGAACATGCAAAATGTGCTCAATTTTTGGTTTTATCTGCATCCGTCCTTTGCGATAGCACACAACACCTTCATCCTCATACGTTTCAATTTTTGATGCTATGTTTTTCTGTGTGTTTAATATATCGTGCACCGTAGTCTTGTTTTCTGTGTTGTTGTTTTACGAATATTACATATATTGTACTATTCTTTTGTTACCGTTTCCTCACAGCTTTATTTGTTGTATTTCACAGCGCGCGTTTCCTGACCACTACATTTATTTCATTGTGTTGCACATGTTTTAGCTTAGCTGTATGCCTTCTTTTAATAATATTGTTTCAGCGTATTTGTTTTGCATTGCTTCGTGAGACAATATGGAAGTGAAGCGTCGATATTGGTAACTGAGCACCCTTGGCATTCTTCGCTTTGTTTCGGTAATGCCGAGGCTATTCATTGGCGTACAAGTAGTGGGGGGCGCAACCTTGCGTTCCGCAGTGCTGTCACTTATGCTGGTGATGCAGGATGCACTTGATACGCTGCTGCTTTAGCGTATGTGTGTATATTTCGTTTTTGCTGATCGTACAGTGCATTTTGCTTGTTTGTAGCGACCATTTTTGCCTCGATGTTCCCTTTGTGAAATCCATGCCTAATCTCTGGCACTCCATAGTAGGTCGTTAGATTATATTATTATTGTGTATAAGAAAAAAAGTATGTAAGTGGGCTGCCTGGCCGTACACACGTCAACGCAATGAGAGACTGCACATGCGTTGCAGTGGGGGTACCGCTGTCACAGGTCGGCGTATTATGTAACAGGAATTGCATCAGGTTATATACCGTCTGTGCTATAGTCGATTATAGAGTGGGAAGCCCGTTGATCGCCCCTAGATTGTATGTCTCTACTCATGTGACATTGCAACTCCCAGGTCGAAAAACCACCTGGATTTATCTCCTGTTAAAAGTGTAACATGAGTACACCTCGATTGGGTAAAAACCGCTGCTACCGACTTATACCTGCCGTGACCAAAGATATGTTGACTAGAGCACCAAAATACATCAAATCACCACTACAGTACGGGTCACAACAACTGGTAAGAAAACATACCATACAGATCAACCTTATCGATTTGAGGTGAATGCCACACGTCACTCGTTGGCAATCAATGCATGGCCCAAGTATGGGAAATATATCCTGGGAAAATTAGTTACGATACCTCTTGATAATCATCAATGGTAGGTGTAAGCTCCCAATACTTCTCGTCATCCTTCTCATATATTCGTACATTTAAGAATTACAGTATCACAGGTCTGAAAGGAACATAGTTGTCACAGTACAATGTGGGCAGCAGTCGCAGATGAGTTTGGTTATCACCAACATAGATCTACATTTCAACTGATCATCAACTCAACTATGTTTTCAGGTATCTTCACAGACATTAAAAGAATAATCCATTTCCTATACCACATACGTCTTAAGGACATGGAAGTGACAGACTGTTGCTACCTCACAACTATTGATGGGATAACTCTAAGGAAAACACGTGGAAGGTAGACCCACATATTTCTTGATTTGTTGTTTCAGGTAATATGCTTTATTACTTAACCCCAACGTTATCATTACAATTTTAAAATTCTCACAGTCAAACCTTAAACTGGTTCACTTCACTAAAAATAGATTTTAACAATTATACCATTATGAGCAGAGCATGAAACAGGAAGTATACAGTTCCAGAAAATAAGGAAAAAGTCGCACTAACTGGGCTTGGCTGCAAGCACGTTCAAAGAACAATTTTACCATCCAAATGAATTACAATGACAGCCATCAAATCTACCTACAGTTTCCAGGCATAGCTAACGGTTACTCAATTGGATAACATTCATCAGAATATAGGAAGGATCAAAAGCCAAGCCACTGACTGCATCTGCTGGAAGGCCGCTTAGCAATGTATGAACCTTAATTTTTTTAACAAAGAGTACAAACTTGGGAGATAAAAAATTTTAATATAAATCCCAAGAGGTACGCTCGAATCGAGCATTAAAAATGTGCTTTAATAAATATAGAATGGCCCACAATTTAAGGTAAGTTGGGAGTACAATCAACGAAATGTACATCCAACTAGTACAAACCAGCGGAAACGTTGACACTAACCGTTAATAAACCTACAGTTTGCTAGCTACATCCCGTTCAGTCAACTGACTATCCATATCCCGCCAAACCAACAATACGCACACCTCGCGACACAGATAGTGTCGATGTTGACGACCTAAGTCATCAGTGGTGCCAGTGAAATGCCATACCACCGCTCAAGTGTCTCTGGCCTGTGCAGTCTACACAGATCTACATGTACAAAGAGTATTACGTGATAAATAACAGCAGGGTCCTGCTCATGGGATGGAAACAGGGATGTTCATTTGTGTTGAAACGGTCATTCCCCTTACATACTGGTGAGCGATACAGGAAGCTATTGTTCTAGCATGTGCACCAGTTGGTTCACCTATTCGAACTAGCAGGTGGTCATCACTTTCGGATGACAATAGACCTCCTCATTAATGTTTAGTCACTCCGAAAAGTTGCGAGCAACGCTGGTTCGTCATGTTGAAAACTTCGCCCCACCAATAGTCTCGTCAGAAGACTTCAATGCCACTGAGCTCATCCGGGACAACGTCAAGTGGCACCTGCACAGTTTGTTCCCTTTTATGACTAAACTGAAACAATTCTATGCGTAGCTTTCCTGTAGTAGTAGTAGTAATAGTGGTAGTAGTAAAACAGTGGTTTCAGGCACTCGCTTACAACAAAACGCGTCATATGACGACAGACATTTGAAAGATCACCTGTTCAACAAGAAGATGACTGCAGTTTAAAAACAATTGGATAATTTATTCAAGAGAAAGAGCTTCACATATTGAGCAAGTTCATTGACCTCTTGCCCTTACACCAGCAGTTATTCGTCTTGGCATTGATTTACAGAGTTGTTCGATGTCCTCCTGAGGAATATCCTCCCAAAGTCTGTCCAACTGGTGCGTAAGATCGTCAGACTCACGATTTGTTAAGAGGGTCCTGCCCATAACGCTGAGATCGTTCTCAGTTGGGGACAGATCCGGTGACCTTTATGGCCAAAGTAGGATGTGGCAAGGACGAAAACAAGCAGTAGTAACCAGTAGTAACTCTCGCCGTGTGTGAGTGGGCTGTATCATGTTGATATGTAAGCCCAGGATGACTTACCATGAAGGACAACAAAACGTGACATAGGGCATCGCGACGTACCGCTGTGAGTAAAGTGTGCCGCGGATGATAACCAAAGGGGCCCTGCTATGGAAAGAAATGGCAACCCAGACCGCCATTCATTGATGGCAGGCAGTATGGCGGTCGACAGACACGTTGATATCCCATCGGTGTCTGTGGTGGCTCCCTAAATCTTATCGTCTCAACAAGAATTAGCTTCAATGAATGAGTTCCGTTTCGAAATAAGCCCTGATGACCAGCGATGTCTGGAGCCACCTCAGACAGAGGTGGGATGCCAACATGATTATTGCCCGCCGTACGGCCGACAACCAAGAGTGGCTGTCATCCCCTGCACCCTTACAGCACAGCCGTACGTAAAAGGTATTCTGCGTCACGATTGAAGCCCTTCAATGCAAGCCATCGTGTTCTTACATTTCAGTAAGAGAATACCGCCCACACACGGCGAGAGTTTCCACTGGTTGCATCCGTACTTGCCGAACCCTACCTTGGCCAGCAAATTCGCTTGATCTCTCCCCTGTTGAGAACGTTTGGAATATTACGGGCAGAGCCCTCCAACCAACTTACGATTTGGTGATCTAAGGTTAATTTGGACAGAATGTGGCACGACATCGCTCAGGAGGGCATCCACCAACTCCGTCAATCAGTGTTAAGCTGAATAGCTGCTTGCATAAAGACCAGATGTGGACCAACCCGTTATTGACTTTCTCAATTTGTGAAGCACTTTCTTTTGAATAAATCACCCATTTTTTTCTAAAATTGTAATCATTTATTTGTCTGTACGTGTACATATACCTACCCATTTCCTGCCAGTTCGTGTTATCGATTATTCTTTCGTGGTGCGTCGGTTTTTTCTTTTTCCTCTAGTGTAATTACGTCTTCTGAAAAACAAACTTTCGCTGCTGTTCTAGCAGTAATGCACAGCTATTCAGTCTTCAAAGTGCAAGTGTGCAATTTCGATAAAGTGGTCAAAACATATAGAACAGAAAAGTATGCTCATCTGACTAAAGCCACTTTTTCATATGCAACATCAGTTGTGGAGTCAAGATGTCCAATATTAAACGCCACACTAATTGTATTTGATATTCTGCTGTGACTATTCAAGTTTTGTCCCCAGCATCATCTTTCTGGAACTGCGTCATTAAGGAAGCAATACATATCCGTACAGCCGATAATCTCATCAGCAGGGATGCGGGATTTCAGCTGAGAACAGCCTGGAAACCTGCATTGGCTCCTTTTACATCACGACGAGAAAGTCAAGATTTTTCGGCAACAGGCCCATCATAACATTGGTCTGGTACGGTTTTTAGTAACATCTGGTCGCACTGTTAGTAAACACAGCGTACAGCACATGCGCAGGAGAGCCGCTCTGCAGTTTTCGGCAAATCATTGCACATGCGTGATTTCCGGATCTGCGCATTTTTCGCGCGCTTATTCTAGAAACGGGTTGTCGACGTGCGAATACCGTCAGTAGTACATAGCCACCAGCAGGGTTGAACCAACTGAAGATGTCAGACAGCTGCTACGATGTAATATTGTGGAATTTGCACAACGTGATCCGGTGGCAAACTCTTGAAGACAATTTACATGATATTTGACTGTTTGAATACAGTAATGATGTTGAATGTATAAAAGTGTGAAACCTAGTTGTCAAGGGAAGGCAGGATTCGGTTAAGATTGTGGAAGTGGCCGTAATCAGTTACTATTTGTTGTCTTTTACAGTTACACACAATTTATTTTAAACCAGTAATTCCAGACCCAACAATAAATAAAAATACCACACGTTATTAATGAAGGAATAAACAACTGTGTAAATAATAGTGTTTTCAGTGAGTTACAATTTAGCAAATCACCATTAAATTCAGGTACAGCAGATAATGTTTTAAAGGCAAGCTGCTGTGATCTGGGCAGAAGGCCTTACACGCCAGGAATGGCAATAAATTAAGAATTGTTTAAAACTCGCTCCAACTTACAAATTACAGGTATTGAAATATTAAAGGCAAGTCGCCACAAACACATCAGAAGGCATCAGACGCCAGGAATGGGAGTAAATAATGTTTTAAACGCTTACTGCGTAAATATAAGTACCCAATTAGAATTTTAAGGCAAGTGACCACAATTACAGCTGAAGACCTTACACGCCAAGAATGGCAATAAATTAAGAATTGTTTAAGAACTCGCTGCAATTTACAACTTACAGGTATTGTGATAAATAATACAATAATAAAACACAAGGACCAGTACATAGGTTCCTTAAAGGGTATTGAGGCAGACTGTACCCTCAGAAGGCGTGGGCTGAAGGAGCGTTACACTGTACTGCTGGCCCTTAGACCTCCTTTTAAAAACACATATGTCTTACAAGAACCAAGGGGACGCAGACGGTGTTGCAGGAATCGACCTCTGAGAAGGTCCGGTAACAAACACTTTCGTGAGCGATGAGATAGGCAGCCAAGAGTTTCATTCACTTCACAAGATAGTAACTCACAAGGGGGTGGCCTCAGACACGGCCAACCGATTCGGCTCAAATTTTTCAGGTCGCTTGTATACAACCAAAAACGAAGGACTAAGATATTTTGGGTCAACACCCCCGCAATTTTGAGAAAATCGCCCCTAAAGGTTATGACGAGCAATCGACTCAAAATTGAAGGAATCGATAGATAATTGTAAATAGAGCATTTTTCATCATCAGGTATGGGGCCCGCAAGCGCAAACTTCTCCAGAAATCGAGGAAAGAAACCTTTACAACTGCCGCTTCTGTATCCACATGGTAAACGTTTTTCGCCGACAGCACCGATAGTCGCCGGCACGGTAGCTCAGCGTGTTCAAAAAAATGGCTCTGAGCACTATGGGACTCAACTGCTGTGGTCATAAGTCCCCTAGAACTTAGAACTACTTAAACCTAACCGACCTAAGGACATCACACACATCCATGCCCGAGGCAGGATTCGAACCTGCTACCGTAGCGGTCGTGCGGTTCCAGACTGTAGCGCCTTTAACCGCTCGGCCTCTCCGGCCGGCTCAGCGTGTTCGGTCAGAGGGTTTGCTGCCCTCTTAATAAAAAACTGAGTGAACGGCTCAACACTGAACTTGAACGGGTGTCATGGGACATCCGCACCGAACAAATGAATCGAACAAAACGAGAACAAAAAAAAAAAAAAAAACGCAACGGTCAAGGTAACTGTCTGGGATTCGGAGAACCCGGGTTTGAATCTCGAAGAAACCTAGCGGATGTTGTTCTTTTCGTCTGTATTCTTCCATATCTCAATTTATAGGGATAGGAGGGTTAATAAGGTAAGTAAATCAATAAGGAATGTTAGTATTAAGGTAGGCGAATAAATTTCTCAAACGCCGAGAAACAGAACTGCCTGATTCCAGTAGTGCGTTGATAATGCATCTGTCTTGTAACACTTTTACAAAGCAAAACACAGCGTCGCTCACTTCCCGCTTGCCATCGTCTGTGACAGGCTTTCAACTATATATTACAGCGCTAGTCTAAGGGTGTACATTCTCCATTATTCAGATTAAGCACCTGAAAGATATGACACAACAAACAATAACTACTTACTACGGCATAAACAGACGAGCTAATTACTACAAACTACACACAGCACTCGTCATATGTTACTTACAGAAGAACACTGTATTCATTCACAAAGCGTATTTTATGCGGCGCATTAACGATGGAAAAATCACTAAATGTATCCGCGAGGTTCGCGGCAGCCTAATGACGGAAAACAATTCTTTCCGATTGACATCTATCTATTAGGCTCGTGCTGGACACCTTCACTCTTCAAGGTGCACATGTATGATATGACGAAGAGGCAACCGGGACACCATAACTCTCCCCGCGTGCATTCTGTCCCGTGCCTCGCTGTAAACAAGCGTCGCGCGGTTGTCGGAGTTGTTTCACAAGGCTTAAAAATATAATACTTTACTAACTCACGGCGTTTGGGAAATTAGTTTGCCTACCTTATTATTATCATTCCTTATTGATTTACTTACCTTATTAACCCTCCTATCCCTATCAATTGATATACGTAAAATAAAAACGAAAAGAACAACACCCGCTAGGTTTCTTCGAGATTCCAACCCGGGTTTTCCGATTCCCAGCCAGTTACCTTGGCCGCTGCGCTATCGGCACTGTCGGCGAAAAACGTTTACCATTTGGGTACAGAAGCGGCAGTTGTAAAGGTTTCTTACTTCGATTGCTTTAAAAGTATGCGTTTTCGGACACCATACCTGATGATGAAAAATGCTATATTTACAGTTATCTATCGATCTCGCCAATTTTGAGTCGATTGCTCGTCATAACCGTTAGGGGCGATTTTCTCAAAAACGCGGGGGTATTGACCCAAAATAGACTCCTTCGTTTTAGGTTGTATACAAGCGACCTGCCAAATTTGAGCCGAATCGGTTGGCCGTGTCTGAGGCCTTCCTCTTGCCAGACTAGTGACTAATGATAATTTTACTGAAACAAAATGCAACGATGGAGCAATACCCCAAAGCCAGAACCGGAGGTCGGCACTACGTCCCCGAATACTGTCATTAGAGCGCCCGTAACGAGAACGGAATCACTACCACCAGAGTAGAAGAATCACCAACCGGCTTACAATCAAGAAAGCTGTCAAATCTAAATGTCTTACTGGAAATCAGTGGCAAGGCGAGGAAACATACATTTTCGTTACATACACTAACCCCCAGGGCAGGTAACTGGGGCGTTAGCGGCCACCAGACAAGCAAAATTACAGCTGATTGAACTTAACAAATAGTAACAAGTTAAAAGCAGTAAATAGTAATAAGAAGTCGAGGAAAGCTAATCAGATCCTCCTTCCCCAAGCACCCCACTTGCTGCTCTTGGCCTCGGCGACACTACGAGTAGCTACAAGAACCCAAGTCACTGAAGAATCGTGAGATATCACAATGGTCGAGGTTTCTCTACTTGGATTGAATGCACTCATCTTTAAACATGCTGGATCTGTTGACAACGAGGTCGCACACCCTCGTGACCACAGGCCTTCCATCCGGCAGTAAATGCGTGCCGCCAGCGGTCTTGGTGTGTATCGCACTGAGCAGGCTTGGCTCCTCCTGAGATCCTAACCGAACTCGCACTCTCATACGACCCGGGAAACAACGACGTCGCCCCAAAGATAGGGCAACATTTACTACATACCGATAACCGCCGCTGCTGCAACTAGTGGACAGGACACGCTTGCGAAACCGAGTGGCGCCAGTCAACAAGAGAAGAAGACAGAAAACCGCAACCATGCTAACTAAACGATACCGTGTGGCCTCCAGGACAGGGCGGAAACCTACAAACAGCACCAACGCGAGCCGCAGCACGGCTCAAAGTGGATGTAGTCAGGTGTGCGTATCATTCTGTACCACTTTGCTCCGACACGTCACTGAAATCCTACTTTTGAACTTTCAAATTTGAATAGACATGCAACACTGTCAGGCAGAAGAAGAAGTTTTTTTTATTCAGACAGCGTAATTATTTTAAGCAAAGGCAAAACCAAAGCCCCTGTCTTAGAGCTCGAACATGTGATCATTTAAAGGCTTGCCAATGGCTCATACCACTGTTTTGGGGATGAGACACATATATTCTGAGTACACTTTCATGCGGTTCTGGTTGTTCATGGTGTGTTCATGGTTGATGTTGTTACTGCTTTATTTATCAAAAAAATGGTTCAAAGGGCCCTGAGCACTATGGGACTTAACTTCTGAGGTCATCAGCTCCTAGAACTTAGAACTACTTAAACCTAACTAACCTGAGGACGTCACACACATCCATGCCCTTGGCAGGATTCGAACATGCAACACTGTCAGGCAGAAGAAGAAGTTTTTTTATTCAGACAGCGTAATTATTTTAAGCAAAGGCAAAACCAAAGGCCCTGTCTTAGAGCTCGAACATGTGATCATTTAAAGGCTTGCCAATGGCTCATACCACTGTTTTGGGGATGAGACACATATATTCTGAGTACACTTTCATGCGGTTCTGGTTGTTCATGGTTGTTCATGGTTGATGTTGTTACTGCTTTATTTATCAAAAAAATGGTTCAAAGGGCTCTGAGCACTATGGGACTTAACTTCTGAGGTCATCAGCTCCTAGAACTTAGAACTACATAAACCTAACTAACCTGAGGACATCACACACATCCATGCCCTTGGCAGGATTCGAACCTGCGACCGTAGCGGTCGCGCGGTTCCAGACTGTAGCGCCTAGAACCGCTCGGCCACAGCGGCCGGCCTTTATTTATCCATGGATCATTCTACACGTGTAACGGACATGTCATAGTATTTGCTGATTAAGAACAAAAGACATAAGTCTCGTCTACAGAATGTCATAGACTTAGAGGCATAGTTATGTAAAGATGGGACAGGGAGCCCAGTGCGACTTTCTACAAGGAAGTATCCCTGTATTTTCCTGAAGTAATTTTGGGAAATCAGAGAATGTAAGAACATTATATTAATAACTGATCAACGTATTTCGGTGTTTGATTTGTAGGTTTTGACATAAAAGTTATTTAATAATGTAAAAAAATAAGTGCCACTCTGTTCAGTAATTTTTCGACACCCGTCGCTACAAACGCTAAAAGTACAATACACACAGTAGGCCTATAAGTTGACGGTGCTGAGTGATGTCCATTTGTTTACCTCAGAAACACAACCAGCAGCCGTCCATAAACGATAAGACGCTGATCTCAGAAGGGGGATAAGATATTAGTATTATTCATTCTAGAGTTTTGATGTAATTTTTCCAGAAAAACATTCTAATGAGAAAATAAATTGCGAAATGACCGAGGTGTTTTATTGTTATTTGATTGTTCAGCATTTTGTAACAAATCCTTACTCTTTGTTACCTTGAGTGATCCTTATCAATACAAAATATATTGCTTGAAAGATACATTTGTAATTGACTTGAGATGTTATAATTCCTTTGATCTCCTTGGACAACTTTTTTTCCAGTTTATGCTCTGGTAGAAAATGTAGGTTTGACTATTTATTTATTCTTTAGCGATAAGTGTAAGTTCAGCCTTGTTTTCCATCGTCAGGCTTAGAGCTGTCTATGCAGTAATGATCAAGATTGTTTTAAGTAACAATGGTAAATGTACTATCGCGAATTAGTTAAAAACGTTAACGTTAACGGGCCAGGACTGTTGTCCAGAGCGTTCCATAACTTGTAGGATCCGCGCCATTACCTATGACGTTTGCGAAATCATGCCCAAGATGTTAAATACGTAGGTTTTCCATTTCAGCTACTCTTGAATGTGTTGTCTAATCATTAAGTATTCCTCAAGTAACGAAATTGAAAAACCCTGATGCAAACTATTCCTCTACAGATAAACAAACGAATGGCTATGCGAGCAGGCTATAATCTGGTATCACAGTTTCAAGCTCATGTTACAATAAAACGTTCGTTAAAGTGTATAAAATAGTCTGCAAAGCCTCCAGCATACGATTGAATACGAGTACGTCACATCGATCTGGCTGACCTTCGGTTCGTAGCAATGCATCGAAATAATGACTGAGAATATGTAAGCAAATTTTTCGAAAATTAAAGGCTAGTTTAAATCTACGCCACAATGAATGATCCAGTGCACGTCTAGTGCTTAACGAACCACTTTGCTTAACATTAGGAGTTTCGATATTTGGGGAGCAAAATAACTGATGATGGTCGAAGTAGAGAGGATAATAAATGTAGACTGGCAACGGCAAGGAAAGCGTTTCTGAAGAAGAGAAATTTGTTAACATCGAGTACAGATTTAAGTGCCAAGAAGTCGTTTCTGAAAGTATTTGTATGGAGTGTAGCCATGTGTGGAAGTGAAACATGGACGATAAATAGTTTGGACAAGAAGAGAAGAGAAGCTTTCGTAATGCGGTTCTACAGAAGAATGCTGAAGATTAGATGGGTAGATCACATAACTATTGAGGAGGTACTGAATAGAATTGGGAAGAATAGGAGTTTGTGGCACAACGTGACAATAATAAGCGACCGGTTGGTAGGACATATTCTGAGGCATCAAGGGATCACAAATTTAGCATTGGAGGGCAGCGTGGAGAGTAAAAATCGTAGAGGGAGACCAAGAGATGAATACACTAAGCAGATTCAGAAGGATGTAGGTTGCAGTAATTACTGGGAGGTGAAGAAGCTTGCACAGGATAGAGTAGCATGGGGAGCTGCATCAAACCAGTCACAGGACTGAAGACAACAACAACAACGTAATTAATGAACACATTCATAGTGAAACATTTAGCAGACAATTATCTTTATAATCATTGCTGGTTCGTATACATTTTCACTTTCCAGCCATTTCACCATTCGAACTAAAGTTAACCTGCCTCTCCATTGGTTCTAGTACTTCAATATAATCAACAAGAAACAATACAACATGTTGCAGAGGGATTGTGGGATAAATTGTCTATAGATCCGGACGCATTGGAAGGTGAGAAGATAATCTGCACTAAAAACATAGATACAAAAGAAGACACAGAAATCTACAAGA
Organism: Schistocerca americana; assembly: GCF_021461395.2. Taxonomy (NCBI): domain Eukaryota; kingdom Metazoa; phylum Arthropoda; class Insecta; order Orthoptera; family Acrididae; genus Schistocerca; species Schistocerca americana. The sequence goes on along the minus strand of NC_060123.1, from coordinate 289,920,525 downwards.
TCATGTGGTTACTGTCAGCTAGAAGTTCTTCTCTATACACACATAAAAAAGTTTTGCATCAACTCGGTTCCGAGAGTTCCGGAACCTGTACAGAAAATTGGAATAGAGATCAACATTTCCTTTTTATTGCTCATGAAAACCGCACATTGCATGTAGTACCACCATACAGCGAGACCTTCAGATTGCAGTACACGCCGGTACCTCTAATAACCAGTAGCACGTCCTCTTGCATTGCTGCTTGCTGCATGCCTGTATTCGTCGTTGCATACTATCAACAAGTTCATCAAGGCACTGTTGTTCCAGATTATCCCATTCCTCAACGGATATTCGGCGTGAATCCCTCAGAGTGGTTGGTGGGTCATGTCGTCCATAAACAGCCCTTTTAAATCTATCCCAGGCATGTTCGTTTGGCTTCATGTCTGGAGAACATGCTGGCACTCTAGTCGAGCGATGTCCTCATCCTGAAGGAAGTCATTCACAAGATTTGCACGATGAGGGCGCGAATTGTCGTCCATGAAGACGAATGCCTCACCAGTATGCTGCCGATATGGTTGCACTATCGGTCGGGGAATGGCATTGACGTAGCGAACAGCCGTTCTGGTGCCTTCCATGACCACCAGCGGCGTACGTAAGCCCCACATAATGCCACGCTAAAACATCAGGGAACCTCCACCTCGCTGGACTCGCTGGACAATATGTCTAAGGCGTTCAGCCTGACCGATTTACCTCCAAACACGTCTCCGACGATTGTGTGATTAAAGGAATATGCGACACCCATCAGTGAAGAGAACTTGATGCTAGTCCTGAGCGGTCCATTCGGCATGTTGTTGGGACCATGTATACCGCGCTCCATGGTGTCGTGGTTGCAAAGATGGACCTCGTCATGACGTCGGGAGTGAAGTTGCGCATCATGCAGCCTATTGCGCATAGTTCGAGTCGTAACAAGACGTCCAGTGGCTGCACGAAAAGCATTCTTCAACATGGTAGTGTTGCTGCCAGAGTTCCTCGATAGGTTGTAGTCATCCTCTGCAGTAGTAGCTCTTGGGCAGCCTGAGCGAGGCTTGTCATCGACAGTTCCTGTCTTTCTACTGTGTATCTCCTCCATGTCGGAACACAATCGCTTTTGTTTACTTCGACACGACTGGACACTTCGCTAGTTGAGAGCCGTTCCTGGCAACAATGTGGACGCAATCGAACTGCGGTGTGGACCCTCTAGGCATGGTTGAACTACAGACAACACGAGCAGTGTACCTCCTTCCTGGTGGTATGACTGGAACTGATCGGCTGTTTGACCCCTTCCGTCTAATAGGCGCCGCTCATGCATGGTTGTTTACATCTTTGGGCGGGTTTTGTGACATCTCTGAACAGCCAAAGGGACTGTGTCTGTGGTACAATATCCACAGTCAACGTCTTATCTTCAGGAGTTCTGGGAACAGGGGTGATGCAAAACTCTTTTTGATTTGTGTATAATCATAGGTATTGATATGTCTAGGTATGAAAGAAAGAAACTGACGCTTCCGAAGCAAGGAAGGAAGGGAGGAAGAGAGGAAGAAAGGAAGATTAGATTTAACGTCCCGTCAGCATCACGGTCATCAGAGACGGAGGACAAGCTCGAATTGTATCAGAAATAGGGAAAGACATCGGCGGTGCCCTTTCAAGGGAACCATCCCGGCATTTGCCCGGAGCGAGTTAGGGAAATCGAAAAAAACCTAAATCTGGAAGATCGGACGTAGATACGAGCCGTTACCTCGCCGAATGGGAGCCCATAGTGCTGACAACTGCCCCACCACCCTCAGTGACGCTTCTGAACTATGAAACGTTACTAACAGAACTCCGATGAACTCTGTTGGTCTCTTGCAGTCAAAAGACTTGGTTGCTGGAAAATTTTTCACACATGAAGTCTCATAATGTGAATGGTATTAAACAGTGTTTGTAGTTGTAATAACTTCTAAGCACACCGTCGCTAGTATTTGTATTATGTTTGACATTTTTGTTCATAACAGAAGACGGTCACAGAATACATTCAAAAGAATAGCAGATGTGTGAATAATTACTGTGATATCAAATAACGTAATTAGTGATCTAAAATAATAACGCAATAAATGCGCTTAATAGATATCAAAAAGCCCTCGTGCTAATAAATTAGCTATGGGATTTTTTCGCTTATTCCATGTGAATTTGCACATTCCACGATGATGGGGTATTGCTCGTCTATGTAAGTACTGTCGTCTAGGACAAGTAAGGCATTTTTTAGTGTTTTATTCACTACAGTTTTCCCCGCAGCTTATCAAGCACGACAATGAATTTTCCAATCTGAATTGCAGCGTACCTGTGTGTATGGAAGATGCAGTATGCGCTTTGCGCTTATGTGTTCCCACAAGTGCTATTTACGCTTTTATCGTAGCTTTCACTTCATCTCATGCGTTGGAAATCCCTTCGTTGCCCTGACAGAAGTATTCCTTTTTTTACTCAAACAACGTCTAAGGCAACTTTCACCGCAACGAGAGAGCTAAACTTTTACTTTGCATATCGGAGTTTGTCCACACTTCTTTGCTGGGTTTGCGATGGTTCCCACGTAAAGTTTGCTATGCCGTGGAGCGTTTCTTCTGTAAATCGAAGAAGAAAAGTAAATACCCTTCAGTGTCTGCCGTTCTGGCACAAGTGGCATCTTTATTTGGTTCTCCCCGCCAATCTCATTTTTTCCATGAAACACGTTCGACTCTGGTTGATTCTTAATGCATTTTTTCGTACTTCTCATGTTAAACTGACAATTTTCCTATAGTTTTCTGTGGACATTGGCTAAAGGTTGGCTTTAAGCAGGGACAGTGAGCGAAGTTTCCTCGAAATCGAGCTTTTGCTAAATGCAACTAAGCTGTTTGTTATCGATGACGGCAAGAAAGACACTGAGCTAATTCTGAATATGAAGTAATATTTATTTACAAGTAATGGAAATGACCTAGAATGTCTAAGGTACATCATCGGCATTAAACTATGCGAGGACACGTGTGCTTGCCACTCCAAATGCCGACTTGTAACCGCTCTATACTGCGACGTACTAACAGTCCTTCTTCCTAAATTTTTCTATCAGTAATGGCTATGTGGCGAAACCTCGTCTGGGCATGCGTACAGAGCGACGTCAGGTGCAATGCGTGAACATCGCAAACGATGGCTATGTAACAATAAGCCAACGAAAAGGACGGGAGGATGATTTACTAAACTACAAGTTATTATTCCCGTCAATGAGATTACACATAGGAGAGTAATATCGCCCAGGAACCAGAAACAGTCCCTTTAGCCTCGTTTTAATTCGTCGTGGAACGGTATTGTAGGTTCACGTATTCAGTATAATCCCAGAAGATTGCCTGGAATACAAATCAAAATAATCCTTAATCTGAAATGCATCACCGGGGGAAGTAAAGTAGATGCATGTGTTATGGAGAATATAGTTAATTTCATTCTCTCAGTTATTGAAAGCTGAAAGTAGTAGAGCATAATTGATCAAGATTATATCAGGAACTGTATGGAAATCACAAGACGACAGTTCAGTGATTGTGACAGTATGAAATAGGGAAATTATTGGGGAAGGAACTGAATAATAATAATATTGCCACTGCTGCACTCACCGAGACTACAATCACAAATTCATTTCGTACCATGCTTCTCAGTGTGACGAGATAAATTAGCCGAAAAAAAGAATGGTACGAGTAATGAAGATCATCATCGGTTACAAAGACATAAAACAGAACTTTAATTTAATTAGACTTTTAAATGCCACTTGAAAACATACAGATCCGAAAAAACTTAAGATGATGCCCTGTACAAATCCCCTAGAATCATGACCATCAGCAATACTCGGCATCATATGTGTGTTGAAATTTATCTCCCCCGCCTCTCCCCAGACCCCTCTCTCAATATCTGTGGAGGTTTTAACACTAATCACTGCGCTTGGGAAAATACCATTGTCGATCGAAAAGGATGTCGGAATTTTAATGCGCTTGAAGATGTAGATTTGGTTATTCTGAATGGCAACTCTCCAACAGTGACACCTTCTCCTTTCAAACGAACGCCTGCTGTACACCGCAGTCTAAATTTCAAAATGACAGATCGTAAATAATGACAAGGGATCACATCATTTTCCCATTAAAACAATACTGGGCCTCTCTATAAGAATGGAAAAGAGAAATTATGGAAAACATAAGACGCCTGCTGGACGAAATTTCAAAAAATAGTAGGGGAAGTACTCGGTGAAATAAACTTACGGCGAAGATTCCATGGGAACCCTACGCCATTTATAAACGTGCAACATAACTACGAATGGAAACTCACTGCTCCGTTGGAAAACAGTGTTTTATTCTACGGAGCTGCGTCTTAGTAATCTAACTCTTCACTTAACCCCAAGTGAAGAGTTAGATTACTAAGACGCAGCTCCGTAGAATAAAACTCTGTTTTCCAACGGAGTCTTAGTAATATAACTCTTCACTTAACCCCAAGGGGTGTAAAGCTAGTTCGCGTCCGTAGTAGAATACTACACGTGCACCCTGGGTAACGCTAAATGAACTAGCAAAGTACAGGCGACCAGATAATCCTTAGTTGATCTCCTGGTCACGGCAAATCACGATGAATTCTAGCAAAACGAACCCTTTGACTAGAGAACTCGGATCGCTGATTCGAGTCTGCCACCTGAATATTGAAGGCATAAGTAGAGGCAAATGCATGTACTTGCATAAAGTTTTAACAAAGAATGACATTGACGTAGTTGCAATTCAGGAGACCCATACTGAAGATGACGAGCAGCTAAGATCAAGGGGCATATCTGGCTATGACCTAATAGGCGCCACACACCACAGACATTATGGCACGGCAACATACGTCAGGAGAAATATCGAAGAAGTGGCTCTCGTATCAACATCTACCACAAACGAGATTCACGAAGTCATTATAAAAGTGGGTGAAGTCACAATAAATAATATATACAAACCTCCAGGGCAATCGTGGCCCCCACAAGCCCTTCAAATCCTGCCTCACCCAGCAATATACGTGGGTGACTTTAATAGCCACCATGAACTGTGGAAATATCGAATATCTGACCAAAACGGCGAAGACCTGGTGAAATGGACAGAAGATCATAATACTCAAGTAATCTTTGACGCCAAAGAACGAGGTATATTTAAATCAGCCGCTTGGCTAACTGAGACCTGCCCTGACCTCAGTTTTGTTACAACTGACAAGAACAACAAACCCCTGCCGGTCTCTCGCAGGGTACTTGAGGATTTCCCCCACTCTCAGCATCGTCCAGTGCTCTTAGAAATAGGTCTTACTATTCCCCTGATATCCTCTTATCCTCGTCCTAGATGGAACTTTGGGAGGGCAGATTGGGCTGCTTTCTCGGAGAAACTTGATAAATGCCTTGGATGGATACCCCCAACGTATAAGAACTACGAAAGATTTGTTGGAGCCGTCATCAGCTCAGCTGAAGTTAGTATGCCCAGAGGATTCAGAAACGAATATGTGCCAGGATGGAGCGAGGAAAGTGAACGGCTTTATAGACAGTTTCTGGACAATGGGGATAAAGAAATTGCAGACGATCTATTACATAGCCTAGACGCGGCCAGGCGTGCTAAGTGGATGGAGACCGTGGAACAAATGGATTTTACAAGATCAAGCAGAAGGGCGTGGTCTTTGCTTCGGAGACTTGCACGTGGAGGTAAAAATCTGCGAATGACCAGCGCTATGTCCCCAAATACAGTTGCGGTTCACATCAGCAAGACGTCCAGGGTCCCAAAGGAACGAGCCCATACTATAAAAATTAAAAAGGAGCTTAAAGAGCTAAAATCGACAGCAGAGAACAATACATATTATTCCCAACCCTTTTCAGTCGAAGAGTTAAATATGGCCCTGAACGATATAAAACCAGGAAAGGCCCCAGGGGTTGATGGGATTCACCCAGAATTTCTGCTCCACTGTGGTAAATTTGCAAGATTATGGCTTGCGGGATTCTTCCCTAACGTGTTGCAAACTGGAAAAATTCCGCACACTCTCAAAAAGGCTAAAATTGTTGCCATATTAAAACCGGACAAACCGAGTGACCAACCTCAGAGCTACCGCCCAATCGCCTTACTCAGCATGATCTATAAATTACTGGAGAGACTTATGTACAACAGAATGAGCGAAGTCATCCTGGAGGCTGTACCGGTAGAACAGGCGGGCTTCCGGCCGAAAAGAAGCTGCACGGATCAGGTCCTCGCTCTAACAACCTACATCGAGGCAGGCTTCCAAAGACAGCAAAAAACATCAGTGGTATTTGTTGACCTGACGGCGGCGTAGACAGGACCTGATTTATAAGCTCCTCCGCATCGTGCCATGTCTAAAAACGGCTAACCTTATCAACGAAATGCTCTGCAATAGACCATTCCAGGTTGTCATCGGTAACAACAGAAGTAAATTCATGAAACTTAATAATGGCCTGCCTCAAGGCTCAGTACTGGCTCCACTGCTTTTCAGCATGTATATAGCCGATATGCCTAGGACGAGATCCAAAATGTTCGGACATGCGGACGACTGGGCCTTGGCCACACAACACCGGGTGATGGAGGAAACTGAGGTCACACTATCCAGCGATTTGACCACTCTAGGAAAATACTTCTGTGACTGGAGGCTGCAACCCAGCCCATCCAAAACAGAGGCCACTTGTTTCCACCTGAATAACAAATTAGCAAACAAAGAGCTCAAGATCCGCTATGATGGCGGCATTTTTCCATATAATAGAACACCAAAGTATCTGGGCGTGACACTCGATAGAACATTGAGCTATAAACAACACCTTGTAAACACTTCTGAAAAAGTCAGAACTAGAAACAACATTGTCCAAAAGCTTTGTGGCACTAGTTGGGGGTCCACTGCCTCCGTTCTGCGTAGCTCTGCTCTAGGACTTGTCTATTCTGCAGCAGAGTACTGTTCCCCAATATGGTTAAATAGTGCTCACATCAAGAAGGTGGATGCAGTCTTGAACCAAACGATGAGGATTATCTCTGGAACGATCAGGTCAACTCCTGTCCAATGGCTGCCTGTATTGAGCCATATCCCGCCGCCACATTTGCGCAGAGAACACGCACTTGTCATGGAGTGTCGAAAAATCCAAAATAGCCCAGATCTTCCTGTCCACACCCTGAGTAATGGAATTGAGCAAAATAGATTGAAATCCAGACATCCCCCCCTCTCGCAAGTGCCAAAGATCTGGTAAAGAACGCTTTTATTCTTGAGGACCACTGGAGAGAAGAATGGGAGGAAAAGACACCGCCTCAGGTAAACACCTTATTGGGAACATCTAACAGACCTCGGGGCTTTGACTTGCCCCGCAAAATCTGGTCTACCCTTAACAGGATCAGTACGAGCCACGGCCGTTGTGCGGACTCCTTGTACAAATGGAACATAGTGCCATCACCACAGTGCGACTGCGGCGCTGACAGGCAGACAATTCACTATATCGTGGTAGAATGCCCTCTGAGGGCCTACCCTGGGCCAACAAGGGACTTCATGGATGCGACTAACAGTGCAATCGATTATGTTTCTAACCTAGATGTTTGTTTGTGATAATGTAACTGCTTTGTGCGTTATGTACTTTTAGATTTTTCATACGTGATTTGTACTTGCCATACGCTAAATAAATAACTTAACCCCAAGACTATGGCTAAACGAAGCTTACCTACTGTCAAATACAGCAGGAAGAAGACGTTAGTACGATTTCTGGGATGCAAAAGACTAGATGCGAACACTAGCAGGAACCTCAGGAAAACAAAGAAAGAATCTTTGGTCGACTACCGTAACAGACCCCCGTAAGAGATCCCCAACGTTTCTGAGGTCCGGAGAAATGTTCGATGTATATAACTTCATAATGCAGCTTGTTCTCCAGTATTGGATGCTGTTCGTCTGGAAAAATCTATAACAAATTTGAATCTTCCGTCTTTCTCTACTCATGGCTTTCCCGTAGGGAGCAGATTACTGTCATCTACCATAAGTTCCCTTCAAAGGAAGTAAATTGGAGATAGTTCTGAAAACTTTTCAGAACTTCGCCAAGAACTGACTACATTCATTATAATATGATCACAAACTTAGCCTCGCAAACGTTGGAACTGTTTCTTTGTATATGCAAGGAAACGTGGAGAAGAGAAGGAAATTTTACACCTATACTAAAACTGGTATTGTTGCAAAAATTAATTCCTCTTATAGATCAAATTCCCTATCTCCTCGAACGCGAAAAACTCTTGAGTAACCAAGGATTCTGTTGATTTATGGCTAGAAGCTAGTGAACTACTACCTCGGTCCCAGTTCCACTCTTGAGCGTCGATGAACACTGGACGATATAACGATTCTGTGTGCTAAAATTCTGTCAGCTTTCCAAGGAAAGAAGTTCTTAATAACATTACTTTTAGATCTAACTTCAGCTGACGAAAATGTCCGAGTCTCCATGCTTCCAGAAAAACTCAGGAAAACGGCAATTCCTACCAGCTTGATATATTTTAATTAGTGCTTTCGTCGTAAAGATAAAAATAAATGTAAGATATCAGAACCCATTTACATAACGTTCTGTCCTGTCCAGAGGATTACTCCACGGAGCGATCCTTATCCCTTGTATGTACTTTATTCGAGAGATGTCGAAGAAATTATATATTCTAGTACCCAAGTAACGCGGTATGTTGTTGATGTATGCTTATGCTCATCAAGTTCCACAGAGGATTCCGTAATCGGCAGTCTGAGAGGGAATAATACAGATAGGTTGCACGAAAACGGTCTTACAATATCTTCTGTAAAGGCTTCGATTATTATTCTTTCAAGAAATCAGGCGACCAACAGTAAATTTCGCAAAGAAACAACTCACTCTAAGTTAACCACCAACCAAATTCTTGTGAGTATTGTCCGATTCCATGCTTGGATGGAGACCACTCTTGACGCTTGTCTCCCTATCATGCACATCATCATATCATTAACCACAGTCCACTGGAGTGTCATTCTGAACGTATTATTGGCTATATTTGAGGCGTTAATTAGGACCAGGGTCTGTTAAATTTGTATTGTGCACGGTAATCCTAGCGTAAAATATATCCGTAAATTAGATACATTACAATAGAGCTGTATCCAAACTTGTATTAGCGTGACTCTATTAGTAGAGGTACTTGTAATGCCACTCCGTTTTAAACGCCAATGTCTTGCCAGCAAGTGTATTCTGGATATGTTAGCGCTAACGACACATCCAGTTATTAAGAAATATGAAATGCTACCCACTCTCCTGAGTAACAGAATATCATATTTGAACCCTGATTTTCTTTTTAGAAATTTTCAGATGTTAAAAAACCTATCCCAAATAATCACGACATCGAGTGGACCTCTACGTATGAATGGCCTTTTCACACCTGCACCTCTACTGTTCACGATTTCTGCTTGGAATTTAATGTAAACACCGACAGAGAACCTCAATATGATAGCCACCACGCGCATCTGTGAAACATGTAGCGAAGCTCTCCGTAAATCACTCATGGTCGCAAAATCGCGTCAGAAGGTAACGTTACATGTGCATTCTTCCATCGGAGAACACCGAAGCAGCGACAGCAGTGAAGACTATCAAGTACTTTTTAACTCAAAGCATGGAAAAGATTTGATTTACGTCTGATTTAAAAAGTGTTAGTAATTTTATAGAGAACAGGAAGACAGTAAAATACTGTACTAAACTAATTGTTGTCACTGACCACGAAATAACGGATTGTTATAAAATAATTGCGCATATTAATCTGCTTTTGACAAAACTCCCACGCAAGCATTTTGTGGAATCAAACAGTGGACTGGTTTGCCAAAGAAGCTTCTATATGCGCAGCTTACGTTGACATCCACAGACCATTCACACATTCTCATGTCAATTAAAAATGGCTCTGTGTTCCAGTAGGAAAAGGAATGGTAAGCGTCAAACGTAAATAAAAGGAAACTATTATGGATGTGTTCAACTCGCATACCTCACTTATCTTAGTTTCTTAACGTGTCAGTACTTCGAAGAACTATCTCTACAATCACTCGGATATGATTCAATCATGTCACCTTTGTTACTTATTAGTATCACTTAAAACCAGTAAATTCTGACATTTGTGATTTTAGTAATTCAGTGTTAGTGATATTAACAGGCAATATAACTCATTTAACCTTCAGTTGTTGAAAGTTATAGCAACATATTCCTGGTTCAAATGGCTCTGAGCACTATGGGACTTAACATCAATAGACATCAGTCCCCTAGAACTTAGAACTAACCTAAGGACATCACACACATCCATGCCCGAGGCAGGATTCGAACCTGCGACCCTAGCGGTCACAAGGTTCCAGACTAAAGCGCCTAGAACCGCACGGCCACACCGGCCGGCCATATTCCTGTCTGAACTGAAGAAGCTTAGGGCACCTTTCCCTAAAAGCAATACTGTCCCTCGAATAAAGATTGATTAGCCAGTTCTTAGATATCAGATAACATTTACATTAGTAATGTCAAAATTTTTACGAGCAGAATTTCATTGCTATTTCTATACTTAGTAATTAGTCTATCCCTTCTTTCTGCCAATAGCTGAGAAATATTTTTCAGTTACTTAAAGATATCTACTTTTTGTGTAAAAATATAGATTTTTTTATGATGGCTGATGACTAAATAGTGTACTTACACCAAAGGTAAAATAAAAAAGAAACATTGATATAGATTTCTCGCTGCTCGCATTTTGTTGATATACTGTTCGCATATCACTCATTCGTTAATGCAATAACAGAAAGACTATCAACACTAGCGCGTAACACTGGCAGTAGCATCAATGTCAAAAATCCGTAAATCTTCTGTGTGATGAATTATCACTCGTCCTTGTTTCAATCATATTCTGCCGTCTGCGTTTCGATAAAAATGAGATATGACAGAACACCGGGCATTATGCAACTGACTTACGCCATCACGGATAATGACATGTTATGCTTTAGTTTTCTTCATAGATAATACAGCCCCAAAATAAGGCCGTTGTGGACCAAGTTATTGGTTTATCATACTCTGTTGCATGATCGGTAGGGTTGTTAGTACAATGCTCAGTGATAGCAGACTTCGTGCCATGCCAATAGCGTGTGAGAACTAATTTTCAGTGTAGCTGTCTTCCACTGTTAATGTGGTCTGACTTACACAAGCCGTACCACATTCTCACAGTATTTTACAAGCTCTGGGCTTTCGTGACGGCAAGTCACATTTCATCCAGCGAAGGTCGGCTGTCCACCGTAGTACGAATGCCTCTATGGTCTATGCCGCACCCTAGGAGTGGTGATCGCCAAACTCTGGTACTTGCACCATTACCAACAGACTTTAGATTATGTAAAATCTCAAATAGTTTACCATGCCTATTGGACCACCGATTGTAAGTATCATCGACATAGTCCCAGAAAACGTTTGGCTCGGAAATTGTTGATATGAGGGTTGTCTTTGTTTTCCCAACAAAAGACGGCTGCCAATGGCGGAGAAGAACCTCCCATGTCTTCCCGTGAACTGTAGTCCTTAATAACACATATTTCATGCTAAGACATCGACGCCAGAGATCGCTGACAACGTAGACCTTTAGCCCAAAGCAGGTAATCTTAAGACAGCATCACAGATTTTGAATATATGCTTCAATGTTCTTAATTAGATTAGTAATCTGTACAAAAGTTTAATATAGTGGCAAACAAGTCGTACCTGTCACGGAAGTTTCACAAAATTTGCAGTACTTATTTTTCAGCCACATTATGATTCTATATAATGGCTAGCTTAGTGCCCGCTGCTTCGTTCATGTGGGCTGTATTGATAGTACAGATTTTTTTAATCGCATTTTTATGTTGTTCGCAAATTAGAACGTCTTTTGAACTATCCACGCTAATTAAACACATAGAAGCATGATCTTTTCCGAATGCATTTCTGATCTGAAACCTATACTGGTAGCTGAAGTCGGAGGTCTTTGTAATTCCTGCCTATTGAGTTCCTGTAGTGATGTTTCCATAGAAACTTTCATCTCCTAACACACATTCATTTACAGGTTGGATATTAATTACCGTTGATTCAGATTTTAAAATGTTTTAACACGACGAAATTTTCATCCACCATTTCATCCGCTTAGGGGTTAAATTTCCAACACCTATCACGTATCTTTTATTTCTAACCAAGAAGGCAAATAACAGTTTTCAGAGATTTATTTTGAAAAATGCTTTTGTAATGAAATATTTTCATGAATATTTTCATGCTCTATTTCAATTCAATAGCGACTGAATTTCCAGAACACTAAAAACAATATTTTAACTTTTAATGGAGAAGTCAAACAAACAATTTTCATAGGTGTAGCTTTATAAGCTCTTAAGTAGTATTTTAATAAAATTTGTTTGCAAAAAACTTTCACCCACTATTTTACCCCATGCGTGATTTATTTTCCATAAGTTCTAAAACACGTATTTTTTATTTCTGACCGAGAAATCAAATACTATTTTTCATAGTTCTAGCTTCAAAGTTATCTTCAGAAAAAATTATCAGCCCTACTTACCTCCATTAGGATGGAATCTCTAAAATTCGCTTTTTAAACGATAACTGCACAACAAGATTAACACCTTCTTCAAATTTCCAGTTTCTATCATTGGCGGTTTGGGCTCGACGATGATCGGTCAGTCAGTCTGTCAGGACATTTCATTTTTATATACATACAGTCACTTATTCATCATCTTCTTGGAGGGCATTAGCGTATGGAAAGACGGTGGAAGTATGTTTGCTTGTTGGCGGCATTGAAACAACTCACAGTTGGTTGCACAATACGGCACAGCACAACATGTTTACAAGTTTGCAATTTACCTTTATGTAAGTATATTTCAGTTTACTAATCGTGTCCCTAGACAGTAGAAGAGCTATCACACAGGGTGAGGCAGCTAAGACAGGCCAACTCATCTATGTAAAATGAATAAATATATCGAGCTGCGTTTCTCATCAAGTTATAGCGGACAGTATGATGAACGACCTAACGTACGCAAGTAGATTTTTCGTTATAGTCTCTGAATTACAACACAGAGTTTCTTTGTTTCTAGTGGAACTATATATTTTTTCTATGGTATTTGAAAGAGGCATCTCAGTGAACTTCAACGGTATAACATGTTGGGACTTGATCCAGTACGAACTACATAACAATACAAAATTTTATTTAAGGAAGAAGCATCGTTTACAAACCACGGGTAAATCAATCTTCGCAATATGATCGCCAGACGAAAATTTACGCTGACTCAATGAAGCGGGTAAAAACAACGCTCTTGGTCTGTCAACATTTGGTGCGTATTTTACAGGACAGCACATCATAGGTCCCTGTTTCAGTGATCGGAAACTAACTATACTCAAGTATCTCGAGTTCCTAAGATACGTTCCTGTTGCAGTTATTGAAAGACACTCCACTGGATGTAAGGCAGTCAGTGTGGCACCAATACGACGAATGTCTCTCCAATTCCTCACCTGTAATGTCTAACTATCTTAAGAGAACATCTGGAGAGCATTGGAACGATCGTTTAGGAAACACAAAACGCTCTGTATAGTCACCAGATTTAACACTTGTATACTTTTATTTCTGGCAGAAATTAAAACAAGGAGTCTATTAGGAAACATCAACGACTAACGAAGGGACGACTACCTTACAATGCAGGCCGGTGCTGCAATTAACTCCAGATTAAATTCTACGTGCGGTATCGTTTCTCCAGAATCAGTATATTGCGGGTATAAATAGTCAGGGTCGACGTTTTGTGCATTTGGTATGACAGCCCTGATACCCTGATAATAAACACACGACCAGTGACTGGGTTATGTGTTTTCCTACATTTGGTATAACGTAGCAGGCATTTATGGAAATCCTTCTTCTGACGGCGGGACAGTGTTTTGTGTCGCTGTTATCTAGGTACTATTAATGGGTTATATGTTTTACTACATTTGGTATATCAGAGCAGGCATTTATGGAAATCCTTCTCCTGATGGCGGGACAGTGGTTTGTGTTGCTGTTATCTAGGTACTATTAAATCAAGTCCCGGAATCTTACGCCGTTGAAGTTCTGTTAGAAGTTTATTTCAGGTAACACAGAAACAAACATATATTCCCATTGGAAAAAGAAACCAATTTGGTGCCGTAAATCTGCAACTTCTATTTAGTTCAAACACAAATGAAGGCAATCAAGAAAGATCGATGACAACGAATCACTGAAACAACACGTACAATCCGCGTTACAATACTTTTCACAACGCTTCTTCTTATGGCCGTACGCACATGGTTCAACTTCACCGATGAGCCGAAACATTGTTACCACTGCCCATTGCAAGGTTGTATGCTGCATGTAGTACTGAGAGCACGTGACTCAGTGAAAGAACTGTATGAGCGGAGCAGAGACGAATGAGGCATCATTCTAGTGGTGATAAGTGGTGCAAATGCGGAAATTCGCCGATTTAATGCGACTTCGACGAAAGCCAGATTTTTGCAGCCCCGTACCTGGGAGTGAGCAAATCGGAAACGGTGAAGTTGGTCAGCTGTTCGCGGACTACTGTCTTGAGCGTTTATTGAAAGTGGTTGAAGAATGCTGAAACCACGAGTAAACAACAAAAGATGGACTTTCGTACCTCATCACAGAACGTAGGGGTCGGAGACTTGCCCGATCTCTAAGCAGGATAGGCGGCAAATCTGACGACAAAGTTCAGTGCTGGTACGGGCACAAGAGTTTTGGAGCACATCGTTCAGCGCACAGTGTTGAACATTATGTTCCGCAGCAGAGGGTACCTACTTGTTCCTGTGTTGACCCATTAACATCGTCAATTGCGAATATATTGGGCACGGGATTATCGAGATGAGACCACTGATCAATGGAATCGTGTCGCCTGATCCTGAATCCCGTTTGTTGTTAAATTAGGACGATGTTCATGTCCTGATACGGTGTCATCCAGGCTAACATAGGGCGCCCCATGGACCCAGGCCGTTGGGAGCAGTATTATATAACGAGCCACATTCACCTGGAGTTCTATAGGACCTGCAGTAGTAATCGAAGACACCATAACAGCTGGGGGTTACTTGAACATTATTAGCCCTCGGTTACTCGCGCGGAGTGCAAATGTACTCCATTGTCGTTCTAAACGTTATTTTCTTATTGTTGTCAAGAGTGGCGGGCTAAGGTTCTCAGAGTCTGGCGTTCTTGTCCTATCCTGTACCTACAGTAAGGGGCGTGAGCCGTCCTGCACAGACCTTCTCATAGGAAGTCTTGGGTGTCCCCTGCGTGTTTGGCGCGCACGTGTACCCCAAACGAGTATCGAAGTACCAGCACATATTTTATATGGCGAGTAAAAATTTTAATTTCCATTATATTTGAAATATGTTTGGATTGCTTTGTAGTATTAATGTATCGTTATTATTTAGGTATAAAGGCAATTCGTACTTCTGATGAAAGGATTTGTGTGCAATGGCTAGAAGAAGAACTGCTGACTGATGAGCCTTCCGATTGTGATTCAGATCTGTGCGGTCGATATACAAGCGAGGATGATGATCGACCAGACGAGCAAACTGGAAACAATGTCGTGGAAGAATCGGAAGAAGACAATGTGGACATAAAAAATAAATTCAACAAGGCAAGTGAAGAAAAATCGGAAGAAGATATGTCGACAAGGAAAAGAGTTTCAACAAGGTAAGTGAAGAAACTGATTTTTATTTTGGAAAAGATAAAACAAAATGGAATAAATTACCGTCTTGTCCTAATGTTAACACCAAGTCCAGCAATATCGTTCTCCGTGTTCCTGGTCCAAAAGGAGAGGCAAAAACGCAAAATCTGAAGTCGATTGCATTATCTAGATTATTGATGACAGAATAGTGCAGTTGATCGTGAAAAGTACCAATATTTATATAGAAACAATCAGGCACAAATTTTCTAGAGAACGAGATGCAAAATTTACAGATAAATGTGAAATGTGTGCCCTTCTTGGTATACTTTTTTCACTGGTGTGCTAAAGTCTTCCAAGTTGAATACCTACAAAATGTGGGAAAGTGCGAAAGGCAGTGGTATTGAAAGAGTCTATTTGACTATGTCTAGGAATAGATTTCATTTGCTGCTTAGTTGCTTCTGATTTGATGACGTAAGCACCAGAAATGAGAGAAAAAAGCTCGACAATTTGGCACCAATACGATAACTTATGGATCTGGTGTTAGAAAACTTTTAGAATAATCCTGGTGAGTACCTCACAACTGATGGGCAGCGGGTGGGGTTTCGTGAAAGATGTCTATTCAGACAGTTTATACCCAGTAAAACTGCTCGTTACGCTATGAATGTGTTTGCATTAGTGGATTGTGGAATAATGTATACTGTGAATATGGAAATTTACTGTGTAAAACAGCCAGCGGGTCTTTTTGATGTAAGCAGTGCAGGATAGGAGGTCGTCATGAGAATTTCGAAACCAATTTTAGGCACAGGACATATCATCACGGGCGATAATTGGTTTACTAGCTGTTCTCTGCTTCAAGAACTGTTTGTGAAAAAGACAACTTATGTTGTAACAGTCAGACACGACAAAAAAGAAATACCTCAGAAATTTTTACTCAGCAGATCTCGAGAAATAAACACTTCTGTTATCGGCTTAAGACATGATGCAACACTTGTACCCTACTGCGAAAGGAAAAAGAAAGCAGTAATTTTATTTTCAAGTATGCACAATGATGAAGGGATTGACAAGTCCACCAGTTAAAAAAACAAACCAGAGAATGTTACATTCTACAATAGCTCAGAAGTAGGAGGTGACGTAATAGATCAACTTTGTTCAAATTATGATACAGCAAGAACTACTAAAAGACGGCCAACAGCAATTTTTACAGTATTTTAAATATCGCCGCTATTAATGTTTTATGCATTAATTCAGCAAATAAAAACTATGTCAAAGTGAAGCGAGTTGATTTCCTCGACGAAAGTAGTTGGAAAATGGTGAGAAACCGCAGATTCATGAACGCATGCAAACTATCTGGGTCGCTATCGGCTCTAGCTCCGCGTTCACAAAGCAGCAGCCAGTAAACTACAAGAAATGTGTGACACGTCCGTAGGCATCTGGTGGCACAAACCTCTGGAAATGAATCAAGTACTTGTCAAATCCATGGAAGGCGGATTCACTGCTAGACTGCGCTCCAGAAGTGGACAAATTCGCTTTTACGTAGGTAATCATAGTGTTTTGGCTCATCAGAATATGTATCTGCTCAATTCGAGTTTTAATAAAGTTATTCTTTCTCTTTTCAAATAATGAAAAAGTAGAGCAAGCTAATTAAAGTACTCAATACCATAGTCCATAAATTAAATATGGGGACTTATTTAACACAGTTTTGACATCGGTTTATGAAGTTTAATAAAGAGAAAATTAGGTAGTGTCTCACCACGACAACATGGAGCTCATTTCAGAAAGAACAGAAAAACCAGACAATTAAGAAATTCTGCGACTATTATTCTACAAAACTGTCACATAATTCAACAGTAATCATGTAATGATAATGCAGAAAGGAAATTAGGATGGCGAGTAACGAACAGATAAGGTATTCTCGGGAGAACTAGCAAAACGATGTTTCCCGCGTGTTTTGACTAAGTTACGGGTGCAAACTTTGCGAACTGCTTCCTAACCGCCGGGTTAAGTTGGCGTTACTCTGCTGATGGGATAATCAGTGCTGGGTGCCTTCAGGGGAGAAAACTTGAACCCATCCACGACGCCCTCGTCTCTCCACCTTGTGGTATTCGTTGTACAGCCTCTTCGGGGTCCTGTGATTGATGAAGTTGGGTACAGGAGGGGACTGGAGGTCATTTTTTACTTTGATGTTGATGGCCCGGTAATATCGAAGACGCTGCCAGAGACTGAACGAGCCTAAAGCTGAGATACGCGTAGGAGCGGGGGCACATGATGTGTAATGTTGAAGTGCAAGCACGTACTCTCATTATGAGCACATTGGTGTGTTTGTGTTTGTTTATGTGTGAGTAATGTTCTCTGACTGCGTGTATCAATTATATTTTCACAAGCCATCACAGGGAAACTGATTATCTCTGATATTTCGAGATTACAGCCATTTCATGTGCACAATATATATCGATCGCTACTCTAAACTGTCACCTTTCGGGATATCGTGAGCGGGTTTAGCTTTCGGTATTTGGACTACAATATAAAAATGAACTGGTCGAGCTAGGATGGATATTTTAAGCACAGCAAAGCTTGAAAGTGCGTTACAAGACTGCTCCTGATCCATCCTTGTGTTTGGTTTGAAGTGACTGAATTAGGCATAGCACCTTGTCTGTCCTCACGTATGTAGTAACAGTTGATACACGAATCTGAAAGTAAATCAAAATGTAAATAACTTAATTATAGACCACTGATGATGCTTTACCTCTACAGAGTGAAACGCGTCTGATGAAAAATCCACGCATTTTTGTAATTGCAACGACAGAACAAAAATATCCTCAAGAATCCAAAGGTGTATCAACATACTGAACACGAAGGCATCCATTTCATAGAGAGAGTGAGATTTCTGAATTGGGATAAATTAACGAAAGGGGAGACGTTAGCCATGGGTTCCAAATTACTATCAAAAGACAGACGGTATGATAAAGCTTATTGCATTGTTGTCATTAGGATCTTGATTCCGGATGCTTCGGTGTAAAAGGTGTAAATATACGGCTGCAACAAATGTAACTGCTGCACGCGTACTATCATTAAACATGCCACTCAAACTGGACTGCCCTCTCACGTGGGTATTCCCAAGGTAATGGCAGACATTGTCGGTGCATCAAAATGGCCTTCTGCACTAGTATTCACAATTTGAAACATCCGTGATCTGCAAGCAAATGAGGTCAGACTGAATAGTCTGTGTACTTTTCTAAACTCAGACGCTTACCTCAGTCGATGTCCATGGATACAGGGGGTTACCGCTGCCTCATACTGGTGGAATCGTATTCCCACTTCGTGCACAAGATAGGAAATCTGTCTAGGTGCCAACTCTCCGAATATGGGAGGAATGAGTGCTCCATCCCATCGATATGTCTCCAACTTACATTCGAATGTAATGGCCCTGAACTTTACAGATTTAGGCACCTTGCGCCCGGTTTAAATTAATTAAATAGTGAATGTGAAAATTCATTAGCCCCGCCAATTGATGGTCGTCCGTGGAGGGTAGCTATCCGTGGTTTATATTTCCCGGAGAAAAATAATCTGGTTGTATAAAATAATTGACTTAATTTTATGATGTTTTAATTACTTGTCAGTCTGGTCCATGATTATTATCAGTTAATTCCGAATTTTGAAGTAGATGGAATAATTAAAATTACGAAATTAATTTTAATCAGTTCTCTTGTTTTGCGATGGGGGCTGGACTCGACAGCCATTGTGGGCCCACCACGTGGGTTATCTGCCTTCGGAAAATCTCTACAAGTCTCCACGTCACAGGTTCATATGATTTTGTAAACATAAGTGATCTGAGCAACAGCTCCCACAATGCAATGAATTCAGTGCCCTCACCTGTGTCTCCGACACTTCTCATCCAGAGCGTGAACCTGACATTCGGTGCCTACGCCACAATATTTCATTTAATGCTCGTAGATAAGGAACTGATCGATGATAAATGACATACACAGTGTCACTTAAAAATGCATCATCAGGAGAGAGAGCATATAATACTTTTGGAGGCCATATGATATAACGGGAACATTACGTGGTTACATTTTTGTAGATAATTTGGCGGAATGTAGGTTGCGAAATTTAGTACATGGTGCTGTCACTTGTGGTAGCAACAAAGGTTCTAACCCGTCTGGGAATTAAGTCGAAATGAAATTGTATGACAGATGCACGTATGTCATTCCTTGCTGCTTAAACGCTGATTCAGGGTTTATAAATCATAGAGGCTGATGAGTAGTGTCAGGCCATTGTCCTAGCAATACAAAACCATAGGTATCCTACGGGGATAGGTGCTGCGCAAGGCAAGAGTTGAACGGCCTCTCTGTCGAACTATATCAGAGGAGCATGGTAATTTTAAATTTGTGACGTGCATCGGTATTAATGATGTCAGTGATCTACATTTACATCTACTTCTTCATGCTAACTCTGCACTTTACAATTAAGTGCCTGGCAGAGGGTTCATTGAACAACCTTCAAACTTCTTTTCTAACGTTCCACTCTCAAATGAACACTTGAACCCTTCACGCGAGCTCTGATTCACCTTATTTTATTGTGATCATCACTTCTCTGTATGTATTGTAACTTCCCCTTAGAAAAATAAACAGCCTACTTACAGTATGTGGGAGTCAACAAAGGTATTTTCACACCCTGAGGAGAAAGTTGGTGATTGAAATTTCATGAGAAAGTCCTGTCGCAATGAAAAACGCCTTTGTTTTAACGACGGCCACCAGGATGGGTGTATCATTTCAGTGGAACTCTCACCCCTACGTCGTGATAATACAAAACGAGCTCCCCTTCTTTGAACTTTTTCGACATTTCTGTCCTCTATTTGATGCGGATACTACACCGCACAGCAGTACTCCAGACAAGTTCGGACGGGTTATTGTAAGCAATATATTTAGTAGATCTGTTACATTTTATAAGCGTTCCGATAATAAATGGCAGTCTTTGATTTGTTTCCCACAACATTATCTAGGTCTATGTGATCGCTCCAACTTACGTTATTCATAATTGTAATCCCGAACTCCTTAGTCGAGTTTACAGCCTTGAGATGTGAGTGATTTCTCTTGTAACTGAAATATTCGGTTTCCTGTTTTTGTACTTGTGGCGATAGTTTCATCCTTTCCATTATTTAGAGTAAATTGCCATGTTTTGTACCACAAAGATAGAATGTTTAAATCATTTTCTAATTTCTTTTCAGCATCAGATGACTTGACAGTACGGTAAGTGACAGCATCATCTGCAAAGAATGTAAGAGGGTTACTCGTGTTGTCTCCTAAATCGTTTATGTAGATCAAGAACAACAGAGGGCCTATAACACATCCTTGGGGAATGCCATATAGTAATTCTATTTTACTCGATGACTTTCCGATAGTTATTACGAACTGTGACCTTCTGACAGGAAATCACGAATCTAGTCACACAACTTAGGCGACACTCCAGAGGCATGCAATTTCATTAAAAGTCGGTTGTGAGAAACGGTATAAGAAACCTTCTGGAAATCTAGACATATGGAATAAATTTAACGTCCCCTATCGACAGCACTCAGTAATTCGTGAGTCAGTTATGTTTCACAGGTACGACATTTTCTTTGTTCTGTTGGCTGCTTGTAAATAAATCGCCTTGTTTGAGGTGATTTATAATTTCCGAGCACAGTATATGTTCCAAAGCTCTATTGGTATCTGACGTCAGAGATATGGGTTTGTAATTCAGTGGATTACTCCTGTTTCTGTGCTTGGGTGTTTGGGGTTCTGCAATTAAGCGGATTACTCACATTTTCTTTCTTGGGTATTGGTGTGACTTGTGCAACTCTTCAGTCTTGAGTAGTAATCTTTCTACGAGCGAGTAGTGTATACGATTGATAAGTATGAAGCTATTGCATGAGCTTTCTCGGAGAGGAAGCTGACTGTTATAAAATCTGGACCAGAAGCCTTGCTTTTCTTAAGTGTTTTAAGCTGCTTAATTACACCGAAGATGTGTACTTCTAAGTTACTCAATTCGGCAATTGTTCTTGATTCAAACTGTGGAATATTTACGTCAACTTCTTTTGTGAGTGAATTTCGGAAAACCGTGTTTAGTACTCTGCATTAGTGGTACTGTGATCGGTGACAGCAATATTCTTATCGCGAAGAGAAGAAATTGATTTTGTCTTGACACAGGTGTACTTTGCAGCCGATCTGAATCTCTTTGGTTTTATGTCAACTACGTCATTTGCATTCACAAGCAGATCAAGTACAACATGTGCAAGGAAGAATGTGGGACAACGTGCCATCGTTGAGTATCATACACACACTAGAAGATGGTTTATAACGGAAAAGCAATAGTGAAACAGAACTGAAAAAAGTGAGAGCTACATGCGGTATCACGTAATTTCAACACTTAAGTCACGCAAACAGTGGAGACAGGTCTTGGACACCGTCCTTATTAGTACAGGGCCTACTGTACAAACCTCTGGCTGGCTATGTGAACGAAAGTTGATTCTGTTATGTACACGGCGGGTCCCAATACCATCACACCACATCCTGCACCCTATGAAAATAACGAATGTAGTCCAGCAACGTTCTTTCTCCACGGAGCCTACATACAGGGGTACACCCTTAGTGAATTCTGTACGCAGAACCCGAACTCGTCTCAAAGGACGACATGAAACCACGTTTGTGTCTGGTGTTGACGTAGAACACACCACCTTGGGTGAGTCTCTGCCACGACGTCAAGGGACATTGCAATATGTTCAGCTTGCTGATGCTCTGTGGTGCTCAAGATGTCGTTCAGCACGTGTGCAATTTTGTCTTGCTACAAACAAGTACTTTTTGCGACTCAAGGGACCGACATGGGTGTATCCTGCTGCACAGGCGAGGGAACCACATTTTGGTCATCTCAGTGCGCTAACCAGTTGGTGCCACTGAGATTAAGTATGGCATTGTTAGTGGCCCCATGAACCCATCGATTCTAAATTCGAATCACATTCGTCGGATCCTGAACAAACTGAGCAGTAACATCGGGTAATGATAAACTGCAATTTTGACAGGACTCACCAGACGCTACATGATCTTCTCACATAAAAGCAACATTTAGATGCGATTCCTGAATGGCAAACGCGCTTTGTATTCATTCCTTACGTACGGAACGTAGCTGGCGCTACTCTTACTTTGTCCAATCTCGCTGCAATTCTCATCATTTAATATCCAAGTCCGTAGCACACTTCATACTAGTTTGACGTTTCTTGCGTGCCATCTTTATGGTACTGACATAATTATGGCCAGCAGTGCAGTTAACTGCTTGAATTATTTCCCAAGTATTCGAGACACTATTCGGAAAATACGGTTTCAGTAGTTTATCGATTTCTGCACTTTAACTGAAATATTTTCTCTGTGTTAGCAACGAACTAGGCCTCCGATAATTGTGTATGCACCACGTCAGTTTCCGTGTCATATGTTTGACAAACTACACTCCTGGAAATTGAAATAAGAACACCGTGAATTCATTGTCCCAGGAAGGAGAAACTTTATTGACACATTCCTGGGGTCAGATACATCACATGATCACACTGACAGAACCACAGGCACATAGACACAGGCAACAGAGCATGCACAATGTCGGAACTAGTACAGTGTATATCCACCTATCGCAGCAATGCAGGCTGCTATTCTCCCATGGAGACGATCGTAGAGATGCTGGATGTAGTCCTGTGGAACGGCTTGCCATGCCATTTCCACCTGGCGCCTCAGTTGGACCAGCGTTCGTGCTGGACGTGCAGACCGCGTGAGACGAAGCTTCATCCAGTCCCAAACATGCTCAATGGGGGACAGATCCGGAGATCTTGCTGGCCAGGGTAGTTGACTTACACCTTCTAGAGCACGTTGGGTGGCACGGGATACATGCGGACGTGCATTGTCCTGTTGGAACAGCAAGTTCCCTTGCCGGTCTAGGAATGGTAGAACGATGGGTTCGATGACGGTTTGGATGTACCGTGCAATATTCAGTGTCCCCTCGACGATCACCAGTGGTGTACGGCCAGTGTAGGAGATCGCTCCCCACACCATGATGCCGGGTATTGGCCCTGTGTGCCTCGGTCGTATGCAGTCCTGATTGTGGCGCTCACCTGCACGGCGCCAAACACGCATACGACCATCATTGACACCAAGGCAGAAGCGACTCTCATCGCTGAAGACGACACGTCTCCATTCGTCCCTCCATTCACGCCTGTCGCGACACCACTGGAGGCGGGCTGCACGATGTTGGGGCGTGAGCGGAAGACGGCCTAACGGTGTGCGGGACCGTAGCCCAGCTTCATGGAGACGGTTGCGAATGGTCCTCGCCGATACCCCAGGAGCAACAGTGTCCCTAATTTGCTGGGAAGTGGCGGTGGGGTCCCCTACGGCACTGCGTAGGATCCTACGGTCTTGGCGTGCATCCGTGCGTCGCTGCGGTCCGGTCCCAGGTCGACGGGCACGTGCACCTTCCGCCGACCACTGGCGACAACATCGATGTACTGTGGAGACCTCACACCCCACGTGTTGAGCAATTTGGCGGTACGTCCACCCGGCCTCCCGCATGCCCACTATACGCCCTCGCTCAAAGTCCGTCAACTGCACATACGGTTCACGTCCACGCTGTCGCGGCATGCTACCAGTGTTAAAGACTGCGATGGAGCTCCGTATGCCACGGCAAACTGGCTGACACTGACGGCGGCGGTGCACAAATGCTGCGCAGCTAGCGCCATTCGACGGCCAACACCGCGGTTCCTGGTGTGTCCGCTGTGCCGTGCGTGTGATCATTGCTTGTACAGCCCTCTCGCAGTGTCCGGAGCAAGTATGGTGGGTCTGACACACCGGTGTCAATGTGTTCTTTTTTCCATTTCCAGGAGTGTATAATAATTGCAAAACAAACATGTAGAGAACAGAAATGACTCAACATCCTAAATTTACCAGGAGAAGTAGGAATAAACTGTTCAGTTGAAGGTGCAAGAAAATATACAAAAAATATAATTCTACAAAACTTTAAGCAACCTGAAGTAACACCAACATCCTTCACTGAAATTAAAAGACTATTAAAAACGCAAAAAAGAAACAGAAGCCCATTGTAACATAACGCACATATAGGAGAGCTAATCGTAAGCCCTGAATTGCTATAAGATGTATACGATGTGTGGCTGAACGCTAGCAGGCAGAGGGCTCAGGGTGGGCTGCAGCGGATTCTCCAGGCCAGCCGGAAGTGAGACAAGGAGTCCGTGGCCGGAAACGGGGAAAAGCTCTAAGCTGGGGTTTTGGACGGCTGTCACCCGCATGGCCTTTGTGCGGGAGATGCTCCAAGAAATGGTGGAGTGTTAGACAATCTTAAAGGTGGCTAAACTACAGCTCTTTGAGATTCGGCAATAACTGACGTCAAGTATTAACGCAAATCTGAACAAATCTGCGATCTCAGAAAAATCAGGCGCATCCCGTGCCACAAGAATATCTAAATATCTTTAAAACTAAAGATGTTACTATCTCACAGGAAACAGACATTTTCAAAATAATCCTCTGAATTAACAACTTACAATCGCTTCATGCGATTTCAAGAAATGATACCTCAGATGATAGCATTGCACTGTAGCGATTATCTGTGACAGCTACCTAACTGTATCTATCTTATTTCTTTATTTATTATTTCTTTCATACCTTTTTTTGTTACGCAATTGTTTGTGAGAGCATTATGTTTTACATATTTACACAGCAATTGAACACAGCATCACTACTTCATACTTTGTCACGCTTGTGCTTTTACTTGGTGAAGAGTTTACTATTCTGTCAGTAATTTTATTCAAGTGTTATTTCAAAGTGCTATTAAAACACTGCACTAATTTAAAAGTGATCAGTTGAATGTATTAGCGAACACCACATCGCAAAAGAGAACCAAAAGACCCTTTTGTCAAAAAGGGCATAAATAATTGTTTAAATAATATTTAACGATAATTCATTGTCATTTAACGTGAGTGCACTTTCAAAAGAATATTGGAGTATTTACTTATGAACAAAGTATTACTTTTATTTATTGTAGATGATCTGAGTGTAGCCGAATGTTTATGTATTGCTTGTATTTAAATATTGTTGCAAATTATTTGTTTGTTGCTGGAAGCGGTCAGCTTCAATCAGATCATGTCTATGGAGCTTAAGGACGATGTACATTTGGTGGGGATGGCCTTCAGCGAGTGGAAAAGCAGTAGCGACATACTGCGGGAGGCAAGTGAAAAGTGCGACTTATCTACCAGCGGTAACGTCCGTGATCCGATTGTGGAGGTATCTGATTCTGATCGGCGAACGGCCGCAACCTTCTCAAACTTCTGCAGGGACTTCATGTTTCGAGAGGTCTGCATGTGTTCCAAACCAGGACTCTAATATTTTCCCGCTTCATTTACGGCACTGTGAGCAGACAGAATATGAGTTGCTATTCTTAGTATCACTTATTATAATTTGTGAATCATGATGTTGAACTATGAACTATTTTGAGCTAGAGAATCTTTTGTGTACTCTGATCACGATGAGGGCATAGTTTCCGCGAGTCTTTAATGACTATTTAGTTTCCAATTTTGTACCATTCTCGTAACGCTCTCAATTTAACTTTACTGCATTTAATAAGGGCATTTTCTGTCTGTACTTTAACTGAATATGGTAGGACCACCTGCCGTTTATTTGAGATGTCCTTACTTGAATAAACATTATACACCACAATTGTTTGTTGCCTAGGTCAGTTAAAGTGTAGAACAGATTCCTTGTTATTAAATTAATCATTTAACATTTAATTTGTATTCCTATGTATTTTATTAAGCTGATGTATCTAAGTTACGAGCAATATCAGGCAATGTCGCAACCTTTCTCGTCATATGGAACGCTGTTAGGGAGAGCAACTACTCAGCAGTAACGTTAGATACCATCGCACAATGTAGTCTTCCTGGCTTCTAAAACAGAAGTCAGAAAAGTTGTAAAAACTTTATAGATATTGTCGTTAGTGATATATGCATTCCATTACAGTCACAACGAATTTATCCAGGTATCCAACTGTTAAACCTTTTCATAAGAAAGGTGACAACACAGACTAAAATAATTACGCCTGGTTTCCTTGCTGACATCTTTTTCCAAGATATTCGTGAAACTAACGTATTCACTAGCAGTTTCACACTTGAGTGGGAACAATGTACATATTATATTACAGTTTGTATTCCAGAAGATGTGTTCAACTCAGAATGATATTTACGCATTCGTTCATCAAATAGGCGTATGGCTGTGAATATCATATTACCATCTTAGCAAACCTCAGATTTTATGGAATTTATGCCGCTACACACAGGTGATTTGATCATACTTCACAAACAGAATGCAAAACGTTGTGCTGAATAATTCAGACTGTGTTGGAAGGGTACAACATTTTAGTGACGTGAGGAGAAATCACAAACGTAATCACATATGGTTAGGCTTTGGGTCCACCCTTATTCCTTCTATGTGTGAATGACCTTCCCCATAAGATGGAACAAGCTAAATCGGTATATGTTGCGAATGATGCTAGTGTTCTGATAAATCTCATTGGATAGAAAGCAAGTAAGTAAGGTAAATGATACTTTCCAAAGAATTACTAAGTCGTTCTCTGAAATTGGAGTCTTACCAAATTTTGAAAAACAAACACTGAACATCAAATAGACTTCACCAACAACTGATGTAGGACGTGAGAGGGAGTAAGTAAATAGGGTAGAGTACTTCAAACTTTTGGGTGTACGTATTAATGAAAACTTGTCCTGTAACAAGCCTATTGCCGAGCCTCTCGAACAACTAAGAACAGGAACTTCTGCTCATCGTATCACTGTTAATCTGGGAAATAAACGTATCAACCTGCTTACATATTTTGCATAATTCCACACAATAACGTATGACGGAATAGTTTTCTGTGGTAACTCTTCACACAGAAAGAAAGTACTGATTGCACGAAAGCGAGCAGTAAGAATAAAATGGCCGGCCGTTGTGGCCGAGCGGTTCTAGGCGCTTCAGTCTGGAACCTAGCGACCGCTACGGTCGCAGGTTCGAATCCTGCCTCGGGTATGGATGAGTGTGATGTCCTTAGGTTAGTTAGGTTTAAGTAGTTTTACGTTCTAGGTGACTGATGACCTCAGATGTTAAGTCCCATAGTGCTGAGAGCCATTTGAACCATTTTAAGAATAAAATGTGGTGTTCACCCACTGCCGTTATCTGGTACCTCTTCAAGGAGCTAGGCATTTTAACTCCACCGTCAGTAACAATAAGTATATTCGCAAATTAAATTCATCGTAACTAATTGAACGCAATTTGAGAACAGTGACGTCCATACCTATTACACTAGAGTGAAAATTGTCCTTTATGGCCCATTATTAAAGCTGTCAGCTCAGAGAGGAGTTCGATATGTAACAACAAAAATTTTTGATCATTTAGCCAATAACGAAACACTTTTGACGGGTAGCATTGCAAGCCTTAAAGCTAACTTAAAATTGTTGCTACTGGCCAACTCTCGCTATTCCACTGAAGAATTTCTACTTAAAAACCGCCAAAAAAATGTACTCATTAATTAGCACTAATCATGTATACATATCCCCTAAACTGACTCTTTCACCATTATTTTGATAAAAAAATGTTTCAAATAACGCATGCAATTAACTATCAGCCGTGAGAGTCCCGTGGGTCGATAGGAGAGGATGACAGATGACTCGAAATGGACATTACTCGGGATGAATGTAATTTACTTCACCTCCAGCACAGACCATACTTCACGTCAAAGTTAACTCATATAGGCCCCCAACAGGTCCAAAGTGATAACTATCAGAAACTTTAACATGGATTTAGGAAGGTGTAACTTGCACCAAGTTTCTTGTTACGTGACAAGCATCGAGACTGCAAGACAGATCACAGTTTCAACTACAAGAAAATTCCACATTCTGGAAACCTATTGAACACAAATGCCACTGAGAATGACTTGACGGTCACATTGTGGAACGAACAT
Organism: Schistocerca americana; assembly: GCF_021461395.2. Classification (NCBI taxonomy): domain Eukaryota; kingdom Metazoa; phylum Arthropoda; class Insecta; order Orthoptera; family Acrididae; genus Schistocerca; species Schistocerca americana. The sequence continues at coordinate 289,891,818 of NC_060123.1, read as the reverse complement.
ATCTCCAATAACACTAGGAGTCCGAGTCAGAACTCACAGACATTTCTACCACATTACGATCCTGCAATCGTGCACCATTTCCTAGCATCACGATTTTCTATCGTAGCACACAGTGTGTGGTTAGTCGTTGGCTAAAAGTGCAGTAGGGAGCCAACATTATGATGGGTAGTAACTAAGCTCATATCATCACCAATGAAAAAACCGAAGTCATCTTAAGCACAACACACAGAGTCATAGTTGACATTTAGCAAATCCCTGAGATGCATAGAACCTATCCCCAGTGACCTAAAGTGGTAGATAGTCCCCCATAAGTTCATGTGAATTAAAAGGAAACATGCAATGAAAACAGCCTGTCTACTTAAATTACCAAAGGTGGCTCAACTGAGTTTGCAATTCACATCATTTACTGAAGGAATTCCTGGATATTCACCCCATCAATGCCCCCCCCCCTCCAAAAAAAAAGACTGGTCCTTTAACCCTTTCATCCCTGAATTAATATATGTGATTTTAAAAAAAGTATTTGCTTTGAAATATGTTATCTAGGATGCATTTGGAAATATAATTTGAAATTCTCCAAAATTTTCCCCCACTCAATAATGAAAAAAAAAATTGCCATATGGCAACGTTAGTACTCAACGAAATGATTTTCAGAGATTTGATAAAATTATTTTTTTTATGAATTGAATACATATAAAGATATGATTCTCATACAAGGAGGAATATCAGTGCAACAAGGAGAATATACCTTTATATGGATGACAAGACCATTTCTAAGTTTTTCTTATACAACATAACATAAACATGCTGTCAAGGTAAGTTACAGAAAACTTCATTTATTACTTGGCGTTGAAAGACATAAAGCAATTTTTTTCACTTGTTAGACATAAGAACACTTTACATTTTATGCACGACACTCCGCTGAATCCTTTAGGGCATAGCTTGCAGCGGCCTTTCTGGAAGCTCTGTTGTGGCCAGTGGCCAACTTCGTCACATGTAACATCTGCAATAGGCCTGGAGGCTACCAGCCTCTTCTTTGAAGCTTGTATATTTTCTGTAGATGGTCTTCCTCTTTTGCGATGAACAATATTTCCTGCCATAGTAAGACCAGAAGCAATAAGAGTGTGGAATTCAAGAAGAGAAAGGTGAGATATTGCGCCTCACTGATTCAAGTGACATATGTAAAGCGACCACGAATATACAATTGCAACATTGAAGCACCAATAAACTATTCGCATATACCACTTTTTTGAAGGGACATTTATCATATAAAGTTCTATGAGCATGTCTGCTGAATCCACTCCTCCCATGTGTTCATTATATTCCTTCACAATCAGTGGGCGATTTACCTGAATTGACTGATTATCCTCTATACTCCACCTCTTGCATTTATCCTGTGGATTTATACTTCTATATGTGGAAACCGGTTGCACAGCTTTATTGTCATACAACACTACTGCTATGATGTTGGATGATTCGTCAATGCTGTAATCCAGTGCTCCTCTTCCTTTATTTTTCAGCTCCTTTTCTTCTGCTATGAGGCTGAGTGAATAGTCGCAACACACAAATTACCTTTCTGTTTGAGAATTTCTAAAAGTTGTAAAGAGTTGAACCAATTATCAAAGGCTGTCTTGTAGTTCTTGCCCTCGGTGAATCTTCTCACAACGTCAGTACAATATCTTCCGAAACTCCTAAACCGTGCTCATCACATGTGCCTTTACCCACAGAAATTGCAAAGTCATATATTAGGCCTGATACTCCATCTCGAGTAAACACTTTATATCTCCATTTATGAGGTTTGTTTTTGAGATACTGAACCAAAGCACTTCTTCCCTTAAAAGGGATCATCTGTTCATCAATGCTCTGTTTCTCTCCTGGAGGGAGTTGCAACATATTGTTCCGTAAAGAATCTATCAGCAGCCTCACTTTGAATAACTTGTCATGCTTAAGATCACCTTTCGGTTTCTGGTTGTTGTTATTATTTAGATGGAAATATGACCATAGAGTTTATAATCTATTCCTACTCATAACATCTGCAATTGGAGGGAAGCGACACTGTTGTGACCAGTACATTTTATATTCTGGCATTGGAACTGCACCCTTAAATAGTAAAATACCAATATATTGTTTTATTTCATTACAGGAAACATCAATGACAACCCCATCTTTGATGTGTCCATAATGATTTGTTTCAAGGGCAATGGATTGGTATATTTCATCAACAGTTAACATTTGAAAATAATTCATTGGAGTCAGGTCTTCATCAGATGGTGGTGGAGGTATGTTGTGTTTCCATATGGTATCTGGCGGAACGAAATCACCTTTCTTCCATGAACAGATTTTATTCTTCTTTTTTGCAGGTTGACCTGCTTTCTGTAGCATAATGCATGCATAAGCAATCAGTTATGTCCATTTTTAGGTCACACTATGTAATAATTTTTCTTGCTGAAAAGACATAATACTTACCTTACTGGTGGAAGGTTGTACACCATTACTTTCAATGTTTGTTGATTGCGGTTTAGAGATGTCCTCATGTTCAGTACTATATTCCTTCCCATGCATGTGTATTTCAATATGATTATTTTGTGGGTATTCTAGGAGACTGTCGGAGTCTTGTTGGATAAAGTCAGACTCATTACTTTTTTCATGTTACGAAAAGCTAAATTCTGAAATATCGTCATGTGGAATCTGCAGCAGCTCTACTATTTCCTTATCAGTTAGACTTTTCCGGGGGAACGCCTTTCTCAGAAAACTGTGAAACAGGAAGCAGTTTCTGAGGTTACGTAAATGCAAGACATGAATTCCCATAGTTGCCAAATGGTAACAGTCACATTTCAGTAAGCGTTCTGAGTATAAATCGTTACAAATGTGCTATTATTGTACAGTTAGTGATATACCGCAGTTTTAACAATATTATGCAAAACTTCAATTATATATATTCTTGTAGAGAGGAGTACAAAAACTCAACAACTAATAGCATACAATAGCTGATCGAAACATCAGAATGGCAGCTCATACCAAAGATTAGTTTTAAGACTTATAGGAGGGCATTCTGCTGCCATCTGTTGCTGATTTCTCAAACACATGTGTGAGGCCATATGACAACTACAGGATAAAGATCTGAGGTGGAAGCACCCACGAATGGCCCATAAGAAAGTAGTATTGCCATATAGCTACACTGGGGATGATAGAGTTAATAAGCCAGTGTGTAATGTGTAGCAACTGTGCACACTGTAGAAATTTCCATCTAATCCGTCTGGAAGCCGGCTCAACTATCCCAGTAATTAAAGTCTGTGAGGCAAGGTCATAATGGATGTAAGTTACCGAATCTCGTAACAGTGGATGTAATATAACTGAAGTGAAAGTAGACGACCACGAATACCACCAGGAATTCTGAGAACTAATTTAATAGTTCTCACACACGTGTCATGAACGTTACCATACAGAGAAGTTTGAGGTCTAAATATATTATCTCGCTCTGAACAAGAACCCGTTTCACGCATCGTTTCAAGCATAAATGGATATTACAATCGGCACTTCTGATACCCCAGCGAACTTTCATTGAATCCATGTACAACTAAATGTAACGAATTTTTCTTACTGACCTGCTCTCACTTTCATCGGTAATCTGTTTTACTTCAACCTGTTAGTCTTGCCTCGACTGACTGCTCAGCTCGTCAGGACAGTGGTGGTAAATGATGTGATATACAAACTGGGAACTTTTCGGTGTTCTGCCTCCATGAAACCTTTACGAATCTTAACACTGGCGTGTAACACTAGTTCAGATGGTTAACATCTTTAACGTCGTCATCATTGGGAGTAGCTTGAAAGTAATCACATAAATAAGCCACCATGCTAATAGGCGAAATCGACCCAGATATAACAGCAACTCTATGAAGTAAAGAGGTATTGCAGAAGTCGTTGCCGGAATTCCTGCTAGTAGCCTGAAAATTGTCAGACTCTTCAGATAAATAATGGCTCAGACATACCAGCATTGGATGAATTTATCAGACAATCGAACATAATACGATAATATTGTTTTGGTTAATAACCAAGGTGAGGAAACTGCAACCAATATCCGTCAAATTAAGATATCAAATATAAATTTTCATTTTTCACAGGACAGGGCAGACTCAACATCAGATTTAAATTTGGTGTAAAGTAGTGAAGAAGTGCATTCACGTCTTACGTAAACTACCGGTGTAACGGTTCCTTCACAGTGTACGGTCTCTATAGAAACATTGGCTGCATTATCTCTGACATCCATAATTCTGCACGCTGGCGACTCCCGTTAATGTAAATTTCATAGTTGTTGTGTAAACGAAATCACGATTAGTGTATTGAAAAAGCTATTCCTTGCTAGCAGCGGTAATTAAATTTTGTGAGTGGTAATTGCACTGTAATTTCAAAGGGAAGATACTATTTCAGAAAAAAAATTTTAAACCCATGGACATATAGTAATATTGACTCCAGATATCAAAAATTTATCTCGACAGTATCGCCGTATTATAACAGAAACATTCGGACAGCTTGAAAACATGAAGGTGCAGACTGAAAAGAAAAATTTCGGAAAGGGTATCTTTGTCCGCACATACTGTGAGAGAACAATATACTTCTTCTACTCATTCTCTTTACTTTAACACACAGCAACGGGAACTTATAACAGGTAATTTCGACTTCGATTACCAAGTGCTACCGAATGCAGTTTTAGTGAGTTCACAGGGTATTCGAGAATTCCCGTTACAAACTTCTAGGATTTGTAGAGGTGAGTGACTACATCATATTTTGAACAGGAACCTATGTCCGGTAAAGTACTGTTTCTACCCTAGAGCCGTTTAAAAGATATGTTTGCTAGGTAGGTATACAACGGAGTAGTCATTATTGGGGGTGGTTACGTCGGATCGGCTAACGTCATTTAACTTATATCCGATCTCTAAATGGTGAAGCTCATGGTAACAGAAGAGCTTCTCGTCGCCTTTGCCAAGATCGTTCTCCGTAACGTCCATCGCATACCCTTTTTGCCACAATTACTCAACGGCTTCAGGAAAGGGTACCTTCACCGTCATCACGAGTGATTGTGGTCCTCCAAGGAGACGCCCTACAGTCGAACTGGAAGAGGCCGTACTGCATCATGTTGAAGAGATCCTGTCAGTGAGAACACGAGCAATTTATTTTGCTATTTATGAGTAGAACTGGGAAACAAGTGCTGGATCACGCTTAACCAGTTACTACAAAACGTGGTCATGTTACAGACACATTTTTGTATGTTAACGAGCATTTCGCTCTCATTTAAGTATATGGCCGTAAGAGACAGCCTTCCAGGAATTGTGAAACGAATCCCGTCGTCCAGGACCGTGTGCCACAAAGAGCACAGATTCGCCACGAGACGGGGGAATTCACAGGCGTATATTGTGCTGAATGAGCCAGACTGATCAGGCCTATGCACTGTAGTGTACGAGTGAGACAGACGAGAACCTGCGTCATAGGGAAATCCCGTAGGAGCTGTTTGTACCCTGAGAGGGGTAGCAGTGTTAAATATGCCGGACCTAAGATCGGCCATAAAGAGAAACATTTATGAAAACTATTTAATTCTATAGTAATTCGGGGAATGAGGCCACAGTAATTTTAATCTACCATCTTTCTTAAACTTTCATGGTGACACCAATAAAACTTGAATATTGTTCATACCTATAATAGTTTAGGATTTATTGTTAAAGTGAAAATTTTTGTAACAAAGGCCTCAATGCTCAAATCTGAAAACTTTGGTCGATCTTAATGATCGACATGTCAAATGAAAGCTCATCATTAAAATGATAAATGTAAATATCAACTCTGTAGCTCTATTTGTTTAAAAGATATAGTAAATTTAATCATCAGCATTTTCAGTTAAGCAGCAAATCATCATTTCCTCCTCACTAAACACTAAACGATGACAAAAAGAAGGCTCTGAGCGCTATGGGACTTAACTGGTTAGACACTGGACTTGGATTCGGAAGGACGACGGTTCAATCCCGTGTCCGGCCATCCTGATTTAGGTCTTCCATGATTTCCCTAAATCACTCCCGGCAAATGCCGGGATGGTTCCTCTGAAAGGGCACGGCCGACTTCCTTCCCCATCCTACCCTAATCCGATGAGACCGATGACCACGCTGTCTGGTCTCCTTCCCCAAACCAACCAACCAACCAACCAACTTAACTTCTGACGTCATCAGTCCCCTAGAACTTAGAACTACTTTAACATAACCAACCTAAGGACTTCACACATATCTATGCCCGAGGCAGGATTCGAACCTGCGACCGTAGCGGTTGCGCGGTTCCAGATTGTAGCGCCTAGAACCGCTCGGCCACCCTGGCCGGCGAACGATGACAACATGACACCTTATTGAATAACTGGGTAAGAGACTACTTGTTGCAAAGATTAGTGCATAATAGTTAATTTTGTTCTTTATTTATTTATCAGAAAGCACATTGGTGGAAGGCTAGTGGCCATGACATTCAAAGTTATGAAGGAAATCGTATTGGTTTTAGGTAAAATGGCTCAAATGGCTCTCAGCACTATGGGACTTAACACCTGAGGTCATCAGTCCCCTACACTTAGAACTACTTAAACCTAACTAACCTGAGGACATCACACACATCCATGGCAGAGGCATGATTCGAACCAGCGACTGTAGCGGTCGCGCGATTCAAGACTGTAGCGCCTAGAACCGCTCGGCCACCCCGGCCGGCCTTTTAGGTAAAATAACTCAACGTTTAATACGTAATGGATATTATTTTTCCTGTATTCAGAACGTGAGAGTGGTCAAGCTTTGAATATTTAAATATGTTAAATTTAAAATAATGTAGAATAACCTGTAGCCAATCAGATGGACGGGTTCAGGAAAGGGAACTGCATTAGTCAGTTGAGCGAGGGTGTTCGGCACGCGGGAAACGCGGACGGAGACGGACAGAGGGACAGCGCTGGTGGAGACGCGAAAGCGGCATTCGGTCTTTGGGTATCTAGGAAGTGAAACGACTTAGAAAATTTCGCATTGCGTGGTATCGCAGGACGTAGTCTCTGAACGGTGAGCAGCCGCGTGCCTGGTGTGAACTCTAACTTTTCGGTTAGATAACGAGGTGGAGTATTGGACTTGTATTTCGCTATGAGATTGTAAATGATCGAACTGTGTCAACTGGATATACGCTCGAGTGTAATAGTAACTCTAAATACGAGCACTTTCGCTATTACTTTGCTTTCTGAGAAAACATTATTCTAACCAAATGGCAACTATGTAGCCCACACCATTTATGGGTCGTTAATTTAGCTCCAGAAATTATTATTAGTGTTTTTATATGTTATATTAACCTTGTATGTATCATACAATTTCACAAACTTGTCATCAGCCAGCCAATTTAACCAAAAGGCCACAAGTGTCTAATGGAAATGCCATGTGGCTAGGGCCTTCCGTCGGGTAGACCGTTCGCTTGGTTCAAGCCTTTCGAGTTGACGCCACTTCGGGGACTTGTGTGTCGATGAGGATGAAATGACGATGATAACGACAACACAACACCCAGTCCTCAGCGAAGAAAATCTCCAACTCAGCCGAGAATCGAACCCGGGCCGTTATGTATGACATCCCATCGGAATGACCACTCAGCTACCTGGGGGTGACAAGTGTCTTACTAAGGACGTGTAATGCGACACGTGCTGTTCAATCCCTCGACGAGTTTGAACCAAGACATTTCGACGAAGAGGAACCGCTTGTGAGCCCGAACATCTTTGGGATGTTGGCTGGTATTCTCAAACGGAAACTATATGCTTTCGTACATGGGTGCCAGTCCAAAACACTATCTACTGACTCTCCTATGCAAGCCTTATAAGTCTGTAACGGAAATCGTCGAACACCGTGTATGTAAGATAGAAGTGTCTCAGTACGAGTATACTTCGCTGTACTGTTAAGTGGTGAGCACCTGCAGGATAAGATTCCTGAGAAAATAAAGAGCCAAGAAATTTGACCGGAAATGCATAGCATTCACGTTTCATCATGCGTGTCCAATACAATGCAGTGACGACATGATGTGATTAGACCACGATGGATGGATTATATCAGTACGATGTAGCGCTGACTGACTCACACGTCCAAAAGTGCCACCCTGCAAGAGAATGGCGTCACGGGCAGTATCTACGTGTCCGGCCCACGTGGGCCATCTCCCTGGACCACTCATCTCATGCATCGGCCATGGTACGTGTTGTTCAGACGTCTCAGCCTGAAAATGCAGTTAGCTAGAGTACCATCATGTAGAAGCCTCATAATCATTCATAACACTGAACACTCTACTTCTTGCAAGAGAGACAGGGCTACCTGCAGAAATTGCAGATAGGAGTCGTCGGTGAGGCGTTGTTGAAGTGTCAGTGGCACCATGAGGATGTCCTCTAAAAGTACATTTAGGTTTGTGGCGCGCTGAACTGCGCGGTTTTCAGCGCGCTTACAAAGTCCCAATCTTTACACAGTCCGATGTCGCCACTTGCACGAGTGATGATGAAATGGTGGGGGCAACACAAACACCCAGTCGCAGAGCAGAGAAAATCCGCAACTCAGCCACGAATCGAACCCGAGACCTCGTGATCCAGAGGAAGCAACGCTAACCACTAGACCACGAGCTGCGGACTAAACGTACATTCTCAGAAATTTCTTCCACAAAATGACGACTATATTTGATATTGGTAAATTCCTCTTGAGCGGGAATACCTTCTTCTCCAGGTTTCTATGCACTTCTCACTCCGTCTACCATTGGTTACTTTGCTGACAAAGTAGCATAATTCCTTAAATTCATTTGCTTTGTGATCACCAATTACAATGTTGAGTTTCTCGCTGTTCTGCTTTCCGCTTACCTTCATCTTTCCTCGACGTCCCTGTCTTACACAGTTTTCAATCCGTGCACTTCGTTCTTGCTTTTCCACTCCTATTGTTCCCTCTTGCTTATGGCACATACTCAGTATTTCCTTACAGCTTACCCCGATTTTTATCAGGATTTCGAACATCTTGTACCACTTGGCAGTGTAGTAGACTTTCTCCAGGTCAGCAAACCCCATGAACGTGTCTCGATTTTTCTTGAGTCTTGCTTCCATTATCAACCACAGCGCCCGAACTGCCTCTCTGGTGCTTTAACCTTTCCTAAAGCCGAACTAATCGTCACTGTTTCACGACTCAGTCCGAGAAACGTACGCACAGTCTTGTGTTTATCCTTAGAGCGATACGGTGCGAGTTGTGGTCCTTTGCCCTTAACACACAGAAAGGCACATCTGCCGCAGGCGCTCACCATCAGGGCGAGCGCCTATCTTTGGAAGCCTGTAGGTGGATCCGCTATGTTATTGCTGCCTCCTCAAAGGAAACGTTCAGGGAACACAAGGGTATCGGAAGACGGCGGGTAAACAGCGGCGGTATCAGCAACGCAGTGCGCGGATCCCGCTGCGCCGCTTCTGGATATCTTTCGTATCGGAGAAGAGACCGGGGCTGAGATTTCATACGTGCAAGAGGAAGCCAGCTGGGCTCCCGCTGCCAACTTATAAACCCATTGCAAGGACTTCCGTACAATCTGGTGTACAGCTGGAAAAGTAACAACTCAATTTTGTACCATACGTACTCGATATTGTCCACTCACCTTCCCATTACAAAGTATTTGTTAGTTGTGACTTTTGTTACTAACGTAATTAGAGATGTAGCCGTTACACATAAATACGTTTTGGCGGGAAAGGACTATGTGGGTATAAACAAGTCTTTAAACGCGTGATGGGTGGGTAATCTTACCGTAACAGGTTTATTTTCTTTTATCTTTTTGTTTCTGTTTTATTACTATATACCGATTTGAAATTGGGAACGGCGTGAATGCGAGTCTAAGGTTAAGAGCTGCAAACATTTGTAATCAAGGCACCGCTTTTACGTTACTGCTACATTGTCTTCCTCCTATCCCGCTATAGTATGAAGAGTCCGAAAACAGTGATGCCACGGTAGCTTCATACTCGTCCACTCGTTCTTTTATATTGAAACTTGCAGTAGTGTAAAGCCAGTCGTGGCTTAATACGGAAGTTGAATGTGCGAACTTGTTTTTGTAGTGTAGCACTGATATGTCGACATGATTGATTACACGGATCTAATGGCCTCTGACGAAACTGTTCAAATGGCTCTGAGCACTATGGGACTTAACATCTGAGGTCATCAGGCCGCTAGAACTCAAAACTACTTAAACCTAACTAACCTCAGGACATCACACACATCAATGCCCGAGGCAGGATTCGAACCTGCGACCGTAGCGGTCGCACGGTTCCAGACTGAAGCGCCTAGAACCGCTCGGCCACACCGGCCGGTTAACGAAACTGTGTTTTGTGTGAATGTGGAGGGCGCAAGACGAAAATTAAGTGATGCAATGTATACCATTACAAATGTGCTAAGGTAAGAGACGCTTCCGAAAAAAATTTCGAAACTGTAATCCAACCTTCAGACGAAAAATGTACAGAGTTCCTACGATACAAAGCAAATGGTTGGGTTCTTATTTATTCCATCTCCACCATAAGAAAGTATACGTGCTCGTCAAACGAATACTATCCATAGAACAACGTGGCTGTTGTGAAACTGCGACCAGAAGCAGTGCTGTTTGTGTATTCTTTTGGGCAGTGCGTTTAAGAGCTTATAGCGAGTTGTGTTGCTTGTCACGCAGCTCTTTAATTCTTTCGAAGACCGCTGTAAATTTATTTTAAAAAAACTAATCACTATTTACAATACACACTTCATCCTCGTGCCCTACATCACACTTTCTCCGAGTACAGATAAAATACTACAATAAAGTTACAGCAGTTGTCAGAGAAGCTAGATATGCACAAAGTTACTCAGCTACTCATACGAATGGGATTTATGCACTCCACAATGCCTTCAGAAACAAGTCACTCGAAATTTTCATTTTCTCTCTCTCCCTACACGCAAACAATTAGTCGCTAGAAAAAATGAACAGGACCTTTACGTAGGAAATTTAAAGTAGTTAAATTGTGTATTAGCATACATTTTCGATGTAGACCGCTATTTTAGATGTATTCTGGAAATATGCACTTGAAAGTCACTTTCATTCGTTGTTCTTCAATAATTCGAAAACTGTGGCCTCCAGCGAATATGTGTTCCAGAACAAGATTTAAGTACATTAAATTTCCTACAAAAAGGTCCTGTTCATTTTTTTCTGTAGGGCTGATAGTCTAAGCGTAGCGAACGAGGAAATATGAAAACCTTACGTGTGGTACCTGAAGGCACTGCAGTTTGCGTAAAACCCATTAGAAGGGGCAAATGATTCGCCTTGTGTGTGTGTGTGTGTTTGTGTGTCGTGTGTGTGTGTGTGTGTGTGTGTGTTACCGAGAGAGAGAGAGAGAGAGAGAGAGAGAGTGAGAGAACACATGTATGTAGATACCTACTACACATATACAGGGTGGTGCACTGGTCGTGACCGGCCCAAATATCTCACGAAATAAGCGCCAAACGAAAAAACTACAAAGGACGAAACTTGTCTAGCTTGAAGGGGGAAACCAGATGGCGCTATGTTTTGCCCGCTAAATGGCGCTGCCATAGGTCAAACGGATATCAACTGCGTTTTTTAAAATAGGAACCCCCATTTTTTATTACATATTCTTGTAGTACGTAAAGAAATATGAATGTTTTAGTCGGACCACTTTTTTCGCTTTGTGGTATATGGTGCTGTAATAGTCACATACATATGGCTCACAATTTTAGACGAACAGTTTGTAACAGGTAGGTTTTTTAAATTAAAATACAGAAGGTAGGTACGTTTGAACATTTTACTTCGGTTGTTCCAATGTTATACATGTACCTTTGGGAACTTCTCACTTCTGAGAACGCATGCTGTCACAGCGTGATTACATGTAAATAACACATTAATGCAATAAATGCTCAAAATGATGTCCATCAACCTCAAAGCACTTGGCAACACGTGTGACGACATTCCTCTCAAGAGCGAGTAGTTCGCCTGCCGCAGTGTTCGCACATGCATTGCAGTGCGATGACGCATGTTGTCAGGCGTTGTCGGTGGATCAAAAAATGGTTCAAATGGCTCGGAGCACTATGGGACTTAACATTTGTGGTCATCAGTCCCCTAGAACTTAGAACTACTTAAACCTAACCAACCTAAGGGCATCACACACATCCATGCCCGAGGAAGGATTCGAACCTGCGACCGTAACGGTCACGCCGTTCCAGACTGAAGCGCCTAGAACCGCACGGCCACACTGGCCGGCGTCGCTGGATCACAATATCAAATATCCTTCAACTTTCCCGCAGAAAGAAATCCGAGGCCGTCAGATCCGGTAAACGTGCGGGCCATGGTGTGGTGCTTCGACGATCAATCCAGCTGTCATGAAATATGCTATTCAATACCGCTTCAACCACACGCGACCTATGTGCCGGACATACATCATGTTGGAAGTACATCGTCATTCTGTCATGCAGTGAAACATCTTGTAGTAACATCAGTAGGCCATTACGTAGGAAATCAGCATATATTGCCCCATTGAGATTGCCATCGATAAAATGGGGGCCAATTATCCTTCCTCCCATAGCGCCGCACCATACATTAACCCGCCAACGTCACTGATGTTCGAATTGTCGCAGCCATCGTGGATTCTCCGTTCCCAATAGTGCATATTATGCCGGTTTATGTTACCGCTGTTGGTGAATGACGCTTCGCCGCTTCATAGAAGGCGTGCAAAAAATCTGTCATCGTCCCGTAATTTCTCTTGTGCCGAGTGGCAGAACTGTACACGACGTTCAAAGTCGTCGCCATGCAATTTCTGGTGCATAGAAATATGGGACGGGTGCAATCGATGTTGTTGTAGCATTCTAAACACCGATGTTTTTGGGATTCCCGATTCTCGCGCAATTTGTCTCCTACTGACGTGCGAATTAGCCGCGACAGCAGCTAAAATACCTGCTTGGGCATCATCATTTGTTGTAGGTCGTGGTTGACGTTTCACACGTGGCTGAACACTTCCTATTTCCTTAAATAACGTAACTATCCGGTGAACGGGCCGGACACATGGATGATGTCGTCCAGGATACCGAGCAGTATACATAGTACACGCCCGTTGGGGATTTTGATCACAATAGCCATACATCAACACGATATCGACCTTTTCCGCATTTGGTAAATGGTTCATTTTAACACGGGTAATGTATCACGAAGCAAATACCGTCCGCACTGGCGGAATGTTACGTGATACCATGTACTTACACGTTTGTGCCTATTACAACGCCATATATCACAAAGCGAAAAAAGTAGTCCAACTAAAACATTCATATTTCTTTACGTACTACACGAATATGTAATAAAAATGGGGGTTGTTATTTTAAAATAACGTAGTTGAAATCCGTTTGACCCATGGCAGCGCCATCTATCAGGCCAACCATAGCGCCATCTTGTATCCCTCTTCAAGCTAGGCGAGTTTCGTTCTTCATAGTTTTTCTTTTGATGGTTATCTCGTGAGATATTTGGCCTGGTCATTATCAATGGACCACCCTGTATACTGTACAAACGACTATATGTGTATACGTACAAACAAACACCGAACAGGCATTGAAAACCCAACGGCACTGACCAGCCGACATTGCATTCTCAGCTCTTAGGTCTCACCGGAAATGCTTACACAAGGGCAGGCGGCCGCTATGGACGAACGGTTCTAGGCGCTCCAGTCGGGAACCGCGCCGTTGATACGGTAGCAGGTTCGAATCCTGCCTCGTGCATGGTTGTGTGTGATGTCCTTATATTAGTTGAGTTTAAGTAGTTCTAAGTCTAGGGGACTGATGACCTCAGATGTTAAGTCTCTTAGTGAGCCATTTGAACTATGTTAACACAACGGCATGTAGTCAACACAGTTAGTTTCCTTGACCCATGCCGTTACTTCTCTTTCAAAAAGCTTCTCAATTGGTCTCACATTGGCTGAGTGCACACAATTTGCCAACAGGATTCAGCAGACCCAGTAAGTGACTCATCCAATATGTACATATTCACTTATATGAACATAGATACTGTTACTTATATTCATGAACATTCAAAATTTCCATATATATGTCCATAGCTATGATGTACATACATGTACATCAAATGTTCATACACTTACTCACATATTCACGTATAAATACACTACTGGCCAAAAAAATTGCTACACCAAGAACATGACGAGCTACAGACGCTGAATTTAATCGACATCAAGAACATGCTGTGATATGCAAATGATTAGCTTTTCAGAGCATTCACACCAAGTTGGCGCCGGTGGCGACACATACAACGTGCTGACATGAGGAAATCTTCCAACCGGTTTATCTTACACAAACAGCAGTTGACCGGCGTTGCCTGGTGAAACGTTGTTGTGATGCTCGTGTAAGGAGGAGACATTCGTAACATCACGTTTCCGAGTTTGATAAAGGTCGGGCTGTAGCCTATCGCGATTGCGGATTATCGTATCGCGACATTGCTGCTCGCGATGGCCGAGATCCAATGACTGTTAGCCGAATATGGAATCGGTGGGTTCGGGAGGGTAATACGGAACGCCGTGCTGGATCCCAACGGCCTCGTATCAGTGGCAGTCGAGATGACAGGCATCTTATCCACATGGCTCTAACGGATCGTGCAGCGACTTCTCGATCCCTGACTTAACAGATGGGGACGTTTGCAAGACAAGAACCATACGCACGAACAGTTCGACGACGTTTGAGGCAGCATGGTCTATCAGCTCGGAGACCATGGCTGCGGTTACCCTTGACGCTGCATCACTGACAGGAGTGCCTGCGATGGTGCACTCAACGACGAACCTGGGAGCACGAATGGCAAAACGTCATTTTTTCGGATGAATCCAAGTTCGGTTTACAGCATCATGATGGTCGCATCCGTGTTTGGCGATATCGCGGTGAACGCACATTGGAAGCGTGTATTCGCCATGGCCATACCGGCTTATCACCCGGCGTGATGGTATGGGGTGCCACTGGTTACACGTCTCGGTCATCCCTTGTTCGCATTGACGGCACTTTGAACAGTGGACGTTACATTTCAGATGTGTTACGACCCATGGCTCTACCCTTCATTCGATCCCTGCGAAACCCTACATTTCAGCAGGATAAAGCTCGACCGCATGTTGCAGGTCCTGTACGAGCCTTTCTAGATACAGAAAATGTTCGACTGCTGCCCTGGCCAGCACATTCTCTAGATCTCTCACCAATTGAAAACGTCTGGTCAATGGTGGCCGAGCAACTGGCCCGTCACAATACGCCAGTCACTACTCTTGATGAACTGTGGTATCTCGTTAAAGCTGTATGGGCAGCTGTACCTGTACACGCCATCCAAGCTCTGTTTGACTCAATGCCCAGGCGTGTCAAGGCCGTTATTACGGCCAGAGGTGATTGTTCTGGGTACTGAATTCTCAGGATCCATGCACCCAAATTGCGGGGAAATGTAATCACATGTCAGTTGTAGTATAATATATTTGTCCAATGAATACCTGTTTATCATCTGCTTATCTTCTTGGTGTAGGAATTTTAATGGCCAGTAGTGTTCATACATACTGTGGTGATCCAACCTAGAAAATGACGCTACACATCAGGATGGGTGAGAGAAGTGGTGTGGGGGAGTGCCGATTTACTTTCAGGAGCACAGTGAAAGAGTGCTATCATTAACAAGTTTTTCTTTTCGGCAGCAATGTCCGGAGTGATGGCGGTCATTCAGACCGCCAAGCGCCTGTGCCAGTGCAGTTGCGGAGCGCGTTGGATGCCGCCGGCGCCTGTGAGGTCCATTGCCCTGAGTCATGCGCCGCTGCGTCCAAAGTACCATGTGCCCCTCGAGCAGGTGAAGGAATAGACGTCGACTGCTCGGAGGCTCTGAAGTTCAACTGGCTATTCAAATACGTGCTTCCTCATAGTCCCATGTTGTGCAACTGGGAGCGACAGTCAACAACAGGCGTTCGATACCGAACAGAAATGTCCTTGGGCGCACATCAGAGGTTCACCAGGATGGTGGGCAATGACGTTAGGTGGCTAGGAGGCCACGATGGTGCTCCTCCCCTACTGGAGTGTAGACAGCTTGCCGTCTGTCAGCAACGATTTCTAAGGGGGCTGAGGCTGGCATCACACCAGCTCTCGCATCCGTAATGTTTCTAAGTCCAGCAGCTACTACGCTGTAGGTGAGGTGCGCCTCAGGCCAGAGCTTGTCAAGTTGATCAGCATGCAGGCAGCCAGTAGATCTTCGCAACCAAAGTGTTCGTTGCACTTTTTTCTAAAACTCAGCGGACCATCGCTCTCTCAAGTTGAAGACGCAGACGGAGTGGTGGCACAACTGAATATTCTGAGCCTCTAGGCTCGATTGCTTATAAACTTGATGCTATGCTTCTGAAGGAGTCGTACTGGCTTCGGCGGAGGGTGGGAAAGGGGGGGGGGGGGGGGGGGGGCACTTTTGGATTTGTTTCACAGTACTCATCCAGCCAGTTTTTCCTGGCTCATTCAAGTGCTTCGGTATGTAGTGGGACGCGAAATTGAAGCGTCACCCATCCACCTGTGTCAGCCCAGTTTGCAGGTGAATATAAGTTTAATTTAGTTTTTTGTTTATGTATTTTTGTAATATTTGTAATGGTTGTGAATTGTCTAAAGTTTTGTATTTATTTTTTATGTTTCATGTACGGTGAGGGCGGCGCAACGAACGCAGACAGCATCTTCGCTGCCGGGACCAGAGAGAAAATTGCTGGCCACTATACGTCGCGGGTCGACAGCCAAAGAGCAACAGAAGATCCTGAAACCGAGTTGTTGCGTCGTGCTTCTAAAATTTGAAAATTAAGAATTTGTATTGTTTCTACAACAATGACGTCATAGAAAGTTTAATCGTGTTGTAAATGTTCAGTTCTGTCTTGTCAAGGCTCAGGTTCACGTCTATATGTACTAGTTTATTATAACTAGTGGATGCTACTAAGGTTTAAATACGTGTTCCGAGAATTTATTTATGAAGAATTATGTGAATGAATTAATAATATATTTGACAAGATTATTAATTTTTGACAACGTTCATCGCGAGTTTGAATCTCGAAAGTTTATTCAGTGTGGTTCTAATATTTATTAAATTGCATTAATATAATTTCTGAGGAGAAACAAACGACATCTAAATTGAAAAACGTTTGCGCAAACCAATTGGCCTGAGTGACGCAATGCTGCGCATACGACTCAAATGATGATGTTTTAATTACAGTTTCGTTCAAGAACCATTCAGAGACAAATTTAATAAAGGATTTAAATAATTTTGAAGTGTGTTGTAACTGACGTAGGTGACGAAGTCTGCACGTGGTCATATGTCAAAAGAAAATCATTCATACAAAACTTACGTCGTTACACTACAGGTACCACAGTTCAGAGGCAATCCAGAACAAAATATCACAAGCCACCACCTCAAAGACAAACTGTTATTAATTGCTACAAACCTTTCACCGAAGCTGGCTGGAAAAATAGTGAGTATCGTGACGAATACACGGATTAGTGACCATAAGGCAGTTGCTGTTAGGCTGAATACTGTAACACCTACAACCATCAAAAAGAAAGGAACAGTATATCCATTTAAAAAACCTGATAAAAATATTGTTAACGCCGTTTGAAGATACAATCTTCACTCCTTCCGATATGGTCATGTAAGCGTAGAAAAGTTGTGGAATGATATCAAAGAGATAGTATCAACAGAAATTGAGATATATATACCCCATAAATTAATAAGTGATGGTACTGAGCCCCCATGGTACACAAAACGGGTCCGATCGCTGTTGCAGAAGCAGCAAAAAAAATCCTCGGTGTCGCAAAGCAGCTTAAATCACTTAATAAAGATTGCTGACACAATAGCTCCATATTTAGCAATTATACACAATCGATCGCTCACCAGCCGGAGTGGCCGAGCGGTTCTAGGCGCTACAGTCTGGAACTGCTCGACCGCTACGGTCGCAGGTTCGAATCCTGCCTCGGGCATGGATCTGTGTGATGTCCTTAGGTTAGTTAGGTTTAATTAGTTCTAAGTTCTAGGGGACTGATGACCTCAGAAGTTAGGTCCCATAGTACTCAGAGCCATTTGAACCATTTGAACCGCTCGCTCACAGAAATATTCGTACCTAAAGACTGGAAAATTGGTCAAGTCACAATGATACCTAAAAATGGAAGGAGGAGTAATCCTTTGAGTTACAGGCCCATATGACTAACGTCTATTTGCAGTAGGTTTTGGAACATATACTGTATTCGAACATTATGAAGTATCTCGAGGAAGACGATTTAGTGACACATAGTCAGCACGAACTCAGTAAAAATCGTTCTTGCGAATCAGAACTAGCTTTTTGTACACATGAAGTAATGAGTACTATCGACAGGGGATGTCAAATTGATTCTACATTTATAGATTTCCAGAAGGCTTTCGACACCGTTCCTCACAAGCGTCTTCTAACCAAACTGCGTGACTATGGAATATCGTCTCAGTTGTGCGACTGGATTCGTGATTTCCTGTCGGAAATGTCACAGTTCGTAGTAGTAGACGGAAATTCTTAGAGTAAAACAGAATTAATATCCGGCGTTCACCAAGGCAGTGTTATATGCCGTCTACTTTCTCTGATCTGTATTAAGGGTATAAGAGACAATCTGAGTAGCCGTCTTAGATTGTTTGCAGATGATGCTGTCATTTACAGTCTTGTAAGGTCATCAGATGACCAAAACGAATTGCAAAATTATTTAACTAAGGTATCTGCATGGTACGAGAAGTGGCAGATGACTCTGAATAATGAAAAGTGTGAAGTTATTCACGTGAGTACTAAAGGAAATCTGTTAAATTTCGATTACGCGATAAGTTACACGAATCTGAAGTCTGCAAATTTAGCTAAATACTTAGGGATTACAATTACAAATAACCTAAATTGGAAGACCACATATATAATGTTGATGGTAGAGCAAACCAAAGACTGCGATTCATTTGCAGCACACGTAGAAGGTGCAACAGATCTACTAGAGAGACTGCTTACACTACACTTGTCCGCCCTATTCTGGAGTATTGCTTTGCGGTGTGGGATCCGCATCTGGTGGGACTGACGGATGACATCGAAAACGTACAAATAAGGGTGGCTAGTTTTATATTATCTCGAAATAGTGGAGATAGTGCCACATACATGATACGTGAATTGGAATTGCAATCATTAAAACAAAGGCGTTTTTCGTTGCGACGATATCTTCTCACGCATTTTCAATCATCAGTTTTCTCCTCCGATTGCGAAAGGATTCTGTTGGCACCCAACCACATAGCGAGAAAGGATCATCGCGATAAAATAAGAGAAACCGGAATTTGCACAGAACAATTCTAGTACCCGTTTTTCCCGCACGCCGTTTGAGAGTAGAACGGTAGAGAAGCAGCTTGAAGGTGGTTTATTGAACCCTCTGAAACGCACTTTATTGTGAATAGCAGAGTAATCATGTACATGTAGATGCAGATGTAACACATAGGGAGCCAAGTCAGAATCTGCCAAAATTCTGTGAGGCAGCAGTAGAATAAGTTCGGCAGTCTTACACTACTGGCCATTAAAATTGCTACACCAAGAAGAAATGCAGATGGTAAACGGGTATTCATTGGATAAATATGTTATGCTAGAAATGACATGTGATTACATTTTCACGCAATTTGGGTCCATAGATCCTGAGAAATCACTATCCAGAACAACCACCTCTGGCCGTAATAACGGACTTGATACGCCTGGGCATTGAGTCAAACAGAGATTGCATGGCGTGTACATGTACAGCTGCCCATGCAGCTTCAACACGATACCACAGTTCATCAAGAGTAGTGACTGGCGTATTGTGACGGGCCAGCTGCTCGGCCACCATTGGCAGATGTTTTCAATTGGTGAGAGATCTAGAGAATGTGCTGGCCAGGGCAGCAGTCGAACATTTTCTGTATCTAGAAAGGCTCGTACAAAACCTGCAACATGCGGTCGAGCTTTATCCTGCTGAAATGTAGGGTTTCGCAGGGATCGAATGAAGGGTAGAGCCACGGCTCGTAACACATCTGAAATGTAACGTCCACTGCCCAAAGTGCCGTCAGTGCGAATAAGAGGTGACCGAGGCGTGTAACCAATGACTCCCCATACCATCACGCCTGGTGATACACCAGTATGGCGATGACGCATACACGCTTCAAATGTGCGTTCACCGCGATGTCGCCAAACACGGATGCGACCATCATGATGCTGTAAACAGAACCGGGATTCATCCGAGAAAATGACGTTTTCCATTCGTGCACCCAGGTTCGTCGTTGAGTGCACCATCGCAGGCACTCCTTTCAGAGATGCAGCGTCAAGGGTAACTGCAGCCATGGTCTCCGAGCTGATAGTCCATGCTACTGCAAACGTCGTCGAACTGTTCGTGCAGATGGTTGTTGTCTTTCAAACGTCCCCATCTATTGACTCAGGGATCGAGACGTGGTTCCACTATCCGTGCGGATAAGATGCCTGTCATCACGACTGCTAGTGATCCGAGGCCGTTGGGATCCAGCACGACGTTCCGTATTACCCTCCTGAACCCACCGATTCCGTATTCTGCTAACAATCATTGGATCTCGACCAACGCGAGCAGCAATGTCGCGATACGATAAACCGCAATCGCGATAGCCTACAATCCGACCTTTATCAAAGTCGGAAACATGATGGTACGCATCTCTCCTCCTTACACGAGGCATCACAACAACGTTTCAGCAGGCAAAGCCGGTCAGCTGATGTTTGTGTATGAGAAATCAGTTGGAAACTTTCCTCATATCAGCACATTGTAGGTGTCGCCGCCGGCGCCAGTCCTTGTGTGAATGCTCTGAAAAGTTAATCATTTGCATATCACAGCATCTTCTTCCTGTCGGTTAAATTTCGCGTCTGTAGCACTGTACATTCGTAGTCTATGCTGCCACATTGAAAATTTATAAACAAAACTTGAAGATGTACTGCACCCAGTACTCTATTAAACATTTCTGTAAGTTGTTTAACTTTTTCACAATTAACGGTTACTTTTGCGTCACTAATTTATAAACACCATGCTTTGTTATATGTGGGGTGCCACATGAAATCTTTCAGTGATACGCCAAGAAGGCTAAATTTGCTCTTCCGGGCAGTCTGGAATTTGAAAGAGGACGATCCACCCTCTAGAGATTATGTTAGGAATATAGTAATGTAGTGAAAAAATTAGAGGTAGCTTGTAGTGTAATGGAGAAAGACACCGTGCAATGTGCATACGAAGTACGGAGCCAGTGTTATACATTCGAGTAATTGGTATAGAGTTTTTTTCATAAGATTTATTCTTAGGTAATTGAGACAAATATCTCGAAAGATGTTCTATGGATGGCGGGTTATACTGGTGGCAATGTTTCAGTTTATTATAAAAGATGCTGAACTAGTTACGTCAGCCAGACACGTTATAGAGTGATAAAGTGAAAATTTCAGAATTATGCAGAAAACTGCGGAAGCACGCACACGGTTTTGTAGGAGGTGGGCCGTGGAGTAATGCAGACCGTTTTATTAGTGGAATGTGAAAAATTCAACTTCACGAGTGAACCAGATGAACGTCCGAATGGATTACAAGATTCATACGGAACTATGGTAACAATGGTCGTAGTGGACATAAAAATAGCGGTGATAGATCAAGCAACAGATAGAATAATAGGACATCTGAAGTGGATGAAGACAGTAGATATTATCAGCAAAATAATACGGAAAAGGCAGGCGCTCGTGTGTGGACATCCACAGACATGTGAAAAGACAATCACGCCCTGGAAGCCTAAACGTGATGTGAATGCGATGCAATAACTACGAGTCGGCAAGAAATCGGTGTCAGACAACTACAGATATTGTTGTGAAGATTGTTTCGAAAATACTGAAGGCTCATCCACAGTGAGTCAGCGAAGCGGAGTGAGCAGTGTATTTACACTATGTGATCAAATGTATCCGGACAAACCCAAAAACATACATTTTTCATAATAGGTGCATTGTGCTGCCACCTACTGCCAAGTACTCCATATCAGCGACCTCAGTAGTCATTAAACATCGAGAGAGAGCAGAATAGAACGCTCTGCAGAACTCACGGACTTCGAACATGGTCGGATGATTGGGTGTCACTTGTGTCATACGTCTGTACGCGAGATTGCCACACTCTTCAACATCCCTATGTCCACTGTTTCCAATGTGATAGTGAAGCAGAAACGTGAAGGGACACGTACAGCACAAAGGCGTACAGGCCGACCTCGTCTCTTGACTGACAGAACTCGCAGGTAATTGAAGAGGGTCGTAATGTGTAATAGGCAGACATCTATCCAGACCATCACACAGGTATTCCAAACTGCTTCAGGTTCCACTGAAAGTACTATGACAGTTAGGCAGGAGGTAAGAAAACTTGGATTTCACGGTCGAGCGGCTGCTCATAAGCCACACATCCCGCCGGTAAATGTCAAACGACGCCTCTCATGGCAAAGGAGAGTAAGTATTGAACGATTGAACACTGGAAAAAGATTGTGTGGAATGACGAATCATGGTACTCAGTGTAGCAATCAGATGGCAGGGTGTGGGTAAGTCGAATGCCCGGTGAACGTCATCTGCCAGCGCGTGTAGTGCCAACAGTAAATTTCGGAGGCGGTGATTTTACGTTGTGGTCGTGTTTTTCATGGATGAGTCTAGCACCCCTTGATATTTTGCGTGGCACTATCACAGCACAGGCCTAAACTGATGTTTAAGGAACTTCTTGCTTCCCACTGTTGAAGAGCAATTCAGGGATGGCGACTGCATCTTTCAATACGATCGAGCACCTATTCATATGCACGGCCTGTGGTGGAGTGGTTACACGACAATAACATCGCTGTAATGGATTGACCTGTACAGAGTCCTGAGCTGAATCCTATTGGACACCTGTGGGATGTTTTGGAACGCCGACTTCGTGCCAGACCTCACCGACCGACATCGATACCTCTCCTCAGTGCAGCACTTCGTGAAGAATGGCGTGCCATTCCACAAGAAACCTTCCAGCGTCTGATTGAACTTATGCCCGTGAGAGCGGAAACTGTCATCAAGGCTAAGGGTAGGCCAACACCATATTGAATTCCAGCATTTCCGATAGAGGTCACCTCGAACTTGTAAGTCATTTTCAGCCAGGTGTCCGAATACTTTTGATCATATTGTGTATGAGCAGTGGATATACACACACATGTGAGTCACTTTGAGTGAGGTGGTGCACGGTACAGACTGAAGAGAGCAATAGTTGCACCTAGGAGTGACGTCAGGAGCAACAGTCTTGAGTAGTAGCCCAGTTGTATGAAAGCTGACTGTGGTCAAATCACTCATATTAACTAGGGAGATGACGAATCATTAAACATCAGAGGTCACGTGGGGTAGCCGTGAGGCCTGAGGCGTCTTGTCACTGTCCTCGCGGCTCCTCCCGTCGGAGGTTCGAGTCCTCCCTCGGGCATGGGTGTCTGTGTTGTCCTTAGCATAAGTTAGTTAGATGACATTGTAATTTTGTCAGAGACAGCAAAGGACTTGGAAGAGCAGTTGAACGGAATGGACAGTGTCTTGAAAGGAGGATATAAGATGAACATCAACAAAAGCAAAACGAGGATAATGGAATGTAGTCGAATTAAGTCGGGTGATGCTGAGGGAATTAGATTAGGAAATGAGACACTTAAAGTAGTAATGGAGATTTGCTATTTATGGAGTAAAATAACTGATGATGGTCGAAGTAGAGAGGATACAAAAAGTAGACTGGCAATGGGAATGAAAGCGTTTCTGAAGAAGAGAAATTTGTTAACATCGAGTATAGATTTAAGTGTCAGGAAGTCGTTTCTGAAAGTGAAACAAGGACGATAAATAGTTTGGACAAGAAGAGAATAGAAGCTTTCGAAATGTGGTGCTACAGAAGAATGCTGAAGATTAGATGGGTAGATCACGTAACTAACGAGGAGGTATTGAATGGAATTGGGGAGAAGAGGAGTTTGTGGCACAACTTGACAAAAAGAAGGGACCGGTTGGTAGGACATGTTTTTAGGCATCAAGGGATCACAAATTTAGCATTGGAGGGCAACGCGGAGAGTAAAAATCGTAGAGGGAGACCAAGAGATGAATGCACTAAGCAGATTCAGAAGGATGTAGGTTGCAGTAAGTACTGGGAGATGAAGAAACGTGCACAGGATAGAGCTGCATCAAACCAGTCTCAGGACTGAAGACCACAACAACAACAGATTAAGTAGTGAGTAAGCCTAGGGACCGATGACCTCAGCAGTTTGGTCCCATAGTCCTTACCACAAATTTCCAATTTCCAAATACCAGAAATTAAAAAAAACAACATCTAATGTGAAGAAAGTAGGAGAGAAACAGACACGTCAAGGGGATAAGATGTACATTTTATGGACCGTATCTTCCGGTAACAGAATATATAGGCGATGAAGAAAGAGGAAGCAAGAAGCAGTACAGAAGAAAGTAGTTGAAGATTCTAGTTAATCAGGAGAAGAAACGAAGGAAAGAAGAAGGAGGACGAAGAAGAAGAGGAAGAAGAGAATAAATGAAGAAGCTATTGGTGAAGACGAGAAAAATATTGTTCAGAAGGTGCAATGGGAAGAGATAGTAATTCTATTTTTGTTGGTTGTCCTGGAAGCATAAATGTCTGTCGGAAGAGTGAGGAAGCATCGGTAGAGGCAAGCATAGTAGAGGACGATATGACCATATTTAAATTAGAGGATGAAGAACGTGAATGAGAAGAACATCGTTTTCTGGTAGAAAAATATGTTGCTTATGATGAAGAAGGAAAGAAACAACATGAAAGGAAGACGACGAGGAGGAGAAGAAATAGGAGGCAGAATGAAAAAGGAAGTGAAGGATTAATAAACAGTTGTAAAAATGGTTCAAATGGCTCTGAGCACTATGGGACTCAACATCTGAGGTCATCAGTCACCTAGATCGTAGAACTACTTAAACCTAACTAACCTAAAGACATCACACACATCCATGCCCGAGACAGTATTCGAAATTGCGACCGTAGCGGTCGCGCGGTTCCAGACTTAAGCGCCTAGAACCGCTCGGCCACTTCGGCCTACCAGACAGTTGTAACTTTACTCGAGTAGATGGTGAATTTGAGGAGACAAGCCATCGCAGAAGTGCTTAGGTCTTAGTCTATTAGAGTTTACGAACTGAGAATCAAAAAAACGGTGTTACTGGCAAGCACAAAGGTCTTTGTTTAGTCATGTTGGAATAGTGTAACCAGAAGTGAAAGAGGTTACTTAAGACGGTCCATTTACAGAGAGGAGATGAATTACTAAAATGAGACGCTAAGGTGAAAGACTATTATATTTGTTCGTTCTGTGTTCGTTGGTAGGATGATTCATTGCAGCAATATTTACGTACTACAGAGATGTGCCCAGTGAGACTAGAACCGACACAGCAGCTACTATGCGACACGGTATTGATTGTAGGGAGAGCTACTCAGCACTGTTGAGGTGTATAAGAGTGGTTTATCTGTTGTAAGACAGTACTGCCTGCAACGGGGGCTGTCAGGAATGAGCGTACCGACGTTAACAGCTGAAGAGAGTTTAATAACATCAGCACGTTCAATGAACCAACGGATACAGTGCGGCACTGATTTCGCACGCAAATACGAATGAATGTGGTATGAGTGGCGATAGTAATGAAAATTAATACTGTTGTGATTATTACCTAAACTGTCAGACAAATTGTAAGGTATCTTTCGTAAAGTGGTATATTAATGCGATTTAACTTTAACGTTTACTCAGATACTGCTTAGCATTTTTACATAAACTCCACAATTTACTTATTTATTTTTAATATCACAGTTAATTATTTTATCTACATCTGCAACTACGTATTCACTCTGCTTTTCACAATTAAGTGCTTGGCACAGGGTTCAATGAACCACCTTCAAACTGTCTCTCTACCTTTCCACTCGAACGGCGCGCGGAAAAACGAGCACTTAAATCTTTCTGAGCGAGCCTGATTTATTTTATTGAGATGACCGTTCCTCCCCGTGTAGATGGAGCCAACAGAATGCTTTCGCAATCGTAGGAGAAAACTGGTGATTAAAATTTCATGAGAAGATCCCGTCGCAACGAAAAACGCCTTTGTTTTAATGAATGCCACTCCAATTCACGTGTCCTGTCTGTGGCATTATCTCCACTATTTCATAACAATACAAAACGAGCCGCCCATCTTTGTACTTTTTCGATGTTATCCGTCAGTCCCACCTGATACGGATCCCAAACCGCACAGCAGTACTGCAGAATATGGCGGACAAGCGTGGTGTAAGCAGTCTCTTTAGTAGACCTGGTCAACCTTCTAAGTGTCCTCCCAATGAATAGCAGTCTTTCGTTTGCTCCACCCACTGCATTATCTGCGTAATCGGTCCAATTTGGGCTATTTGTAATTGTAATCCTTAAGTATTTAGTTGAATTTCCAGCCTTGAGATTTGTGTGACTTATCGCTTAATCGAAATTTAGTCCATTTCTTTTAGTGTTCATGTGAATAACTTCACACTTTTCTTCATTCAGGGTCAATTGCCACTTTTCGCACCACACAGATATCTTATCTAAATCATTTTGCTATTCATTTTGTTCATGTGATGACTTTACAAGGTAAATGAGAGCATCACCTGCAAATGATCTAAGAGGGCTACTCAGATTGTCTACTATGACGTTAATATAGATCAGGAACGACAGAGGGCCTATAACACTTCCTTGGGGAACGCCGGATATTACTTCTGTTTTACTCAATGACTTTCCTTCTATTACTAGGAACTGTGACCTTTCCGACAGGAAATCACGAATCTAGTCGCACAACTGAGGTGATATTCCGTACGCATGTAATTTGGTTGGAAGACGCTTGTGAGGAACGGTGTCGAATGCCTTCTGGAAATCTAAAAATATGGAGTCAATTTGACATCCCCCGTCGATAGCACTCATTACTGCGTGAGTATAAAGTGTGTGTTGTGTTCCGCAAGAACGATATTATGTTTTTCTTGTATGGTTTGTGTGGTGTCACCGCCAGACACCACACTTGCTAAGTGGTAGTTTTAAATCGGCCGCGATCCATTAGTACATGTCGGACCCGCGTGTCGCCACTGTGTGATCGCAGACCGAGCGCCACCACAGGGCAGGTCTCGAGATACGGGAGAGCACTCGCCCCAGTTGTACGGACGACGTAGCTAGCGACTACACTGACGAAGCCTCGCTCATTTGCAGAGCAGATAGTTAGAATAGCCTTCAGCTAAGTCAATGGCTACGACCTAGCAAGGCGCCATTAGTAACCTTGCATGTATCTAAAGAGTCTCACTTGTATCGCCACAATCTCCAGATGTACCAAGGATGGATTAAAGTTAAGTATTCCAGGAGCTACGTACTTTTCTTTATAGCATTCATTACGTATCCTGTTTCAGACCTCTCGCCATCCAGCTTTAGCGTAGCGCGTGCCTTTCGGCTTCCTCTCATTGTGTCTAGGCTGTCTTGTCTAGACACAACAGTTTGACTATAAGAATTTAATGTGTCCCTACTGGCATTGTGGAGATAAACAGCGCAAGGCAGTACAATAGCAGAAAACTTTGTTTCTCAGCGAATTGTCGGCATCGATTAGATGGAATCGAGCGAGGTGGTACCGATGTTGTATTGATCTTCTGATAAGTAGCAAAGAGTATCTGAAAACAGATACAGAGAAAAAGACATGTGTTCAGCAAAACCTAGAACACGCTCGTCTGTCAGAACTAATACTATTGAATACGGAAGTATAAATTTTCTCGTATTCTAAGAAAATTGAGTGCTTTGCCATATAACTCGCTTTGGAATTTGTTTAAAAACGGTAGGTACTTTACACAGATATTCCTCACTCATATTTCTTTTTTTCGTAACCCGACAACATCCAAAAAGTCAAATGGCACAGTTATTATTTAAAAAAATTGTATGGTGTTGCGACTTAATAGCTCTATGTGGGTAATAGGCTTCGTCCAAATTTCTCATTCCTTGTCCCTTCTGGGGCTACTAGGACAAACCTTCGGCTTGTCGATTACCTTGTAAGTGCCGGTAATGACAATTCCGCAAGAAAGGGGCATCATCACATTATGGCTTCCTAATCCACCGCTTAAAACTGATAAAAGACAAAGGAATTGAGGGAAGTCACTGGGTATTATTCACTTAACATTTATTACAGCTGAAAAATGTGACCGACATGATGTTTTCGTTGAAAGTTTGTACAGAACTTACAATATAAGGAATGGAAGGTTAGAGTGAAAGAATATTATCATTCGATTAACAGCTTTGTCCTTTGACGTCTCCTAATTTGACCTGGCTTGAGAAAAAAGATATTAAATGTAAGGAGAGCTTTACATACTACACGAAAGTGTGAAGTATTACTGACTTACCTCAGAGTGTGTTTAAAAATGGTGAAAATTTTATGAAACCTCGTACAGTACATCCCAGATACGCAGAGGGCCAATTTTAACAGTCGGAGGCTACCATCCCATGTGTCCCACCAAGAAATGTATAGCATCATAAATTCTTCGTTTCTTTGGTCATGGCTTTCCTATACAATTACTTAAAATTTTTAAGATAAATCCATGCAACTACTAAAAAATACGCTTTTATTTCACCATATGCGTTTTGTTTTATGTGGTCAAAATGTCTTCAGTGATCTGGAATAAAACATATTCAAAATAGTGATGTAATTGTAGATTTAAAAACAATCCGTTTCGTTACGCAAATGACTTCCTGTATTATCGTCTGTTTACTGCTTGAAACCAGAAGTGTCATTCGTCAGGCATTCCTGTCTTTCGCATTGGTGTTTTTGGGTTATTTTCACTTTCAAACGCAGACCTATCAGTTTCCCGGTGCAACAATTATTAGTGCTCAGAAATAGTGGTTTACATTTCTCTGACTAAACGTGCGACTGTGTACATCTGCGTGTGTAGCGTTTCCAACGTATTTACTGGATTATGTGTTGCAAATACTTCAAACACAAACGTTTTCAGACGTAGGTTTTCATAGAGAAACTTCAACATGCTTTCGTGTGCAACAGTGATGCAATATTCTGCCTTGTGTTCCAGTACAAAGGTAGTACGGCAAGAGGAAGTGAAAGAAAACTACAACACATCTGTGCCGATGACAATAATCCTGAATAATGTGCGCACATAAAACAGACGAAAATGCCGTGTTTCAGCGATTAATACTTATTAAAAGAAGTGCTGTTAGCTACACAATTGCGAATACGTTTGATTACAGGCCACTAACGATGTTTTAATCCAGTAAAATGAAACACATTTAGGGAAATAAATAGGCGTCTTTAATACTTGAATAAAAGGATCAGAGATTCAGTAGAGCCATAAAACTATATTAAAAATAGTGAACAACAATTCTATGTGTAGCAGCGACGGTCGCTGATTATCAAAGCGGTTCCGTGGGATATTTGCAATAAGAGTATGAATGAAGCAGATGGCAGCTGTTGGCAGCTACGAGAGCGTTACTAATGGTGCAGGTTCCGTCTATAATTGCGGCACTGCTGCAGCGCTAATGAAGCAGTGATGCCATCTGTGATCGCCCACCAGCATTGTGGCAAATGGGTGGAATGTGAAGATGTGCCACCACACAAAGCGAAGCATTAAAGTCCTGTAGTTGGCACCTCATTATTATGTGAAACACTGCAACGCAGACGAATTGTGGTTCGTCTACATGTTAGCCTGTATGTTCAGCCATAATTTGGCTCACGTGGTATCTGGTTCTACGTGGCATAAATATGTGTGAATAAAGTAAATTAACTATCGAACACGAGAGAGTGATATTTTAATAGATGTATCACTTAGTTTAAGTCCTAGTACTTGCAAGGCGATCTGATTTCGGAAGCGGTAAACCCTGGGGAACCATTCTAACGACCAAATTATTGTTATCGAAGGGTTGTCCAACCAGCAAATACCATATTCAGTACCTTACGCGAAGTAAATTCCACCTTCCGTGCATCGTTCTTTCTTACACGATTGCCATAATTTTTATGCAGAGCAGTTGTTGTAACTTACACATTTCTTAACTAGTTGAGATGTTACGATTGTTGTCAAACCCCTAACACTTCCTTTCACGCCAATGTTATTAGGAGGGTAAGTCAATTATTATCATCACTTTAGTTATATTTATGTTTATTTTGGTAGTACTGCCGTTTTACGTTGATGACGCATGCTTTGTTTATTTGTTGTTATATCTTTGCAATTTTCATTTGTTATGTTAGTTTCGTTATCGCTGCCATGCTGTTAATCATGGCTACACGGCTCTCTATTTGCAGCAAGGAAGAGCAACGTTCAGTGATCCATTTTGTGGTCGGAAGGCGTATCAGAGGCCAAAATTCATCGAAGACTTTCGATTCAGTACGGGAACAGTGTTTTGCCACAACGGAGTACCTACGAATAGAAAGAAAAATTCCGAAATGGTCGCACAAGTGTTACACTCGATGAAGGAGCTGGATTACCGTTTACCGCCACAAATGAAGAAACCATTGAGCGTTCATGTGAAATGATTCTCTAAGTCAGACGATTAACTATTGACGAAGCGGCACATCGTCTGCCAATTAGTCACGGTTTTGCCTACGAAGTCATCTAAAACAGACTTGGGTTTCATAACGTTTGTGCAAAATGGGTCCCAAAACAACTCACACATTTGGATAGACAAACTCGCTTGGACATCTGCAGAAAACATTTGGATCGCTGTGGTAACGAGGGGTCAACTTCTTAGACAGAATCATTACTGGTGACAAAACATTAGAATAAATGGCAGAGTGTGGAATGGAAACATCCAAATTCGCCATGCAAGAAAAAGTTCAAGACCCAACGGTCCGTAGGAAAACTGATGCTTACGGTTTTTTTTGTGACGTACAGTGTCCAGAACTGGAACATTATGGGGAAAGGGGCACAACAATAAACAGCGTACGTTGCAGTAAGATGCTTTACTGCCATACTAAGCCTGCAATTCGAAGCAAAAGCAGAAGATAGCTATCAAAAGGTGATGTATTGTTGCACGAAAATGCCCGTCTGCATACTGCTGCCCACACTGCCGAAACGTTCTAGGAACTCAAATTTGAAATACTGGATCATCCTCCGTATAGTTCCGATCTTGCACCTTCCGACTATCACTTGTTTGGTCCACTCAACCAGGCATTAAGGGGCCGTCGATTTGCCTCGGACGAAGCAGTGAAAGAAGCGGTGCACTCCTCGCTCGCAGCTCAACCGAGAACCTTCTTTTATGAGGGTATCAGGAAGCTTGTACAACGATGAACCAAATACGTTTGAAATGCAAGGAGATTATGTCGAAAAATTATGTTCTTTTAAGTTTCCTATTTAATTAAAATAAAGTTTTATAACTACTTGGGGTAATAATTGACTTACCCTCGTACATAGCCAATGTCTGAGTATAGGCCCACTTCATTTTTCTCGTCGTATCTGTCGATTTGGTAAAAACTGGTTCACCCATAAACACATGAGAGAGATGTAATGTAATGTGAGTTTGAGACCGAGGTGAACTCAGTTGTTGTCCTTCTACTTTATTTTTAAAATGATATTTAGCTCGAAATCAGGCTAATGCCTGCAACATAATCATGTTGTTTCCGCAAAGCATCTATTTAACCTTAGAGGAAGAAAATTGCGATTTCGGGAAATACGAGTGCTATCGTCAATGCTTTCTACGTTTTCCATTTTCCTCAGTCTTAAAAAGTGTTAACGTGAAATGCAAATAGTAATTATTTTCTGTCAGTTTGTGAACATTATACACTGTGCTTTAGCCATTCGTTTCTTCTTTTTTCACTCACCTAGAAGTTAAATATTGTCATTAGGAAACCGTAGGAAGCAATGGAGACGTTTTCTATTATGAAACTGTGTCCGCCTGCAGCGGTGCATAGGAATAATTTAATTCTCTGGGCTTTCCAAGCCAAGTTCACTGCTGTCTGTTACACAAAGATTCGGCAATAAATCTGCGCCCCCTTGTAAACTTGCACAGTCTCCGATTTATATTGCCTTCTCCCTGGATTCAACTTGTACGTATTAAACTTTCCCTGTCTACTGAAATACGCTTATGAGTCGAAACACTGTGATCACTGCCCACCGCGAGATCGAATTCTACCAAACGACGCTGCAGGCACACGACGCGGCGTTGTAGTTGTAGTAGTTGTTGTTATTGTTGTTGCGACCTTCATTCGGAAGACTGATTTGACGCATTTCGCTGCTAGCCTAGCTGTGCAATCCTCTTTATGTCCAGATAACAACTGCAATCTACGTGGTAGTTGTATTTAAACGTTCGCTACTTGAGCCAGTGTAGACGGAAAACTATTTACCGTTTGGATTACCCAACATTATATGAATGATGTTCAGATTGTGACTGTAGGATTTGTGTTGTTAGTAGTGATAATGTCAAGACTTGCCGTTTGCGCCGTTACTGGTACGGCGACGAAAGGCATAAACAAAAGTATTAGTTTGCGTTACATGCGTTACAGTTGTCGACAGTCAGCACGCGTCCGGAC
The DNA here is from genome assembly GCF_021461395.2 of Schistocerca americana. NCBI lineage: Eukaryota > Metazoa > Arthropoda > Insecta > Orthoptera > Acrididae > Schistocerca > Schistocerca americana. The sequence goes on along the minus strand of NC_060123.1, from coordinate 289,859,240 downwards.
AAGGTGAGCAGGGTTTTACTCCTAACGCTGTTTTATCAAAACAACAGCAACAGTTCTGCTACTCTTCACGAGTACCGACTCATTACAGGAATACGGAGAGTTCTTCTCTACTAACCGGGGTTGAAGAACATGATTTGTAATTTTAGCTTAACTAGCGATTTGGAAATTGCTCCTGGGTGAGGCCGACGGCTAAAAGCATCATAAATTCTTGAAGGAATTACTGATGCCGTGGCTCAGAATGATAGATGCGATGTGAAACCTTCAACCAGTGTATGAGCTGTGTCATGACAGCTGAGCATTCCATGGTCCACCATCCAAAAAAACAATTGTGAAATGTCTCCAGCGCAGTTAAAGGCTGTCGTGTATGTAGATGGTCGTCACATTGAGCAACGTTCGTAAACTCCAACGTAAACGAGATGAGCAATTAACGAAATTTACCCTCTATATTAAAATGTGTTGTTAATCCATTATTTATCCTCAGTATATTCTTACAAATGTTCTCTCAAAATGTCGTTGTCCCCATAAAGTATCAAAGTTTAGTTATAACCACCCTACATAACTGTTTGAATCTGCTTATTGTGTTGTTCTCTCTTTTTCACTCTCGGCAAAGCTAAGTTTTATCTGATCTCAGATACTCTCACGATGTATCAACAAGGTGCTAAAAAAACCGAAAGTCGTCAGTACGGAAACCGAACAAGTCATCTTTCCAGTTAATAGCAGGTAACAATAGAAGTAAAATGAGACATGTAAATAATGAGCTACCTCAAGACTCAATACTCGCCGTGGTCCTGTTTAACCTGTACAGGTTTAACAAAAAACGTACGGCAGAAATTGCACAACACTTTCCCCATACGTAGACGAAAAAATTGTATTATGTCAAAATGGGTCTGGAAACGTTTTGTTTCCATGTTACAACTCATTTTCTCCAACTCACTAATCGTGAGAAGCACACAAGAACAGAATGTCAGAGTTATGAGGAACATACACTTTTGATGGCTCCTGCTTACGTTGGCACCGCAATTATTTTGTTTTACGTGTCCCTGTTGCCATGCGACTTAGAGGGGATAGGAAAAATAATGTGAATACCAGTACTTACTTAGGAGTGGTTTATTAATAACCGGTTGGACCCCCATTTGCCTGTAAACAGCTGAGATTTTTCTTGGGGTACTGGAATATAATGATTCCATAGTCTCCAGGGGAATGTTATGCCACTCTTCCATCAGAACCTCTAATAATTCATCTAGTGAAGCGGAGGCGTAAATCTGCTCCGAGGTCTGCGCTCCAATACCGCCCACAAGGGTTCGATAATGTTCAAGTCTGGGGACTGTGCTGGCAAGGGAAGACGTTGCAGTTTAGTTGCATGCTCCTCATATTATGATTTTACTGTCCTGACTGTGTGAATGAGCACATTATCGTCCTGAAATATGGCATCGTTGCTGGAGGTCAACGCGGTGTGTACCTGATCACCTAAAATGTTCACATAATACTTGGCTGTAACATGGACGGAGTAATTATGGGACCAGCAGAAAACCGTTATGTGGCTGTCCACACCATCGCATGTCCACCTCCATGATTAATCATTGGAATCAAGCAATCAGCGTTGTATGCGTCTTGTGGTGCTCCCCAGTCGTGAACCCGGCCCGATGTTGGAAATAACGAAAGCGTTAACTCGTCGAACAATATAACGTACTTCCACTGGTCAGCCGTCTACCATTTATACTGCTGACACCATGATTTACTCTTCTTTGCGTTGGCTGATTTCACTAATGATTTCAGTATAGCAGCTCGTCCTTGAATATTCGCTTTATGGAGTTCTCGGCGGACAATATCGATAGAGACGGGGCGTTGAAGATGGTTATTGAGCACGATGATTTCTTTCCATATTTTGTGTAGGCTGTCGTGACTGTTGAAATAGTTCTTCAAACATTCAGTAAGTTGGCTTTCTTGGTTAGTGATGCTCCAGCTAATCCGACCCCCACAATCCGCCCTGTTTGGCACTCTGGTAGGTCTTTCAGTGCACGTCGACCTCGGCCTCTGAATGCAAATACGAAGTGTGCACCACACGTAAACAACCTGCACTGATGCTTAGTCCGTACTGAACACGCACAGTCCAGCGCGACACTTTCCTTACGTGTATTGCTGAGCGTCAAACACAACCATCCCATTACTACCATTGTTCACATTATTTTGCCAATCCCCTGTACGTCATTGCCTCTTTGCAGGTAAAATCAACTATTCCAGCGATAAGTGCGATCGTTACAAGCACATGGGTTACTAAGTAGAATTCATGACAGTCTTGGCTTGTGCAGTGGCAATGAACATAGATGCAGAGACGGCAGATGCCCCTGAGATGTATGGATTAGCTGATGGCAATGGCACTCACGTTCAAAGGTTATATCCGGAGATATTTCCAGGACGAAGATGCCCCTGCAGGAAAGCGCTGAAGCCGTTTATACTCGCGACTGGGGGAGGCCAAGAAAGACGAGGACACTGTAACAGGAGGCGGCAGTTCTTCAGTTCTTCATGCAGTTGACGACGACCGTAGCTTCAATACAAGATATGTGGCTGCAACACTGAATGTTGACCGCATGAGTGTCCGGCGAGTGTTACAAATGACCAGCTATATCCATACCGTTTTCAGCGTGCGGCAGCTGATTTTCCTGCACCGAACCTCTTCTGCGAATGGTTTACTCAAAAAAGTGTCAACCCTTATTCTAGTGCAACGGTACTGTTCACAGATGAGGCGTCGTATCAGCGAGATAAGATTGCAAATGTTCACAATCGGCATGTATGGGCAGACGTCAATCCTCACGAAACTGTTGGTGATCGTCATCAACAAAGATTTTCCGTCAATGTTTGGACCGGCATTGTTGGTGAATGTTTCGTTAGGCCTCACTTTCTTCCACTCAGGATCAACGGATAAAGTTAGCACAGTTTCGTATAGAATTTTAGCAAATGTGCCTTTAGGTGTGCGACGAAGCAGCAGATTTAATAACAGGTGGATAGGTAGAAATGGACCACTTGCCTGGGCTCCACGCTCACCGGTTCTAAACCCACTGGAGTTCTATTTGTTGGAGCATTTCGAAGCTCTTGCGAATGGAACCTCTGTACAAGATGTTCAGTGTCTCCATGCCCATATTATGGTCGGCTGCGAAGTCATACGTAATACTCTAGGGATGCATCAGCACGTCCGAGATTCACTAGGACGGCCGGTTTTTGCATGTATCAATGTCAACGGAGGACATATTGAACATCTCCAGTGAGAAAGCATTGTATGTGATATGCTGGTGCATTATGTCCGAATGTGTTTCCTACACTTAATAAGATGGAGAAAATGAGTAGTAATACTGAAGCAAAGTGTTTCCAGACCAATGTTCATATAACATCCTTCGTTTTTCTACGATATGATTGTGAAACTGGTGAACACGTTATCAATTTTAGAGTGAAAAGTGATGGGCGATTTACATGGTGTGAAAAGTAATTTTGGTTCAAACCTTGCTACGATCTCATTGTTAGATAAATACGTCAGTTGGTCATCATCGGAAAATCAACAAGCACACTAAACACTAAAACTAAAACTTCAAACGATATTTCCATTAATAATCGAGCTAAACTTTAGACAGTTTCAGACTATTTCAACAAACGAATTAAGAAACTATTATTATGAACACAATATATTCATTATTTGGCATGAGAAATAATGAAGAAGGGCTCCTTCTTGAATTCATTATCTAAGGAACTACGGAAAGAAAGAAATGTTAATTAACTCCCGAGTGAAAGGCGAAGTGCCGAAAACGATAAAATATACTGCTACGAGGAAAAGGGAAAACTAAATTACACACCTTTGGCTAATACCTAATTAACTGTAGTAATTTTTTAGAGGAAGTGGGAGAAATTCCTGAGAAAAAATCACTTATTCAATTTGATCTATTATGGGAGCATTGATTTCAAGAATCGCAGTGTTTACTTCCTTTTTGTTTGGTTGCTATATGTGTGTAATACATGCATGCTCAGATTGTTGTTACAATATCTTACAGATACAGTTTCCGCATTTAAATATCTGATAACTTTTATTATTTCTCTCGAGATGAAATAAAGCTTACTGTTTTGTAATAATAATGACTACCGTAAATTCCGAGTAGGAGAAGTGATATAAGATCAGTGAGTTTGAGGATGATGAAAAATTCATCTTGGCATAATTACATTTAGCATTTAAGTATATGAGCAATTATATGAATTCATATGATACAAACGAATACATATTGGATTCAAGGAGAGGAAAGGACGTTCGAAGCTGCAACTCAAAAGTTATTTATACTTTATTGTAGGCGTTCCTTTTTAACAAAGCAGAATGTGAATTTACTTCTTGTAGCTGTGGTTAACAGATATTTATTTATTTTGTAAATGATATCACGTTATAGTCACTTTTGACGTTAAAATCATTTGTTTGTGAAACGATCACCACGATAACATAAGGGAAATCAGAGCTCGCACGGAAAGGTGTTCGTTCTTTCCGCGCTCTATATGAGACGGGAATAATAGAGAATTGCGAAGGTGATTCGATGAACCCTCTAACAGATTTCTTAAAATGTGATTTGCCGAGTATCCATGTAGGCGTAGATGTAGAAACCCACTATTGCCGTTACAGTAATGTGGCTATCATCATGTGGAATAATGCAAAATTGTGCTTTTTTTTTTTAACATGTGCTAAATCACAATTCTGCAGCATTCCACTTCACAATGATTATATGGCCGGTATTGCAAAGGTGAATTTTATAAATGAATTATTTTATATTCAAAGTGATACTTACGTCTCATCAAGACAGTGAGCTTGGTTGGTTTTCCCTTATACCACCCTGTTGAGGGAGCGTTTTTATGATCAGTGTGTTTCCTTACTGACTTATTATTCGTCGCACGCTCCATGAGGTCATTACGCAGCGACAGTGCATGAGGAAATCACGATTTGGGCGGCTGACATCGTTGCATCAGACCTGAATTGGTGACGGTGGATGTTATTTCCATTTATATGCTAAGCACCGCCTCTCAACCGACTGTGTATAGAAGGGACCCGAGCCTTAGCATTCATACGTTACGAAACGACCACCCATTCATGAGCCCAGAAAGTCGTGTTCGAGCCACTGACTACAAAAACACGCCTTGAAATTCAGAGAAGGCGCCCGCACTTTATGAGAAGTGAATCCGTGATATCACGTCTTTTAGATCGTGTCAAACAGGAAAGTTCCTTATATTGTTTCATCCTGAAGCAAAACACAGAAAGCAGTATCTGAATAAAGAGTTTTTCTCTGAGATTGTATTTGCTGAATCTGTGGAGACAAACATGATCATTAATTGCGCGTTTGCGGTAAATGCGCTAAAAGAAAACAAAAAAAGAAAAAAAACCTTAGCGAAAAAGCAATGCACTTTTATTCGTACAGATTTCCTGTGATGGATGCCGGATGGACTTACGCGCCCGGGTTCCCGGGTTCGATTCCCGGCGGGGTCAGTGATTTTCTCTGCCTCGTGATGACTGGGTGTTGTGTGATGTCCTTAGGTTAGTTAGGTTTAAGTAGTTCTAAGTTCTAGGGGACTGATGACCATAGATGTTAAGTCCCATAGTGCTCAGAGCCATTTTTGAACCGGATGGACTTTCACTGACTGAAACAAACTCAAGCAGTAGTAATGTTGATACAATTAAATCTAACAATAGGCTCAAATCATTAAACAAATTTCTGTCTCAACATCTACCCTTTAGCTGCTACTTACTGAGAGTTGGCATACTTCTCTTGACATAAAGCCATCGTCTCTTAAAAACGACACTGGTTTTATAGTGATTTCAGCAAACATTACTTACGTGCGCCGAACTATTTGGCGAACTTTCGGCACACAAACAACATTGACATAGAGCTTCTCGCACTTTTGTTTTATACCAATAACGCCTCAAAACCATCTACTGCTAGAAGAATAAGGGTTTTACTCGCTAAAGAAAATTAACATAATATTGGTTAGGCTCACAAATGTTTCACATACTTGTAGCAGAATATTTGAGAATATCCAGACTCGTAGATGTTTAACTGGATAGGTCTCTGATACAAGTATGTACCCTAATAAGATGCTGTGTGCGATGATCTAAAACATGAACAGTTTGAGGACTCTAGTAGCTTAATGTGTAAACCGTGAGTTGTGGGTGAGACTTGTTTTACTTTCACCACCTAGAAAGAACAAAAGTGTGCTGTGTGGACAATGCGCACTACTGCGAAACTTTGTTATGGAAAATGTAAATACATATGCTGAACTGTAGGCGCATTCCGTATTTTAACATCTGCATTTAATTTTGGTTAGTGTAACAGGAGTCTGCCAGATAAAGAGGAGTTCTCGCACAAACATTTAATTTCATACACAACCAAGAAATTTAAATCCGGCCACTGGCCAGACTGCGGGAATAGTACAGCATTTCGTTAGGCGCAGCATTAGAATGGAGAGGGTCCTAGTGTACAAAACCGTAGCAGGCTAACTGAATCTGAGGCCGTCCTAGAGGTACTGTGTAATACATATGTGCATTCTCTTCACGTGTTTAAGCCAAGTATTACGCACATTTATGTGATCGGGAATACTCAGTAGCAGCAAGGCTACACGGACATTTAACAACTAAGCGTCAGCAAGGAGCATTAGAGATGAAATCATAGGAGGCAATGTTGTGCAACCTTAGTAGGGACAAGATCCGACTATTCGGGAGTAGGATCTTAAAATCTGAGAAAGTGTTCCGAAACTAACTTCCGTCACAATGTCCGCAAACGTGATGTCAGATCCGCACAGCAACAGCGATCTGAACGCCCATTGGCTGAAAGTTTGGATATATCAAGAGAAGTGTCCTTATTGGCTGAGGGAGAAAGGGGGCGTCTCTCTTGTCCTTCGGGAAGACAGGGCGAGTTAGTCGCGAGGAGCCACGCAAAACGCACGGCCGAGTAACCGGGGCCGTTCTAAAAGAACGGTCACGAGTACATATTTCAGCTGTTAAACAAGATATAAAGTGAAGTTATTAGTTATTAGAACGCCACGTGTCGTGGGCAGTGTCTATCATTATGTAAAGTCAGAAAACTGTGTTAATGTGGTAAGGAGTTGAATATAACGGCGTAGCCCAGAGCCGCCATATTGCAAATTCTGATTCTGTGACGTGTGTGACAAAGCAATTTCTGTATTAAAACAAGTATAGTACAAACTTTGTTGACAATTAACAACTGGTATCCCTAAACACTCCACTTCAGCAAGATCACCACCTACATGGAGCCTGCCAAATGAGCGCTACTACTGTGCGACCAGGGACTTACCGAAGCAGCAAGACATCAGGTTAGTGATACCGCCCAAAGAAGTACCTCCTTCTCGCTACAATGCCACTACGGACGTAGAACTGGAGAGAGGAAAGATCTAGGACCGACCCAGGGACCTCTACATCCAAAATTACAGGGAGACAATTATTAAACCATATGAAAAAAGTTATCATAACTTTTTAACGGTTTGCGTTAGAGCCTTTAAACTGCACGGTTGGGCACGGGACATGATAGGAATTTGCATGCGCATGTGGGTTTAGCGACGAAGGCAACATTCATTTGGATGGGTTAGTTCGTAAGAAAAATTGCCCTGATTGGGATACTGAGAACGCGCATTTGGTGACCGAAAAGGCTCTTCACCCTTAATGGGTGACTGTGTGGTGTGCAGTGTCCAGTCACGGAATAATCAGTGCGAAATTCCTTGGTGGGACGATGACTACCTAACAGTACTTGAAGGTGTTGGAAGATTTTTGCATCCTCATTGTCGAAAGTGACTCTGATTTCGATAACGTGTGGTTCATGCAAGACAGAGCTCGACCCCATCAAAGCAGGAGAGTGGTTAATGTCCTGGAGGAGCACTTTGGGGACCGCAGTCTTGCTCTGTGGTATCCAGAAGCCACTGGGATGGGCCTTCATTGGCTGCCATATTCTCTACATCTGAACACATGTGACTCCTTTTTGTGGGGTTATATTAAAGACAAGCTGTACAGCAATAACCCCAAAACCATTGCTGAGCTGAAAACAACCATTCAGGAGAACATCAGCAGCATCGATGCGGGTCATACAGAATTTCCCTATTCGTCTGCACCACATCATCGCCAATGATGTGAGGCATGTCGTACATGTCTTAACCTAAATCCGAATATCTGTAGTGACGTTTACATGTTGAACAAAGTGTGTACAAGGCGTAGTTCGTAATTGACGTTTTTTCATACAGTTCAATAATTGTCTCCCTGTGTGATACATTTGATGCCAAAGCAAACAAATAAAGATTTGTGTACTAAATATTCACGACTTGGGGGGGTATTTCCTCTATACGCAGCAGACTTGCACACTCTGTCAAGCACTATAAGGCTAGCATTCCACAGTGAGGTCATGCGCTGCTATCAATAAAATTCACCTGGTTTTGGTCTTGCTACAAATTTGACAGTGATCTGAGCAAAGAGATCTTTTGTGACATTAACTGCTGCTCCAGTAAACCTCTTCATAAAGATATCAGGTATCAACGAAGGCGTATCTTCCCCTTGTATATGCAGATAACCAATTGTCACAGCTGTTACCGAGAAGTGAAATTTGGTTTAGGGCATGAATAGTCTTAACACATCTGACTCGATGCACAGGTGTAAACCCTTTCTCATGAACCATCCTTTTGAAGAAGAATACGTAAGTAATAACCCAGGGCTGTGATCCCAAGAAATGTAAATGAATATTACAAAGCAAAGTATATGACAAAGGAAAAAAAAGAGAATAAATGGTGAAAGGACATATTGTATCAGATTTGCTGATGAAATCGTGATAGTTGCATATTCCGAAAACGAAACGAATAGAACGTTCCATGTTCTATTAGATACACTTAAACGATGGAAATTAAAAGTGAACTAACAGGAAACAGAAGTGATGGTAGAACAGAAAGGTATGGGAGACATGAAAGCCAATATAAAAATTGATTACGTCAGAAACGATCTAGTGAAACAATTCTGTTGTCTCAGCAGTCTAATCACAGAGGATATTAGATGGTTAATGAAACATGTCAGGTATCGGTTGAGATGTTTAGCTACACACCTGATACCCAGTGATCTACAGATCATGCAAATTTAAGACAAACGATGTCGCTCAACCGATAAAGTGTTACTGGACTAAAATTGCTAGGGTGGCCCAATGAAACATCGATGTGCGAATAACTCGCCTCAGATGACAGAATTAATAAAGGGACACACCAAACTACAAAGTTAAACTAGCGCTCACTACCACAATTTGCTTTATTGCCTTAAGACGTCAACTAAAATGGTTTACCTATTGAATGAAGCATATACACATTTAATAACTCTACAAGAAGTTGTATCTACGGACTATGGTCTTGGAACAGATGGGTGGGCACATGAAAGCATAAAAGGAAACTCTATCGCGGATATGGCCAATGACGACGACAGTGCTTAGTGATCATCATCATCATCATCATCATTTAAGACTGATTATGCCTTTCAGCGTTCAGTCTGGAGCATAGTCCTCTTTATAAAATTCCTCCATGATTCCCTATTCCGTGCTAACATTGGTGCCTCTTCTGATGTTAAGCCTATTACTTCAAAATCAATCTTAACAGAATCCCGGTACCTTCTCCTTGATCTGCCCCGACTCTTCCTACCCTCTACTGCTGAACCCATGGGTCTCTTGCGTAACCTTGTTTCTCCCATGCGTGTAACATGACCCCACCATCTAAGCCTGTTCGTCCTGACTGCTACGTCTATAGAGTTCATTCCCAGTTTTTATTTATTTCCTCATTGTGCATACCCTCCTGCCATTGTTCCCATCTACTAGTACCTGCAATCATCCTAGCTACTTTCATATCCGTAACCTCAACCTTGTTGATAAGGTAACCTGAATCCACCCAGCTTTCGCTCCCATACAACAAAGTTGGCCGAAAGATTGAACGGTGCACAGATAACTTAGCCTTGGTACTGACTTCCTTCTTGCAGAAGAGAGTAGATCGTAGCTGAGCACTCACTGCATTAGCTTTGCTACACCTCGCTTCCAGTTCTTTCACTATGTTGCCATCCTGTGAGAATATGCATCCTAAGTACTTGTAACTGTCCACCTGTTTTAACTTTGTTCCTCTTATTTGGCACACAATCCGTTTATATCTCTTTCCGACTGACATTACTTTCGTTTTGGAGATGCTAATCTTCATACCATAGTCCTTACATTTCTGATCTAGCTCTGAAATATTACTTTGCAAACTTTCAATCGAATCTGCCATCACAACTAAGTCATCCGCATATGCAAGACTGCTTATTTTGTGTTCACACATCTTAATCTCACCCAGCCAAACTATTGTTTTCAACATATGATCCATATATAATATGAACAACAGTGGAGACAGGTTGCAGCCTTGTCTTACCCCTGAAACTACTCTGAACTATGAACTCAATTTACTGTCAACTCTAACTGCTGCCTGACTATCCATGTAAAGACCTTTAATTGCTTGCAAAAGTTTGCCTCCTATGCCATAATCTCGTAGAACAGACAATAACTTCCTCCTAGGAACCCGGTCGTATGCCTTTTCTAGATCTATAAAGCATAGATACAATTCCCTTTTCCATTCATAACACTTTTCCGTTATTTGCCGTAAGCTAAAGATCTGGGCCTGACAACCTCTAAGAGGCTAAACCCACACTGATTTTCATCCAATTGGTCCTCAACTCATACTCGCACTTTCATTTCAACAATACCTGAGAAGATTTTACCCACAACGCCGATTAAAGAGATACCTCTGTAGTTGTTACAATCTTTTCTGTTTCCATGTTTAAAGATTGGTGTGATTACTGCTTTTGTCCAGTCTGATGGAACCTGTCCCGACTCCCAGGCCATTTCAATTATCCTGTGTAGCCATTCAAGACCTGACATTCCACTGTATTGGATGAGTTCCGACTTAATTTCATCCACCCCAGCTGCTTTATTGCACTGCAATCTATTGACCATTTTCACCACTTCCTCAAATGTGATCCTATTTCCATCCTCATTCCTATCCCATTATACATCGAAATCTGAAACATTACTGATCGTATTTTCACCTACATTGAGCAACTCTTCAAAATATTCCCTCAATCTGCCCAAGGAATCCACAGGATTCACAAGCAGTTTTCCTGACCTGTCCAAAATATTTGTCATTTCCTTCTTACCTCCCTTTCGAAGACTGCTAATTACACTCCAGAATGGTTTTCCAGCAGCTTGACCCAAAGTCTCCAACCTGTTTCCAAAGTTTTCCCAAGATTTCTTCTTGAATGCTGCAATTATCTGTTTCGTTTTGTTTCTTTCTTCAACATAACTTTCTCTGTCTACCTGAGTTCTAGTATGCAGCCATTTTTGATACCCCTTCTTTTTCCTTTTACAGGCTGCCTTGACTGTGTCATTCCACCAAGCTGTTTGCTTCATCCTACCTTTACACACTACTGTTCCAAGACATTCTTTAGCCACTTCTAGTACTGTGTCCCTGTACCTTGTCCATACCTTTTCCAATGACTGTAATTGACTACATTCAACTAACTGGTACCTTTCTGAGATCATTGTTATGTACTTGTGCCTAATTTCCTTATCCTGAAGTTTCTCTACTCTTATCCTCTTACATATGGACCTGATCTCCTGCACTTTTGGCCTCACAATACCAATTTCGCTGCAGATTAAATAATAATCAGTGTCATCAAAGAATCCCCTGAATACACGTGTGTCCCTCACAGCCTTCCTGAATTCCTGATCTGTTATTATATAGTCAATGACAGATGTGGTTCCCCTGCCTTCCCAAGTATACCGGTGAATGTCCTTATGTTTAAAAAAGGAGTTTGTGATTACTAAGCCCATACTGGCACAGAAATCCAAGAGTTCTTTCCCGTTCCTGTTGGCCTCCATATCCTCTCCAAATTTACCCATAACCTTTTCATACCCTTCATGGTGTGGGTTCCTGTAGTCATGTCCTAGTTCATGAACCATGGGCAACGTATGAGTGGCCAAGTAAGTGGTCCCGACAGTCGGGATACCAGTTACTTTGGAATAAGGCTGGGCATCTCAGACATATTCTGAGTTGTGGTCACCATTGTGCTCATACGGCAAAGACTATCAAATCCACCGGTTAGTCCCTCAACTGTTAGGGGTAAATCTCAACCTGCTTCCCTGGTACTTTAAATATGATGCTGGCAACAATCAGAGCAAAATGCCTCGTACCTCTGGAGGTGACGGAGTCCCACGTCTAACTGACAAACCAGGGACTTCTAAGATACGACTCGGAAAACAAATGGTAGTGAGATGGGGAGCTATTAATATCAATGGGAGCTACTCTGGGAAGAAGGTAGAGCTGGCAGAGGCTGCAAGTAAGATGGGGCTGGACGTTTTAGCTGTTAGTGACATTCGGGTAAGGGGTGAGAAAGAAGAGGAAGTGGGAGAGTACAAGGTCTACCTGTCAGGAGTCAAAGCAGGAATAGCACAATGGGGTGTAGTGCTTTACATCAGGAAAGAAATGGAACCCAGCGTAGTTGCAATAAGGTATGTAAACGAACGACTCATGTGGATAGATTTGACAGTGTCTAGCAAGAAAATTAGGATTGTGTCAGTATATTCTCATTGTGAAGGGACAGATCAAGATAAGGTGGATAGTTTTTATGATGCACTCAGTGATGTAGTTGTTAGAGTAAAGGACAGTGTTCTGCTCATGGGTGATTTTAATGCCAGGATTGGAAATCGAACAGTGCTTTGTGATTTGAAGAAAAATCGCTGGAAAGCTATGAAAAACACCAGCAGATTCGCCAAAATGCATGATGGGGCAACTAGCTGGCTGCGAATGTTGAAACTGTGTTGTTAAACACTGACGCAGTTTAGCTAGCTTTGCGTCTCCCGTGTCTATATGACTGCATTGTTGACTCATATTTACCCTCCTTAACCGTGTTAGTATGGAAGATGGCTGCAGTAGCGTCTGGAATTTTTGAGACCACCTTGCACTCGGAGAAGTAATTAGCAGTGAAATCATTGACAGTAGTACAGAATGTCAGCAGTTCTTATGCAGTGTTAAGCAATGTTCTACAGTAACTGTTGGGCTGTCCGTATTTCATTACCAAAATAGTATGCATGACACTTTAGACATAAACTGTCATGTTACATAGTGGAGAGAAGGGCTCCGTAAAACAATCATTTATCACTAAGAAAAACACTTTAACCGCATAATCTTTGAATATAAATGTCAGAAAATCCTTCGCAAAATCAGTTTATTGGCTATACTGCTCCATGGAAGTGAAAGTTTGTAGTGGTTGGGAAAGGAATCATCTAGACGTTGCTGATTTATGGATAAGTCAGAAAATGACAAAAACCAGACGGACGGAAAAAAACTAGCCTTGAAGTCCTATGGAATGTAATGTGTCTTCCAGATATTTTGCACTAGGCCACACTCATCTTTTCTCCCAGCAGCCTCTCTTAAAGAATATTAATGAAGAAGGTCTTGTGTCTGATGACACGTCCAATAAATTGTCTATTTTCTTTTTCCATGTCCTTTACTAATCTGTAAAGGACATGGAAAAAGAAAATAGACAATTTATTGGACGTGTCATCAGACACAAGACCTTCTTCATTAATATTCTTTAAGAGAGGCTGCTGGGAGAAAAGATGAGTGTGGCCTAGTGCAAAATATCTGGAAGACACAGAAGAGGATAGTATATGACAACTACTCACACGTGGAACTAAAAACAACAGCCAGTGATAGAAGACAGACGTATCTGTGCAAGGATGACGATTATCTGAGATGAAACAGAATTTATGTAAACTAGGATCTGAGTTTCAGTTTCGTGGAAAAGACCTTGGCGGAATAAACTATTTCAATCGTGTACTAAATAACTTCCAGAAAATTGGTTTATTCTACGGTATGAAGTAAGTCCTGTTAACATCCTGAGGCGAGTGAAGTTAACACTAATGCAGACGTGGAATTTGTTCCACGTTTCACGCATGATAGAGGTGTGCTCTGCTGTCACTAGAATTAACAAGAAAAGTGCAGAATTGTCATACATCGCATTTCATACTGATGGCTACCGATGTGTATAGAGTAATTTACTTTGAAGGATTTTCTGTTTTAAGTGCCAGCATACAGTAATGAATAAACAAATTTATTTCATTTATGCATTTCAAGAGCACAAGGTTGTTACAAATGATTGAGGCGATTTCATAGATTTGCTGTAGATTTATTAACTGACATGTTGTCACAGGGCTTTGCACAAACACAGTAAACTGAAAATATTTTTGTACGTATTTTGCAAGTGCTCCATATGTGCCCCCCTACTGATTCTGCATTTACAAGGTCGATAATCATGTTCTTCTCATGTTCGGCGCATGATGTCCCGGTCAATGGGATCACCCACACAACCCAACACCAAAAATCGTATGGGGTTAGTGTGGAAGGGCGTGGAAGCTATGACGTGAATCACTGATCACCAACCATACCACGACCAGTCCATCGGGGTCTGAGTTTCATGTTTAAGAATTCACAAATATCATAATAGAATTGAGATGGAGCATCATTCTGTTGGTATATGAAGGTCTCCAGTTGTTGCATTGCCAGTTTTCCAACACGTCCAGCCATAGGCATCCCGTAATTCTTTTCTCGCAGTAGAAAAAGGATCGTAAACTTCAAACTCGGAGACTGCACAGAGCACATTACCATCGATAAAGCACAGTTTTTCTCCACGATAGTGCGGAGATTTTCTGTCTCTCGCATTCTCCGTCATCACTGCAGATGAGTCCCTCACAGATCCATCCTCTCCCACAAGATGTTGCAACTGCGCTGGAAGTTCAGAGCGTCTGACTTGTAGCAATTGCAAGTGGTAATACTTCAGTTTCAATCATTTCCTTACGATCTCCCAAACGGTCGGTTGTGGCGTTTATAGCTCCTTGCTTGCTCTGCTTGTCGTCTTCTGTGAGCCACGTGAAACTCGTCCACACGACGTCAACCATTTCTTCACTCCATGTAGGCCAACCCGTTGATTTCCCCCTGTAGTGGCATCTTGAATCTTTAAACTGCACATACCACCGCCGAATCGGGTTGGCAGTTGATGAATCTTTGTTGGGATCCGTTCTGAAGTGTCTTACTGTTACAGCAGACTGATATGAATGAATTTCAAGCGCAACATACGATTTCTCGGGGCCTGTGGCTATCTTGCCTAGGTGCTCACGGCTGCGCTCTTGTGGCAGAAATCTGAATTGCATCATGACAATAGAAATCTTGAGTTTTTCTATATGACTGTTGAGTTTGGTGACAACATTTATGACATCGGTATTTTAATCTATAATAATATTGTACCTTTTCATGAAACATGTCTTACACTCAAGAAGTTAAAAATTAATAAAATCAATATCCGAGTAGACTGTGAAGGTACGTATGTAGACAGAATAAAAATAAAGATTGTAAAAAAATGAATTTAAATTTTAGTAGCTTGCCAGGAAATACCTTTTTAGATGCTGCCAGACACCCAGACGCATTTCGCCTTTTTAAGAAGGCGTCCTCAATAAGTATCCAGTGTTAGAACAGTGTTTTAGCTGGTATAAATTGGTTTCTGCATTCAAAACAGTTCATTTTATGATAAAGTGAAGAAGTATTCACACTTCAAAGTCTAATTCGTTCCTTGAATTTCTCAAAATATATAATACCATGATATCACCACCCTTTCGAATTGCATTCACTAGGTCCTCAATCTGAATTGTAGAGGGCATGAATTTTAATTCAGTAACTGACCTATACAGTATTTCTCTCCACATTAGCAATGAATCAATCTACAATTGCCCTTAGTGCAAAATCTTAAATTACAATACTTATACTTCAGAAACATAGATAACAAAAGAATGTGGTAAGCGAAGAATACAGGTTTATCATACTACGTTCCTAAGGAGTGCAAATTGGTGAGACGGTATGACTTTGGAGAATCGGAATGATGAAAGATGTTATAGAAGACGAACCTCTGCAAGACCAAACTGGAATATCAAGACTGGAGAAGAACGAATGGAAAGAGGTTACGGAAGAGCATATTTGACATGCTGTGTGGATGAAAACATACCGAACAGAAGCCCAAAGGATACATAGCTAGAACAAATACAAGTAAATGCCGAGGGGAAAGATATGGAATGTGGTGGAGGATGAGAAAAAATAGGAATACAGATGGTGAAATATTTGTGTGTCAGAGAGACCTAGCCCGAAGCTGGAAACATTTCTAGATGATGATGGTTGGACTTATTCGTTCATTCCAGACCAGTATCTTCACAGAGTGTAATATAAAAAGTTAAAACATTCAATTCAGTACTCTTCTAAGAAAGACGTACTAAATACTCTTGTTATAGAGTGTGATTCTACGATTCGTTTTACGGAGATTTAAATCTGACGTATGGCGTTACATATGCGGACAGAGCTCAACGCCCAGTTATACAACAGGAATTATTTCCGCATCTCAGCAGGCACGTAATTTCATTACGGTTTCAATTAGTCTACCTGTACGCCATCCTTGCTGAGTTTTTAATTCCTGGACCGTGGCTCTATTCGAAATACTAAATGGAACGGCTTAGGGGGTGTCCCGTCAGTTAATTAATTTTGGCGGGGCAAGCGAAATCCATACAAGGAAATTTGAGGCTACGCTTCCATTATTCAGAACTGTAAAGTAGAGCAAATGTGGATCAATATCATGTGACGATATACGATACTAAAAGATTACTGTGTCTGGTTAGCTGTGTTATGTACACTGTTACCTTACTAGAGTTACATTAAGGCTGAAGTAGGGAAGCTCCACGTAAAATTGAATTAAGGTTGAACTAGAATTTCTAAAGCACACATCTCAAACAGAATGTCGACAAAAATGTTACTTTTTATTGGGTTTCAAGAGTTCAAGAAGTATACTCGTCTATGAAGGACCTTGTTCGTTATTGATGTATTACGTTAAAATTGAAATGAATTTCTTCTAACATGACATAATTATTTAACGTCGTAACTATTATTTATTGTGAGGTGAACCAGTTAGAACGAAAATTCTCGATACTGACACTAATATGATACGCAATGAAAACCCCTATGCTACTTAACTTTTTCTATTTCTTGAATGTAAACTCTTTTTTATTAGATAGAGACATATATCATCTACTCGACTCTATCATCCTTTAATCCCATCGAAGTAAACGGACTAGTTCGTGACAAAGTAGGTGGGCTCTGTACCAGATAACATTTATTTCAATCAGGTGTATCTAATAAGTAGCGAAGTGAGGAGTGCATGTGTACCTCAACAGACCGTAATTTTTTAAAGAAATTTGATGTTTAAATCCATTAAATAAACCTCAAGCAGCTCCCAAGCGTAATAAATAAACGTCCCTCGGAGTAAATGTTTTTGAAATTAATACGCTATACGTGTTGCACGTCAACAGTAACATAGCGTAATATTTGAATTACCATTAAGATGAAAAGTTATGCTTTGTCTGCGATTTCAGACCAACTAAAAGCCAACCAACTAACGTGAGTATATGACAGATTATGATACAACAGAGGGCCGACCAAAACAGTATCACAATACAACCGCAAATTCATATTGTAATAACAATGGTGTGATAAGTTCACATAATAATATTTGTGAAAAACATACGCTCATACCTTTGCAGATGACATGACTTATGCTGAAAGAATGGCGACAAACTTAGACATTGAGCAATGACTTTAAAGAAAATGGTGCAATAAAATTATTCACACAACATCTGGAACCACACTGTACACATGTAATAACATTTTTTCGTAACATATTGTCAAGATGCTAGTTTTTGCATGTTTTAGAACATAAAAACGTACTAATGATGGCGGTATTTTTGTTGAGACTGGTTTGGGAAAGTAAAGAAATGAAAGATGTTGGCACCAAAGTGGACCACAATCCCATAGTATTTCACGCAGACACGGACCAACGGAAGAGTTCAAGTTACGATAGTTTGTAAAACTCTTGTCATAGAAAAGCACTTGGGGAAAGCCGGTAAAGTACAAGAGAAACTGCAAATAAAATGGCTGTAAAAGTCAAATAATTTCGAATAACTGTCTCGAACTTATTAGTCAATGATTACTTTGCAATATAACAGGAATTACATGTACCCAAACAGGGGCAATTTACTTCTCAAAATCCGAAAACAATATATAGGTACCGAAAAATATTGCGTCCCTGAGAGGGCTGCCTTGGGAACAATGAAAAGCATGCTCTTCTTGTTACATACACCCACTCAGTAAAAAGATACTTTCCACACAATCAATTTTGATTCCATGTTTCATAAGTAATTATTAAACTTATTCCACATTTGTAATGTTTAAATTTCTAGTGTAACATATCAGTTCATACGCAACCACATTATTCAAATTATCATTGTCGTCTAAGCGCATTTTCTGTTATCAAAAAATTAGAGCTAGTTTTTTCGAATCAGTTATGAGATTCTCTCTTCTGTATTTCCTTTCTGTTCTCATATTCGAACAATGAAGGAATGAAATACCTGACGACTTACTATAAATAAGTTTGTAGGCTTTCTACGGAATCGGCAAAGCTTTTCCGGTTCAGATAGTATTTCATAATGTTTTAAATGTGTGGTTTTTTTTATTAGTGTCTACTGAGAATAGGTGGCGATTAGTGTCCGAAGACACTGTAATTTCATGGCATCTTTTCCATTGCTCAGTCATTTAACCAAGCTACAAATTTCGATCCATTAGATGCATTACAAACAGGTTATTATGAAAGAAAATTTGATGATGCGGTATTCCTGCTGATAAATACAAGTTTAATGAATATAAGCTAACTGGCCTTTTCAAGAGTCATAGAACAAACGGGGAAGAAAGATCGTAATACCGGTCAGTCAAACATCTCTAAACTTCTTTAGCCCCATGTAAAAACAAGTGACACAGAGCGGAGGCTGATAGCAAAAAAATTATAAATACTGTTTCTAACAACCCTACCACAACAAAGGTCAGAATTTAATGATTGTGGTGTTGCTCACGCTGCTAAATACTGCATTTTCGGGCAACAACAGTCATATTATGTGGCAGGTGTCATTAGAGCACAGTTAATAAAGTCATTTCATGTAATAATGAAAAAACTAGGCACTCATCTTTTTGTGTTTCCCACTCTGGTCTCGTCGTAAAATCATGGCACAATCGTTGACTATCTAGGTGGTTATGATTCCAAGCTTGGATGCAAAGAGGCCTAGGTTTTATTCTGCTATATTCAAAAGTTTTGTAGATGCGCTTCACAAACCATTCTTGGAGACTACACTCTTGCTGGACAATGGTGATGTAAAAAAAGTAATCAGCACTCCGAATTTAAGTTGTTGTTGTTGTTGTGGTCTTCAGTCCTGAGACTGGTTTGATGCAGCTCTCCATGTTACTCTATCCTGTGCAAGCTTCTTCATCTCCCAGTACCTACTGCAACCTACATCCTTCTGAATCTGCTTAGTGTATTGATCTCTTGGTCTCCCCCTACGATTTTTACCCTCCACGCTGCCCTCCAATGCTAAATTTGTGATCCCTTGATGCCTCAAAACATGTCCTACCAACCGATCCCTTCTTCTAGTCAGGTTGTGCCGCAAACTTCTCTTCTCCCCAACCCTATTCAATACCTCCTCATTATTTACATGATCTACCCACCTTATATTCAGCATTCTTCTGTAGCACAACATTTCGAAAGCTTCTATTCTCTTCTTGTCCAATCTGGTTATCGTCCATGCTTCACTTCCATACATGGCTACACTCCATACAAATACTTTCAGAAACGACTTCCTGACACTTACATCTATACTCGAAGTTAACAAATTTCTCTTCTTCAGAAACGATTTCCTTGCCATTGCCAGTCTACATTTTATATCCTCTCTACTTCGACCATCATCTGTTATTTTACTCCCTAAATAGCAAAACTCCTTTACTACTTTAAGTGTCTCATTTCCTAATCTAATCCCCTCAGCATCACCCGATTTAATTTGACTACATTCCATTATCCTCGTTTTGCTTTTGTTGGTTACACTTCCTTTTAATTGCTTTTATTGCAATATCACGTAACACACAAAACATCACTTCACAATACAAAACGTACTTGGAAACATTTTTCTCACAGTCACTGTTAAAGTTCACATTTTATAAGTTGACTACAACATGCGCCTTTCCTACATTACGTCCAAGACGTCCGACTCTCTAACAGCTCAACTACTAGCTAACTATCGCTTACGCGCCCAGAAATCAGAGTTACAAGTACGTCAAAGATCTTAGTGACAAAAGAAAGAATACACATAAGAATAATATCATTGCAATATAAACATATCGCTGTATCAAAAGTGAAATCAAATCTGAATATTATCACAGAAATATGTTGAGTAGTAACAGAAATACAGTAGAATATTACTGGTATCGAGAGGTTCAGGTGAGGTACCATAATGGTTACGTAATTCAAGTACCATTACATGTTCTTAGTCTTTCGAAACTGTTCCAGCAAAGAAGATAAGAATAATGTTCCTAGCTGAGACCATGGGCAGAAGCCTACAAGAAATGAATTTAAACTAAGGAGTGAAATATGGAGAACCATTGTACAACCGAAATTAAATAGGACCTGGTGCTGCACCCACGATATTCCACGTAGAACAAGCGGAATGACTAGCTGATTTTCTCAGTGACAGACTGTCCCACGTGAGTGGAAAAATACAGTCTGTAAGAAGAATGACACAGCAGATGGCCGGTCGTTGTGGCCGAGCGGTTATAGGCGCTTCAGTCTTGAACAGCGCGACCGCTACGGTCGCAGGTTCGAATCCTGCCTCGGGCATGGATGTGTGTGATGTCCTTAGGTTAGCTAGGTTTAAGTAGTTCTAAGTTCTAGGGGACTGATGACCTCAGATGTTAAATCCCATAGTGCTCAGAGCCATTTGAACCATTTTGAACACAGCAGATGCAAACCAGCGCACATGTATGTCTGTGTCGTCATGCTGGTATACATTTCAAGCCCATGTTTGTTGAGTTCATAAAAAGCGAAGAACTACTCTACAGAAATGTGCAAGGACTCTGCAATCCAAATACACTGACAGAAAAAGAATCCCAACACCAGCGCCACTATGAGGTTGCAAATGAGGTTTCAATTATATACACGTTGTAGCAGTCGTAAGCGGTAGTTACCTTTGAAATGGACGTTGTGAGTTAACGTAGGATAAGAATGCCTTTAAGGCGACAAAGACGCCATTATCAGCAACTCACTGAATTTGAATGAGGTCGCGTAATAGGGCTACGAGAAGTCGGATATTACTTCTGTGATATAAGAAAAAGACTTTGCATGAATGTAACCATTGTATATGATTGCTGGCAGCAATGGTCAGTAGCAATGGACACGTGAATGTAGGGTCGTAAGAAGATCGGGCTTCAGATGGTCACGTGGCACAACGAGGGGGAAGAACATGTGTTTCGCTTATGGCGCACCGTACTACATCTGCAGCAGCGATTCGAGCAGCAGTTGGGGTGACAGTGACGCAACGAACTGTTACAAATCGGTTACGTCAAGGGTAGCTCAGAGCCAGACGCACTGGCGTACATTCCAATGATGCCAAACCATCCGTGATGTCATGCGAGAGCTCAATGGAGAGCAGGGTCGAGGTTTGTTGTGCTTTCTGGTTCGCGTCAGTGCCAGTGATGGCCGAGTGTTGAGGGCTCACAACCTACCTGTCTGAGTATTAGACACACTGGACTTATACCTCGAGTTGTGGTATGGGGTGCGATTAACTATAACAGCAGGCGCGCTCTCGTGGTTACCCCACGCACTTTGATTGCAAATTTGTGCGTCAGTCTGGTGATTCGACCTGTTGTGTTTCCATTCACGAACAGCATTCCGGGGGTGATTTCCAACAGGATAACGCTCGCCCACATAACCGCTGTTCTAACACAACGTGCTCTACAGAGAGCCGCGCGGGGTAGCCGTGCGGTGTAAGGCGCCTTGTCCCAGATCGGCGGCTCCTTCCATCGGAAGTTCCAGTCCTCCCTCGGGCATGGGTGTCTGTGTTGTCCTTAGCGTAAGTGAGTTTCAGTTAGATTAAGTAGTGTGTAAGCCTAGGGACCAATGACCTCAGCAGTTTCGTCCCACAGGACCACAAATTTCCAATTTCTGCTCTACGGATCGTTGACATGTTGGCTTGGCCTATTCGACCACCAGATCTGTCACCAAACGAGCTCATATGGGACATCATCGGACGATAACAACAGCGTCGTCCACAAACAGCATTATCTGTCCCTGTACTAAGCGGCTAAGTGTAAGAGGCATGGATGTCTGTCCCACAAATTGATATCCGTCACCTGTACAACACAATGCATGCACGTCTGCGTGTTTGGTTCCAATGGTTCAAATGGCTCTGAGCACTATGGGACTCAATATCCGACGTCATCAGTCCCATAGAACTTAGAACTACTTAAACCTAACCAACCTAAGGGCACCACACACATCCATGCCCGAGGCAGGATTCGAACCTGCGACCGTAGCAGTCACGCGGTTCCGGACTGAAGCGCCTAGAACCGCACGGTCACCGCGGCCGGCCTGCGTGTTTGCATTCCACATTCTCGTGGTTACACCTGTTATTAATAAATCACAATTTCACATTTCTGATGACTTATCTCGAGGATATGAGCGAGGTGGTGCACTGGTTAGCTCACTGGACTCGCATTCGGGTGGACGGCGGTTCAAGCCCACGTCCGGCCATCCTGATTTAGGTTTTCCTTGATTTCTCTAAATGTCTTGTGAAAGGGGACAGCCGACTTCTTTCCCCATCCTATCCTAATCCGATGTGACCGATGAAATCGCTGTTTGGTCCCCTGTCCCGAATCAACCAACCAACCAACCAGTCTTAACTCGTGATTACATTAACCTGTGTCTTACAATGTTAATCACTTCACTAGAAAAATGTACTCTCGAAATTTAATTACATGACATTACTTTTTGGTGTTGCCAATATTTTTCCGTGAGAGTATGTAAGCGAATGCGGTGATGGCGTCCTAGCAAAAAGAAATCACGACGTCGTTAGAAACTAATTTCGCGTTCAAGTTGCTCCCTGGGAAGAGCGGTCGGACGGTCAGTTATGACAACATACGTAAATGATGCGTCGCATAACGTTGTCACTCTTCTCCGACTATGTAAATAATTATCAGTGTCTTATGTAAATGGAATGTAACGTTTAAATAAAAGATTCTTCTGTTCTCAGAACAGAACAGTATAAATGACTTCAGTGTAATCGGCGTAAAAAGGAGAAGGAACTTTCGTTATCATTACATGATCGGCGATTAATCACGTGCACCAGTCACAACCGTAAAATATCATTCCGGAGTGGATTTTACGCATATATAGAGATGGCATATACCTCAATTAACTATATCGGTAGAACCATAAGGAGGGGTAATTGACCCACAAATTGGACTCTTTCGTTAAAACGTATGAGTGATCCCTCATGGATTTGCTTAGGATGCGTGAGAGGGTAGTAAAAATTCCGCTAAAGAGGGCACCGACAATCGTTTTTCGGGCTTCTCATTCACGACTGAAACAGAAAGGTGGGTAAACAATGCTCAAAAACACTGTAGCATGTTGGAAAAACCAAAAGGGTGTTGATTTCCACAGCATGCATGTGAATCTATACGTCCTCTGACAAGTACTACTGTTAGAATCACAATGTTATAAAGTGTAACAATTATATGAATCGTTGTTTCCTGTATCTGTTTAAACATTATTACTCTTTCGTACTGTGATCTTATTTCGGCGTTATCGCCATTTACTAATACAACGTTTTGTTCATAACATATGTACATACTACATCTGTGTCTCATCGTCATGTTATTAATGTCGTATCATAAAATAGTATGCATTTTTTACAAGATTTTATAGTTAGTTTCATTTTCACATCTTATTAACTTGATCCAGGTTTTTCGTAATAACTGACAGCTTAATCACTTGATACAGAGATGCTGTATCTATGGATCAAGCGATAAACCTGTCAGATCTTTCCGAAAATAGTTAATTATTCACAATGATTAATGGAAAATCTCATATAAAGATGTGAAACAAATACTAACAAAGAGATAGAGGGGCTGGCCAGTACTTACCTCAGCTCAGTACAGCCGATACATACACAAAAAACTGAACCGAAAATTTACGTTCCTAGCTTTCGAAAAAAATGTTCCTTCATCAGGCAGGAGAGAGGGGAAAGAAAGGGAAGAAGGGAAAGTAGATTCAGTTACTCACAACCCAGGTTATGAAGCAACAGGGAAAGGAATACAGGGAGGGTAGCAAGGATGGAGGCATGGTTGTCAGAGGGAAGCCAAAGATATTCTGCTGTAAGTACTGTGCCAGCTTCAAACCAAAGAGGATGCATACAGAAGTAAAGAGGTATATAGTATAAAGATAAACACAACTATGTAGGATGAAAAGATGCGTGAATGGCTCAAGAGGAGAGGGAAAGAGGACAAGACTGAAGAGTAAATGGGAGTGAGGTTGTTTAACGTAGGATCAGTCCAGGGGGATGGCGAGATGAAAGGATGTGTTGGAGTGCAAGTTCCCATCTCCGCAGTTCAGAGGGACTGGTGTTGGGTGGGAGAAGCCAAATGGCACATACGTTGTAGCAGGTTCCTAGAATTATGCTGGAGGGCATACGAAATATATCCAGCGGTAATGTTAGGTGACTCACCCTGTAGAGAGTCCGCCTGCTGCTCTTCATCCATAGTCCGCTATACTCGTGTATAATTTGAGAAAAGAGCAAGCTGGGTTTCGCAGGAGCGATGCTTTCTAATGCTGTGTTGATTCGTGGACATGAGCTTTTCGGTCTCTAGAAAATTTATTATATTCCAACTCAGAATATTCTCTAGAATTCTGCAGTACACCGATGTTAAGGATAGTGGTCTGTTGTTTTGCGGATCCGTTCTTTCACCCTTTTTATATACAGGATTCACTTCCGCTGTTTTCCAGTTGCTTGATACTTTTCGCTGGTCGAGAGATTCACGATATATGGAAACTAAGTAAAGGGCCAATGACGTAAAGTAACCTTTGTAAAACCGTATTGGAATTCTATCTGGACTTGGCGACTTATTTGTTTTCCACTTGTTCAGTTCTTTGTCTGAGCCAGGGATGCTTATTACTTTGTCATCCAAACGAACTCTGTGCGATGGTCAAACGAAGGTATGTTTGTATGATTCTCCTGCGCGAATGATTTCTTAAACGTGGAATTTAAAACTACGGCCTTCCTTTTGCAGCCTACCACTGAAAAACCAGACTGGTCAACAAGTGACTGGAAGGAAGCCTCAGACCCGCTTGACGCTTTTACATAGGATCAAATTTTTTTTCCGGTCCTCCGCCAGATCTTGGCAGCTGGTTATGCTTCACACGTAGATTTTTTCACAGACACACGAATCTCTATTAACCCTCACCTGTCATTATTTGAGCGTCCACTTTTTAACCGAGAGTGCAATAGCCTTTGCTTTCTCAAAGTTTCCTGAATTTCGTTATTAAACCACGGTGGGGCTTTTCCGTCCTTATCCATTTACTAGGTACATACTTGTCCAGGGGATCATTTACAGTCTGTTTAAACTTTGCCCACAATTCCTCTGGTTCCATCATTCTGAAACTAAATGATTACGGTTCATTGCCTAAATGAGCTGCTAACAACAGCTTATCTACTTTTTCAAGCAGACAGACACTCCTAGCCCTCTTGAGTGATTTATTAACTTTCGTAATCATAGTAGCTATTACAACATCATAATCACTAATTCTCATCTCGATACTGACACCATCGATAGGGTCCAGTCTGTTGGTAGCTACAGGATCCTAGATACATCCACTGTGTGTGGGCTACTGAAACAGCTGCTCAGGACAGTTTTCGGAAAGCGTGTTCATAAATACTTCACACGACTCTCTGTCTGTACCCCTTCCAATAAATCCATACACGTACCAGTTGTGGGTATTTACGAGCAACTGAACATAGAATTTCCTTGAATGGCTGTAGAACTGTCACAGCAGAGTCGTACGGTC
This sequence comes from Schistocerca americana, assembly GCF_021461395.2. Classification (NCBI taxonomy): domain Eukaryota; kingdom Metazoa; phylum Arthropoda; class Insecta; order Orthoptera; family Acrididae; genus Schistocerca; species Schistocerca americana. The sequence continues at coordinate 289,833,151 of NC_060123.1, read as the reverse complement.
GGTAAAAAAACCCAAAAAATAACTTGGTTTCACCTAGACCTGCTATGCGCAACCAGATAGCCTCATTATCACATTCAATTTGAACTTCAGTAGACACACTATTTTGGTCAACTGCAAAGAACATTCCTCCTCCTACGGTGTCCAACCTGTCTTTTGATAAACACTGCAAGACTTGCTAAATATCTCAGAGCTTTTTACTTCGTCTTTTAGCCAACTCTCAGTCCCAAGAATAATTTGAGGTTGAGAACTTTCCTGGAGGGAAGTAAATTCGCGAAATTTGTTACGAATACTTCGAAAATCTACTGACAAAAATTTTAGAGTCGAAGTGTCTTTACTCTGACCGCGTTACGATTTTCCTGTATGCGTGTCGATTGGCGAGAGTTCATGCGAATACCTCAGATTACCGCCTAGCCTAAAAAAAACTTGTGTGCACTCCACAAGTAGTCTGCTATCTCAGTACCTGTCTTATTAGTCTATTGCACCTCTGACCCATCAAGGGGAGGCCTACAGATCCCCACCTGATAACTCAGGTCCAGATAGCCGCAGCCAAGACCGTCACAGAGACGATGAAGCCCTTGGTTGAGACTCTCCACTTGTCTCCGAACTAAAGAACCCCATAAACTCTGGGAATGATGCTGTAAATTGCGGGCTCTGCTTGCATCCCGCTTGCGAGACCAGCAGTCTTCATCACCTCCGACAGCCACCTGTAGTTACTGAGGATGTCCTCAGATCCCATGCGCCAGTCACAACTCAGACGACTGCAACCTGTACGCTCGATAGCCGCAGGCAAGTCCGTCTCCACGTCTCGGGGATGAGGCCCCCAGTAGACATAATGAGTGCACATTGGATTTTTTGCCGGCCCTGACCGTTATCTGCCTAATGGGCTCCACAACTGGAGTAACACTGGAGCTTCCAATCACTAGTAAACCCCTTCACACGTGTTCCTGCTCGGATCCTGCTGAAGGTTCCCCGCCAGTTCACTCCCTGGGTGAATAGGTGAGGCCATTCGGTCAGTTTCCACATTGCTCCTCCGTCTCGAGCGAAGAGAACGTGTTACCACCCGCCACTCGCCCTGCAGGTCCACCGCGTAGTGTCCACCAGAAGATGCCTCGGCAGTAGAGCACCTGGACGAAACAAACAACACCTGAGGTTTCCCATACGCTCGAGAATCTCCGCCATAGCTACACGCCAAAGCTGTAGCCTGAAGGCAACTGGTAGAAGCCAAAACCACATTAAACTACATATATCAAGAAAAGTTTTGCATCACCTCGGTTCCGAGCGTTCCGTAACCTGTACAGAAGATTGGAATAAGAATCAACATAATCATTTCCGCCCTTTTACTGCTCATGAAAACCACATATTGCATGCAGCTAGATCTTCAGAGGTGGTGGTTCAGATTGCTGTACACCCCAGTACCTCTAATACCCAGTAGCACGTCCTCTTGCATTGATGCATGCCTGTATTCGTCCTGGCATACTATCCACAAGTTCATAAAGGCTCTGTTGGTCGAGATTGTCCCACTCCTCAACGGCGATTCGGCATCGATTCCTCAGAGTGGTTGGTGGGCTACGTCGTCAATAAACAGCCCTTTGCAATCTACCCCAGGCGTGTTCGATGGGGTTCACGTCTGGAGAACATGCTGGCCACTCTAGATGAGCGATTTCGTTATGCTAAAGGAAGCCATTCACAAAATGTGCACGATCGGGGCGCGAATTGTCGTCCACGGAGACGAATGCCTCGTCCATATGTTGCCGATATGCTTGTACTGTCGGTCGGAGGATGGCATTCACGTATCGTATAGCCATTACGGCGCCTTCCATGACCACCAGCGGCGTACGTCAGCCCTACATTATGCCATCCCAAAACAAAGGGTTGCCTCCAAACACGTCTCCGAGGACTGTGTGGTTGAAGGCATATGCGACACTCATCGGTGAAGAAAACGTAATGCCAGTCCTGAGCGGTCCCTTCGACATGTTGTTGGGCCTATCTGTATCTGTACCGCGCTGCATGGTGTCGTGGTTGGAAAGATGGACCTCGCCATAGACGTCTGGAGTGAAGTTGCTTTTCATGCAGCCTACTGCACACAGTTTGAATCTTAACAAGACGTCCTGTGGCTGCACGAAAGGCAGTATTCAACATGGTGGCGTGGTGGCCAGGGCTCCTCCTAGCCATAATCCGTAGGTAGCGGTCATACACTGTAGTAGTATTCCTTGGGCGGATTGAGCGAAGCATATCATCGACAGTTCCTATCTCTCTGTATCTCCTCCATTCCGAACATCATCGCTTTGGTTCACTCTGAGACCTCTGGAGACTTCCCTTGTTGGGAGTCTTTCCTGGCACGTAGCAACAACGCGTACACGATCGAAACCCAGTATTGACCATCTATGCTCATTTTAACTACAGACAACACGGCCCCTTCCAGGTGGAATGACTGGAACTGATAGGCTGTCGGACCCCCTCCGTCTAATAGGCGCTGTTCATGCATGGTTGTTTATATCTTTGGGTGGGTTTAGTGACATCCCTGAACACTCAAAGTGACTGTGTCTGTGATACAATATACAGAGTCAACGTCTGTCTTTAGGAGTTCTGGGAACTGGGGCTGTGTTAAATTATTTTGATGTGTATATTTGTGAACTGCGGCAAGCTCCTCCGTCCACACACGGTTGGCACACTTCCTATCCATACTAGCAGGACTAATTGAAGAGTAAACGGTAAAGGGTGGAAGAAATGTAGGTAAGCAAAGCAGCTTATTGTCCTCCCGTCGGATTGCCAAGGGACGCTGACGTCTCAATGAACTATATAGCTGGCTGTTCAGGAGAAATGACAAACGAGCTACAAACTGTCTGAATTTACACTTATGGCTTCTTTTCTTTTGAAAAAAGAAAACTGCGAGACTAAAATTCCTGAACACCAGAACACTCAAGCAATTATACAAATATATATTATTAAGAAGAGACAGAAAATGCTAAATACGTAACTTGATGCCCTGAAGATGTGCCACAGGTGATAGCTGGCACCGAACTGAGCTGCTAAATACGATGACTAGAACGGTCATTAGTCTCAAAACAAACACCTGAGTAACTACAGCGCTACTGACTAATTGAATACTAAACGAGAGATTAAACTCAGATAATCTGAGGCTTGAGGCATACTGAATATTTACTATTTGCAATGGTCGTGAAATCAAGAAAATAATGCTGACACTAGCTACTTCCGCGGCGGTAAACTACGCTAGAAAGTAAACTCACTCAAGACAAAAGATGGAAAAATACGCAGACTCTTGCAACAATTGTACAGGGTCTTTCAAAAGTGATGGTCAATATTCAGGGATATGGCTGGAGTGAACATTCGAAACAAAAATGTGGGCTGTAAAACGCGTACCTTAAGAGCTATGAGCGATTCCTGCTCAAAAATGCATAAAGTTATGAGAACTTGTTCAGTAGAGGATTTGTGTTTCAAAATAGAGAAGATGAAAAAGTGCTCATAGCTCTTAAGGCATGCATTTTAGAGCAAATGTTTACTCTACATACTTTTCTTGTTGTAGTCCATACTACCACCTCTCAAAATATGGAAAGCAAAGAGCTTGCAATAGAAGAGATTTCTTTCAGCCCACCGTTGTCGCCGAGCGGTTCTAGGCTCTGCTACGGTCACAGGTTCGAATCCTGCCTCGGACATGGATGTGTGTGATGTCCTTAGGTTAGTTAGGTTTAAGTAGTTCTAAGCTTAGCAGGCTGATGACCTCAGATGTTAAGTGCCATAGTGCTCAGAGCCATTTGAGCCATTTGACCCATTTCTTTCACTGTATTGAAGATCAAGAATTGCTCATACCTCTTAAGGTATGCGGTTGGCCCATGTTTACTTGACTTTTTTGTTTCGAATGGTCACTCCTGTTATACCCCTGAAAATTGACCATCACTTCTGAAACCATCAGTATAACACTACTAAATGCTAAATAATTAGCTACTGTTCACTTTTGTTCAGAAGTAAGTTTCCTTATGCAGTATTTCTTTATCTCACTATGTATGTAAATCACACTACTCGTCAGTTTCCGTCTTTCGACGTTTTGAAATGTCTGCGAATGCAAAACCAAAATAACAGTGAACAGGCAATATATATTAATGAACATAATTGCGCCTTCATATGACTGCAGTGTTGGTAAATTAATTGCAAGGTGTTACTGATGTGAGTTTCATACTGGAAACCTCATTTGTGACATGTGGGGACGGACACTGGTTCCCATGCACGCTTCGAACATTTTCATGTACGCTTCGCACAACACAACCTGCTTCGAAGCACACATTACGAAAATCGTCATCTATGTAAAAACACTACTAACGCAAGCTTCCTACTCCTTGCAAATTCGTTTAAAGGCACATCGTGTACTTTCACCTCCTCATTAGAAAATCGTGATGAACATGTATGATCCAAAGGCTATTCTTAGAAACGCCATTGTACAAAGAGTCAATGTTTATCTACAGAGGGAGCTGCAGGCATGTGACCACAGTCTTGTGTACTTACTGTTAATTTCAAATGAAGATGGTTTCCAGGGAAACGCGGAAGTGCTCTTCTTTCCATGCACACGCATCTCGGTTTACATTAAATATACACGTTCCCTTTTCTCGTGTGGGTCACAATCCTCTTTTAGTTACATTAAGAACGTATGTGTCGTAATAGGTTCAGTGTCAACGATAAGTTGTCACATATAAAATGGTCTGATAAAATACATTTCTGTATTTTGTTAACTCCGAAAAATCAATCACTATTGTTACAAAAAATGTCTTTTATTGTACTAGATGTAACAGGCTTGTGTAACTCTTACAAGTGGTGCTTAACATTGCAGTCTTTATCAGTAGGGCCAATATGCAGGTTACAAGTATCTCAATAAGTAATAGAAACAGTTTAGCTTTGGTGTAAAGTGTGAGAAAGCTCACATATAATGCTATAAATGATAAATATTTTTATTTATTTTAGAGCTATCGGTTCTCTGTCATTTTCTTTGAATATATTACACTTCTCACTGGCCATCTCTGGTCGTCCTGTAAGTGTGTGTGTGTGTGTGTGTGTGTGTGTATAAACAATGATGTATGTCGATCTACAGTTTGAGTGATGTATCGTAATAAAACAATTTATTCCCTCCAAAAGTACAACACGTCGTTCCTTCCTTCCATAACAATCTCGTTGTGTCTGTGGAGATACTTTTATTAAGTATTGGTGAAATTGATTACAGGTTTTTGCGAGCCAAAGTTATCAAGGCAGCAATTTGTTCAGTACCTGTTATCGGTTGTATTTCTTATAGTGACCATTACCTTCGCTCCCCTCCTAAACTAGGGTTGGAAGAAACGTTACATGATGGCATTACACTTTATCAGATGCATTGCTGAAGCATTTTAGAATAATGTGGTACTTGAGAAGCATCGAAGATGAGGTAAAATAATTTACTTGTGCCTTACATCCCTTGGCGCTTATCCTCAACTACATCCCAAATCACTGGCAATAATTACTTAAAGATTATGTTTCTATAGTGTTACGTTATTTTCACTTTGCCCTCCTCACGCATACTTCAGAGTTCACTGTCATATCTATAAACAGATATTAGTGAAATATAAATTTGTGTAAACGGTTTGTTAATCAGCGTAAACAACGCACTTTTTTCATTACTGAAGGATTTCGCACAAATTTTCGATTGCTGTGACATTTGAGAAGTATCATAGATGTGGGAAATCATTAATTTAAGCCTCTGTTATGTCCTAAATCAATTATGGTCCATAGATCTAATTCTGAACGTTTTCAATAGAGCAGACTTCTGTAGCTGACAATGAGCAACTGTCGTGGTAGAAAGATCGAACATCTGATACTTTTAACAATGCAACCCAGATGGACCTACATTCTAATGGTAATACTAGGCACTGATCGGAGGAGAGAAAGAAGAGACACTGGTTTGTATACATTTTTTGAGTGATTAATAATTCAGGTCGTTCGGATACATTTGAATGCAGCCCCGATGGGACTTTCATTTTAATACTAGGCTCTGATCGGAGAAAAAGAGAGGGAAATAGTAACTGCATATGTGACGCCACCTTATAATACTACACTCTGAGTGGTTGAGAATAGAAAAGAGATGGGGCACAAAGGGCAACTGGTTTATTTCCAGCATCTTGCATTTTTATTACTACAGTACGATTTGCCAGAGATACAGAACGGGAAAGTTCATGACTAGATGTGAACGACGGAAATAACAAAATGCGTCACTTCATTACCACACTGATTGGTTGGAAAGAAAAGTGGGTGGGGCTTTAAATTTCACAATAACACACTTAGGCTAGTTCCCTAATCTTTTAAATTTTGGCGGCCGGAGTGGCCGAGCGGTTCTAGGCGCTACAGTCTGGAACCGCGCGACCGCTACGGTCACAGGTTCGAATCCTGCCTCGGGCATGGATGTGTGTGATGTTCTTAGGTTAGTTAGGTTTAAGTAGTTCTAAGTTCCAGGGGACTGATGACCTTAGCAATTAACGATTATGACGTCACTTTTCGTGGTAGAGGGAGGGGAACGTTGGAGCTATACTGCAAAACTGCCATTGCTTTGTTATGACACCAATATTCGTTGGCCGTTACTCACCTCCCCCTCCTCCCAGAATCACTCCGCTCCTCTCTATGTCCATGCAACCGCAACGTTGGGTGGTGGCGATGGTATCGGTAGTAGCGTCCGGATCCGAACTGTGACCTCCAGAGTGTTCAGTATCGTTCTCGGGTGCAGACCTCATTGTAGGGGACGATTTTCTTTTTCAAGGCTCACTACAGTGTTTCATTGCTGGCTCAGTTGTAGGCCGCCATCTTTGTTAATTAGACAACCTTGGGCCCTAATCTCAGTACCCTCTGTGGTCACGCCGTCTCAGAGGGTGAAAGACTGCCTAAGTATCTTTGTGTTGTAATCTGTAGTATGACCAGTTTTTATAATATGATAGGCTAAGGCTTGTTAGGCGATCTGGCGTAACTCTCTTCTGCCTTGCGTGCCCAGTGTATGCTTCACCGCACATGCAGGTCATTTGGCAAACCTCTGGCTTGCGAAGTCCTAGATCACCATTTATTGGTAAACCTCTGGCTTGTGAAGTCCTAGTTCATCCTTTAGTGAATCTAGTAGCGTCAAGGACGTAAGGGGTGAAATACAGGAATACACATTTAACATTGTGTCGTGCCAAGATTCTGTCGACGTTTACGGAGGTGCTGTCGACTAACGAGATGCACGTTAGTGATGATTTATGCTCTCCCTTTTTTTCCTGCTGTTGTCTAGGTGCAATCTGTCTAAGCGCACACCTTATCTGCTGTACACTTTTCTTCTGAAAGTCGTTTCCATTCACCTCACCTGGAAGGCTCTGTTTGTCGGAGATTGATCGCGTCCAGTAAGCAAGTGTGCGCAATAGACTTTCACGCTGGGATTTGTGACTACTGGAGACATGTGAACAAAGATCAGGGTGAGTAGGTTTTTCTGTGCTCACGTTTCCCAGCTTGCCATCTGCTTTCCGTTTCATCAGCCCGTCAGGAAACTTGAGGGCGCCATCATGTTCACCTCAACTCGATTCACCACAACATACAGTTCGTCATCGAGGAGCCACTATCCAGTCCTTCAACTGCTCTTCCACTGCTTTTTTCAGCTGAGACAGAATTGCAGTGTCATCGGCAAACAAAGCTTTTCTCTCTTTTATCTTTAATTTAATATATTGCCTTGGTTTCGTAAGCTACTTGCTCAGTGTACGATCTGGGTAGCATCGGGAAGAAACTGCAACACTGTGTCACTCACTTTTCAACCACTCTTTCTCTTTCATGCCCTTCAACTCTCAGGTCTCCCCGTCCAGGTTTTCTACGAATTGTGAATGACTACTGGGCGGTTATAATTAAGGTGCAGATACTCACGGTGGTACAGTGTGGACTGTATCTATAGTGTGGCAGTGAAACTTGGTAGATGATTTTGATTCGTTAATATGAAACCTATTTACGCTGAAAAAATTAGTTCCAAATTTAGCCACCAGGTGCCAAACTGGTGCTGTACACTGTTTGTATGACGGTATGATATCAACGCTATCGTTTGATGAGTCATAACCGTTAATAATAAGATCAACATTATGCCATCGTCACTTATTTGACCCTATCTATCACCGTCCGTTTCCTAATCCATTACCTACGGAAACATTTGAGGCACTGAGAACCATTACAGCCCAAAGCACAGATACAATGTTTTGTGAAAAATAGATGTTTGTTGAAATGTACCCTCTTTATTTTAAGAAATATCAGTTAATATTAAAGATTATATTTATTGTTCATGTTATTTCGCAAAATTTTCTTGTGTAAGCTAGCGACAATAGCGTCTTTTTACGGTTGTAAAGTTTGTAATTAATGTCCAATTAGGTCAGAACATAAAGAACAGGTACTAAATGCAGCACACACCACACACACACACACAACTATGACCTTTTCCAACATTTCATGGTTCTCGTTACCATCATTTTCATTAAGTACATTCAGTGGCTTGAGGTTCAGCTAAAACTGCAGATACAGTTCTGATCGTGAATTATTACTCCTACATACATGATGTGCACACTAAATTATGTTATGTACTCTAGATAACAATTGAGCAGTACAGGGGAAGAAAATAAGAGTTTGTGTTTTGGGCCCACATGGAAATGAACATCCGAAAAATCAGCGAGACTGTTTTTCATAAATTTCATATATACACTGTAGGGGTACAGATATAAATAAAGCTGCTTCACCGTAAGATTATCAGATTTCAGGAGTATCCACACACGCTTTAATATGAAAATCGAAGACAGTGTACTCTAGGCGCTAATGGTTCTCAGTGCTTCATTTCTATACGTCTCTCTTGCATTCACAGCGCTAGATTCGCACCTGGTGGCCAAAATTGGAACTAATTCTTTTCCATCGTAAATCGGTACCACATTAACGCATTTACGTGTCCATAAAATTTCACTGTCATACGATAGTTACAGGCCACACTGAACCTGTATGAGTGGCTTCACATGAGTTATAACCACCCGGCATTTGCCTCTTGTATTTTACACATTTTACGTCGTTACTACCTGCTACCTACCGAAAAAACCCTTATTTTTATTTCACTCTTATTGAGTGCGATGTTTTACATGTAACAGATTGCACACCAGCTTGAAGTTGCTACAAATTTGTGCGACAAGAGGAGTTAAGGTCAGGTTGTACGACAACAACAGGACAAAAAGGGCGGGCGCAGTGTAATCAGGCATGCGTATAAATCAAAGTGTGGGAATCTGTGCGTATATATCGTCGCCACGGAACAGGGCGTGTGACTGGTACAGAACGAGTTTCCGCGCAGGGGTGAACCCGCTTGAATTATGAGGGGCGGCAGATAATTGCGAGCGAGCGCCAGCCGACCGACGCTCTCCTTGTTTGTGCCGCACAATGTATCGGCAGCCATTTTTGACTGTGGTGCCGAGTTACTGCGTGATCCAATAACGCTCGGGTCCGAATCTCGGCTCGTGATTAAGAGCTGCCGGCCGACCGCGCGCCGCCAAACGCGATTCCGGTATAAAGCGATTATTACCGGCGGCGCTGGCCGTTCGACGTGCGCCGCCAGGGATGGGCTTTGGTGCAGGGATGATCAGACACGGCGAGCCGGCGACGGGCGTAATTAGGGCGCGCCACGCCACGCCCGGTACGCGTGCCGTGGGACCAGCAGGCTGAGGAATCACCGGAGAACCGACGCCACCTGTAAGGCCCCACTTATTGGTAATCGAGGCAATAGGCGAAAAACGGGCATGCTTCACTCGGAAAGCAAGTATCACTGGTATTAGGATGTTTCCCTGCAGCAGCTACAGCACCCCTAGGACGCCAATTTTGAGGGGGAGCAAGCAGATTTTCTACGCAGAGTCAGAAAAGTTCCTCAAATCACGTTTGATAGCTTACGTCGGAATTAGTTTAATTCCAGATTAATATCAAGTCCTTTATCTTGCAGCCATAAACGGCAGCAACCTCAGAAAATCTTTTTAACAGAGCGTAAGGTAACACGTTGTCCATTTGAAATTTTTACGTTTTATAACGTTTTATAACACTAGATACTAGACCAACTTGTAACACATCGTGTTATCCTCCTAAGAACGCCACCTGCAGTCATGAGTGCATGAGCGGTCTCACAAGGCCAGTAACCAAGAATGAGTCGAGAAGTAATTAACGAATATGAAATCAAATAAAAAATTCGCTGCTTTTGACGAGGAACATATCAATTTTACTTCGAAGAATCTACAGATTAGCCGCGAATTAAAGCATCTAAATACTCATATCAAAAACGTTTTCCATCAATTCGGTTCCGAGAGTTCCGGAACGTGTACAAAAATTGAAATAGAGCTCAACATATACATCATTTCCGCTCTTTTTATTGCTCATGTAAACCACACATTGTGAGTTGTACCACCAAACAGCGAGACCTTCAGATGTGGTGGCCGACACTGCAGTACACACCAGTACCTCCAATACCCGGCAGCACGTCCTCTTGCATTGATGCATGCCTGTATTCGTCGTGGCTTACTGTCCACAAGTTCACCAAGTCACTGCTGGTCCAGAGTGTCCCACTCCTCAACGGCGATTCGGCGTAGATCCCTCAGAGTGGTTGGTGGATCACGTCCGCCATATAAAGCCTTTCCAGTCTATTCCAGGCATGTTCGATAGGGTTCATGCCTGGAGAACATGGTGGCCACTCTAGTCGAGTGATGTCGTTATCCTGAAGAAAGTCATTCACCAGATGTGCACGATGGTGGCGTGAATTGTCGTCCATGAAGACTAATGCCTTGCCAATATGCTGCCGATAGGTTGCACTATCGGTCGTACGATGGCATTCACATATCGTACCGCCGTTACGGCGCCTTCCATGACCACCAGTGGTGTACGTCGGCCCACATAATGCCACGCGAAAACATCAGGGAACCTCCACCTTGCTGCACTCGCTGGACAGTGTGTCTAAGGAGTTCAGCCTGACAGGATTGCCTCCATACACGTCTCCGCCAAATGTCTGGTAGCAGGCATATGCGACACTCATCGGTGAAGAGAACTTGATGCCAATCCTGAGCGGTCCATTCGGCATGTCGTTGGGCCCATCTCTACTGCGCTGTACGGTGTCGTGGTTGCAAAGATGGACCTTGGGATGGACGTTGGGAGTGCAGTTGCGCATCATGGAGCCTATTGCGCTCAGTTAGAGTCGTAACACTACGTCCTATGGCTGCACGAAAAGCATTGTTCAACATAGTGGCGTTGCTGTCAGTGTTCCTCCGAGTCATAATCCGTAGGTAGCGGTCATCCACTGCAGTAGTAGCCCTTGGGCGGCCTGAGCATGTCATCGACAGTTCCTGCCTCTGTGCATCCCCCCTACGTCCGAACAACATCGCTTTGGTTCACTCCGAGACGCCTGGACACTTCCTCTTCCTGGCACAAAGTAACAAATGGTTCAAATGGCTCTGAGCACTATGGGACTTAACTGCTGTGTTCAACAGTCCCCTAGAACTTAGAACTACTTAAACCTAACTAACCTAAGGACATCACACACATCCATGCCCGAGGCAGGATTCGAACCTGCGACCGTAGCAGTCCCGCGGTTCCGGACTGCGCGCCCAGAACCACTAGACCACCGCGGCCGGCCACAAAGTAACAATATCGACGCTATCTCACCGCTGTGTTGACCGTCTAGGCATGACTGAACTACAGAAAAACGAACCGTGTACCTCCTTCCTCGTGAAATGACTGGAACTGATCGTCTGTCGGATCCGTTCCGTCTAATAGGCGCTGCTCATGCATGGTTGTTCACGTCTTTGGGAGGGTTTAGCGATATCTCTGAACGCTCAAAGGGACTGTGTCTGTGATACAATAACCACATCAACATCTATCTTCAGAGGTTCTGGGAACTGCGTAGATGCAAAAATTTTTTTTATGTGTGTAGTTATAGGAACGAAAGAAGTCTTTTGACGGAAATTCCCTACTTACAGAGGAGCCGAAATCTCATTTTGAGAGGAATTAATAAACTTTTCAAACACTAGTCTGCCTTGAGGCGTGCACGAACACAGAACATCCAGCCTTCTCAATGGACGAAAAGTGCACCAGGTTCGGAAACTTCTGGGGAAAAATGGAAGTGGCCAGGTCTATGGCCCAGCAAGTGACAGCTAGCAGCTTCATCACCTGACAAGTTGACATCGGAATTACTTTTTTCAGCCGTAGATATAACAGCGTCAGGTGCCGGCCAGCTAACAAATGCTCTGTGCATCGCTGCTCTGGTCCGCATTCTGGAATGTCTTCTTGGGAGGTACACTAGCTGCCGTCTCTCCCACGGCCTCCGTTGTCCAATAAGTCAGCTCTGCCGTACAACAGTAAAGCTTAAGGTTTCGCGACTTCGGGCACATTCTAATAATGATGTTTGGATTAGATCACCATTCCGGTCGTTTGGCTGTCCTCGGTAGCACATTGATCTGTGCTAATTTCCGAATATATATCTTTGACCTAGTTTTTAACTCATTTATTTATGTTGCGATCTCCACCACCTTCCCCCAGTACCCATTCAGATTAGTGGCTTCCTGCAAGTAGGGTCGAAGTCCATGCCTCCCCATAGTCTGATACTGGGTAGAATAATAACATGAAACTCCGACGGCCTTTCAATACTTATCTCACGATCTTACTGGGACAAGCGCTTTTTATTGAGGCCACCTGGGATATGAAATCCGTGGTACTCAGCTTAGGTGTGATAGTGCGAACTGAGGGTGTTACTTTAGAACGTTTTATAACCCTAAATAGTAGATGTATAAAGCAAGTGTCACAGTTTACAACTTTTTAAAATCCTATATAGCACACCCATTCAGGAAGTGTCTCACTTTAGACGGTTTATAACCGTACTTAGCAGAGATATTGAACTAGCCTATCATTCTATTTCGTTTAATAACACTGAATAGTAGAGCTGCTGAACCACTGTCTCACTTTCAATTCTTTCGTGACAGCACTGGCCATGTTATCGATCACATGCTGAACAAATACAAAGCCATAGTGTGACAATTCGAACATTGCCTATCAAAACGTAAGAAAGTAAAAGAAAAAAGAAAATTTAAAGAAGTAATTTAGTGAAGAAGACTATGTCACGTTACTGCTCAGGAACGTGGATGAAGCTGCCAAACACCTTAGCAAGATACATGGGTCGGAAATGAGGTTCACGATGTTGGTAAAGCTATACAAAATAATGGATGTATTTAAAAATAAGGATGAACAAAGAGCGCTGAATATTTTTAAAACAGAAGACAGAACCCACGAAAATGAAGACGGCTCTCACACTTGAACGGAGTGCAAGAAAGGGAAAGAGCAAAAGATGTGTTATCATATAAATCGAATGAAGAAAGAAACATTGGAAGACCAAGAAAAAGTCGGCAATAAGTTCCTTGGTGCCCGAATCTGATGATTGTCCTAATCCTTCAAATAAAAAGAAGAAGAGAAAGAATATGTATGTAAGAAAAGTATTTTTTATTGTTTCTGATTCTGAAGCTTTTATATCAGTGTACATCTCGGAATATGCTCAGTTCACATAATGATTTCTAACGTCCTTGACTGTGATTAACTATTGCATTACTGTTACCATTACATTTGTAAGTGCTGGTAGATATGTAGTTAGTAAATCAGCTGTCTTGTTGTTACTAATGAGGCAGGTGATAAATTGAAGTTAGTAATACTTTGACGATTCTATAATCACAAGATACCCAAAAATTGTCATAATATCATTGAAGAACAAATCTGTAATCACCTTCTTTAAAACAGATTTATTACTTGTCATGATTGCATTAACTTTTAAATTACTTATTTCACTTCAGTGCAAAACATCCTCAGAGCTGTAGACAACAGTAAAATAACTTAGCAGCAAACAACTCAATTAAAATCAAAATGTTACCATACCATTCCATCATCACATATTACAACACACAATAAAATTTGGGTTTGGAAGAATTATCATTATTAATACAGCCAACAGGTCACATCTTCGTCACGTTTGAATAAAACATAAACACCCGCAGTGTATTAATAACAATCTTTATATGTTAGGTGAGAATACTGTGCTTAGAAATATTTAACAGAAGCAAATTGCAAAATGTGATAAAATATTTGTAATTTAAATATAGATGGCATCCGTATCCACAGAGTAGATGTAGGCATATCTTCATCATGGTCTGAGTTCCCATGTGATCACTGTTGTGGTGTAGAGCCTTGACCGAACCAGTTGCTTGCTGACCACCACCCTAGTCAGAGGGCAGTGCAAGATGGCTCTATCACCAAAATAACGTGCAGCACTGACTGTGTTCCAAGTGTCCTACTGCACACTGTCCCTCACCTACAGTGACATGCATATAGAACACTCAAGAAAAAGTCGGCAATAAGTTCCTTGGTGCCTGAATCTGATGATTGTCCTAATCCTTCAAATAAAAAGAAGAAGAGAAAGAATATGTATGTAAGAAAAGTATTTTTTATTGTTTCTGATTCTGAAGCTTTTATATCAGTGTACATCTCGGAATATGCTCAGTTCACATAATGATTTCTAACGTCCTTGACTGTGATTAACTATTGCATTACTGTTACCATTACATTTGTAAGTGCTGGTAGATATGTAGTTAGTAAATCAGCTGTCTTGTTGTTACTAATGAGGCAGGTGATAAATTGAAGTTAGTAATACTTTGACGATTCTATAATCACAAGATACCCAAAAATTGTCATAATATCATTGAAGAACAAATCTGTAATCACCTTCTTTAAAACATTCAAATAGGCATTGTGATTAAATTTACCCTGAACTGGGTATCTCGAACACAAGGGCCAGATCTTTGTCATCAGTATGCACCCATCTGAAGACTACTGGAGACTAACTAGCCCTTTCAGATGACTAACACAGATAGTCTCGGACCTTTTGAGCAAACATCATCAGTAAGTTGCCATCACTGATAACTTTCTGCATTAATTGACAACGACTGCCATCCATGACTAGCAAACAAAAACAGTATCACAAGTGAGGGGCAAAAATTAGTTACAGAAATTTGAAACCATAAAGGCCCTTACAATTAACCAAAGAATGAATTTTATGTCAGAATTAACAAACAAGTTGTGCCACCTCCTCTGACTTAGGAAGTTACAAACAAGTTCATTACATCAACATGCAAATGGATTAACGGAGTGGGTGCGTAGGCTCAAAAGCAAGATGCTGTCATTAGGTGAACAGTCATCCTAATTACTGGGACATGGGATACAACTCTACGGTAGGAGCATGGGGCTTTCACCCTATGAAGTTGTCTATGCCAAATAAATGCCTTCTTGTTATTAGTTAATCAACCCACGACCAGGGGAAGACATTTCAGACATTCATGAATTTGCAGAAAGGTTAAATGGCATACAGTGCCAGGTTTTGAAGGTGAACATTAAAGCTCAAGAAAGCCACTCATGAAGTACACCAAGTAATACCACAATCCTGAACTTCCAGGTTTGTCAGTGGTCAATGCTAACAAGTACTTATTCTCATAGGAAGAAAAAGAAGTATGTTTGTCATGTGACACTGAGGTCCACACCTGGGGACATTTCTGATGAACATGAAATTACTGTGCGACTGGTCCCGACGGAGGTTCGAGTCCTCCCTCGGGCATGGGTGAGTGTGTTTGTCCTTAGGATAATTTAGGTTAAGTAGTGTGTAAGCTTAGGGACTGATGACTTTAGCAGTTAAGTCCCATAAGATTTCACACATATTTGAAAATTTTTGAACATGGAATTACAGCTTCATACATATAGAGCACATTAGAATTTTCAGAGGTGATAAAGAAGCTTTGAGCGTTACCAAAGGCAGATGCACGTAAGGGTGGAGGGAAGGGGTAGCTGAAAAGAAGAACGCCATGACACACGAAACATAATTGTTATGAAATATGATCTGCCTGATATTCCGTATGAAATCTTGCCAGCCGAAAATCTGACCATCTTACACCCAACTCCCAGTTGCCTGATTCAACTAATCTCTGTTCAGAACCACTGAATCAGAATGGCAAAATTATTTTAAAATGTGCACCAATGTCACAGGGGCTTCAGGGACTACCAGCACAGAGATGTTCCTGCCCCAGTCATGGCACACATTGCTTACTTCTGCCACACAGGGAAAATCGTCCGGATCCATCACACATTATACTCTCGCCTATAGGTCTGTAGCAACGACGAAACTCACCCCCTGTGGGGTAACGGCTAGAGTGCAACTAACTCTGATTTCAGAAAACATGTATGTACTCTTCAGAACCTCCTAGGATACAGAATTCTGGGAGTGAATTTCTAAGACACAGAGTGATTTTAATTGTCTGAAAATACAGAATTCTTTCAACACCTGTTACTGAAGTTTTGTCACAGCAGATGACATCTCCAGAACACTTACTACCTGGTCAGCAGGTGTTAATGCCTCTCACAGCAATGTGTAAGTTATCGCCAGCCAAGCACTGCTGCCCAGACAGGGCACCGTGACGCAACTGCTTGATGCACCACCTCTGCCTGCTTCATGTACACTTTGTGATCGCAAGTATCTGGACACCACCAAAAACATACGTTTTTCATAATAGGCGCATTGTGCTGCCACTTACTGCCAGGTACTCCATATCAGGGACCTCAGTAGTCAATAGACATTGTGAGAGAGCAGAATGGGTTGCTCTGCGGAACTCACGAATTTCGAATGTGGTCAGGTGATTGGGTGTCACTTGTGTCAACGTATGTACGCGAGATTTCCACACTCCAAAACATCCCTAGGTCAATTGTTTCCGATGTGATAGTGAAGTGGAAATGTGAAGGAGCACGTGCAGCACAAAGGCGTACAGGCCGACCTCGTCTGTTGACTGAGAGATACCGCAGAAAGTTGAAGAGGGTCGTAATGTGTAATAGGCAGACATTTATCCAGACCATCATACAAAAATCAGGACTCACTGCAAGTACTGTACTATGGCAGTTAGGAGGGAGGTGACAGCACTTGGATTTCATGGTCGAGCGGCTGCTCATAAGCCACACATCATGCCGGTAAATGCGAAACGACGGCTCGCTTGGTGTAAGGAGCGTAAACATTGGACGATTTTACAATGGAAAAACGTTGTGTGGAGTGACGAATCACGGTATAGAATGTGGCGATCTGATGGCAGAGTGTTGGTATCGTGAATGCATTGTGAACGTCATCTGCCAGCGTGTGTAGTGCCAACAGTAAAATTTGGAGGCGGTAGTGTTAAGGTGTGCTCGTCTTTTTCATGGAGGAGGCTTGCACCCCTTGTTGTTTTGCACAGCATTATCACAGCACCGGCCTACATGGAAGTTTTAAGCACCTTATTGCTTCCCACTGAAGAAGAGCAATTCAGGGATGGCGACTGCATCCTTCAATACGATCGAACACCTGCTCGTAATGCTCGGTCTGTGGCGGAGTGGTTGCACGACAATAACACCCCTGTAACGGACTGGCCTGCACAGAGTCTTGATCTTAAAATTATACAACACCTTGAGGATGTTTTGAATTGCCGACTTCGTGCCAGGCCTCACCGACCGACGCCTGTACCTCTCCTCAGTGCAGTACTCCACGAAGAATGGGCCGCCATTCTCCAAGAAACCTTCCAGCACCTGAATGAACGCATGCCTGGGAGAGTGGAAGCTGTCATCAAGGGTAAGGGTGGGCCAACACCATACTGAATTCCAGAATTAGAATGGAGGGCGCCACGAACTTGTAAGTCATTTTCAGCCAGGTGTCCTTATACTTTTGATCACATAGTGTACCACGCTCACAGGACCTACATACTCCTCTCTATCAATATACTGGAAGCCCTACTGTTAATGAAAGAGTTCTGTTCAGCAGCTGCCATCCTTGTTACCGCACCCTGAGTAACACGACAGCCGTTCGAGTATTAAGTGCCTTGCTGGGGAGTAGTCAAACCATCTGACCTACAGATGCACAGCTCTCAACCCATTCAGTAGCGCTGACACAAAGTTACACCTACACAATATGACGAAATTAGAATTACATTAACACCGTCAGCTGATGACTGGCGTTGATATATATCAACGGGGGCAGGTGGAAATGTATGCCCCGACCGAGACTCTGACCGAGGATCTCCTGCTTACATGGCAGACGCTCTATCCATCTGAGCCACCAAGGGCACAGAGGATAGAGCGACTGCAGGGACTATCTCGCGCACGCCTTGTATGTCCACACACTACATTCGTAGTGTCCCACCCCAACACAGCCATTACTCGTGGAAGACATTCTTTCCAAGCCCCAAAAGAGTTCGGGGAATATGTGTGCAACCGCACAGAAAAAGGTCATCGCCGTTATTGCTAGAACTATATACTTACATGGAAATGGTGTCTGTTCTTTCGGACATACACTCCTGGAAATTGAAAAAAGAGCACATTGACACCGGTGTGTCAGACCCACCATACTTGCTCCGGACACTGCGAGAGGGCTGTACAAGCAATGATCACACGCACGGCACAGCGGACACACCAGGAACCGCGGTGTTGGCCGTCGAATGGCGCTAGCTGCGCAGCATTTGTGCACCGCCGCCGTCAGTGTCAGCCAGTTTGCCGTGGCATACGGAGCTCCATCGCAGTCTTTAACACTGGTAGCATGCCGCGACAGCGTGGACGTGAACCGTATGTGCAGTTGACGGGCTTTGAGCGAGGGCGTATAGTAGGCATGCGGGAGGCCGGGTGGACGTACCGCCGAATTGCTCAACACGTAGGGCGTGAGGTCTCCACAGTACATCGATGTTGTCGCCAGTGGTCGGCGGAAGGTGCACGTGCCCGTCGCCCTGGGACCGGACCGCAGCGACGCACGGATGCACGCCAAGACCGTAGGATCCTACGCAGTGCCGTAGGGGACCGCACCGCCACTTCCCTGCAAATTAGGGACACTGTTGCTCCTGGGGTATCGACGAGGACCATTCGCAACCGTCTCCATGGAGCTGGGCTACGGTCCCGCACACCGTTAGGCCGTCTTCCGCTCACGCCCCAACATCGTGCAGCCCGCCTCCAGTGGTGTCGCGACAGGCGTGAATGGAGGGACGAATGGAGACGTGTCGTCTTCAGCGATGAGAGTCGCTTCTGCCTTGGTGCCAATGATGGTCGTATGCGTGTTTGGTGCCGTGCAGGTGAGCGCCACAATCAGGACTGCATACGACCGAGGCACACAGGGCCAACACCCGGCATCATGGTGTGGGGAGCGATCTCCTACACTGGCCGTACACCACTGGTGATCGTCGAGGGGACACTGAATAGTGCACGGTACATCCAAACCGTCATCGAACCCATCGTTCTACCATTCCTAGAGCGGCAAGGGAACTTGCTGTTCCATCAGGACAATGCACGTCCGCATGTATCCCGTGCCACCCAACGTGCTCTAGAAGGTGAAAGTCAACTACCCTGGCCAGCAAGATCTCCGCATCTGTCCCCCATTGAGCATATTTGGGACTGGATGAAGCGTCGTCTCACGCGGTCTGCACGTCCAGCACGAACGCTGGTCCAACTGAGGCGCCAGGTGGAAATGGCATAGCAAGCCGTTCCACAGGACTACATCCAGCATCTCTACGATCGTCTCCATGGGAGAATAGCAGCCTGCATTGCTGCGGAAGGTGGATATACACTGTACTAGTGCCGACATTGTGCATGCTCTGTTGCCTGTGTCTATGTGCCTGTGGTTCTGTCAGTGTGATCATGTGATGTATCTGACCCCAGGAATGTGTCAATAAATTTTCCCATTCCTGGGACAATGAATTCACGGTGTTCTTATTTTAATTTCCAGGAGTGTATCTGAAAGTACAGAAACCATATACATATAAGTATATACACTATGAGTCCGTCGTTGGTGTGTGTGACTTATGCATTCCACTGTGCAAGTGATGGCTCATCGCAAATACAGTACCTGACAGAAAACTAAACCACCCCAAAGACACAGCTGGACGTCATTGTAACTTCGTACACATACACGCCATCAATGTGTATGTAAATGATGAGAGTTGCAATTCTCTGTGACAAGTTGAACAGCCACCAGAGTGCATCGATCCCGAGTTCGAGTACGGTCTGGCACGCAGTTTTAATCTGCCAGGAAGTTTCATATCAGTGCACATTCCGCTGCAGAGTGGAAATCTCATTCTGCATTGGTGTAGTTCATGTTAAAAGTTCTTATCTGTTCTGATAGGTTATGTAAGGGCGTGAACATCGTGAGAAATTCAGTGATCAGTGTAAAGGACATGGAGATGTCACACATACCTGTGGGCCAGCGTGGCCCCGTCATGAACTGCAAGGCAATGTCAGCACAGGCAAGCTCGGCGTCATTGTTCCTGTCGATCATGTCTTACCGCCACAATGAGAGGTAGCTGTATTTTGTATTTTCCACATAGCACATTTGCACCTTCCTTCTTCTCGTTGCATCATTCTGTGTCATCCCACACCAATGGTCAGAGACTAGCACCACGCAGACTCGGGAATTACTGTTCGTGTGCAGGCTGCATTTGCAGTTGTGCCATTACTTGGAACCATGGACTGGTAATGAACGGCATAGCATTACGTTCAGTGATCAATAGCGTTTCTACACTAACGTGGATGAACGATTATTGTGGTTGCCTGGGAGATACACCATTTTCCAACTTTCTGAAGAGGAATAGTGGTGTTACTCATCTGGGGAGTCAGTGAGTGAAAGTTTTGGTTACAGCTGGCAGTGAATGAGGGAACGCTGACAGCACACTGGTATGTAATGAAAATCCTCTGTGCTGAAATGTTGCCTATCATGCAAAAGTATCAAGACGCTGATTTTTATAACAGGATAATGCCTGTCCATATATGGCACGTGTTTTCATGGTTGCATGATGTTGAGGCAGTCCTGTGACCATCAGCACCTCATATATGTGTCCCATAGGACGTATATAGCTGTCCCAGTGTCATTATCCACGCTATCAAGAACCACCTACAACACTTGTGGGACAGCTTTCCTAAGGAGAACATACAATGGCTTTATGAGACCCTTCCTCACCGATTCAGAACATGTCCCCAGGCCACAGGAGATGTATCGTCGCACTCATAAATGGGTTTCCAAATTCTTCGTAAATTTGACTTGATATTGTAATGACAATAGTCCGACCCACAAACTATGACGGTTCGCGCATGTCGATGCATGGACTGGGATGGCATTGTTGACGATTCCAAGCAACAGTTATGGTACGCGCATGCGCGTGTTATCTGATTTAAGGAAATTCTGCAAATTATGGCTCTCACTTGCGTATGCAGAATTTAGCACTTACCACCACCATCAGCGGGATCAACTCGCAACAAATGAGATAGAAATTAACTAAGCAGCTAGCTACGATCACATTTAATGCTCACATTAGCTACGCATTAAGAGCAGGGCGCTCATAACACTTCTTAACGCTCATTGGCTATCGGAATAGGCTTGGGATTGGTGCGTAGAACAAGTCTAAGTTCGACCCCCATCGTTCGTGACTCCAACTATAGAACACCATCATGTACCCTTTAAATTCCTGAATTTTCAGTTGGTTCCCTCCTCCCATCTGGGTGCCTCGCTGTTTTTGTCTGTCAGTGTATCGAATCAAAGATTATATACGCCTGTTTCACGTCCCTCTGCCACTTAAGAGAAATGCAGACCAATTTAGCCCGCCTTGATTTTATTTGAGCGATTAATAATTCTGTTTAGTAATAGTGGTCTCGCAATATTTGAATTTATGTAGCTGTGCGAATCATTTCACGTATTCTGACCTAGAAACATGCTACTGTTCAATTAATGCTCCATGTCAATTAATTCTCTGATACAATGTAACAAATCATTAACTGTAGCAAGATAATGTTGTTCCAAACAGACAGCAAAGCTCAAGGCACCTGAGCAGTATTATATTCATTCGATAAATTCGATAGTTAATTTTAAATGATTTTTTCCGTCACTGTCACCACTCTCTCCAACAGTGAAAGCCCAAACTGCTTTGAAAGTAAATTAATGCTTTTCACTATCTCAGACCGTGACTCGAGATATTCCTCATGTCCAATGATGTCTTGTGCCTTTTCTCAAACCCGGGACGGTTCCTTTGAAAGGGCACGGCTGATTTCCTTCCCAATCCTTCCCTAACCCGAGCTTGCGCTCCGTCTCTAATGACCTTGTTGTCGGCGGGACGTTAAACACTAACCACCACCGCCACCTTTTCTCAAACAGAATCCATGCTGAAACCAAGCCAGTCACTAAACTACAGACTCGATGGAAAAAAAAAACTCATGACCTAGACTGTGCTAAATGACAAAACGTAGTAGCTTTAGGTAAATATGTAATAACATGCCCTTAAACTCCGGTCATTCTAAGATCTGATGCATGTCTGTGCACTTCTTGTAATGCTTTTTAACTGGAGATTAAACATTTCGTTGCAGTCGCATAATAATGTAAAATAATTTATGAACTCAAACTCGCCGACATTTGTTGAGATATGAATGGGAGAAGAGCATAAAATTTTTACTTTTTACAAATACTACTTACAGCAAACACCACATCAAAAGACTGGTGGCAAGGAAACTCATAAAAAATTCTTGTACGCGGTAGAGGCTATTTCTCGTAGATTACTGATAAAGATGGAATATCAAATTTATTCAAGCATGCAGTTAAGGAAATGGCTGATTTTTTACTCATTTGTAGTTCTCGAAACATATCAAATATTTACCATTTCAGAGAAACGAGCGATCACAACAATGTCATTGTGGTCAAGTTTTGGCCTCTGAAAAGTGCTGATATTGATTGGAATGTTAAGAGTTTTCTCACAGTTGTCTTCTGGTAAAATGTTATGTACCGTAGCTGGAACTGTTACACAGATACTTAATATTTAATTTCATCCTGTATGTAGTACGAAACAATATTCCATTTGTTACCACCGTGAAGCGAAGGAAATCAGATCAAAATAAAGGATAGCTATGTAAACTTCAGTGCACTCTACGAGACGGTGGTTATCGCTTTGCGGTTGACTGGAACAAAGCGGTTAGCTATCTGCCAGAGTCCAGCGACTGCCAACAGGCTCACGTGATTCGATTAGCGTAATAACGCTGATCAAAGGCCGACATGATGGACACATATCACTTGAGCTCCCTTGTCCTCTGCCCCTGTGTCGCTATAGCCCTGATTAACAACAAGGAAAATTCTCCGATCGCTCGTTAACACGTCCGAACGTGGATGCATGGCCTGCAGCAGGTCATGTCGTGCGTGAAGGTAAGAGACTGAATGCAGACAGATCCGCGGTGAAATGACATAGACATGTTGCTCCGAGACATTAAACAACCATATCTTTGTTGCTCTTGACCGGATGTTTCTAGCTTTTTTCACATATGATTTATGTGTTGTCGTTTCACAGGGGGATGTAAAGGTTATAAAAGGCAAGGAACGTCGACTCTTAAGTGCTCTGAAGGCATTAAAACAGACAAGTATTTTAAAAGTAGTAGTACGCATTTAAGGGGAGTTGAAACGCCCTATCCCGACAATGTTAAATTTAGTGATTTGGTTTCCCTGCATTTCAGGAATCACTGTAGCCATTGACATGAAACTTTTACAGGACAATAAACTGTATGTTCTGAGTCTACTGATCTCAAACAATTGCATTTCAGCGACTGCTTTCGGAAATACAATTTTGTAATTACACAGTTAAAATTATGTGTACTTTTTTGTACGTTATCCAAAATAATTTTAATTATACATAACATTATATTCTTCTTTTAGTTCAGTAGACTCAGAATATGTATGTTATTACTCCCTGAAAATTTGAATACTATGCTCGAAGTGGTTTCTCAGATTTATGGAAAAATGCAACAGAAATCGTAAATTTTCAAGAAAGGACTTATAAAGTTTCAAAAGAGTGTAACCCACTTCATATATGCTTAATTTTTCATTTCTAGTCACTCAGAAGCACCCTGCACCATATTGTATGTATATCATCCTCTTGACATTTTTCCAAATTATTTCTTCTTTTCTTTTTTTCTTCTTTCTGACCTCCTTAGTGGCCAACTATGATGCACACTCTGCTTTATCAATGCCAGCCGTGTCCATTTGTTCAAGTTCTCTGATGCAGTTTGCTCCAGGATTAATTCCCATATGCTGTAGCACTTTCACCCTAGCAGTGTTGCCATCATTAAAAGCTATAACAGCATCACTGACCCCCCATTTTAGTGTCTTCATTCCTACAAAAACAGTTTTTGGTAAACGAGTTCATATATGATTTTTGAACGACTCATTGGGATTTTGAATCAGATCAGGCAGACACTTCTTCAGTAATTCAGGATTAGCCAAATCTCCTTCAAAATGGTTCAAATGGCTCTGAGCACTATGGGACTTAACTTCTGTGGCCATCAGTCCCCTAGAACTTAGAACTACTTAAACCTAGCTAACCTATGGACATCACACACATCCATGCCCGAAGCAGGATTCGATCCTGCGACCGTAGCGGTCGCAAGGCTCCAGACTGTAGCGCCTAGAACCGCTCGGCCACACCGACCGGCCAAATCACTGTAAATAGGTTTTATGATCTCCATGACTGCTGCTGGGATGGAATGTTTATGGGTGTATGAACTGTTTGAGTACTCGGCAGCGGTAATTGCACCATGAATCAGCTCCAGGAGGGCAAAGGGGGTGTACTGGTTTTTCATTAGTTGACAGCCCATACTGCCTGCTTCGTTTTCAACAAATCTTCAGTATTATTGCTGATGGCCATCTCACAATACTGCTGTAGTTCATTAATCATTTTGTCTGTCATCCTGTCTCTTTCGGTTTTACCATCAGAAAGTTTCTTGTCTTTCAAATTTTGTTTCAGCTCCCTCAGCCTGGTACCCATCCACTTCTGGACATGACCAACACATTATGATAATCTTCTCACTATAAGGCTGAGCGGCTACTACACTGTTATATGCTTTTGAGTCTCGCTCACCTAAGAACTTAGTGTAACAACACTCCCCCTTCGTTCACAGATCGACTAAAAATTTCAATAGCTGCAGAGGCCTCCATACCACCATCTGTTCCTTCATAATTTCTGTCACAGATATGGCCTTCTTTATTCCTTGATTGACACTTGTAACAATGTTTGGTTGATAGCTGGAAATCCATTACCTTTCCAGTGTCCACACTGGTCACTGTAGCAACAGCATTCTTAGAACTGTAGCTGTTCTTCTGCCAAGTGCCATCAACAGCAACTGATATGTCCGTATACCATCATTTATTTCAACAGCTTTGTTTGTAGCACCTTTCATTGACTGACATACAACAGATTCCACAGCAGGTCCAGTAGATCCCGCATACTTATCGATTTTACGAGGCGGGCGTGACAGCTTCATCATGGCACACATTGTTTCTGCTGCAGTGTGTCCTTTGCCAATTGCTCTCAATCCATAAAACCACCTGACTTTTACTTCAAAATTATTATCTTTAGACTTATCAGAATTCCAAAATGAATAAGTATATTTACAACTGCGACAATTAATGATAAGTTTCCTGGCTAGTCCATTTAATAGCTCACTGTCGTCACCTAACCTAACTGGTCCTCCATATATTTTACAACACACATTCGCCTAACACCCTTGTTAGGTTGTGCAAATATGAGAATATAACCTAAACTACCATTTATATCACTTTCTTTTTCAGAAAAGTGTGTATCACAACGTTTTATTTTAATCTTCGACGGACTAATGGGTTCTTCTCTAAATACTGATGAGTTTGTCTGTATTTCATTGTCTGTAGCTTTACATGCCACATGTTGAACACAACGTTTCCCTTCATTCGAAAATCTATTACCATGAAACACACGTTACTTAAAAACACTTCGTTCTGGCGTCATACTTTACTATTTGAGAGATTTACCAAACTATTCGTCACTTTTGCTCATAAAAAAGTTAGCACTTTGACATACAATGCGTGTTTATACTACGAAACGATACGATACTGTTTTTGACAGTGCTACCAATACAAACACGCAATACAACCTTCATAACACAGAAATCCAAAGCGTTCTGTAAGAAAAATTACCGAGTTCATTAGATCTTGAAGTAATAAACCTAAAAATTTTAACATTTTCAACCTGTGTAGGCCATATTTAAATAAATTAAATAAAATACTTCAAATGTGAGTTTATACATTTTATTCGGAAATTTCAAGTTTTATAGTGATATAAAAATCCCCTTAAGAAAGACAATAATGTATCACAAAAAAATCCCGAAAGTTTTTTTGTTTAGTTTAATATTATCGAGATAATAGTAATTCATTCCGATCAGTAGTTAACCTAGAATACATGAAAGGTTTTGAAAATTGTGTGTTTTCTAAGAACTTACTAAGTCGTCCCTATAGTACAGGTAACACAAAGGCTCGTTCAGCATTCTACATACGTTTCTCTAATCTCAGTACTCAGCATTCCTCATTTCATTAGAGATGATTTAGATTAATATAAACAACTATTCTTTACACATAATTGTCATTGAGGCAATCATAATAGAAGAAACTTGAGCACTTGGGTATGAAGTGCTACAAAGCTTAATAATGACTGTTGTTATTACATAGGATAAGCAAACAGGAAGATCCGTAGAAAGGTACTAGAAGGAAAAAAATATGATTCTAAATTTTATTAGGAATCATACTGAAAAAAAATTAAGAACGATAACTGCTTCATTCCAAAATATATTTCTTCTGTTTCTTGTAGACAATGCACACAAACAGTAGTAATTTCCATATTCAAGCTAATGAAATTTATTCCAAGCGTATGTACCTGGAACTTTAACAGACATGCGGAACACCGGCTGTTTGCAGCGATGTAAGCGTTGAATTCCTTAATCCGTATACTGTGAAGACTTACCTGAAAGAATAAAGAGTTCAGCAAAGTTGCTTAAAAAATAAGTACAACACAAACATGCGCGTCTAACGCACACACACACACACACACACACACACACACACACAAGCGCGCGTGCGCGCGCACACACACACACACACACACACACTCACACACACTATCATATGTGTAAATGGCCACCCTTGTTTACAATTACTACAATGCCTACCTGATAGTACGTGGCCTAGCTTAACGAAGGCAGACATAAATTCCTCCCTGTCAGTCCTTCGACAAGGCAAGCATGAAGCTGTATATACACTAGAGTATCGTTTAGATCAACACTAGAGGCTGGCAACGTTCCCTATACGAAAAATTATATGACGATTCGGAACAGAATGAAACTGCGTAAAGTATTTTTTAGATGTTCAGCTGAATTTCGTTCGAAGTTTGGAGGCGCAAGAAAATCATTGATAAACTGAGACAAAGTATGAGGTTAGGACAGATGGTATAATTTCCGTCTCCGAGAAAATAACATATTACTTGAGGCCTAAAGTACAGAATGGATACAAAACGATGTCCTAGAAGAAAGAAGTCGACAAAATAAAGAATCCCCAGCGCAGAATCACTTTCTCATCCTGAGCGATTGGCTAATCCACTCCTATTTTCAGAAGAGGCGGCGGCGACTCATTCACTGTTAGCTGGAGACCTGAGCTCTTCTAGCGTTCTCATTGTTATCTCTTAATTACTTAGTACGGCTCTGCATTCTTCTCATACTATAGCTACACGGAAATTTATTCACGATAAGACACGTATCACTGTGTGCAGTGCCATCAAATATCTATCAGAAGATGCGAACGATGAAGCAAAATTTGCATTAGAGAGTGTGCTTTAGAGGTTAGCAAGAATCGCTAGCTATTCCAACCGCTACTTAGCTAAGTACACCACCAATATACAGGGTGTCCAGAAAAAGACTCTCCGATTTCAAAATTAAATATCTCGGAAACAAAGACCGACAGAGGAATGCAGTAAACGGTATGTTTATTGTGAAACCTGTAAGAAGTCTATACAGCAGTTTGAAATAATAGTTACAAAAGCTGCTAACAGATTTCGCTGTAATCGCCATACGTAATGCCTAGTATAAATAGTGATCCGAAGCCCAGGGCGATCAGTTCCACTATTGAAACATGAAAGGAGGTTAGCGTACCGAAGGAAGAGATTAAAACCATGTACTCCATTGAACAACGCGTTTTTCTCGTGCTAGAGTACCACAGGTTAGAAGAGAGTCCTACGGCAACAAGGCCAAGTTTTCAAGCACGATTTAATGTTCCAAAAGGACCCGATGCGAAAACCATGCGTACGCTCTTCGCAAAATTTCAACGAACAGGCAGCGTAACTGATGATCTAGTGGGGCATATTGGCCACAAGCAAACCGCAGTTACGCCTGAAAATATCGCCACAGTTTCTGGAATTATTCAGCGAAATACAATGTCATCCGTCATCCGTCCGTAGAATTGCCTCTGAGACTGGTTTGAAGCGTTCCAGCACGCAGAAAATTCTGAGAAAGAGCCTACATATGTTTCCATTCAACATTCAAACGCACCAGGCCATACCCATTCGGATCTCCGGGCGGGGACTACTCAGGAGGACGTCGTTATCAGGAGAAAGGAAACTGGCGTTCTACGAATCGGAGCGTGGAATGTCAGATCCCTTAATCGGGCAGGTAGGTTAGAAAATTTAAAAAGGGAAATGGATGGGTTAAAGTTGGATATAGTAGGAATTAGTGAAGTTCGGTGGCAGGAGGTTCAAGACTTTTGGTCAGGTGAATACTAGGTTACAAATACAAAATCGTATAGGGGTAATGCAGGAGTAGGTTTAATAATGAATAAAACAATAGGAATGCGGGTAAGCTACTACACACAGCACAGCGAACGCATTGTTGTGGCCAAGATAGACACGAAGCCCACGCCTACGACAGTGATACAAGTCTATATGCCAACTAGTTCTGCAGATGACGAAGAAATTGAAGAAATGTATGATGAAATATTATTCATATAATGAAGGCAGACGAAAATTTAATAGTCATGGGTGACTGGAATTCGGTAGTAGGAAAAGGGAGAGAGGGAAACGTGAACATGGATTGGGGTAAGAAATGAAAGAGGTAGCCACCTGATGGAATTTTGCGCAGAGCACAACGTAATCATAGCTAACACTTGGTTCAAGAATCATTAAAGAAGAATCTATACATGGAAGAAGCCTGGAGATACTAAAAAGTACGGTTCTAGGCACTCAGTCCAGAACCGTGCGACTGCTACGGTCGCAGGTTCGAATCCTGCCTCGGGCATGGATGTGTATGATGTCCTTAGGTTAGTTAGGTTTAAGTAGTTCTAAGTTCTAGGAGACTGATGACCACAGATGTTAAGTCCCATAGTGCTCAGAGCTAAGTAAAAGGAATCAGATTATATAATGGTAAGACAGAGATTTAGGAACCAGGTTTTAAATTTTAAGACATTTCCAGGGGCAGATGTAGACTCTGACCACAATCTATTGGTTATGAACTGTACATTAAAATTGAAGAAACTGCAAAATGGTGGGAATTTAAGGAGATGGGACCTGGATAAACTGACTAAACCAGAGGTTGTACAGAGTTTCAGGGAGAGCATAGCTGAACAATTGACAAGAATGGGGGAAATAAATACAGTAAAAGAAGAATGGGTAGCTTTGAGGGATGAAGTAGTGAAGGCAGCAAAGGATCAAGTAAGTAAAAAGACGAGGGCTAGTAGAAATCCTTGGGTGACAGAAGAAATATTGAATTTAATTGACGAAAGGAGAAAATATAAAAATGCAGCAAATGAAGCAGGCAAAAAGGAATACAAACGTCTCAAGAGTGAGATCGATAGGAAGTGCAAAATGGCTAAGCAGGGATGGCTAGAACCCAGTTCTAAGCAAAGAAGGGAAAGCGGAAAGGTGGAAAGAGTATATAGAGGGTCTATACACGGGCGATGTACTTGAGGGCAATGTTACAGAAATGGAAGAGGATGAAGATGAAGATGAAATGGGAGATATGATACTGCGTGAAGAGTTTGATAGAGCACTGAAAGACCTAAGTCGAAACAAGGCCCTGGGAGTAGATAACATTCCATGAGAACTACTGACAGCCTCGGGAGAGCCAGTCCTGACAAAACTCTACCATCTGGTGAACAAAATGTATGAGACAAGCGAAATAACCTCAGACTTCAAGAAGAATACAATAATTCCAATACCAAAGAAAGCAGATGTTGACAGATGTGAAAATTACCGAACTATCAGTTTAGTAAGTCACAGCTGAAAAATATTATCTCGAATTCTTTACAGACGAATGGAAAAACTGGTAGAAGACGACCTTGTGGAAGATCAGTTTGGATTCCGTAGAAATATGGGAACACATGTGGCAATACTGACCCTACGACTTATTTTAGAAGCTAGATTAAGAAAAGGCAAAAAACCTACATTTCTAGCATTTGTAGACATAGAGAAAGCTTTTGACAATGTTGACTGGAATACTCTCTTTCCAATTCTGAAGGTGACAGGTGTTAAATACAGGGAGCGAAAGGCTATTTACAATTTGTACAGAAACCAGATGGTAGTTATGAGTCGAGGGATATGAAAGGGAATCAGTGGTTGGGAAGGGAGTGAGTCAGGGCTGTAGCCACTCCCCGATGTTGTTCAATCTGTATATTGAGCAAGCAGTAAAGGAAACAAAAGAAAAATTCGGAGTAGGTTTTAGAATGCATGGAGAAGAAATAAAAACTTTGAGGTTCGCCGATGACATTGCAATTCTGTCAGAGACAGCAAAGGACTTGGAAGAGCAGTTGAACGGAATGGACAATGTCTTGAAAGGAGGGTATAAGATGAACATCAACAAAAGCAAAACGAAGATAATGGAATGTAGTCGAATTAATCGGGTGATGCTGAGGGAATTAGATTAGAAATTGAGACACTTAAAGTAGTAAAGGAGTTTTGCTATTTGGGGAGCAATAAACATATCGTTTACTGCAATCCTCTATCGATCTTTGTTTTCGAGATATTTGATTTTGAAATCAGGGAGTCCTTTTCTGGACACCCAATACAATCATATGATAACTAGAATGAGATTTTCACTCTGCAGCGGAGTGTGCGCTGATATGAAACTTCCTGGCAGATTAAAACTGTGTGCCCGACCGAGACTCGAACTCGGGACCTTTGCCTTTCGCGGGCAAGTGCTCTACCAACTGAGCTACCGAAGCACGACTCACACCCGGTACTCACGGCTTTACTTCTGCCAGTATCTCGTCTCCCACCTTCCAAACTTTACAGAAGCTCTCCTGCGAACCATCCCCCAGGCTGTGGCTAAGCTATGTCTCCGCATTATCCTCTCTTTCAGGAGTGCTAGTTCTGCATGGTTCGCAGGAGAGCTTCTGTAAAGTTTGGAAGGTGGGAGACGAGATACTGGCTGAAGTAAAGCTGTGGGTACCGGGCGTGAGCCGTGCTTCGGTAGCTCAGTTGGTAGAGCACTTGCCCGCGAAAGGCAAAGGTCCCGAGTTCGAGTCTCGGTCGGGCACACAGTTTTAATCTGCCAGGAAGTTTCATATGATAACTAGCTTAGCTCCACATGTATAATGAGTCACGGCTCCACAGCGTCAGATGGTCTTGCGCCAGCGAGCTGCAGTTCCATTCACACTTTCGCTGCCGTCCAACCAACGAAATAGGCTTTGCACAAATATATTCTACCTTTGTCATACAACAAACCGTATAGAACGTTGTACAAAGTTTGATTACGTCAGTAGCTAACATCCCTTTTAATATCAACCACAGTTCTATAGCACTATAGATACACAAAACTCAGACTAGAACTCCTATGAATGACAACCTTTAGCAACACGTACTTCACCAATACAGCAGTGGAAGGTGCTGATTCGTGTTCTTCGATCAACTGTAATTCCACCGCTAGTGGTACTACGCCACGCAGCGATGTCGTGTGAGTAGTGTACACGCGAAATGTGGGGCAAGGCCGCGCTTTCTCAACTTCAGGCTGTCAGTACGACGTGAAGAGGCTAATTAGGGGAGTCGCATCTGTATCCCGTCCATAGTTTCTATTGTGTTCCCTAATAACAGCATCTGAATGCGCGATCACGAATCATCCTTGTAAGGGAAGCGAGGTATAGCAAGCCTGAACATAAATCGTAGATTTATGTTCAGGCTTGCTATTAAGAAGAGGGATACGAGGTAAACTGGTATTCTGAGAAACAGTGGCTGTTTCCGTACTTCAAAGTGGCTTCCGTTCCAGTCATAAGAGCAGCAATTGAACAACATTTGTATAAACAGGGGCAAGCGACGCCAAGCTACATAATTACCTCGTAAATCACCCAAGCGCTTGCAAATTAGCTGTCTTTGGTAGCTAAATTTCACAGTCTGCAATTTAATAGTTTGCTAAAATTATGTACGATAGCAGTGTTTACAGAATTCACTTAACGCAATGGGAAAGCGGTTTGATAAGAATGCGAAAGTCAGAGGGATCATAAAACAATATCCTTCACGTTGCGTTTCTGTAGCAAACTAATAAGCTTCGACGAGCGTGAACGAATATTTATCTAATTGATGATTTTGATAGCAGATGCCTGAGAAATGGAGATATATTTATTTCAGACACATGCTGTATTTCAGTATTTTCGTGGAAGAAAAGGCAGATTGGAAAATAAGGGTCCAATGGATACGGTAATAATGACGCCTGTGTCATAAGCTACTGTGTCGTTTTCAAAGACAGCATCCTAGTACTCTCATAACACGATTCTAGGAACACACGAAAAATATAATCGTAATGCCAGAAGAGGGTTTCAGCCAAACTCGTCCTCAGCATAGGTCTACTGTCTTAACTACTGCACAACTGTGGCTGGTAAGGCAAGCTATGTTGTAGCATAGTGGCTACTTCTTGTGGAAAAAGGTGTGCAGTATACTGCTGCATCCATTTTCAATAAGCTACCATAAGAATTCAAAAATCTTAGCAGTAATCCACGCGCTTTCAAATAGAAACTGGAGAGTTTGCTCACTCTATTTTTATCTGATATTACTTTTAGGTTGTAATTTCATGTACGGACACGTTCCAAGACCTTGGAGATTTGCTCCTCAATTTGGTCCTACGGAACTTGACGGGTAGATAAAAAATAAATAAAATAAATCGCTTTAAGTCAAATTTATCCACGGTCAGACTATTTCAGGTAATGAGTTGCTTCACGCTTTAAAACAAACGAAATAACGCAGACAAAAGTCGTAAAAATGAGTAAAATTGAAACGAACGCGAATAAAACTTAATAAAATACAAAAATACACGTTACTTTCAATAAAATGCATTATGCGAATGTCGACGTACATGTACTCAAGAAGATACGTACACACACACAAATCAGGGATTCTTATTTTATTTTTATTTTGTTATTTCTTAGGTTCATTTTCCCCTTTGTGGCCTTGATG
The DNA here is from genome assembly GCF_021461395.2 of Schistocerca americana. NCBI lineage: Eukaryota > Metazoa > Arthropoda > Insecta > Orthoptera > Acrididae > Schistocerca > Schistocerca americana. The sequence goes on along the minus strand of NC_060123.1, from coordinate 289,799,789 downwards.
CAGATATCAAGTCTCCACCTGCAATTTTCGATTCACAACTACAAAACTAATTTTTAAAACTCTAAAACATATTATAAATATTGTGTAATGTTGGTAATGTGTTTTAATAGTGACGATCATTGCAGAGGTATGTGTTACGGGTAACTGTAGGTAAGCAAACAGTATATGCCTGGAGTTGGAGGCAATGTTGTATGAAAATCGACAAAAATTTGGAAGTCATCTGCACGGAGAGCCAGGAGATGCCGTCCGATCGCAGTGTCACCCTTTACAGTATGGCTCAATTTTGAATTTGAGTGGATGCGCATTCGTTCAGCCCACCGCTCTCTCGGCTGTTGTCAGCTTTCCCGACCTTAGAGCGGCTGATTGGGATGTAATCGGGTCTCAGTTGGCCTCAGGAGGCTGTGTTCTCCTCATTCCTGTACTCCTGTTAATGAAAAATTCCTAACACTAGCAGGAATTAACCCTGGATCCCATGGCAGCCACAGAGTCAGACGTAGTTGGAGGTTTAATGGAAGAAAACCTTATACTTCTAAAGTAGGTATTACTTAGGCAGGATTTCATCTACGCAGGAATAGGATAAGTTGACACTTTTATTTAGGTTCGGATGCGTGGATTGGGTTACAGACTGAGTAGGCTTGAGAGATTATTTTATGATTAAAGAGAGGAAGGTGGTTGGTGTTGCTCTAGGAAACAATATGGAGCATTTGCATGCAGAAGACCAAGAGATAAGCATTCTCACTGATTAATAATATTCAAGTTTCGAATTCAGGTAGACAAATGAATATATTTGATGTAGTGTGTATCATTGAAGGATTAGAGGAAACTGGCAGAACATATGAGAAGCGGAAGCCTATACTGTATTGACGTAGCTGGGACTGGGACGTATGAGGGTAGCGTATTTATAACAATTATATGGAACAAAACCACACGTTGGCTATTTAGGAGCTTTAGTCTACTGTGAATTGTCTATTGGGTGGTTGCCATATGGCAGCTTCAGTAAGTTTTCGTTCATTGGTTCCAGAACTTGTGGTGGTTTGGTTAAGTAATAGAGCACTTGTGAATTGTTAGCACTATTCGAAGAATTTCAATGTTGATTAGCTAATAGAAAATCTACGTGTGAAATGGGGAGAGCCCCGGGGTGGTACATCTTGCAGTTAAATAACTAAGCCCCAAGATCTACATCTACATCTCTCTACCATTCCACTCTCAAACGGCGTGCGGGGAAACGAGCACTTAAATTTTTCTGTGTGAGCCGTGTTTTCTCTTATTTTCTCGTGATGATTATATGTCCCTATGTAGATGGGTGCCAACAGAATGTTTTCGCAATCGGAGGAGAAAACTGGTGATTGAAATTTCATGAGAAGATCCCGTTGCAACGAAAAACGCCTTTGTTTTAATGATTGCCCCTCCAATTCACGTATCATGTCTGTTTCACTATCTCTCCTATTTCACGATAATACAAAACGAGCTGCCCTTCTTTGAACTTTCTTGATGTCATCCGTCAGTCACAGCTGATGCGGATCCCACACCGCACAGCAATACTCTAGAATAGGGCGAACAAGCGTGGTGTAAGCAGTCTCTTTAGTAGACCTGTTGCACATTAAGTGTTCTGCCAAAGCATCGCAGTTCAGAGGTTTCAAATCGCTCTGAGCGCTATGGAACTTAACATCTGAGGCTATCAGTCCCCTAGAACTTAGAACTACTTATACCTAACCAACCTAAGGACATCACATACATCCACGCCCGAGGTAGGATTCGAACCTGCGACCGTAGCAGTCGCGCGGTTCTGGACTGAAGCTCCTAGAACCGCTCGGCCACAGTGGCCGGCTGCATCGCAGTCTTTGGTTTGCTCTACCCAGAACATTTCTTGTGATCGTTCCAGTTAAGGTAATTTGTAATTGTAATCGATAAATATTTAGTTGAGTTTACAGCCTTCAGGTTTGTGTGATTTATGACGTAATAGAAATTTAGGGGATTTCTTTTAATACTCACGTGAATAACTTCACACTTTTCTTTATTCAGGGTCAATTGCCACATTTCGCACCACAGAGATATCTTATCTAAATCATTTTGCAATTCGTTTTGGTTATATGATGACTTTACAAGACGGTAAATGACAGCACCATTTGTAAACAATCTCAGAGGACTACTCAGATTGTCTCCTATGTTGTTAATATAGATCAAGAGCAACAAAGGTACTAGAACACTTCCTTGGGGAACGCTGGATATTACTTTCGTTTCATTCGATGACTTTACTGGGAACTGTGACATTTCTGACAGTAAATCACTAATCCAGTCGCACAACTGACGCGATATCCCATAGGCACGCAGTTTGGTTAGCAGACGTTTGTGAGGAACGCTGTCGAAAGCCTTCTGGAAATCTAAAAATATGGAAGCAATTTGACATCCCTTGTCGGTAGCACTCATAACGTCATGATCATGAGATCAACTAATGAGTGATACAAATATTGGCGATTATCCGTGTCAGCGAATTTTCCTATGTGGTCCGTCTCACAAAGCACGTGCTCTGTCACGGCACATTTCTCCACCTGCCCAGCCTACAATGCCGCTCACGTACGGTGATTCTCGTGTTGATCTCATTCCAACATGGACTTTTCCGCATGCGATATATTCCGGACATTCCCTTTCACCCCTTTTCTCCTTTTCTGCTATGAGTCACACTTCGAGTTTCTTTGCCGGTTTATAAATCGTTTTTACGTCGTGTTTGCGCAATATACGGCCGATTCTCTCCGTCACTCTGGGAATGTATGTCAGAAAGTCCATATCCGACATCTCTTTTTCCGGTGTGTCACTTCGCCGACCGTTTGACCATGTGACATTCGTATGTGATGGTGAAGTACCCATTGCTCCTCATAACGGTTTCTAGGCGTTGTACTTTGCGTCAGATGTGCTGCGGCTCACATACTCGTCTTGCTCTCGTTACGAGCGTATTAATCATGCCTCTTTTCTGACTCTGTTTATGATTTGACAATTTGTGTATGCATCGGTCCGTTTGTGTCGGTTCTCGATACATGCTGTGTCCCAGGTTTCCATCACATCTCGTGACTATGTGGACTATACATGACGGCGCCTACCAGTTGTTCGTAGAAGTTGACATTCCACATCCAATAGCTCATGGCGAGACAGGCGTGAAAAAGCTTGGTGGCCTCTTGTGAGAAATGGAACCGATGTGCTCCAGAGAGTCAATGAGTGGTAAACAAAGTACAAGTAACAACATAAAAGCTGACCAGGATATCGTCTGGCGTCTGGCGCAAGATTTAGTTTCTTCAACTTCTCTGTGAAATGCCCTGAGTCCTTTATGTATCTGTCTGTCAGTCTTTCCTACGTTCGGAAAGAGCAGACAGGCCAAGTGTTTCGTCAGTTTATATGTCGATGAGCCGGAGCGCTTACAATCGGTCTTAACAGGAATATTATTCTCATGGATCTTTGGTAATCGATATAGCCGAGGTCGTAGGGCTTCTGTGTCTTAACGCCGACAAGCGTTCATTGGTACTGACTGTCGATATCTGAAATGTAACCGTCGTAATGGATACCGAAAAATATGAGGAGAAGATCCGTGACCTATTAGATACGACGACGTACCGAAACTAAGCACAGATCTGATGCAACGAATCACACGGAATACGAATCAATTAATCACGGCACTTCTCTCTCGGCAGATATGCAGAGGAACTTTCGCAATACAGAAGTCCTACCACATTGGCTATATGAATCACCAGATTCCTTGCCACGACGTGTTGCGGCACTTCTGCGTGCTCACAGGGGACCTACACGATATTAGGCAGGTGTAACAGTTTGTTTGGCTTTTCAGTGTATGACGACCTGGTACTAGCTTTACAATACCTGTAGGGTTCAAAATCGCCCGGGGTGTTAGTTTAAGGAGGTGACATAAAAAACGCATCTTTCGCACCAGGGAAATTTACAGGGAATTTACAACAGGCAAGAGTTGTACCTCTACTAAAGGCATGTGATGCAGAAGACATAGAAAATTACCGGCCAAGTTCCCTTGTTGTCATCATCCTCAAAAATTATATAATCCATTTTGAAAGACATGTTAATAAGTTATTTGAATAAATAAAATCTTTTAAATGAATCATACTTCGGTTTTCGCAGTGCTAGGAGCACAGAATCAGCCATAGTAGAATTCACAAAATTGGTACTTGATGCAATCGGCAGAAACGAGAGTGTCACAGCCATATTTTTAGATCTTTCTGAGGATTTTGATACTACTGACCGTAAGATTCTGTTAAACAAACTAGAAGCAGTAAGAATTAGAGGGTTACCGAATGACTGGTTCTGACCGTACCTAGCAGATAGGGTACAAGGAATAGAGATAACATATGCCTCAAATAACTCTACCCTTTTAATAAAACGCTTGTCAAAACCCGAACACCCTAATGTAGTTCCTCAGGGTAGCACATCACGACCAATACTGTACCTGAGATCCATCAATGACTTCTACACTGGGGATAGCCAACGAGAGAAAGTTCTATTCGTTGACGACAGCAATACTATAGTCACAGAGAAAACAAAAGAAATCCCTATAGATAAAGCAAATAAAACCATCAGAGGAGTTTACAATTGGTCAATACACAATAAAATTACGTTGAACATAAAGAAAATTAATTCTACGAATTTCCATTTGAAGAGGAAAAATGACACTGTTGTGTTAAATGTAGACCGTGTAGCGTATGCAAAATTTCCAGGATTGAACACTGATTCTTAGTTGAAGCTGTGTGAACACACAAACGTACTTGCAAACAGAATGTCACGAGTGTGCTGTTCTTAGCTTCCTATTATCACTGTGTAGCGGTTAGTATCTTTTAGTCACACAACATTCATATGTGCACTCAATTCTTGGTTATGATATTGTTTTCTGAGGAACAAGTGCACAACATATGAACACAATTTTCAAACTGCAGAGAAGGACAGTAACAACAGTGACCAAAAATAGCAAACAAGTTATTTGTAAAGATGTGCGAAAAACATTGGGGATTCCAAATGCAACGTGTAAGTTTATTTACCAATCAATTGTTGGTTCAAATGGCTCTGAGCACTATGGGACTCAACATCTGAGGTCAGCAGTCCCCTAGAACTTAGAACTACTTAAACCTAACAAACCTAAGAACATCACACACATCCATGCCCGAGACAGGATGCGAACCTGCGACCATAGCGGCCAAGCGGTTCGAGACTGAAGCGCCTAGAACCGCACGGCAACTCCGGCCGGCAGTCAATTGTACACATGCAAAATAACGTTGTTAATTACTGCACCAACAGCTCTGTCTATGAACATAGGAACAGATCTAGACTGAACTTGCGTTAACCTAGAAAGAATAAATGTAAAACTCAGAAAAATGTTTTTTGCCAAGAAATAAAACTAAATTAAATTACTATAGTTGACTGTATGAGTTGAGGAAACAAATTTATTTAAAAAAGCATTTAAAAACACATTACATATACTGAAGAATTACTTTGGCGACATAGAGTGGGGTTTTTGTTAAAATAGGTAACGCAAATAGTAATAACAATAATAAAACATCCATCTTACCCCAAACACTTTCACACTATAGTTTTTCTTTCCTTTTTTTATTTACTGCAAAACCTTACTCCCAAAGCTGTGCAATGTGTAACACTGACACCTTACGATACTTTGGTCAACCTATGTCCTAGCTGTGCACAGTCTATGAACTAGCCAAAGATGTACTCAAGATGATGGCATTCACCTGATAAACTTCATGATGCTCACCACTGTCGTCTATTTGGCTGTCTGTCTTCAGACAACACCACACTGCAGAATGCTGCCAGTATCGCACTTCAATGGGGAAGCTAGCTACGGAGCCCCTTGGAGTCAACGTTCCTGTTCAACAAGTAGGTGCCTTCGGGTGCTAAAACCTACCAGGGGTAGGGAGGAAATCAACGGGGCACACGACTATCAACCACAAGTATATCACAGATGGATCACCAAGGATCATCGTGGAACTGGGAGTGGTAGTAAGGACACTGCATCAATCAGCGCGAGAACCACTTCATGTTCGGCAACGACCTAGCCTGCTTGCTGGCAACCCGCTGCGTATTTCGCCTGGGCGTACAAACGCTGAGCTGACTCGACACGCGCCAGAATCCAACACGCAGCTGAGTGAGAATCGGTCGAGGCTTATGCGAATGAATGATGACTTTTAAACAATGTAAATAAGTAATAGAACTACAATAAAGTTTTACTACCATTGTTGACGATTCACAGGCACCCAGCAGCTATCCCGACATCAAATGGTTCAAATGGCTCTGAGCACTATGGGACTTAACATCTATGGTCATCAGTCCCCTAGAACTTAGAACTACTTAAACCTAACTAACCTAAGGACAGCACACAACACCCAGCCATCACGAGGCAGAGAAAATCCCTGACCCCGCCGGGGAATCGAACCCGGGAACCCGGGCGTGGGAAGCGAGAACGATACCGCACGATCACGAGATGCTATCCCGACATCATACAAGAACTGTCTCCGCTCGGCCCTCTGTAGTACTTGTGAATTACTTACTAGTTGTTGATCTTAAGTTATAATACTAAGACACTTACATCTACATCTATATAGATACTCCGGAAGCCAATATACGGTGCATGGATGAGGGTACCCTGTACCACTACTAGTAATTTCCTTTCCTGTTCCACTTGCAAGCCGGCCGGTGTGGCCGAGCGGTTCTAGATGCTTCAGTCTGGAACCGCGCGACCGCTAAAGTTGCAGGTTCGAATCCTGCCTCGGGCATGGATGTGTGTGATGTCCTTAGGTTAGTTAGGTTTACGTAGTTCTAGGTTCTAGGGGAGTGATGACCTCAGATGTTAAGTCCCATAGTGCTCACAGCCATTTGAACCATTTTTTTACACTCGCAAATAGAGCGAAAAATAGAGGGACAACCGACTATCTATATGCTTCCTTAAGAGCCTTAATTTCTCGTATCTTATCTTCGTGGTCCTTACGCTGTTGGCGACAGCAAAATCGTTCATCAGTCAGTCTAAAATGCTGGTTATCTAAATTTTTCCAATAGTGTTTCTCGAAAAGAACCTCGCCCTCCCTCCAGGAATTTACATCAGAGTCCGCGAAGCATTTCCGTAACTGTCACATATTGTTCGAAACTACTTGTAACAAATCTAGCAGTCCAACTCTGAACTGCTTCGACGTTTTCTTTCGTTCCAACCTGATACAGATCCCAGACACTCGAGCAGTACTCCATCCACCAGCTTCCTATATGTTGTCTCCTTTACAAGTGAACCACTCTTTCCTAAAATAGTCCCAATAAATTGAAGCCAACCATTCACCAACCCTACCACAGTCCTCACATGCTTGTTCCATCTGATATCGCTTTGCAGCGCTACGCCCAGGTATTTATACGACTTGAGTGTGTCAAGCAGAACCGTAGTTCGCTGTATGTCATGTGAGAAAAGAGCAAACTGAGATTCACGCGAGAGATTCTTTCTGAAACTATGCTGATTCGTTGACATAAGCCTCTCAGTCTCTAGAAAGTTTATTACATTCGAACTGAGAGTATGTTCGCCGGCTGGAGTGGCCGAGCGGTTCTAGACGCTTCAGTCTGGAACCGTGCGACCGCTACGGTCGCAGGTTCCAATCCTTCCTCGGGCATAAATATGTGTGATGTCCTTAGGTTAGTTAGCTTTAACTAGTTCTAATTTCTAGGAGACTGATGAGTGCAGTGTTACGTCCCACGATGCTCAGAGCCATTTGAACCATTTGAGAGTATGTTCAAGGATTTTACAGCAAACAGAAGTTAGGGATATTGGTCTGTAATTTTCCCCTTCTTATGTATTGGGGTCACCAGGGCTTTCTTTCAGTACATTGTAAAAGAGATATATGGATGAATTGCTGCTACTACTATTGCTACTATTACTGACGTATTAGTTAGTAAGCTTATTACGAAACATACAAACTTTGACGTTGATTACTTTGTGATGCCGTTATCTCAGGTGATTTGTATCATGCAGTCGCGGCAGCAGTGGAAACATATCAGCAGCGGCCAGCCGGTGGGCTATCTGTTTACCATCGGCTGGCTGTCGCCTGACCAGAGCCGGGGTCAACCCCCGTGCGCCGTGCACGGGTCGCGCGCGTGCCGCGCCGCGCTCGGCCGATGCATTATTCATGACTATTGACTGCCGGCGCCCCCGGCGTGCACCCACGCGGAGTGTGCCTCCAATCAGCGGCGCGGCCCTGGGGAGGGAGGGAGGGAGGGACGGAGGGGTGAGGGAGGCCACCCCCCGCCCCTGATTGCGATTGCTGCTGCTATTGTTCGCCTTTTTCTTCGTCCTTCCGCCGTCGGTAATGTGGCCATTGTGGTCCCGGAATGAAAGCTTGCGGCACGCTCGTTCCGCGCGAGCACCGCGGCCCTTCTTTGTTTGTCGTCCGATGGCTCCCCCTAAGTGGCGCTAATTACCGGTACTAGCTATACGCCGTGCCGTCTCCCAGTTCAGTTGTCGTAACGCCTGCGCTAGTGGTGTGTATGAGATCAGCGCGAGGCGTACTCCTACACCTTCTAGGCCTACTGGATTATCACTCATCATACTAAAAACCAATATCGCAGTTTACAGGTAGATTTCTCTTCCACCCAACAAAAAGTGTACATTAAACTACACATGAGTGCAGTTTGTCATCGCATAAATTCGAACAGAAACCTAGAATGAAATAATAATATTAATAATAATAATAATAATGATAACAATAACTCCGGCTCGAAATCATCACCTCTGTAGTTGACATTTGCAATTATTACAAAGACATGCTGGATTCAGCACAGTTGTATGAAAAATTAATAGTAGAAATAAATATTTTCGTCTTATAATTTATGATGTCAAATTCTCGATCTCTTATTCATCTAATTTTAAACCTATTTCAGAATTCGAATATTTTCGTATTTGACACTTTACACGATACTCGTCTTCGAAATGTGTTTCTGGACTGTGCTGTACAAATGCATATTTTGGCCGATAAAAAGGACGAATAGAAATGAATGAATTGATACGCTAGAAATTTACAAACTTTTAATTTAATTAATAACAACTTATCTGCTGCAATCAAGTTTATTTTTCAATAGTTACTGGCAGTTAAGCTGTTATTTCTCATCGGAATCGACAGCAAGCAAACGCCAACAACATCATTTCAGCTGCCCACCGGAGAGGCCGTGCGGTTCTAGGCGCTATAGTCCGGAAACGCGCTGCTGCTACTGTCACAGGTTCGAATCCTGCCTCGTGCATGGATCTGTGTGATGTCCTTAGATTAGTTAGATTCAAATAGTTCTAAGTCTACGGGACTTGTGACCTCAGATGTTAAGTCCCACAGTGCTTAGAGCCATTTGAACCAATCTGAATAGTTCAGCTAAACATGTCGACATTGTTGTTATTTCATACCCCTCGCCCCAAATGGGCGGGGGTGGACGGCCAGCGGTGTAATACTCTGCTCTTCAGCGAAATACACAACATAAATAAGAGAAGTGACAGCAGGAAATTAAAGATACAAAATTGAAAATTCCTTAAATTGCTATTTACATGAAAATCCAAAGCAGTTTTCTTCGTTTCAAATTAAAATAGACTAGAGTAACATAAAGGTGAAAGAAAATATACACTGACGAGCCAAAACATTATGTCCACCTGCTTAATAGATTGTTTGTCCGTCTTTGGAACGAAATACATCACTGATTCTGCGTATCAGCGATCCAACAATTTATGGTAGGTTTGTGGAGGTAGGTCTACGCACAGTTCATATAATTCACGTAAATAATGGGCCGCTGATCTGCGTATGCAGTGATGGCGTCCGATAATGGTCAGGATGAGTTCCATAGGATTGGCGTCAGGAGAATTTGGTCGCCGAGAAATCAACCTAAGTTCACTATAATGCTCCTGAAACCACTGAAGAGCTCCCAGCCACGACCCATTATGCTGCTGAAACACAACATCGCCGTCGGGGAAGACATCAAACATTAAGTGATGTAGGTGGTTCGCAGCTCTCAGTGTTCTTCGATTAATACCGCAGGTCCCATGCAAGCGCTGTAGAATATCTCCCGTAACATAAGACTGCTCTCACCTGCCTGCATTCGTAGCGTGCTGCACGTTTCAAGCCGCCGTTCACCTCGATAACGGCGTTTGTGGAGACGACCATCGATCTAGTGCAGCAGAAAAGTAATTCGACCGAAGAGCTGACACGTATCCATTCATCGTTGGTCGAATCCGGATGGTCCCGTACCCAATGCAGTCGCAACTGACGATTCGGTCAACACGTGAACACGTAGGGGTGGTCAGTTGCGGAGCTCCATGTTCAACAATGTATGATGAATGGTGTGCTCCGAAACACTTGCGCGTGCACCAGCATTGTGCACTTTCGAAAGAGATGCCACAGACCAACCACCTATCATAGTATATACGGCAGCGAAGTCTTCGGATCCCAAGTTATGTGAAGAATCGTGGACTAGATGCGTACGACAGTAGCAACCGACCAGCTTCGCCGTTTTCGAGATACTCGTTCACAGGCTCTGCGTAAAAATAATCTGCCATTTGTCACAGTAACTTTTCTCACTGTATTTCCCCATGTGCAGCCCACAACCTCACTCACTAGGACGATCCCCCGTCCGAGTCTGCTCCGCTTACATACCTTCGTTACCGCATCACGGGCCCGCAGTGACACCAGGCGGTATCCAACGTCGCTGTGGGGAGAGGTCAAATGTTGTGGATTATTAGCTCATATGACGATACTGAGGGGGTAACTGAGGAAATAAGAGGAGATGAAAATCTAATATTATATGGAGATTGGAACGCGGTAGTAGGAAAAATAGAGGAAGAAAAGGTTAGGGAAGAATACGGACCGGGAAGTAGGAATGAAAGGGGAGAAAGACTAACTGAGCTCTGCAATAAATTCAAACTATTAATAGAGAAAACTCGGTTCAAGAACCACAAGAACGGGAGGTATACTTCGAAAACTCTCGGAGACACTGGGAAATTCCAGCTGGATTACTTTAAGATGAGACAGAGATTCGGAAATGAGATACTCGATTGTAATTCGTACTAACATAGCATGCAATACAATTCTGTGTTACAAGTTTTATGTTCACCAGAGTACCTATTGTCTAATCAGTAGTGATCGTTTGCACCCAATACTTATTGTTCTCCTTGCTGCCTGTCTTTCATTCCTTATTCATTATCTGGTGGCGTAATTTGATATTAAGGGCTCTATACCGATGTATGGTAAGAGATGTATCAGTATACTTGGGAAAGGAGACTCCCATCTTGATTATTCAATCATTGTATCGAGATTTTCAGACCATAATGGAAGATATCAATAAATGTATACACTTGCGTATGGTGAGGCTTATCCTTGTATTACGGTGTCCACATTACTATTTTTGCATTGAATGATTACCCTTTTTTCCTTCCAGGTATAAATTTTGTGGTGTGTGTTTCGTACTGGCACTTAATATTGCTACAATATGGAAAGCCAGCGCTTAGTGACGAGCTTAATCGAGTTATTTCTACTAACTATTTCGACATTTTTATCCACGCTAACCACTACTTGCACAATCGAGCAAGCATTACACGAAGCTCCGTTTTATACCACCCATTCAAAGGAGATTTCATTTAAATGCTCTTCAAAATAATGTCCTTTGCCTAGGAGAGACATACACACTAGAGCAAGCATTGCACGGTGCTCCGTTATATACCGGCAATTCAAAGGAGATTTCATTTAAATGCTCTTCAAAATAATGTTCTTTGCTTAAGAGAGATATAGACTCTGATCACAGTTCAGTAATGGTGGGGAGTAAACTGAAGGGCGATTAGGAATACCACAGGAGATAGATCAGTTAAATATGACTGGACGCCGGTAAACACAACAGTCACAGATTTTGGACAGACAAACACACTTACAGGAAGGTATCTGCGGAGAAACGTTTGATAACAGAAAAAAAATACTTGAATTGATCGATGAAAGGAGGAAGTACAATAATTTTCGGGCAAAGATAGGTAAAAAGAAATACGAATCATTTAGGAATGAAATAAGTAAGAAGTCCAGGGAAGCCAAGGAGAAATGGCTGCATCAAAAATGTGCAGAAATTGAAAGGAAATGATCGTCTGGAAAGCTTATTCAGCATATAAAAAAGTCAGAACAACCTACCATCACACTAGAGCAAAGGTGGCAGCATTAAAAGTTCAATGCAAATCCCACGGTTAAACTCAAAAGAGAGAGCACGTAGGTGGAAAGTGCATAATGAAGACCTATATGGTGGACAAGGAGGGGGGGGGGGGGGGGGAGGGAATAATTCTCTGATGATTTTACGTACCAAAAAATTGCAGTTGTTGTGGGAGAGATAGGAGATTGAGCAAGTACTAAAGACAGAATTTACACTATCCAGTCACATCATCATCATCATCATCATCATCATCATCCTTTAAGACTGATTATGCCTTTCAGCGTTCAGTCTGGAGCATAGCCCCCTTATGAAATTCCTCCATGATCCCCTATTCAGTGCTAACATTGGTGCCTCCTCTGATGTTAAACCTATTACTTCAAAATCATTCTTAACCGAATCCAGGTACCTTCTCCTTGGTCTGAACCGACTCCTCCTACCCTCTACTGCTGAACCCATGAGTCTCTTGGGTAACCTTGCTTCTCCCATGCGTGTAACATGACCCCACCATCTAAGCCTGTTCCCCCTGACTGCTACATCTATAGAGTTCATTCCCAGTTTTGCTTTGATTTCCTCATTGTGCACACCCTCCTGCCTTTGTTCCCATCTACTAGTATCTGCAATCATCCTAGCTACTTTCATATCCGTAACCTCAACCTTATTGATAAGGTAACCTGAATCCACCCAGCTTTCGCTCCCATACAACAAAGTTGGTCGAAAGATTGAACGGTGCACAGATAACTTAGTCTTGGTACTGACTTCCTTCCTGCAGAAGAGAGTAGATCGTAGTTGAGCGCTCACTGCATTAGCTTTGCTACACCTCGCTTCCAGTTCTTTCACTATGTTGCCATCCTGTGAGAATATGCATCCTAAGTACTTGAAACTGTCCACCTGTTCTAACTTTGTTCCTCCTATTTGGCACTCAATCCGTTTATATCTCTTTCCCACTGACATTACTTTCGTTTTGGAGGTGCTAATCTTCATACCATAGTCCTTACATTTCTGATCTAGCTCTGAAATATTACTTTGCCAACTTTCCATAGAATCTGCCATCACAACTAAGTCATCCGCTTATGCGATACTGCTTATTTTGTGTTCACCTATCTTAATCTCACCCAGCCAGTCTATTGTTTTCAACATATGATCCATAAATAATATGAACAACAGTGGAGGCAGGTTGTCCAGTCACATTATTGTCAAATACCTGAACAGCCACCTTCTACAGTCCTTCCGCTGCAAGGTCTACAGGAAGCGTGTTAGTTAGGTTTTGAAAGGTACCGACATGGAATGTGGTGGCTTGCTGACCCAAGTGCCATGGTCAACTAGATTTCCCAGTTGCGGATACGTGGCTTGATCCACCCGGTCGAGGTTGTTCCACAGATTCTCGATTGGGTTTAAATCTGGAGAGTTTGGCCGCCAGGAGAGTGCGGAAACGCATCTTGATGGTCTTCGAACTAAGTGCGTGCGCTGGGAACTGTGTGACAAGTTGCATTATCCTGCCGGTAGATGCCATCGTGCCGATGAAAACCAAACTGCACGCAGGGGTGGACATGGCCCCAGGGAAGAGATGCATTCCTTTGATCCACTGTGCCTTTCAGTATGGTGACGTAACCCAGGGAATGCCCTCCGGCCTGAACACTTCCGACGACTGCTGTTTGGTATATACTTTCAGTCATTTCGCGCCTTAGAAACTAACGGTCATCTCTCCGATAGAGCATAGAACACGATTGGTCTGAAAAGCCCACCTGTCGAGACTCAGTGGACGTACAGTTGTGTCACTGGCGTGCAAATTACGGTCTTTGTTGCCAATGAACAGTAGTCAGCATGGTTGCATCAACCGAACGCTTACTGCGGTGGGTCATTCGCAGCGTTGAAAGACTCTTGGTTCCTCTCGGCGATCAGTTGCTCAACAGGTACACGTCATCACAGCCATTGTTCACCTCCGTCATCTTTGACTCTTGGAACACCACAGCTGCCATGTCGCCGGTTTTGCACGGCTCCATTTTTCCATGCACTGTATACTTTAACGACGGTGGCAGGCGAGCAGTTTACAGACATCCGCTTCGGCGGCACTTATATCACTGGCCAATGTTCATGCCCTTTTTTACTTCAGATAAATCGCTTCGTTTCCGCTTTACGACAACGACTGCGCTGTCTCCCTTATCCCCAGCTAAACGCTTTACATTTCCTCCACTGCTAGTACATCCACCTGGCGTTTCTGAATGGTTCTTTCAAGTTGACGCCGAATCTAATCGGTGGTCACATTGTTGTGAATGGACCGTGTAAAAGAGCTCTGACAGCCTTGAATGAAGTAAGGCAGAAAGGGTAGATAATATTCCACAGAATTTCTAAAAGCATTGGGGGAGGTGGCAAACAGACGACTATTTTTTAAGGTGACATGAAGAATCTATGAAAAGGTGAAATACTACCACACTTTCGGAAAAACGTCATCCACACTGATCCGAAGTTAACAAGAACAGGTAAGTGCGAGAACCGTCGCACATTCAGCTTAAAAGCTAATGCATGAAGGTTGCTGGCAAGAATAATATACTCGTACGTCAGGATAGAAAAGAAAAGTGAAGCTCTGTTAGATCATGACTGATTTTGTCTTGCGGAAGTTAAAGGAACGAGAGAAGCAGTTCTGACACAGCGCTTGATAATGGAAGCAAGGCTGAAGGAAAATCAGGATACGCTCAAAGGATTTGACGCCATAGAAAAAGCGTTAGAAAATTTAAAATGCTGCGAGATGTTCGAAAATCTGAGGAAAACCAGAGTAGACTACTGGGATCGACACGTAATAAACATTACGTACAAGAATCAGGAGAGGATAATAAGACCCGGACGACAAAGAACGAAGTACTCAGATTAAAAAGGGTCTGAAACAGGGATGATGCTTTGGGGCCTATTGTTCAGTCTACTCATAGGAGACGTATGACGATAATAAAATAAAGGTTCAAGAGAGTATGATTAAAACTCGATGTGAAAAGACGTCAGTGATAATATTCGCTGATTGCATTCTATCATGAGTGAAAGTAAAGAAGAATTACAGATTCTGTTGAATGTGATGAACAGTGTAGTGAATACAGAAATGTACTCAGAGTAAAGCGAAGGAAGGTAAAAGTAATGGGAAGTATAAGAAACGAAAATAACGAAAAGTTTAGCATTGAATCTGATTATTATGAACAAACTTAAGCGATTTTTCTACCTTGGTAACAAAATAACCGGTGACAGAGCGAGGAGGACATTAAAAAGAGACTAGCACGGGCAGAGAGAGCGTTTATGGCCAAAAGTGTCTATTAGTATCAAAACAGGCTTTAATTTCAGGAAGAAATATCTGTGAATATATGTTATAGTACAGCACTGTGAGGTAGTGAATTATGGACTGTGGGAAACCCGGAAAAGAAGAGAATCGAAGCGTTTGAGATGTGGGGCTCCAGAAGAATGTTGAATATTAGGTGGAATGACAGGGTAAGGAATGAGGAGGTTGTCAGCAGAATCTGTGAGGAAAGGAACATAAGGAAAACATTGACTAGAATAAGGGAAAAGATCACGGAATGTTTGTGAATGTATCAGGGAATAACCATAGACAAAGAGACTGGGATACCCCAGACAAATAATTGAGGACGTTGGGTGCAAAATGTACTCTGGCACAAGAGTAGAATTCGCGGCGGAACGCATCAAACCATTCAAGAGATTGACGACTAAAAAAAGCTGATTAATAATTTGCTTTTCCCTAAGAGACATTCTCCTTTCGTTCCAAATTAACTGTGTAATTGTTGATCGGATGAGGCTTGTATTATTTCTAAACGTTGTTAGAACCTAGCTAAAATCTTTGGCTGAATTTACTTAAGGCTGTAGGCAGCTTTAAACAGCTATAAGAATTTCTGCTTTATCTTATTCCATGAGCGCTTGCAGCGTTGATTCTGTCTTGCACAGCTACAAAGAACTTTGTACTGTAATGCTCATGTCTCCTTGGTCTACTTTCGTGCTGTGTTTGACCTGCAGTATTTGATATTTTGTGGAGAAAACCACTGACATATTGTAAGTCTAATTATATAGCGACTATGGGGCAAACTGACCTTTCCACATTTTAGGCTGTTGATAACTGAAACATAGTGTAGAGAGTGTTTCTTTGAGAGCTACGATACAGGTGGGATCTGAGGAATGCCTTACACTCGTAATTTGGCTTATTCCAGTCGCTCATATAACATCCGACTTCTCTGTTCAGGTGTACTAGGCAGTCCGAGATTAAGATATCATACGAGGCGGCTACTGAAAACTCCCTGCCTGTAGAAATTTCTTCCGTTGACACACCCAGCAACTCGAAATGTTCTCCATTTGCAAAACATGTTTGAGTTACCAAAGTACAGACGACTTTTCCACACAAAATCGCTGCAACACTGAACGCAAATTTACTGAATTACAATATGATAACACTTACGAAGGCAGAAGAAGTGGAGTACCGACAAGCAGCTTGTCGGAGAACTACCCGCGAAAGGTAGCGTAGAGAGTCATGTACTACGTACCATCTGCGCTACAAATAAAGATGTAGAAGACAGAACTGCGGAACTTTATTGTACATGAGGTATAACTTATTGTGAGGCCAACATCTTTTTCCGAACTACAGTACTAAAATTCTATACATACAAATTCGTAACAGAATTTCCTACGTTTTTCCTGAACTGAGAAGCAATTTACCTACTAAGATTGAATTACTGAAATGTGAAAATTTCGATAGAGTCGCTCCGAAACGGTTTACAGCATCTACCGTAATAATCTCGAGTACGTAAGAGATCTGAAAGAGCGTCGCGAGTTTATAAGAAGCGTAATAGAAAATCAAAGTTGGAGCACCGATGACGTGATTATGTAAATGAAACAGCGCCGTTGCCAATATTACTGTGCCGCCCCCCAGTCATTTCGCGGCCCGGAGTCCATTTAAAGCTGCAGCAGCAGCGAGTGTAGTAATGTAGGCTCCCATTACTGTAACTGCGCCTCCGAATATCGTGCAGAAGCCTAAACCTGGTACGAGGAACCTCTAATAGTAGCGATTCTGCCTGCACTGCAGAATATCCTAGCAGATCCGGCGGCGTAAGACTTTTGAAAACGCTGAGTGCGCAGAGCGTTCGACAGAGACTGTGGCAAGCCAACAATTCGAAATCTGATGCCACAAACTGGTGCCTCCAGGAGTGTTTAAGGGCTATAATTTTTCTTACGCCGTTTTGCAATAGATGGCAGTAGCGGCAAGTGATAGCGCAGGTGATAGATCGTTAGAGCCACACAATACGCTTCGGCATATTTAAACATAATTCCATATTAGTCGATTTGTGATTGCACCATAAAGTTATCCTCGACCGAATATGAATGATTTGAAAAAGTCAGCCAATCAGTCGCAGCTATAACGGTTTATTAACAATCTTGACCATGGTTTCAACAATTGTAAAGTTGTCTCTTTCAAATGTACGTGCTCCTATTGAGAAATGTTTTCACATCAAATAGTTAACAAGAATTATCAACTGTAAGTAGGCTGTTTAGATTTTTACATTGGTAACGCCACGTAGCGCTCTGTGTGAAATTCACTGGCTGTGCTGTGTGCAGTCTGTGGCTGGTTTGAATTGTTGTTTGCTATTGTAGTGTTGGGCAGCTGGATGTTAACAGCGCGTAGTGTTGCGCAGTTGGAGGTGAGCCGCCAGCAGTGGTGGATGTGGGGAAGTGAGATGGCGGATTTTTGAGAGCGGATGATCTGGACATGTGTCCATCAGAGACAGTACATTTGTAAGACTGGATGTCATGAACTGCTATATATATTATGACTTTTGAACACTATTAAGGTAAATGCATTGTTTGTTCTCTATCAAAATCTTTCATTTGCTAACTATGCCTATCAGTAGTTAGTGCCTTCAGTAGTTTGAATCTTTTATTTAGCTGGCAGTAGTGGCGCTCGCTGTATTGCAGTAGTTCGAGTAACGAAGATTTTTGTGAGGTAAGTGATTTGTGAAAGGTATAGGTTAATGTTAGTCAGGACCATTCTTTTGTAAGGATTATTGAAAGTCAGATTGCGTTGCGCTAAAAAATATTGTGTGTCAGTTTAGTGTTGATCAGAATAGGTAAAGAGCGAAATGTCTGAGTACGTTCAGTTTTGCTCAGCTGTTTGAAAATCAAATAATGTAAGAGATTTATCAGCACAGAAATTCATTAATTTTTCTCAGGGGACGTTACATATGTCGACCCTTAGCCGAGGATGCCTCACTGGAGTATTTTGATTTTTTCTTGTAGTTTGTGTAATTATTGCAGCTATTGTTTATTGCTAGCACGTAATTGTAAAAAGAATCTCCTTTGCAGTTACAGCCTTTCATTGTTGTACAGTAAAACAGTTGTGGCATGCATGTAGATTTGCACCAAGTATTTCGCAGCTGGGCTTGCAATTAACTAGATATTATTTTCAGTGTTAAGTTAATGTGTTCTCTTATTTTTGCTCTTCAAGTTGTGGTTTTCTGTGTTATCGTGTGAAATATTGTGACAATAATGGCGTGTGAAAAACTAACACTAGGCTCCAAAGTAAACTGAGAAATTATAGTGACGCTGAACGTATCTTATCAGCACCACTGTGTAATGAATTAACAGACATTCAAAGTAGTAATTTGGTAATCGTGCACAGGGAAATGGAGCGGGCGGCAAATAATGGTGTAGACAGTGAAACAAGTAGTGAACAGGGAAGCATTATCGATCGATCGGTCGGCAACAGCTCGCCTCAGGAATCCGAAATGACAGAACACAATATTGCAAATACTGTAGACTCAGGTTTTCGGTCCTCACCGTTTTCTCAAATGAGTCAAGACACATTTTCTGCTTGTCAAAATGTGAATGTTGCCGGTGAAAATGCACTGCCAAAAAGCATAGAGAAACATATTCCAGACACTAATACATTATTATTGCAATTAATGCAACAAATGGAACAAAATCAGAGACAAACACAGCAAAATATTCAAAACTTAGACCCAATGGAACAAAATCAGAGACAAACACAGCAAAAGCTTCAAAAGTTAGACACAATGGAACAAAACCTTCGGAAGTTAGACACCAACCCCGCTTGAACAAACACATGAAGATTTAACTACTGAGTTACATAATCGAAATGTCAAAAAGTCTGTAATGATGTAAAAACACCAATTTGTGAGCATTTTCAACCTATTTTTTCGCGGCATGAAAATGCATTACAGAATCACGAAGCAGCCATAGAAGAACTGCAAACTATTCTTCATGATAGTCATGAGATCTTGCAAGCTAAAATTGACTCAGTTGTATCTACCGATTCGGTTACGCAACTTGCAAAAACTCAGGAAAACTTAAAGGACACAGTAGATACTCTGAAAATTGGTTCAGAAAGACACATGGAGGAAATCAGTTCATTATCAGAGAAAGTAGTTGAACTTTCGGATCAGCTAAATAATTTATCTACGAAGGTAGATGATAATCTGTATGACACAAAACCGGTAGTCTTTAATGACACAGAAGAGTGCGAACAAATTAGGAAATTCAAACATAATCAGAATCAAATTAATACGCAACACCAAAGAGAAATCCGGGAAGTACAAGATCAGCTGACACAGATAATACAAGAATTATGTATTTCAGAGGACACTCGCGCTCCAATACGGGAAGAGGGACATAGAAATACGGAACAGCCACAAAGTAATAACAGCCACAAAGTAATAACACAGGCCACTTCGGAAATTATGAAAGAAATTGGCAAGGTACACTGAATTTTGAGATGGAACCGCCGAAACGACGTAACAATGACCGACATGCGACTCGCCGACATGATGATTTTGACTATAAGCTGTTCATTACTACACGTAAATTCAAATCACTTAAGAATTCTGGCAACGACATTCATCCACAAGCATGGCTTCATCAATTCTCTAATTGTTTTCCTCCCAACTCGTCATTAGAGCACATATTAGAATTTATGTGTGGCTACTTAGAGAATGAACCAGCTGTAAGAATACGATTGGTCATTCACGATTGCCACAGTGAAGGAGAATTTTATCATGCCTTCCTCTCAGCATATTGGTCTCAAGCTACACAAGATCGAGTAAAACATAACATCATAATGATGAAACATTTCGAACAATTTGAATTTTCCAGTCTTGTGAAAAATTTTGAAGACATGTTGCACAAGAATCAGTACCTGTCAAACCCATACAGCCCCTCAGAACTCATCCGCATTTGCTTAATCAAATCACCTGAACATTTACGAAATATTATTTTAGCAGGACGTTGCAAAGACGACATTGAAGCTATTCAGGGACTCTTACAAGAATTAGAAATTGACACTGACAATCACGGAACGCGAACACAGGAACACAACAATTACAGGTCACATCCGTAGCAATTCCGTGATGAAAGAAATAATAACTGGACACGACAAGGCTATTCTCACAACACAAATAGTGACCAAAACAGACACCACCCAACAACCGTTGGCAGAGTAGTAATAATTACAGGGAAAGATCACCTCTCCGCGGTAATGACTATCACAGAGACAATCAGAGAAACAGACAATATGGGAACCAAAACAATTGTTATCAATGGAGACAGAATAACTTCAGACGCAACAGTTCAGCGCGCAGTTACGATTCAGGGAGAAATTCTCCACCACGTGACCGACAAGAAAGAAATTATGGAATCTACCGACATGACGACAGACGATATGGTCGTAACGACAGACCTGAATTGCATCAGAACTGTCGGGATTCAAACAGGGCAGGGCCCTCTCGATAAGGTGAATTTGTAGAAGTTAGGTCTCCAAATCCCAATAACGACACGCGCCAACAAAGAGACAATAGACAGTGACTCATACCGCTGGCAGCCACAAAACGTACTTATGAAACTGACGACGCAGCTGCTGTATCTAGTAATTTCGTAAAAATGGAAGACATCAGGGACATCGTACTCCAGGAACACGACGTAAAACATAACATCATTGCACATCCTGTGATTCACATTACAGCAAATGACGTAAAATTTACGGCAGTACTTGACTCTGGCAGTCCCATTTCAGTAATTAGTGAAACAGCCTTTAGCAAATGCAACAAATCGAACGATTGCCCCACACTTCCGTTACGTAAGATTAAATTACAAGGTGCAATCAGTGGAAAAAGTGTAGATGTACACCAACAAACCAACTTAGAATTCTTTTGTCAAAGCCACAGCTTCTCTATGAATTTTCTTATTGTTCCATTATTGTCAACGGAAATAATATTGGGAGTAGACTTTTGGAATGAATACAAAGCAATCTTAAACTTTCACACTGCTGAAATAAGTTTAGAGAAAGAAGGTAAGTCAATTGCTTTGAGATTTGAAGATTGGCTCTCAAACCATGATGTGGAAATTAAGTGGCTTTACCGCCTGTTAGACAAGAGTTCGGAATTTTCAACGGGACTTCACACTAACAATCACTCTGCAAGTACTGACAGGGATGATATCCATGGCGCATTAGATACTAATGAGTTAATTCGGAATAAAATTCAAACAATTGAGAATTGTAATGACACTGATAGGCAAGAACCAAGAACACTTATTTAAACAGAAATTACGAATGCATTGTTATAGTGAACAGATGACACAGTGTTGTTATTTGTACATTCTTGCTTGTTAGTTGCACGATTACGTAATGACTATCAGGCTTACATACTTAGAACATATACTGCTAATGAGATTTTAATGCAACAATTTGGTTAACTTGAAAAGATATTCTTTATTTGAAGTACATTCAGTGAGATTAAAGATGACTTAGCATTTGGTTTCTTTAATAGCTACACGATTATATCACGACGCTACTAATATGTGACACAATTTACATTATTGCTTTTGCGCTGTATCTGTTTTATATCTGCACAGTTTTTCTGAATTCTTCTGAGAAGAAAAACATGTTTTAGTAGTAACTTTTGTGGCATAGCTACAATGAGACAGCCTTTTCCGTAGCACAACAATACGTTACATTATAGTACTTTCTTGATCACGGTAAGGTACGCAATAACTACGATATCTATACGCAAAGCATTTCACTTTCGTTTATGATGAGGTAAGTACATTGACTTCAGCAGAACTTTGCTTACAGAGGACGATAACTATGACACTTCCACAGAATTATCTTACAGCAAGACGCACATTTATCGCTACAGGACACGCATTTGAATGATTAATTTTGTACTTAAAACATTTATTTTTAAAGGTTATTGAATTACAAAGAAAGTTTTCTGTGATACATTTCATTCGATTTCTGTAATTTGTAACACCTGAGGGTATAATTACATTAATCCTCAGTGGGGTACACGCTTACTTTGTGTACCTTGTGTTTGGAAAGCACAAGGAGCCCTAGCTAATATGGTATTTGCTTACACAACTTTATAGATCGGTACCATATTTCTCTAACACAGAATTACACAGCTATCTGATTGCTTAACAGAGAAACAATTTTTTTTTTACTACATCAGTGACAGATGTTTACATAATTACACAGTTGGGTAACTTCACACTTACGAAATTGTATTTTGTCTGTACTTTGTGAACTCTTGATATTTTTTTGGAACCATTGTGATACTATGGGAGCTTTGAATGATGTATTTGGTATGGGATCATGATTTTTAAAGTACATTTGAGGTAGATGACACTACTGAAATGAGCAGAGAATTTTTGTAGGGTTTGAAATTATTGCAGAAAGCTATGAGGTTGTTGAGATTTGGCTGAGTTTTTATGATGTTATTATTACGATGACAATGTGTATTATGCTGCTGAGGTATGTTTATGATCAATAAGCTGATGCTATATGATGAATTTGATTATGATATGTATTTATTATGATGAAATATTGAAGAGGTGTTGATGAATATGTATATGTGTAATAAGGTGAGGAATAATGAGTAGTGGTTAGGGACTCTGACTTTTGAAAAAGGATGTTGGAAACCAAGAATTGTACTTTAAAAGTTATGAAATGTGCGAAAATGCGTGAATGTATCACAATGCTAGCGAAAATTTTTTGGACACTGTTACATTCATAGGATTTTGCTTCTACACATTTGCAACGCAAATTCTGAATGTGTGAAATTTTTTATATGAGACTGTCACTGTAGTGCAAACTGGTGTCGTAAATATTTCGGTAAGAGAGTTAAGTGACCTTCACGTAATGCGTCGTGGGCACCCAGCTGCAAGACAGTCACCTGGAAAAAAGCCATTAGTGTGTGCCTTTCAGAGGCACAGGTGGAGAAAAAAGGAGGCCATTATCCTCGCTATTGACATTTCTTTGTAGAAAGCATTGCACATATGACACGTCAAAACTTGAAAATATATGATTACACTGTGGAGCTCTTAATTTATGATATTTAATAAAATGCCTAATGAAATGATGAGAAACATTTTACATCTATTGTCTTTCTAGTTGAGAGATTCTTTTTTATTGCCTTTGGAGACGCCATTTGCCTAGTGAATGACTTTTCATATGTTGCTTTATATACATATTTGCTCATTTTGTTTAATATCTAGTTTCTAACTGCACTGCAGCATTGGTTAAAATAAAATTTTATATATGTACTAATATAAATATTTTATGCCTACAGATCCAGTAAATAATAACTTTATGGTGTACTTAAAAAAAAACGAAGGAGCACAAAGAGACATTTTCCTTCTCAGGAATTGCATACAGAATTTTCTTTTCAAGTACTTGGTAATTTTTTGTAGAAAAAGTTTTTGTGGTGCACCACTTTAATTTCATAGATATTAAGATGTGAATATACATTTCCCTTATCTGTATTGTTGTCTTTAGTCTACTATTTTTTCTGCTTGTGGGTTTGTCATGTATAGATATAAGTTATTACATTTGTTGCTGCTGTTTGCCAGGCATAGTGCTACTGAATTTCACTTGGTATTACTCTGTTAAGCCAGTTTTACTACTGATTTATTTTTCTTGTTGCTGCACATTGGCTCCATATTAGTTATAATGTTGCATATGCTTTGTTAATTTAGATTTACTGCTGCTTGCTTTGCCACTTTGCATTTTTTGTCATTGCTGTTTGTGTTAATTGTTTTGTGCTGCTGCATTGCCTCATCCCTTAGTATATATATCTGAGCTCAGTAGATTTAAGTTAGCTTAAGGTGTGGTAGGCTATATAGTAGAACGAGTTGTGATGAATTGGAAGAAATGCATTGAGAAGCTATGAGAAAATGGTTTGGCCAAAAAGTATTTTGAAAGAGGATATGAACAAAAAAGTATGGTTTATGGACAACAGGTTAGGTAGGATTTTCTTGGAAATAAATGATGAGGTAAGATAATGGAAAATAAATGAGCTAAGAAACATGTGAACATATAAATACAGAAATAATGCTTGGATAGGATTTTTTTGGTGGAAACACATGTTGAAATCAGAGGAAAGAGCTATGGAATGAAGTTTTGGGTTGGACTGCAGTAGCAAATGTTACACTGAAAACGAACCCTGTCTTTCCTTCTGTATTATTCCGCTATGTGTTTATGTACCCTTGTGTATTTGTCTTTTTCCTGTCTTTATGTGTTTAGCTAATAAGATTTATGTTGTAGAATTTTTCAAATAATATGTTATTTACTTTGTAAAGATGTTTAGACATTATTTATTCTGTTTTATTTTAATGCATATGTGTGAAGTTGATGTTTCAAAAGTTATTCTGATGTTTTATGTATTTACTTATGTCATAATTCCTGTAACACTGATGTATATGTTTGTTTCTATTCTTTTGTAAAGCCCCGATTATTACAAATGTTATCTGTATTATTATGCTCTTTAATGATGTATTTTGTACCTTTGTTTTTGTATTCTTATGTTATAAAATTGTAATTGACACTAGTTCATCAAATTAAGTTACTTGTAAGTTACATTTCACTGCACATGTTTATAATTCAGCAAGGTACGGGATAACAGCATTGCTGGTTCTAAGGACAACTTTGGGAGTGCACAAGTGGTGGTTTATGGACTTGCTATATTGTCCGCAGACTCTTCGATGGTGATTGTGCACCGGCACAGTCGCAACAGATGGCTGCTGGCCGTCTCTACAAGGACTAATTGGGTCTGCACCTTCGATGGCCCACCAATACCATTATTTCTACAAGGACTGCAGTGGGTCTGCACCTCTGGTGGCCCACCAATACCATAATCTCTACTAGGACTACAGTGTGTCTGCTCTGTGATGACCTACCTACCAATATTCTTCAAAACTTCGACTGACTCTGCTGTGGGTTTGCTCTGTTGTGGCCCATTACCTGTCTACATGTCAAGAGTCAGCACTGTCTTTCCGTTGGATGGACAACACTACTTCTTCAAGACTGCATGGAAATCCACTACTTCTGTGTGCATTTTCTTTTACTGCTCGGACTTCGAGAAAAACACTGCAATTTTACTGTGATGAATGATCTGGACTGTCTTTATGGACTGTGAGAAAATTTTAGCTTTTACCAACATTGTATCAATAAGTGTGTGCATTTGGTTTCTTTGTTATTGTAATTATGATTATGAAAAATTTTTTCAAATCTGTATTGGCAACTGACCAAAAGAATTTGTAAAATTTTTTGTGGGGAGCATGGGGGCTACGTAAGGAGGCTGTTCAGGTTTTTATATTGGTAACGCCACTTAGCGCTCTGTGTGAAAATCACTGGGTGTGCTGTGTGCAGTCTGTGGCTGGTTTGCATTGTTGTTTGCTATTGTAGTGTTGGGCAGCTGGATATTAACAGCGCGTAGCGTTGCGCAGTTGGAGGTGAGCCGCCAGCAGTGGTGGATGTGGGGAAGTGAGATGGCGGATTTTTGTAAGCGGATGATCTAGACATGTGTCCATCAGAGACAGTACATTTGTAAGACTGGATGTCATGAACTGCTTTATTTATTATGACTTTTGAACACTATTTAAGTAAATACATTTTTTGTTCTCTATCAAAATCTTTCATTTGCTAACTATGCCTATCAGTAGTTAGTGCCTTCAGTAGTTTGAATCTCTTATTTAGCTGGCTGTAGTGACGCTCACTGTATTGCAGGAATTCGAGTAGCGAAGATTTTTGTGAGGTAAGTGATTTGTGAAAGGTATAGGTTAACGTTAGTCGGGGCCATTCTTTTGTAGGGATTATTGAAAGTCAGATTGCGTTGCGCTAAAAAAATATTGTGTGTCAGTTTAAGCACAGTCATGTATAATTTTTCTAAGGGGACGTTTCATACAACATTAAAGGATGTACAAAACCACTGGATAAAGAAATTATAAACAATCACATATTGCTGACGAGAAATTTCTAAGTAGCCTATGACAGTGAGTATCCACCAGTACAAACATATACAATCAGTTAAGAACATTCCCATTGGATCTGGGATAAGCGTAATTGTCATAGCAGTAAAATGCACATGTAATTAAAAGGCAGTGGAGTGGCCCATATGTGGTTAATGCCATGTCGCGACTGATGAAGTTGTCGCAGGGTAAGAAATAGGAAATATTGATAGGTGGCGTACCTTCGTGAAAACACATGCACATAGCAAACAGATCAGGTTGCAAACTATCAATCGCCAAGTTATGTCGCAAACGGGCTGAGAAAAATTTTAGGCAGAAGCTGGAAGTAGGAAGGATGAGGGGAACTTTAAAAACGAATTATAACGAAGAAATTTGTTGAAAATGAATGACAAGTTGAGGCCACCAATGAATTGTAACTACGTTAATCGATCTGAAGTATCGGATTAAAACATTCAAGAAACTCGTCTCGCTGCAGCTGATCATTTAACGTGCTACCATCCTTATTCAGTGTGTGTTTCTTTTAACCTCAATGCACAAGATTATGTTTTCTCCTAAATCTTTAGAGGAATGATTGGAATGACTAAATGTGCTACAAATGTGGAGTGGTGCACATTACCACCCTTATTTCCATGCAACTGATCTTTATACCTTACTTTGTTCGCCCTGCCAATCATTTTATAAATACCTAAAATGGAGAAGGAATCTTCGACATTGTGAATTGTATGAACAAAGTATTTTTAAGATGTGGTCAATGGAGACGTATCATTACATTTGTATTTATCCGCTAATAAGATTTTATACTATAGGACGTTTTTCCTAGGAAAGTAACATAAATTCGTAAGCCATTTTCCGCTTGGTTAGCGTCCGATGAATTCTTCTGTAACGTGGAAAAATAGGGGTTTTCTTGTTGATGATACTATCAACTAAATTTTGATCATATCTGTTGGTAACGTAACTAGATTTTATAACAGCAATTCCATTCTGTAAATTAATCGGGAACAGGGGCATTGATAATGCGCTTTCAGTAGTGTAATGAAAGAAGGCACCCTTATGTGCATGTGGATGGTTAGAATCAGCTGGACTGCATTTGTTAACTTACCACGCCAATTCTTGTCATTTGGCGGGAGTTTTAATTTTCTGATTTACCATAAAGGAATATGTGACTGAGGCTCATAAAATACCAGGTATTACCTACGGCGAGGGGCCTTTTAGTGAGAGAACGCTTCAAGAAGTGTAGTTTTGACGTAGAAGACCGACATAGTGGTGGAAAAGAGAAGGTTTTCTAAGCTACTGCAACCTACGGAAACAATCACAGGAGATCGAGATCGGAAGCAATTAATGCGTTTGAATCGAGCACCGTGAAAGGCAATCGGCCACCATACAGCGACAGACATTAAATGATGATTTTCCAGCTTGACGGTGCTCGACACCATATCGCAAAAGCTTGCCATAACATACTTGGAAAAGTTGTTTCTCCACCCGCCGTATTATTCAGATATTTCTCCTTCTGACTATTATCTTTTTCAAAGGCACACAGACCGGCTGACCACCACTTCCGCTCAAATGAAAAAGTGAAAAATAGGATCCATTCACGGAATTCCTCAAAAGACGCACAGTCATTCCGGCACGGGAATTGTACGCTATTCGAAACACGCATGCAAGCAGTGGCCAAGGAAAGCCCATACTTTGAATCGTAATTTATTTTTCAGTTTTTCACAATAAAGCCTGGAACTTAAAGAAAAAACAATCGAAGCAAATATGTAGATCTTATCAAAAGTTGAAAATTCTTTGTGAACTGTAGTATGTGCTCATTAGTGTCTTCTGTACCTCTCATGGGGTGGAGCAGTAATAGCTGCAATATTGCATTCAATATTGGAAAAATATGGAACTACTGCGGAAAACGAATTTATTGGTTGTCGCTGAATGCTTTCACGAAACCTTGAACCTGTATTACATAATGAAACTGTAGTTGCTGAAAACAGTCTGGTAATGACTACATTCATTACTAAGTCTGTAAGAAGCAGCAGAACAGTTCAAAGCGACCATAAACCGCAGGCGGAAGCTAAGATACTAAATATACAGTTAGTCCATTCACGTTGAAAATATGTATGGAAACATTATTGTATGAAGTCACACTGTGGTGAGCCTGCTTTTTTTTGGGGGGGGGGGGGGGGAGGGGAGAGTCATCAAAAATGGTTCAAATGGTTCTGAGCACTATGGGACTCAACTTCTGAGGTCATCAGTCCCCTAAAACTTAGAACTACTTAAACCTAACTAACCTAAGGACAACGCAGACATCCATGCCCGATGCAGGATTCGAACCTCCGGCCGACGGGGAGTCGTCAGTCTTCTGACTCGTTTGATGAGGCTGGCCTCGAATTCCTCTCTTGTGCCAACCTCTTCATCTCAGAGTAGCACTTGCAACCTACGTCCTCAATTATTTGCTGTACATTTTCCAGTCTGTCTCCCGTTACAGTTTTTGCTCTCTACAGCTCCCATTAGTGCCACGAAAGTCATGCCCTGATCTCGTAACAGATGTCCTATCATCCTGCCCTTCTCCTTGTCAGTGTTTCCCAAGTATCCCTTTCTTCTCTGATTCTGCGCAGAAAATTCTCATTCCTTATCTTACCAGTAAACCTGATTTTCAACATTCGCCTGCAGCACCACATCTCTTCAATTCCGGGTTTCCCACAGTCCATGTTTCGCTACCATACAATGTTGTGCTCCGGACGTACATTTTCAGAAATTTCCCCCTCAAATTCAGGCTCTTGGTTGACTCTAGTAGACTTCTCTTGGCCATAAATGCCGTTTCTGCCAGGGTTAGTCTGCTTTTGATGTCCTCCTTGCTCCGTTCGTCATTGATTATTTTGCTGGCAAGGTGTAAGAATTCCTCAACTTAATCTACTTCGTGACCATCAATCCTAATGCTAAGTTTCTCGCTGTTCTCGTTTCTGATACTTCTCAATACTTTCGTCATTCTTCGATTTACTCTTAACTCATATTCTGTACCCATTAGATTGTTAAATCCATTCAACACATCATGTAATGCTTGTTCAGGTTCACTCAGGATAGCAATGTCATCAGCGAATCGTATCATTGATATCCTTTCACCTTGAATTTTAATTCTTCTCTTATTTCTTTTACTTCGATCATTGCTTCTTCGATGTACAGATTGAACAGTAGGGTAGAAAGACTACATCTCTGTCTTACACCCGTTTTAATCCGACCACTTCGTTCTTGGCCGTCCTCTCTTATTATTCCTTCTTGGCTCCAGTACATATTGAATATTACCGTCTCTTCCTATAGTTTATCATTATTTTTCTCAGAATTTCGAACCCAGGACCTAGGACTTTTGATTAGTAATCAAAGACGTTATCCCTGGACCACGGGTGTAATGAGCATATTACAACATTATTAATTTTTTCTTGTCTTTTAAGTTTTGTCCACAATTTTTCCACTGGTTTTATGCCTTCGTTAAAATCTTCGTATACCGCGCTATTTGTTTTCATCGTAACATGGCCCCTTTTCCTAGCAACTTCGATAGCTGGTTTTACACGTTATGATCACATTTTGGTCCTCCCAGCGATAAAATACCAGTTGTGGAATGCCTTAGGATGTACCTTATTTGTCTGTTCTTAATCCTTTCTTTGCCTATTATGTCAGTTACCTTTACTGTAGTTCTGCTTGTTTTCTAACACTCGATCGCTGTAGTGTAGCTGAAATCCGTGCAGTTTCTTTTCTTCTCTTTTCCTGCTGTTTACGTTCGTGTTACATATCCTGCTACCATGTGAATAGGTGATAATGGCCGACATATTACTCGAAGAAATTCTTCCTACCTTGGATATTCCCAGTGCCGTGTCCCTCTAGCTTGGTTATTTTATCGTGCTATGTGGATAGCAAAAGTCTATCACTTCTCAGAGATCAATTTACTTCCTACATTTTGAAGGATAAAATAATGAATAAAACATTACCATGCACAAAATATGTCGAGATATGTAACATGAAATGTGGTCCAGTATATAAAAATATTTACTGATTCAACTGATTCAACTTCTGAGGTCATCAGTCCTAACTAACCTAAGCACATCACAATCATCCATGCCCGAGGCAGGATTTGAACCAGCGACCGTAGCGGTCGCGCGGTTCCAGACTGTAGCGCCTAGAACCGCTCGGCCACCCCGGCCGGCTACTGATTGAACTGCAAACTGACTTTGGAAAATGATGTACCAAAGATTGTTGTGGCTATGAAGATTAAGAAAATCGTACTATTATGGAGGTCGTTCAGGAATATTTTATGAGCATTTTGGTGTAAGGGTGTCATCGTGTTCCGTAACAGGTAAATTGCATTTCGTTAGACTTCTTGCCAACATTTATCCCTGTTTCTGTATCCTATTGGAAACATCTGTCCAGTGGTGCAAATGTGTACGGTATGCACAGCGTATCTTGTCAGGAGACAACTTTTTCCATTCAAACATGGTATTTTCTGTTGGCAACAATAATGCTGAGTGTACTCTTGGCCCTCTGGTTTGGGTTCAATTCCACTCGTTTCTGTCTCGGATTTGTTGTTTCGGAAGTGCTAGTTGTACGTTAATAGTGGTACATGGCTGTATGGACAGGTTTGTTGATGAAAAATTCGGTAATATACACCTCGCGTAAGTGTTCACTAAAGGTGATGGAAGAACGGCGCAACGACGCTATGGTGACCCTACAGCGACGACAACCACGTCACACTACTCTTGTGTCTCTATACACGCCCCAGCGGAAAATCTGATCATAGTATGAAAGCTTTCACGAAGATAGGAAAATCTGATCTTTCCGTATTACCCTGATTGTCTATTGCAAGGTTTTTCGCTGTTGTGAATGTGCTCCCAGAGAAACAAATATAATTCATAATTACATCGTCACTCCGTAACGAGTTGCAGGAGACTTTTTATATCCTATGCCGCAATACTCAAAAATATATCCCTGACCAACTAGGAAGTTTTGTTGGCTGTGTTCGGGTTAACCCTCTATAAAATCCACTATTGCGCCCCACGATAGGCAGCGGGTCAGACGCTGTACGCGTGTTCTTAGGAGCAGAGAGCACAACCTCTTCTAGTCATCCTGTTATGATCTTTCCATGAAGGATTCAAATGAATGTTGAGATTGCTCATCCAACAAGGCACACCTACACATTTCCCCCTTTCTAGTCGCTGTGAGTTGTGCCTCTGCCTCGAAGTATGACAACATCGATAATACATTCAAGACTAATCTCCGTTTCCTTTCTCCGTATTTCTGTCAAAAAGGAAAATGATAAGTGAGAACGAAGAATGAAGTAATCGCAAATCCTAGAGCAAATAAAATCACTCGTGCCCACAAACACACACACACACACACACACACACACACACACACACAGACACGGAAAATTAAAATTACTGAAATTCGTTGGGTAGGTCCTAAGTCGAAACTTTTAGAACGCATGGCTTATATTTGTCCTATATTACATCGGTAACATTTTTCCATGAAGAAACTAAGTGTTGTGTGTAGCAAATACACACTGAACTACCCATACCTCTTGTTTCGTGTTGCTGCTGTTGATTTTAGCTGAAGAATTTAATTTAACTTGACACAAAACAGTGGCATAAGTAGGTGCGTATTTGAAGCGGCTGTAGTGTTTACTTTCTCGATCATCAGTGTCTACGACATGTCCCCATCTGTTACCTGACTCCTGTATCATTCGTCGTTTTAGAACATTGCAGACATAATAGGACAAATTTTTTTCTAACATTAAGATTTCTCATTCTACGATATGTTGGAATTATTCTGTTGTCTGTACTATGCAAGATCCATGACAGATCGCTATTTTCTATAAAATAACAGAAACGTTTGTGTGTGTTGTATAGTATCGTTTCAAGTAGTTTACTACAATTAACTGTTCGTCACTCTTGTACATATGGTGTCCCAAGATGAATCATCAACATTCAAAGAGAATATAGGAACACTTATTTAAAGCAACACATTTAACGCTGATATAAGCTCTAATCCATATGGTTTCCGAGGTAGCACACATTTAATGACGCTGCTGTACGTTGCTCTTGAATAACTGTAGCGAAAGGGTTTCGCAGTACAAATCTTAACTACACTACATTTCACACAAAAAAACTTGTGATCATTTTTCTGTTCTACTAATAGTTTGCTCGAAGACAGCGTGGGAATATTGAAAATATCGAGCTACGTGTCTGAGCTTTAGCTTAGGTAGTTTTTGTAAGCGGATTTTCCCTACATGATAGACGCCTAGTGCCCCATAGCAAATTATTCGTCTCGACCTCTTCTACACATATCTTGTGCATTGTAAACAATGACAATGAACTGAATAATACAGAAAATAAATAACAGTGTACTATAAATGTATTCTATCTCGGAAACCATTCTGAATAGAGTTTATCTCAATATTAAGTTATTTGCTTTAGAAGATCTTTGCTATCATAACCCTGAATATTGATCATTCCTCCTGAGGCACCCTGTGTAGTAGAATGCCAAGCCATTTAGATACTTAGTCGTTTTGCACAAGTTCCAATGATACGTACATTGCAACTAACATAGCCCATTGTTAAAATATTACTGTCTTCTGAGAATGTAAAAGCTAATCGATTGTTAGCACACTGGTGGAAATGCCGCTCTTCGGCATGTCAGGAAAAATGGAAATTTCTAACGAACGAGCTGCCGTATAACTTGCCTGAAACGTGGTTGATGTTAAGAAAATCCACGTCCACTGTGCAAAGCTGCATCTTAATGGAATCACCGTATCTTAATAGAAATCTCGAGAAGCGCAGCCGTTGACGGTGGAAGTAAATGGCAGAATCCGTGAAGGATTTATGCATTAGAACAACGTCTTGCACTAGACTTTACTACTCAACCATTACAGCGTTCTTCCATTAATGACAGAGGTATGCCTCAAGATACCACGTTAAGTCAGTAAAGTGTTAATCAGCTTACACTGACCGTTGATTAGAAAAAAAACTTGTTTACTTGATTACATTTTGTTGTATCAAGTTGAATTCGTAAGCAACCACAGATGAGGCATTAACGTGCGTAATACTATTTTTTTTTTGTAGTAACACGTATCATTAAATGTAGGAAACAATTATACTTCATATATCAGTTCATTAACTTTCAGATTCACCGATATTAGTAAAACTTTAACAGCTTATTATATTTACTTTTGTATTCTGTTACTGTTATTGTCTTACAAGTCCAGCAGTAGCACCACACCTTATAAATTTTAAGTAAATAGTTATACCTGATTAAACGGAATATCAAATTGTAAGCTGACAGTTGTTAAATTTTCGAAACAACTCCCATTATTTTACAACTATATTCTGCTACGGTTTCTACAGTTTTCGTCAAAAACAGTATTTACACCATGTAGCATCACAGTGTACTTAGTGGATAGATTAAAGTATTCAACACTGAGTCGTTCTGTAGTCATAAAGGCTTTCCAAATATTGTTGCATACACCCTATAGCTGAACTGTCGTTTGATCAGGGCATTTCCATCCTCTATTAAGCGTCCTCCAGGCAACCCAGACATGATGTCCTGGAGCAGTCCCTTCATCAGATTTCATCAAATCACTAAAGTGCTGGAAGTTACTTTCGTTAATCTATACGAAGGTTTTCTTTAGATTGCACAATCCTTGAGCCGGCCGAAGTGGCCGTGCGGTTAAAGGCGCTGCAGTCTGGAACCGCAAGACCGCTACGGTCGCAGGTTCGAATCCTGC
Source organism: Schistocerca americana (assembly GCF_021461395.2). NCBI lineage: Eukaryota > Metazoa > Arthropoda > Insecta > Orthoptera > Acrididae > Schistocerca > Schistocerca americana. The sequence goes on along the minus strand of NC_060123.1, from coordinate 289,765,537 downwards.
CTCGGGCATGGATGTTTGTGATGTCCTTAGGTTAGTTAGGTTTACCTAGTTCTAAGTTCTAGGGGACTAATGACCTCAGCAGTTAAGTCCCATAGTGCTCAGAGCCATTTGAACCACAATCCTTGGGTGTGTATCAAATACCTCCCCTTTGAGCGATGTGACCTGCAGTAGGAATATCTATGCAAGGGGTATTTCGCAAATTCAACATCAGTATAAATGTTGATTTTCTGACATTTGGACGTCCACTAACAATGGTGAAGACTTGTTTAGTGCAGTGGCAGAACACGCAGAGCAAGCGTATTCACCTTGTACGCCGTACAGCATTGCTTATCATCTGGATATTTCATTTTTGAATTTGAGGGTGTAATTTAAGAGGGTCGTTGTGACTGCGTTTGGTGGCATGGAACAATTTAAGGACGTATTTAGTTTTCTTCCAGCTTGTTCAGTCCACTTGTGAAATGCAGTTACTCGTGTGTTTAACGAGCTCAGGTTCAACTGAATTTCGCTGTAGTCGTCCTGGAGACTTTCAGTAGCAGTCCCTACAGTCATTCAAATTTGTCAGAGCAAGATCGACATCTTACAGAAGGAACTTCGGGATTTCGTTTCTTGACAACGAGGTTGCTCTTCGGTATGTATAAAAAGAATTTAAGAAAAGGCGACGGATCACGAAGGAATTATCCGAATGGGACCGAAATCGTTAAATGTGATGTAGATGTACATGCAAACAGATTATTATAATTTAAGAAAAGTTGGATGATTTGTTCAAGAGATACAGCTTCACAAATTGAGCAAGACAATATCGCGTTGGTCCTCTGGCCTCTATGCAATCACTTATTCAACTTGGAATTGAGTGAAAAAGTTGTTGGCTGTCCTCCTGAGGGATATCGTGCCAAATTCTGTCCAATTGGCAATTCAGATGGTCAAAATCCCGAGCAACTAAGACGGTCCTGCCCATAATGTCCAAACGTTCTCAGTTTTGGAGATATCTGGCGAGGTTGTTGGCCAAGATAGAGTTTAGCAAGCACAAATTGCAATGTTAACTCTCGCCCTGTGAGGACGGACATTATCCTACTGAAATGTAAGCCCAGGATGTCTTACCTTGAAGGGCAGTAGAACGGGGTGAGAGTAACCAGCAGGCTCGATAGATCTTTCCGCAGTTGAGAAAGTTTGGATCATTACGGGCTAGGCCCTCCTATCAGCTCGGGATTTTGACGATCTAACTCCCCAGTTGGACAAAATTTGACATGATATGTCTCAGGAGGACACCCAACAACTCCATCAATCAATGCCAGGCGGAATAATTAGTTTCATAGGGGCCAAAGGTGAACCAGCGCGTTACTGACTTGCTCGACTTGTGAAGCTCTTTCTGTTGAACAAAGCATCCAAGTTTTCTGAAACTGTAATAGTTTGTTTGCGCGTACACGTACATCACATTTACCGATTTAGGACCCATTCGGATAATTCCTCCGTGGTACGTCACCTTTTTTTAAGTGAAGTGTAAGTTAAACAATTTGCGAGAGGAAGATCTTAATTGAGGAAAAACCGCTCTAGGCGTCCTGTTGAGTGAGCTTATTATGGCAATCATTTTAGAATCGTGTTACGTAGTAAGGTCGATCTTATTTTGGTAAGAATACAATCCTTCATTAGTTTGTGGAGTTTACAGAAAACGTTTCTATATTGTTAGTGTCATACACATCGATACGAGGGCCGTCTTTTACTTTATCACAAAAACAAAGAATAAAAATACAGCTGTTACAGATATCTTTAGTGTTTTTCAAATTATTCCCTATTAAAATGAATACACTTTTGCCCACATTCGAACCAAAACTGGAAAACAGTTTTCCACTCTGACTTTGATACCTAAAGAAATGGTTTCACAAGAATTCAACAGGTACCTGAGATAACGAAAATCACTGCACAGGTAGTACAATGTGTTTCATGTGCCGTACAGACTAGTACATTAACAGTTTTCCCTATGTGGCGGTATCGAGCTTGCTCTTCTGGCAGGGGAGTGGAAACTGGCAGCCTTCAGATAGGTGAAATGAGGAGCTGAATCACAATGTTTCTGCTTTCTGCTAAAATTACGTAATATATTTTACAGACGTGATTCCCAAAAAATAAATCATATATAAAACAAAATAAATAAATAAAATAGATACACCGGAGAAACCGCAGCGAAGAGACGAACTCACTGCATCTTTAAGCTTAATACCAAACCCTCTATTTTAAAAGTTACAAATGTTTTAATTACAGTAGTTTGTTAAATTACAAACAAACGAACTGAAGGAGGAATATGTACTCAAGATACATCATATAAAAGCTGACCACCTCATTAAACACTAGAACACTCAGTTGGGCATGTGTATAAATAATTATGAGCGATTTCATGAAATTTATAGCCAAATTACGCTACTACTATGAATTATGGTCACAAAAAAGAAGCGTGGTATCAACATGAGTGTCCCAAACCTTTTCCTAGTATTCCCAGAGTAGTGGTCGCAACAACGTCTTTCCTCGGTATGATGTCTTTTTCCCGATCGATGCAGGAGCAGTTAATCACACCGGCTTAGGATTGCATGGTATTAAATATGTATATGCAATTTAGAGTTCGAGCATGATGAATGATCGTATGTGGCCAATTACCGGTGTAATTTATTCATAACTATGCTAAGAATGTGTGAATACCTTAACGACGTGACCAACTGACATTAAGAATTTTATCTCTGTTCTGTGACTGTGCGCAATTGTGTTTGAATATTGAATGGTGGTCAAATCGATAATGATTAACTTGAATACAGTTGTCGTGACGTTAGTAAATGCTTAGCTGCTATCATGGGCAGAAGCCATCGCGTTGCAGTGTGCCGCGTGTCTTGGGATAGCGTTTTACGCGAGTTCAGTTCTTCGAAATTCAGGAGTCTGAAATTTGATGGAATTTAAAATTAGTTGTGTGGCCTTTGCTGAGTGTTTTTGTGCTGCTACGTGAACTTCAACATTGTTTGAGCGATTTAATACATTTCTGTAATGTAATATTTCGCTGCATTTATAATTACTTATAACAGTGTGGCAAATTTGCGAGATGTTTCGTGACGATAGTAAATTAGATTAACGAACTTTGATTCTAGTATGAACTATCAGCTAGATTTTCGCGCATTTGAACTTTAAGTATTTACTGCTCATTTTTGAGAGTTTCTGTTCAAAGAGTATTATTGCAGGATAATGCCTATGGGCAAAGCGTAAAAAAGTGCAACACGACAACCATCATTGTATTATTCTCTTTCATAACGCTCTTATGCCTCGGGCATGTATGTGTGTGATGTCCTTAGGTTAGTTAGGTTTAAGTAGTTCTAAGTTCTAGGGGACTGATGACCTCAGAAGTTACGTCCCATAGTGCTCAGAGCCATTTGAACCATAACGCTCTTACTTTAAACTCTCATTGTAAACAAACCATACAGTCTATTTCTGACCTGCCATTGTTTTAACTATAAAATATGACAGATTTTAAAACAGTTGTAACGTCGGATCTCAGTGGGCTCACTTTGTGCTTGTTTAAGAAAACTTTAAAGGCAACGCTCATCTTTTTTGCAGCTTAAAAATAGTTCAAATGGCTCTAAGCACGATGGGCTCTAAATGGCTCTGAGCACTATGCGACTCAACTGCTGAGGTTATCAGTCGCCTAGAACTTAGAACTAATTAAACCTAACTAACCTAAGGACAGCACACAACACCCAGCCATCACGAGGCAGAGAAAATCCCTGACCCCGCCGGGAATCGAACCCGGGAACCCGGGCGTGGGAAGCGAGAACGCTACCGCACGACCACGAGAAGCTCGATGGGACTTAACATCTGAGGTCATCAGTCCCCTAGACTTATAACTACTTAAACCCAACTAACCTAAGGACATCACACACATCCATGCCCGAGGCAGGATTCCAACCTGGTACCGTAGCAGCAGCGCGATTCCAGACGGAAGCGCTCAGAACAGCTCGGTCACAGCGGCCGGCTTTTCCAGCTTATGTTAGTGCTTAATGCATTGAAGACACAAAGAAACTAGAACACCTGCTTAATATCGTGTTGGGCCCCCACGAGCAGGCAGAAGTGCCGTAATACGACGCGGCATGGATTAGACTAATATCTGAGGTAGTGATGGAGGGAACTGATACCATGATTTCGTAAGAGTACGAGGGGATGGAGATCTCTTCTTAACAGAACGTTGCAAGGCATCCCAGATACGCTGAATAATGTTCGTGTCTGGAGAGTTTGTCGACCAGCGAAAGTCTTTAAACTCAGAAGATTGTGCCTCGAGCCACTCTAGCAATTCGCAGCGTCCTGCTGGAATTGCCCAAGTCTGTCGGAATGTACAATGGACATGAATGGATGCAGGCGATGTGACAGGATGCTTACATACGTGTCACTTGTCAGAGCTGTATCTAGACGTATCCGGGGTGCCATATGGCTCCAACTGAACACGCTCCACGCCATTACAGAGTCTTAAAAACCATGAATATTCCCCTGCTGACATGCAGGGTCCATGGATTGATGGGCCGTATACGTCCATCCGTTCTTTACAATTTGAAACGAGATTCGTCCGATAAGCCAACATGTTTCCAGTCATCAACAGTTCAACGTCGGTGTCGACGGACACAGACGAGGCGTAAACCTTTGTGTCTTGCAGTGATCAAGAGCACACAAGTGGCTCTTCGGCTCCGAAAGCCCACATCGATGGTGTTTCGTTGAATGGTTCGCCCGCTAACACTTGGTGATAGCCTAAAATTGAAATCTGCAGCAGATTGCAGAAGGGTTGCACTTCTAGGACGTTGAAGGATTCTCTTCAACCGTCGTTGGTCCCGTTCTAGGAGGATCTTTTTCTGGTCGCAGTGATGTCGGAAATTTGATGTTTTACCGGATTTCTGGCAGTCACTGTACATTCGTGAAATGGTCGTACGGGAAAATCGCCACTTCATTGCTACCTCGGAGATGATGTGTCTCATCGGTGGCGCACTGACTATAACACCACGTTCAAACTCACTCAAAATCTTGATAACCTGTCTTTGCAGCACCAGTAAACGATGTAACAACTGCGCTATACACTTGTTGTCTCACTTAGGCGTTGCCGACTGCAGCGCCGTATTATGCCTATTTCCAAATCTCTGTGTTTGAATGCTCATGCCTATACCAGTTTCTTTGGCGCTTCAGTGTATAGTGGGTAAAATTAAGTATTGGTCTTCTACGTAGTCTACCTCTTTCTAAATTAGCTTTTTAGGTTGTTAGTACCACTTCTACTGAACGTTCTAGATGAATCAGTGTCATATATCCCATGGATTTGCGCCATTTGTTCTACACTTCTTCCTCGCGTCGCCGAGCAGGAAAGCGCACTGTATTAGGAATATGTCTGGGGTCTCCTGTTTCTGCTGGAATTCAACAAAATACGCCTTGGGTGTTTACTTGTGTTTCTTTAGCCATCTAAATGAATTATTTCTGAAGTATTTTCCTCGCGCCACAAAAATGCTGAATGTATATCCTCCATGCCTTCTTGGGTCACATGTTGTTTCGGTTACTTCAATTACAGTGCTGACTTGTCGTCTGTGAATTACAGTGACCAAAAACATGCAGTCCTTATCGCATCTTCTCGCTGGAAATGAAGACACGATTCAACACCACTGAAAGCAGATCCCGTGTAATATCTGGGACAGTCTTTGGGTAAACCTTCTGGGTAAGTGACAGTGCCATTTTGCATAACGGACTGAGATGATGTGGTTATTATTACTGGTAATCCTCTGTCTGTAAGGAGTTTCTTAGAAATAAATCACTAAAAGTAATATCAAGCGCCAGTTTAAATGATCCCTAAAATACCGAATATGGACTAATAAAAGCAGGGGGTGGCAGTGGGGAGGGTTTTACTGAATGATTAATCCCTTTTCATATTCTATTATTATGTTTATTATTATAACTGACTCCACTGGCTAATCTAAGACCGCACGAAACTCACAACCCACACCACACTGTAACTGAGAATCCATTACTCATTCTCCTACATATTGTTTGCTATGCATCTCTTTGGGAACTAAAGTAGCGATTTATCTTCTGCATCGCCAGCCTCACTGCTAACTATGTCTCTGGAACTGTATGAACTCCTGATGTGCTGTACGGTGAATGTCCACTGGGAGGTGTTTTGTGAGATCTGAACAGGTTAGCTGCATACACAAGTTAAATTTTTTGGTAACTGCGTCCGGAACCGTTCTGATTACCTTATGTAGAATAATAGGTCTAGCTATCGCTCATTACTATTTATCACCTATTAAGAGAGTTGATCTCAACTCCGGATCTGATTTAGTGAAGAGGTATTATTATTGATGAGGCGTTGGGACAACCACCATATTGTGTTGATAATCTCGTCGAATGTGACTGTAATATCCTATCGCTTCATTCTGGCTGTAAGTGATATTCGCACATCGCGGAGGACAAACGAATAGTCCGTTCAATGCGGTATTTCGCTGGACGTTTCGTGATCCTCTATGCCAAATGTTTTCCGTGACAGCCTCATTTGAAAACTACGTGGTTGATTGCCCTCAACACTTCACTGACTGTCTCAGCTAACAGACAAGACTACCTACTTCAGAACACTGGTCATTCTGGTGCTTGAATTACAGCCTTATTATGGGGTACAAAGAATTAAAAACAGGTTGAAGCTCTATCACTATACGTTCGATGCAGAGAGCGACAACTTGCTCATCCCTTTAAGTCGCAACAAAATAAAAAATATGAAAATTTTTCACAAAATTGATCTTTATGATCACAGTAAGCAAAGAATACCCGAATTGGTTAAAAGTGAACACTCAGTCGCTTTAAAGTTACGGTTTCGCCACTGAACGTCTTGAAGATATAGTTTTCAACCATCCATCATTTTATGAGATACTTTTCACACTAATTTAGAATTTCTCCTGGGCACATTCCCGCATCTCTAAAGTTCCATGACGCCATAATAACTAAACAAATTGTAGTCCTAAATAACAAGGGAGAATTGGCCTAAAATTTAATAACTTTCTATCAAAACTACATACCCTCTACTACTGCAGAGGTTTCATTTCGAAACAACACTAACCAGCAGTAGTACAAACTCAACTTTGGATATACTTCTTTCGCTGTCAATGATCTCTGCAATATGATTGCTAAAAGAAAATAAATAAATGAAAGTAAAAAAATACGAGTCAGAATCTTCTACATTCATGTGATATAATCCCTGTTCCGAAATTTACTTTGAGTGTTGTATAAATGACTTCTGCAACGTACTGCCGGCCGGTGTGGCCGTGCGGTTAAAGGCGCTTCAGTCTGGAACCGCGTGACCGCTACGGTCGCAGGTTCGAATCCTGCCCCGAGCGTGGATGTGTGTGATGTCCTTAAGTTAGTTAGGTTTAAGTAGTTCTAAGTTCTAGGGGACTGATGACCACAGATGTTAAGTCCCATAGTGCTTAGAGCCATTTCTACAACGTACTACATTCGTAGAAGTACCTCAGTGTACTACTCGTTGTGTCCGTCTTTCAGTAGCATCGGTTGTTTCATTCAAAAGGTACTGTTCCCTTAAAATATTATAAGATTGTGATTTCAGGCAGACACCACTGGTACTCAACGGTTTGTAGTAGTGTAAAGCTACCGCAGTGGAGCACAGTACCCATAAAGTTCTGGCTAATACGGGGAACGTTCATACGGGATGAAAGGGGCCATCAGAGCATCGTGTAACGCTAATAGTTTATGTGATTGTGCTTAACGCCACTACTTTCAGCACAATCACATAGTTACAGAGCGAGTTTCCGACGGTTCCACGAATATGAGTATGATCACTTGTCCTTGTCTGTTTGTTTGTGACTGGCTTCTGGAACTCGTTCCACATATCTGTTTCAGTTGCGGCTGAGTGCTGAGGCGAAGGCAAATCTGGCCTTGACCTCGCTGGCACACTGAAGAATGTTACAAAGTTATAGGGATATGTCTCGATTTCCACAACATTTGGATACAAAGGGAAGAAAGTCAAGTACTGTACAAAAGATACAAGTTTTACAATATACAGTAATTTAAAATCCTTATGACACGCACTGCCTATAGATGACTGCCATTGTTAACAAATGCGATATCTAAGACTTGAAGAGGAAAACTGCAAAACCGTCATTATACTGTCAGATAGCACAATACATGCCCACCCAATAGGGAGTCGCAATTTCTTCTTCAAGAAGTTCCACAGATCTAGTCATCACATCTGGGAAAATTTTTTAAATGTACCACAAATCCAGCTCACTTCCATGGCAAGGGCGCTGTAGTAAGGCTGAGTAACCGTTATTTACGGCACTTACATTCCATGGCAATAGTTACACTACTGGACATTAAAATTGCTACACCAGAAAGAAATGCAGATGATAAACGGGCATTCATTGGACATATATACGCGGTGCATTCAAGTTCTAAATCCTCCGATTTTTTTTCTCCGGACTGGAAAGAGATAGAAACATGCGCATTGTTTTAAAATGAGGCCGCGTTCATTGTCAATACGTCCCAAAGATGGCAGCACCGTATGGCAGATGGAATTTTAGCGCCAGCGAGAATGAGAACTGTTTTAAAAACTTAAAATGGCGACGTTTTCCGTACTTGAACAGCGTGCAATCATTCGTTTTCTGAATTTGCGTGGTGTGAAACCAATTGAAATTCATCGACAGTTGAAGGAGACATGTGGTGATGGAGTTATGGATGTGTCGAAAGTGCAACAGTTTAATGAAGGCAGAACATCGTGTGACAACAAACCGAAACAACCTCGGGCTCGCACAAGCCGGTCTGACGACATGATCGAGAAAGTGGAGAGAATTTTTTGGGGGAATCGCCGAATGACTGTTGAACAGATCGCCTCCAGAGTTGGCATTTCTGTGGGTTCTGTGCACACAATCCCGCAGGACGACCTAAAAATGCGAAAAGTGTCATCCAGGTGGGTGCCACGAATGCTGACAGACGACCACATGGCAGCCTGTGTGGCATGTTGCCAAGCAATGTTGACGTGCAACGACAGCATGAATGGGACTTTCTTTTCGTCGGTTGTAACAATGGATGAGACGTGGATGCCATTTTTCAATCCAGAAACAAAGCGCCAGTCAGTTCAATGGAAGCACACAGATTCACTGCCACCAAAAAAATTTCGGGTAACCGCCAATGCTTAAAAAATGATGGTGTCCATGTTCTTGGACAGCGAGGGCGTAATCCTTACCCATTGCGTTCCAAAGGGCGCTACGGTAACAGGTGCATCCTACGAAAATGTTTTGAAGAACAAATTCCTTCCTGCACTGCAACAAAGACTTCCGGGAAGGGCTGCCCGTGTGCTGTTTCACAAAGACAACGCACCCGCACATCGAGCTAACGTTACGCAACAGTTTCTTCGTGATAACAACTTTGAAGTGATTCCTCATGCTCCCTACTCACCTGACCTGGCTCCTAGTGACTTTTGGCTTTTTCCAACAATGAAAGACAATCTCCGTGGCCGCACATTCACCAGCCGTGCTGCTATTGCCTCAGCGATTTTCCAGTGGTCAAAACAGACTCCTAAAGAAGCCTTCGCCGCTGCCATGGAATCATGGCGTCAGGGTTGTGAAAAATGTGTACGTCTGCAGGGCGATTACGTCGAGAAGTAACGCCAGTTTCATCGATTTCGGGTGAGTAGTTAATTAGAAAAAAAATTGGAGGCCTTAGAACTTGAATGCACCTCGTATTATACTAGAACTGACATGTGATTACATTTTAACGCAATTTGGGTGCATAGGTGCAGAGAAATCAGTAGCCAGAACAACCACCTCTAGCCGTAATAACGGTCTTGATACGCCTGGGCATTGAGTCAAACAGAGCTTGGATGGCGTGTACAGTTACAGCTGCCCATGCAGCTTCAACACGATACCATAGTTCATAAAGAGTAGTGACTGGCATATTGTGACGAGCCAGTTGCTCGGCCACCATTGACCAGACGTTTTCAGTTGGTGAGAGATCTGGAGAATGTGTCGACCAGGGCAGCGTCGAACATTTTCTATATCCAGAAAGGCCCGTACAAGACCTGCAACATGCGGTCGTGGATTATCCTGCTCAAATATAGGGTTTCGCAGGGATCGAATGAAGGGTAGAGCCACGGGCCGTAACAAATCTGAAATGTAACGTACGCTGTTCAAAGTGCCGTCAATGCCAACAAGAGGTGACCGAGACGTGTAACCAATGACACCCCATACCATCACGCCGGGTGATGACAAAAACACGCTTCCAATATGCGTTCACCCCAATGTCGCCAAACACGGATGCGACCATCATGATGCTATAAAAAGAACCTGCATTCATCCGAAAAAATTACGTTTTGCCATTCGTGCAGCCACGTTCGTCGTTGAGTACACCATCGCAGGCGCTCCTGTCTGTGGCTGCACGATCCGTTACATCCATGCGGATAAGATGCCTGTCATTTCGACTGCTAGTGATACGAGGGCGTTGGGATCCATCACGGTGTTCCGTATTACCCTCCAGAACCCACCGATTCCATATTCCGCTAACAGTCATTGGATCTCGACCAACGCGAGCAGCAATGTCGGGATACGATATACCGCAATCGCTATAGGCCCCAATCCGACCTTTATCAAATAAGGAAACGTGATGGTACGATTTTCTTCTCATTACACGAGGTATCACAACAACGTTTCTCCAGGCAACGCCGTTCAACTGCTGTTTGTGTATGAGAAATCGGTTGGAAACTTTCCTCATGTCAGCTCGTTGTAGGTATCGCCACTGGCGCCAACTTGTGTGAATGCTCTGGAAAGATAATCATATGCATATTACAGAATCTTCTTCCTGACGGTTAAATTTCGCTTCTGTAGCACGTCATCTTTGTTGTGTAGCAATTTTAATGGCCAGTAGTGTATGTTCTGAACTGTTCATGCAAATTCAGAGCAATGTTCATTGTAAATGTAGCACGTATTATATTTTTTTGTCCTTGGTTTGGTCAGTTACCTGTTGCAATGTCAGAGTGTTCAATTACTGTGCTGTTAACTACAGGAAACTGTGGTCCTAAGGAAATACAGGAAGGGTAGGCAATGCATTTAACCTCCCTTTAAACGAAGGCGCAGTGCCCTGACTGCAACGAACAGAAAGGCACCAATAGCATCCGACCACAAGATTGGTGACAAAACCTAGTTCACGTCGGACTTTATAAATTATAAGTGAGTAATACTATCTAGGGATATGGAATGGAATGAAAAAGTAAAATATGTATTAGGATACGCAAAGGCAAGATCGAGATTTGCTGGAAGGCTTTTGTTAAAGTGCAGTTCATGAACAAATGAAAACGGGGACAAATGGCGAGTGCGTTTAATTCTAGAGCAGCTGTAAAGTGTTTGGAATATCCGTGGAGTAGGCTGGACAAGATAGTGTATGAATTCACAGAGGTGAATCGTGAAAAATCGATCTAGTCCATACTTAAATGTAAGAGATGTTTAGGGAACTGATACTTTATAATACTTTGGAAGAATAGTGGCATTATTCTCGCGAAACCATGTTTGGTAAATTTAGAGAACCTGTAATGAAGGAAAACTGTTTCACGCCATTAACACCACCGTCACGTAGGGGTCATGAGAACCAGGTAAGAGTTTTGCGAACCTACAGAGGTACATAGACCTTTCTATGTAGCTAAAACCTTACAGCGATCAGTGCGGAGAGACTTACAAAGATGAGATGCAGATTATCAGTGGAAACTCATGGCGGCCAAAATTTTTATTTTGAAAGGTATTTTTGCACACCAATCAAAAGCTGTTAAATAACTACTACGTGTTGCTAGTTTGCTCATTCAATGCGAGTGTTGAATAGAACTGTTTCATTTTATCGCGAATATGTGTGTGTGTGTGTGGGGGGGGGGGGGGGGGGGGATGTAAGTGTGCACATATGTGTGCATGCACATTCTACCACGCAATAAAGCCCCATAGCAGTCCGCATATCGCCGTGTGCAATTCGTTCCCGAAATCTCGATAGACAGGTATATCTGTTTTTAATTAAATGCATTGGTTCCGCGAAGTGAGCGTTCCACGAGGTATTGATGTTTTTCTGTCAGCCAGTCAAAGCATTCAGTTCAACATGAATCGGGGGTTCACACTACAGGATGGTCTTGCAGCACAGGCAACGTTAAAGAGTAACAACCACACGTTACCCGCTCTGTGATAGTTATATAACCATTATCGCACTAATTTAATAGTTTTTTCTGACTCGTCGGAACAGCTTACGAAAAGAATATCCGTACTGAATAAGTCAAGTGATTGACGATCGAGGATATGCTCTAGTCAGTAAACTAATCTGGAAGCTCATATTGCTTTAAGGTGTCATGAGTGAACGGGGAGAAACAATAGAGGCACTGAATTATCGCAGATATACAATGTTTTAATATATTTTCTCTGGCACTATTACCGCGTGTGTAATAACCAGCTGGAGATGAGAGGCGTGAAACTTATTTCTTATGGTAGACTAATCCTTACATACAATTTACATTCATATTGTGGTTCTGGTTCAAGAAATGATCAGAAAACGATTACTCTATCTTATTTAACTTCTGATTTCGGAGGTGTTCGCTCAACCTAGTTCAGACTGACCGCCCAGATTATCCGACATACGAGGACTTGGTATATGAATAGCAGTAACTCTTTCCATGGTGAACGCTTTGAATTGGAGAAATGTCTACCTAATGTCTGTGGGACATAGAAAAACACATAGTAACCCTTTGGCTGTGCTAGGCTCAGAAAACATTACAAACTGAAACCAGAATTACAGAAATTTAAAAACATGGAAGTTTCACTGACAGAGGAGGGAGGGGGCTGGGGAGGGGGGGGGGGGAAGTTCAAAGATACTCAATTAGAAATTAAAGAATAGATGTGTGTATTCCCACATTTCCCACTGAATGAACAAACTCAGTTCAGCTTTAGATAAGGTTCCAGTTCATAGACATGAGGGGAACGTTGGTGGCTTCATTCATCAACAATCACACAAAAACCCATTCCTTTGCATATAGTTCTACTCTAGTGAACGTTTATTCATCGTCAGAGTGAATGGAAATCTAGTGGATGTCGTATGGTAGTACAACATAAATTAATGTATCAATGTAGTCAACAGAGATAATTTTGGTAGTTTAAGACGAGAACTAAGAGAGTAAGAAGTTGACATCGGGTTATCTTTGATGGTTTCCCTCTTTGGAAACGGTTCTGTACTGAAAAATGGGTTTACAACACGAAACGTAGGTCACTCAGAAATAATAAAGCTTTGTGAGACTAGGAAATAAAAAGGCTTTAGTTTCATTAATACCATACATCTATAACGTCGCTTTTGACAGTCTTCTCGAAATTAGGGGCTTTATTGTGAAAAAAATTACAAAAAATTTACAGTTTAAAGCATTGGCCATCTCTTGCCACTAGTTTGTCCTATCTTTCGGGCAGGGTACGAATCTCTCGGCGGAGGATGCGGGAGTCGCCTGCGGAGCTCCGTTAATACATCCAAGTCTGCACTTGTTTATATTAACAGAAAGCACTTGTCAGCCAGACCATGTGCCATTGGTCGGAAAATGTGATAGAAGCAGTAATGTCTGGAGAAAACGGCAGGTTGGATAGGTCTTCCCATTTCAACGCTTCCAGGTTTGCTTTGATGGTGTCGAGCATTGTCATGCTGCAAAATTCCAGTTTCATTTCTATCGCCGTACTGTGATCGTTTGCCTTTCAGCGCTCTGCTCAAACGCATCAATTTACTTCGATAACAATCTCATAATTCTTTCCTTCGGTTTCAGAAGCGTCGAAACTATTTTCTCCACGTTCTCACACTTAGTTACATTACCATAGGTCCTGACTAGCATTTTACTGGGGCTAAGACGCGGATTTCTTCATCTTAAAGTAGAAAATTAAAACTTGCTTCAAATGACTGTAATTTGACTCGTAAATTGACATTCAACTGACGATAAATTTATAATGCTATCAGAAAATAAAGTTGTAGACACAGAACAATGTTTCACGAAGAAGACAGTGTTGAAACAATTAAATACTGTAAAAGGTCGACGACAACACAGAAGGTGGCCAGGAACCAAGTCTCGGGCGATTCTTTTTTCCTGGTTTATATTGTTGAAATCTTTTGGCACAATGTAAAACTGTTAAATAATGCACTCGTCAAATTGTGAACCTCACATTGTGAAGAAAGGTATGATTCTGAAGTAAAGACCCAAAAGTTTTTCCATGCATAGAGATTCCATAGGGTGAGTGATTCCGTAGCACGATGAAAAGAGGCGGTGTTACATAATTCTGTCGAATTTTCCAGTCTTTCTTTCAGCCTACGATCAACTGCAACTACCCGACCTCCAACGTATCGACTGCTACAGGCAGAATGTGCTTCCTTCATCAAAACGTAAACATAATAAAATTTGGTATTTATATGGCAAACAGTTCCATTCACAACACAAAATTGCTTCACATTATCACACAGTCCTCATATGAGTCGTTTTACATGTGCTTCATACATCTGTTCTTATCGTGTCATTCAACTTTATGCTTTAGGCACCATTTTTGAAATTATGCCAAACAATTCTAACATTTGTTGAAAGTCAGAACCACTTCATGCTCACAGTGACGTACTAGGTTTTGACCGTAACTTCCACGAAGTATTCCCACCAGGACAGAGATTATTCTTTGATTTTTTTGGCACATTTGTACAAAAGACTTCTAAAATAATTGAGGTAACTCAGTCGAAGCACGAGCCCAACGTAGCTCGACTATAATGTGTAAGACTTCGTACGCAATGGTCAGGAGAGGTGGGCTACACAGTGGTGCGCCAACTGTCGTCGTAGGAAAGCTATAGAGGAGCATAAATGATTAGAATGCAAGTTAATACAGTAAATGGAATGTTTACTTAACTTGTATTTTTCCAAAAGCACAAAAACATATTGCAAATAACCCAATGAGAAACATGGTTCAGCTATCGCAATATCGACAAGAATGAAGCACGGGCGAGGGTAGGTGGAGTAGTGAGTTCAAACACAACTGGACCAAGTGGGCTGACTGGCTACCGCCAGGCATCAGACACTGAACAGAAAAAAAAGAACTGCTACGGTCGCATGTTCGAATCTTGCCTCGGGCATGGAAGTGTGTGATGTCCTTAGGTTAGTTAGGTTTAAGTAGTTCTACGATCTAGGGGACTGATGACCTCAGACGTTAAGTCCCATAATGCTCAGAGCCATGTGAGCCTGCGAGCACGCGTAAGTGTCGCAACACGACTTTGCATGGGCTCGAATAATGCCTGAAGTAGTGCTGGAGGGAAATGACACCATGAATCCTGCAGGGCTGTCCATAAATCCCTAAGAATACAACGGTGTGGAGCTCTCTTCAGAACAGCACGTTGCAAGGCAATCCAGATATGCTCAATAACGTTCATGTCTGGGGAGTTTGGTGGCCACCGTAAATGTTTAAATTCAGAATAGTGTCCCTGGAGCCACTCTGTAGCAATTCTGCATGCGTGAGGTGTCGCACTGTTCTGATGGAATTGCCCGTCGGAATGCACATCGGACATGAATGGATCCAGGAGATCAGATGGATGCTTGCCTTCGTGTCACTTGTCAGAGTTGTATCTGACTTAACAGATGTCCCTTATCACTCCAACTCCACACACTCCACACCACTACAGAGCCTCCACCAGCTTGAACTGTCTCCTGCTGACATGGATTGATGAGGCCCATGGATTCTCACACGCCCATCCGCTCGAAACAATTTGAAACGAGACTCGTCTGGGCAGGCAACATGTCTCCAGCCATCAACAATGCAATGTCGGTGTTGACGGGCCTAGGCGAGGCATAAAGCTGTGTGTCGTGCAGTCATCAACGGAAAACGAGTGGGCCTTCGGCTTCGAAACCCTATATCGATTATGTTTCGTTGAATGGTTCGTAAGCTCACACTTGTTGATGTGAAAGTACTGAAATCTGTAGCAATTTCAGGAAGGCTTGCACTTCTGTCACGTTGAACGATTCTCTTCAGTCGTCGTTAATCCCGTTCTTGCAGGATCTTTTTCCGGTCACATCGATGTCGGAGATGTGATATTTAACCGGATTCCTGATATTCACTGTACACTCGTGAAATGGTCTTGCAGGAATCCTCACTACATCGCTACCTCGGAGAAGGTGTGTCCCACCGCTCTTTCGCCGACTTTAACAGAACGCTCAAACTCACTTAAATCTTGATAACCTGCCATTGCTGCATCAGTAATCGATTTAACAAATGCGCCAGACTTGTTGTCTCTGTATTTGAATACGCGTTCCTATACCAGTTTCTTTGGCGCTTCAGCGTGTATTGTGGCGGTATAGGGCGCTTGCAGTACATATCTGCTAGATGCGTGGCACGGTGGACATGCACCAATGGGTCCACCAGATCCCACACAACCGTTATCAGCGTCAGACAGAAACTTGCCATAGCATTACGGACCTTGGCACACCGTGGGGTCATATCGATATGTGATACCACAGTCTCGGATAAACAGCTTCATCCAAAAGATATTTGAATTATAACTCAAAATGCATTTATAATTTCAAGACAACTTTACTTTGAAATTAAATACCATTTTCAATCATAACTTCCTAATCAAACG
The DNA here is from genome assembly GCF_021461395.2 of Schistocerca americana. NCBI lineage: Eukaryota > Metazoa > Arthropoda > Insecta > Orthoptera > Acrididae > Schistocerca > Schistocerca americana. The sequence goes on along the minus strand of NC_060123.1, from coordinate 289,748,890 downwards.
CAATCATGTGTCATACATTTCAACATTCTCTTAAATATTTATCTTAATATTTGTGTTTTATTTGTATGAAATTAATAGCCCCTACGTGTTGTGGGGGTTATTTTTTTATCCTCTCATAGGTTACGAAATGAAACAATAGTAAAAATCAAAAATGTTTTATTTGCAGCATACAGCTACATTTTTCAGCTACTTCACTACATAGTCGCCTCTGGAACCTACACTTTTGCCATAGTGTGACACCATCTTTCCAATACCCTCATCATGTAAGGCTGCCACCTGTGATTTCAGCCAATTACCTATGCTGGTTTGCAGTTCGTTTCCTTTGCCAAAATGCTGTCCTCATAGCCAGCTGTTCATGTCAGCGAAGAGATGAAAGTCAGAGGGGGCATTCCATTCTGTAAGGTGGTGATCAAAGACTTCCCATCGAAAACACTGCATGAGCTTCTTCACTGCACCTGCCCTGTGCAGGAAATGCATGACGGTTACGTTATGAGGGCTGCATGAGATGAAGCGAAACCTCTCAGCAGGACTCCACACTTGGCAGACGATGCTATTGTTACATACATCTGTACATGATCGCTGTGCACTCAGAACTGAAAAATGCAACGGGTAGATGTGAATACAAGAGCGCTGGGAACACATCTGCCCGAAGATTACCGTATTTTCAGTGTCTCACAGCAGATCGGCGATTGAAGAACATGGCTGTCGTACATACTTTATTTGGGAGCAAGCAGAAATGGTAACCTGTCAGGAACTCCATGTTGTATGTCTATGCACCATGTGTTGCATAAAATTGGCCTTCAGTATAAGAGGAAATTACGTATATAATGTATATAAAAGCTCCACAAATTTATACTTCCCTTTGTTTTCTTCATTAGTTTCGCTGAAACTAATGTTTATTGAAATAAGTTCAAAAATGCTAAAAGCTTCTATGACGTAAAGTTTTTTCACAAATACATTACAAAAATTCAGAAAATTTGTATGAAACACATATATTAAGAAAATCTTATTACAAAGCAGGGTGAAATACGGCACTCCTTATGCTGTAACGAAGTACTATGATCTTCGGCACTATTACAGTGACATAAACCCTAATATCTCCTCTTTTCACACTCAAATCTCGGTTTTGAGCTTTTGCTTTTGCGCACTGCCTGAACGCAACCTGTGCAGCATTCAACAATAGTCAACTATAATGCTGAGATCCCATCGGCCCTGGTACATCCGTTTCTTTTATTTAATGCATCGATGGAGCCTTTCTCCGTGTTCTTCACTCATAACAAGTAGATTTTCTGAAGAATAGTTCAGGAAGTGCTACTTCAAGGTCGTCGATGCACCCAAAGCACCGAAGTTATCCATTAAGTTTCTTGCTATGTGTTCGTATTGACGACAAACTTAATGAAAACTTTTTAAAGGATATCCAGGATGATATTTTAAATTCTTTCATTCTGCCTTCAAATATTTCATCCTCCATTAGTTTTCAAATCTCACGGCCGACGGAAACTTCATTCAGCTTCAGTTCTGGTAGCTGCTGAAACTTGCTTGGCACCTACTTGCCCTTTCTTGTCGGAGTTTCAAACTTTATTGTGAAAAACGTACATAGTATAATACGTATTTATGAATCTAACAATGTGTATGCATGTCAGTAGTAAAGAAGTCCCCTCTTAATCCACTGGATCGATTTCAACCAAACATGGTACGCATATTCATTACTGTATAGCAACAGTCGCTGTTCGGATGCGAACCACCTACCTATCATAGTTCAAGAGAAACGACGTCATAAATAATAACATGAGTCAAAAACTACCGCATCAGACACTACGTTTAAATTTATCACTTCTGTGCCACTGACTACTCACAATAAATTTCGTAGATCGTACCCACATATGCTGATAAATGCACCTACAATTGTATCACTGTACCACACGTATTTTAGGAGATATGATGTCGTAAATACTGTGATGGTGAAAAACTATGCATTTTGCATGAATTTCAATTTGTTACTTCTTTACTACTGACTACTTTCGCAATGCATTTCGCAGACCGTATCCACATATCATACAATGTAGGCTTTCACGGACGGTGTTGTCTTCAGTTGAAACTTCCGGACTGAGAGGCTGTGGTCGATGTGTAAAATTTTCCACCTGACTTTTCGTCTCCAACTGCGAGAGACATCCTCTGAGGTTGCCCGGCTACTGCCACTGAGGGTGCAGGTACTCACGCATTTATAGAGCGTCCCATCCACCAACGGTCGATTCAGTTTCTTGGATGTGTCGGTAATTAAACGGGTGGATGGGACGCTGGGCCACAAGGTATATAGAAAGAACACTCACACGGATCGATACCTCCACAAGGAATCTAACCATCATCCTCGGAAAAAAAGAGGGTCATGAAAACCTAGGTGGACAGAGCCAACAAAATCTGCGAGCCGGCTTACTTACAAGATGAATTGAATCACCTACGGTCAGCCTTCATGAAAAACGGATATACCAGCAAGGAAATTGATCGAGCCCTCCATCAAAGAAGAAAAGAAGCCAGAAGTCCAGAGCAACAACGGTCACCTACTTGAAAAGTTTTCCTACCGTTCATTAATAAGGTGACGGACCGTATCGGAAAAGTGCTGGCCAAGTATGGAATCGAAACAATCTTCAGACCCACCAAGAAGATTAAGGAATATTTAGGAACTGCAAAAGACGCCCGACATCCCCTGGCAACACGTACGGTATACAAAATTCCATGCAGTTGTGGACAAGTATATATTGGAACAACGAAAAGAAGTGTAAACACCCGCTTAGCCGAACATAAAAGAAACTGTCGCTTAGGACACATCGAAAAATCGGCCGTAGCTGAGCATGTTTTTCGAGATGGGAATCACGAAATTAAATTTAATGAGACAAGCGTTCTAGCACGAACATCCCATTATCATGCGCGCATGTATAGAGAAGCAATAGAAATTCACAAACACCATAATAATTTTAAAAGAAAAGAGGAAGTTTTAAAGTTGGACAAAATATGGATGTCGACTTTGCGCCAGCAGAATGACAATCGATTAGTCTTAATCGAGAATGATGACGCCTTCCAAAGATAGGCTTACCGTCGTCGTCACGTGACGAATGGTGGTGGCCTCTATGCGCTCTATAAATGCGTGAGTACCTGGAGCCTCAGTTTGCCGATGACACCGCCTTCCTTGCCCTTGCCCCCACCCTGAAGCGTTCCCAACACCTTCTCCAATCCCATCTCGACCGGTTCACCGCTTGGTGCAACCAGTGGTTGCTTAAGGTCAATCCCTCCAAAACTCAGGCGCTCATTGTAGGCAAGACCACCCCTTCCTTCTGCCTCCTCTATTTCTATCTAACCATCTATGGCCGCCCTATCGCCCTTACCCTCACCCTTAAGTACCTTGGCGTCACCCTCGACCGTCGCCTCTCCTGGACCCCCCATCTCCAGACAATCCAAGCCAAGGCACTCTTCCGACTCCGTATCCTCAAGCTCCTTTCTGGCCGTACGTGGGGTCTGGGCCCCTCCACCATACTCCACACCTATAAATCCCTCATCCGCCCTATCCTCTGTTACGCCCATACTGCCTGGATATCCGCCCCCCCCCCTACCTTTTACAAATCTCTTCAGATGCTTGAACGCCATGCGGATCCTGTACGACCTAATTCCGTTTCCCCACCTCCTCCTTTTCCTCGAACGAATACGGATCCTCTACACCTCCCGTAAACTCGATCCTCCTCACCCTCTTGTCTCACCCATCCTCTCCCACCCCCACCCGCTGCTGCTTCTGTATTCCCACATCTCACCTGCTCTCCATCTCTCCACCCTCCTTACCCTCTCTCAAGGTGGCTTCCGCCACCTCCCCCTCCCTGATGATGCCCCCCTCCCCTCCATCTACCCCTCCTACTAGCTTTGATCCTCCCTTCCTCTTCCTGTGTTTGTTCCTTTGGGCACCCTCCCTCCTTTCTCTCCCTCTTCCCTCCCTCCTTCCTTTTTCCCCACTCCTCCCCTGGGCTTCCCCTACCCTCATCCCTCTACTCCTCCCATATCCTCTGCCATTGGCATCTTTGCTCTCCCCTCTCCCACCCCCTCACCCTTCTTCCCCTCTTGGTAGGTCCCCTGACTCGCACAAGTTACGTGGACATTCGCGCGCTGTAGATCATCGCCATCCGTTTCTCGTGTGTGCCGTCCTGTTTTGTGTTTAGTGTTCACCGTCACCCTCCATCGTTCACATGTGCCATCGCTATCATCAGTGATAGTGCGTCGTGTCAACAGTTTGTCGTGTGGATTATCATTGAGTGTGAACGGATTCATGTTTTTTATGTTACTGTGTCTACTGTTTTTTACTCGCCGATTGCTCAAACTCATGTCTCTTCTATGTTTTATCATTGTTAACTCTTGGGCTGAAGAGCGGCGTAATGTGCTGCTGCCAGCCTGCCTGTTGTTGTACGGGTATCAAAATCACAATAAAGAAAATAGAAAAAAGAGCCTCAGTGGCAGTAGCTGGACGACCTCAGGAGATGTCTCCCGCAGATAGAGACGAAACACCAGGTGGAGAATTTTATACATCGACCACGGCCTCTCAGCCCAGAAGTTTCAATTGAAGACGTATACACATACAGGGTGTTTCAAAAATGACCGGTATATTTGAAACGGCAATAAAAACTAAACGAGCAGCCATAGAAATACTCCGTTTGTTGCAATATGCTTGGGACAACAGTACATTTTCAGGCAGACAAACTTTCTAAATTACAGTAGTTACAATTTTCAACAACAGATGGCGCTGCGGTCTGGGAAACTCTATAGTACGATATTTTCCGCATATCCACCATGCGTAGCAATAATATGGCGTAGTCTCTGAATGAAATTACCCGAAACCTTCGACAATGTGTCTGGCGGAATGGCTTCACATGCAGGTGAGATGTACTGCTTCAGCTGTTCAATTGTTTCTGGATTCTGGCGGTACACCTGGTCTTTCAAGTGTCCCCACAGAAAGAAGTCACAGGGGTTCATGTCTGGCGAATAGGGGGGCCAAGTCACGCCGCCTCCTGTATGTTTCGGATAGCCCAAAGCAATCACACGATCATCGAAATATTCATTCAGGAAATTAAAGACGTCGGCCGTGCGATGTGGCCGGGCACCATCTTGCATAAGCCACGAGGTGTTCGCAGTGTCGTCTAAGGCAGTTTGTACCGCCACAAATTCACGAAGAATGTCCAGATAGCGTGATGCAGTAATCGTTTCGGATCTGAAAAATGGGCCAATGATTCCTTTGGAAGAAATGGCGGCCCAAACCAGTACTTTATGAGGGTGCAGGGACGATGGGACTGCCACATGGGGCTTTTCGGTTCCCCATATGCGCCAGTTCTGTTTATTGACGAAGCCGTCCAGGTAAAAATAAGCTTCGTCAGTAAACCAAATGCTGCCCACATGCATATCGCCGTCATCAATCCTGTGCACTATATCGTTAGCAAATGTCTCTCGTGCAGCAATGGTAGCGGCGCTGAGGGGTTGCCGCGTTTGAATTTTGTATGGATAGAGGTGTAAACTCTGGCGGATGAGACGATACGTGGACGTTGGCGTCATTTGGACCGCAGCTGCAACACGGCGAATGGAAACCCGAGGCCGCTGTTGGATCACCTGCTGCACTAGCTGCGCGTTGCGCTCTGTGGTTGCCGTACGCGGTCGCCCTACCTTTCCAGCACGTTCATCCGTCACGTTCCCAGTCCGTTGAAATTTTTCAAACATATCCTTTATTGTATCGCTTTTCGGTCCTTTGGTTACATTAAACCTCCATTGAAAACTTCGTCTTGTTGCAACAACACTGTGTTCTAGGCGGTGGAATTCCAACACCAGAAAAATCCTGTGTTCTAAGGAATAAACCATGTTGTCTACAGCACACTTGCACGTTGTGAACAGCACACGCTTACAGCACACGTACAGAATGGCGCACCCACAGACTGCGTTGTTTTCTATATCTTTCACATCACTTGCAGCGCCATCTGTTGTTGAAAATTGTAAGTACTGTAATTTCGAAAGTTTGTCCGCCTGAAAATGTGCTGTTGTCCCAAGCATATTGCAACAAACCGTGTATTTCTATCGCTGCTCGTTTAGTTTTTATTGCCGTTTCAAATATACCGGTCATTTTTGAAACACCCTGTATGTCTCGTAATGCAGCTATAAAGTTATATCGTTGTAGGACACATATTTGAGGTGACACGACGTCAAATACCGAAGCGCGTGGAAAGCTTCGGCCTTATGCATGACTTTTTAATTTATTTCTTGTTACTGCTTCATCTATTTGCATCTCATTTCTCAGACAGTGTCAAATATGCCGCTGAATGTACTTGGAAAAACATATATTGCGACAAATAATTCAGCAGATATGACGTCATAGACACTTAGATGCGTGGAAAACTACCGCATCATGCATGACGATTTAATTTTTCACTTCGTTTACACTATCCAAACATGCCACTGGATGTACCTGCAAAATTATATCACTGTACAGCTTATAGTACAAGAGATATGACGTCACAAACATTACGCTGCATGAAATGAAACGGCAGGTCGAAATTCGCTAGAGATACAGGTGACTTATGTGGTGTACAAATATGTGTGAATTATGTCTCAAATAAATGCGAAATATATTTGACATCTGTGTTCACAGGCGAAGCAAAGGGTAAAAAGTTCATCCTAAGCCCCTGGAAAGATTTCCACCAAATTTGCTACACATATTAGTTATGATCTGGGAAGAAATACTGAGGGCGTAAGAACCACCAGAATCCTAATGGGTTGAGCGTGATAACTTAGAGAAAGAAGGAAGAGGAGGACTGGACCGAGATAGGAAAAAGGAAGAGATGGACAGAGACAGGTTTAGAAAGAGATAGGCAAAGAGAGAGGGAAGGAATAAATGAATAGAGAGAGAGGGTGGAAAAAATAGACAGAGAAAGGGAACAGGAGAAGATGGACAGAGAGAGGTGTGAGGAGACGATGGGCAGAGAAAGAGAAGAACATGAACAGGGAGAGAGGGAGGAGATGATGGACAAGGAGGGGTGAAGGATGAGATGGACATACACAGGTGTGAATGAGAAGATGGACTAAAAAAAGTTTGTAATAAAGGCATAACAGGGCCCCGGCGGGTACTCAGTTAATCTAAATTGAAACACATGCTGTTATTATGATGTACGTATTGGTTGGCCCCCTACCAATGGAGTACATGCCTCCATTACAAAAGAAGGTACCCCAGCAGAAGATGGGCGGAGCAGCGGCAGTGATGGGAAGTGATTGTCTTGACAGAAAATGTGTCATTCAGGTGGAAATAGTGACAGCACCAAAACTGGAGATATCAAAATGTGTTTATTATTGTTCTGTAAATTTAGAATAAACAAACATTTGGGAAAGTGTTAGTATCGTATTCAAATCCAAAACCTAACTCACAAGTCAAATGAATCCATGGACCTGTTATTCCGGACTAACTTGTGAGAGCTACTAAGATAAATAAATTGAGGCAACCTATGGATTTGGGTACCTAGTAATGGAATGAGGGACCGATTAAATAAAGAAAATAAACACCTCAGAGGGAAAGTGAAAGGAACAGAAAAGAAAACGACACGGAACAGTGGCTGTAGCGTCGAGGACCCCAACAAAGAGCAATGACCTTAGATGGCTGTCACAAATAACTAATTAGATCAAAAGTTCGAGTTACTTAACACCGGAAGTAACGCATTTCCTGCTCCCAGTCTGCAGAAATAATGGTAACTGGACAAAACGAAAGTGAACAACCTGACTAATGCTAATTGCAATCATTAATCTCAATTTCAGCGTCTGTAAATTCCACCAGTATGCCTACTTACATATGTATGGTGCTTCCCTATGACAGAAAATTTCAGGAATGATGGAGGAGCTAACCCTAGCCCGGAAAAGATTAATTCGAAATTAATAAGGCAAAACGACAAATTTTAAAATATGGTTTTGGTCTGTTTGCTACTGTAAAATTAAAGTAGAAACATTCTCTTCATAAAGTTAATATATCTTCACGTCTTGAAGAAATTGGCACATAGAAAACTGATTTTTCATGGAGGACACCTGCTGCATATATAGAGGCACACATCGTTGTGCATATTTCTGACGTAACCATTCCGGTAACCCCAGTGTTGTTGAAAAAACAACACCAGTATCGAGAACTCTTGGCACAAGATACTCTTTAGTCTGGTCGGGTGTCTCGTACACTAGACTTACCGTGTCGTAAAGCCTGTAGTATGAATATAGGTGCGAGGATATTTCGTCTTGCTTTCCTCAGTAGTATGCATACAAATCACTTAATAACAGGGATGCTAACGATAATGGACAATAGCCAGTGACACATCCATACGTGAAAGGATTTTCAGCGTTGCTAGAGATGGTGTACCTCGGTGGCTAGGCAGCACCATAAGAAGAAAGTCGGCGGTTGAAGTAGTTCTTACTTTTGTTCTTTTTTCGAGGAAGTAAGATTTACGTTCTGTATCATGAAATAAGTTTTCGTTAGGAAATGAATGAAATCTCCACAGTCTATTTTAGAGAGTAAGATCATAATACAGTTGTTTATTTAGGAAAAGAATATTTCTATACGTCAATTTGGAGAGGGAAATTTTAGATTGCAAGATATTAGTGAAGAAATTTTACAATCGGCAAAAAAAAAAAAAAAAAAAAAAAATGAAATATAGACATTCCATGTAATGAATAAAGAAAATAAAAATGTTGAGTGAGCTTGAATACAGTATTATTTCATAAAAACAAACTTATTTTACGAACAAGCATTCTTTGATCTGAAGACCACATTCATGTGTTAGAGAGAAACATATGGCGGAGATCCGAGAGGGAGAAGGCACTCAGACTAAAAAATCATAGCCATTTGTCACACTCACTTCTTTACCCAAGTTGACAACTATTTATTGATGTGAGAAATGCCAAGATGCACCTTTTCCGAGGGTCCACGGTGGATTATCGGCTGGCTGAATGGGGTTGTAGGTCTTAGAAAGGCAATGGCATACCACGTCAGATATACCTAAATAGTCAGAAACCAGTTGCATAAAAGAAATTTAATTTCTTAACCAGATTCGAGCACATAGTGCCCTTCTTCAGAAGATCGAGTCACTGGTTCCAGCCCCATGATGCGCTTCGCACTTTGTTACTGTTGCAGGAAACCTGCCAAAGCAAACAACGTGCGACGCGCATCATGGAGCTGGAACCTGTGACTGGACCTCCTGAAGAAGAGCATTAAGTGCCTGAAACCGATTAAGAAATTAAATCTCTTTTATGCGACTGGTTGCTGGTTTTTTCGACGTATAAAGTAAAATGTGTTACGTACTTTTACAACATAGTTTATTGCTCCAATATTTTATGGTTAACGTTGTTTATTTTATGTGATATGAAAGTGTAAGGGCCATCAGAAGTAAAACAGCTTTGAGCAGTTGTTCAACAATTACTCTTTCAACAAATACAATACAGACAAGAGTGACGTAACGCTTCTCATCCAACTAATAGGTAATTGAGACCAGGGATCGTTTCGTGTACAGGGATTAACAAAACTCTCGACCCTTAGATGCTCCCCCACTGGTATCGCGAACACTAAAAAATTTATACCGAACCCCGGGACTTAACTAGAAGAGCACGCGTTTCCTGTCCTTCACGGGGCTGAATTTTTCACGACCTCTTCGATCCAACGTGCTACAGCGACACACACGCTGTGGTGCCGAGGCGACGCTGTCACTGCCCGACTTGCCCTGTGTATGAGGACGTACCCCTTGTGTATAGACCAGAGCAAGCGACAAAGCTTTGTGTTGCAGTCAACACTGTCAAAGTCTTTCTCTCAATCGAAGAATATCATTACTTATTCTGTGTTCTAAAGTAAGTCATAGATACAGTATTGCCTCGCATGTTTCTGCATTTCTCCTGAGCCCGAATTCAGCTTTGAGATGTGCGTGGCTCGTGTTGCTGTTACTTCCCGGTTGACGTCTGCCATGGAGCGAGTTGGAATGCGCCTACAGTGCAGTTCGGACTGTGCAGTCGTAGAGTTGGGACTTTGCGGAAGTCGGTCGGGTTGGAGCAGTAGTGAGGCTTTGATAGCCATGACTTGCCCGACAGTCGCTGGCACACATGACTTGAACTGGGGACAGTCTTGGTTGATCGTCAGTCGGTCGTCCTACTGGACGACGTGTATTTGCTCGCCAGTCGCTTATGGGTTGGCGGTTTGTGTCTCAACTCGTGGTTCGGCCGTGTCATTGCCCGGTCACTGCTTTTAGCATTGGTAGCGTTCTTCGTCCTCGTGTTTGTGAAATTTTGTGTAGTTTGTGATGTCGACTGCTCAATTATTTTACTGCTGTCTTCGTGCTGGTGTGCGAGGAGTCGGTCGGTTGGCGTGGAGCAGCGAGGAATTCTCCGCGGGTCATAGTTTGGCTGGGCCCGCTGGTGGTCTCTACGCAGTGTTGGAGTGTGTGTGGCTCTTCCCATCGCTACCAGGTCCGTGGCACACCGACCCTGGACATGAAAGTTGAGTATGAATTTAATTTATCAGCAAGTCAAAACTGTTCACATTGTACCATCTGGTTCTCGTTGTTGGTTGTTGGGACACTACCGCGAGCAACAACGTGTGCATTCGAGTTGGCGGATGTTTACCCACCGTCTTGAGTAGTCTAACTGTATTTGGTTATTTTCAATTGAAGTGCATCAGCGAAATCTTCTTCCTTGTGGCCGTTAACGTTCCGGTTACCTGTCCTGGCCATTGACGTAGATTAACGCAGTGTCCTTTCCTCACCGTGTTGTCATTGTCCAGCATGGCGTGTAGTTTGACAGCTTAATGTATGCTTGATTGTGGGCGACCATGCTTTTTTACGTTTTGCATTGAACTCCTAATAGCGTGCTAGTCGAGTGGAGCGCAAGTTACCTTGTCGGTGGGTCCGTTGACTGTCCGTTGGTTGGGTTGTCGTTGAATTGAGAATGGTTGGTGATCGTTAGTATTTCAAGTGCTGGACGATCCCCAAAACTTCTCACCGCCGTTAGCTGCACTGCCTTTTCTTATTTTCTGTTGTGCGTATTTGTATGGCTCATACCGATGGTTTTGAATTAAAGTTGAATTGTTTTTAGTGGTGTTTTAAGTCATGGGCCTTCAGCACTTGAAAATTAAAATTTCTTACTTGTCAGGTGTTAGATTGTGTGGGCCTTCAGCCTGATTAATGTATTGTTTAAAGGTAAAGCCTTGGGCCTTCTTCCTACTTCAATTATTTTAGTTGTGTTTTAAGTGATGGGCCTTCAGCCGTTTTAAAATTAAAGTTCCTTGCATGTCAAGTATTAGATTGTTTGGGGCCGTCGTTCTACTTTAAGATAAGACATTGCTGTTTAAATTTATTTTACCTTGAGTTTTAAGTTATGGGGCCTTCAGCAGTTTTTAATTAAGGATCTTTGTCTTTCAAGCATCAGACCGTTTGGGGTCTTCAGCCTAATTGAAGATGAGGCCTTCTGCTTTGTGTTTTTTTCTTATTTATTTGATTTTGCCTTGAGTCTTAAATCATCGGCCTTCAGCCGTCTTGAAATTAAGATTGTTGTTTTTTGGGTGTTAGATTTTTGGGCGTCCAGCCAAATTATAGGACTTGCTTAACGTGAGGCCTTCTGCCATCTAAATATTCTTTTAGGCGTCTGAATATTGAGTTAAGGGCATTTAGCCTTTTTTTAAAAAATTAAAATCGTTGTACCCTTAAGGCATAAGATAGTGTGGTGTATTCAGCCGATATCTACGTTAAAGAATTTGTGCTGTAATATTTGGTCAAATAAATAAAGTTATATGTGTCCGAATGTAACTGACAGCCTCTCAGTTTGGCCCCTTTCCACAATTGCAACTACCCTTCCTGTCCTGCGGGTTTAGCAGGGCTTATCAAGCTTGTAACAGTTTTTTATATTTTCTATACATAAATCGTATTATGCAACCACGACATATTAAAATGATGGATCGTTAACCCTCGAGCGGGCACGCCAATTTTCGTAACGCGTTCGGGCGCGCGGCGTACTTCGTACACATGTACACAACAGCTGTTTTTATATTACCAAGGTACACATCTATGAACAAAATCACAATACAATCTTAGGTTAATTAAACAGCAATAAAATGAACTTTAATTACTGATACCCAACGGTAATGACCCCCTCGGAACACTAAACACGTGCTGTTGCATCAGATTCCAGAGAAACGATTAATCAATTACAAATTATATTGCAGACAGCTGTCTCATTGTGGGTTGTGCTTCTAGCTCTGAATCTGAGCCATTTTGTTGCGCGGATAGAAACTTTTTTATTATCTAGCTCACTGCCGGTTTTTTTATTAGTGTTATGACTGTGTTAGCTGAAGTAATAATGGAGGAATAGTCAAGGGCCTGCAATTGGAAAACAACTATGGAACCCTGCAACACAGTGTTATTGGTGATTGGCGTATTTATACAGAGGAGCGCTCGCTTGACCGACTCCAGGGTTAATATTTACATTTGCTATCGTTTATCCTCTTTGGAATAGAAGTTATTACATTCTCTAATTACTCTTTCAGTCATCCAAAAGAGCTTTGTTTCAGAATTTTGAAGGTATTCGCCTTGAAGAAGAAGACGAGCTCTTTAATTTGTAAAAATAGTTCCAGGAATGCTGAGAAAATTAATTTTCTAAAACTAACCCGATAATCGCGTTCTCTAACCCATGTGGCTAGTCCAGAAATATTATGGTTGTTTTTGTAAGATGTATTCTAACTCTTGTGTCTGTGGATTATTGAGGTGAACACGGCTATATTTAGCTCTCGTCTCGTGTAATGATTTTGCTCAGAAATTTCAGTCTGGGGTGAACCCATAAGTTCATAGTAAGTACAGTATTTTTCCTAAGTACATCCAGCGTTTCAAATGACGTGTGCAGGACAACTACAATATATACAGGGAAATGACACATACCAGTACACAGAGTTTCATTTCGTAATACGCACAGTGCTGTAGTTGCCCAGGAGTCATGTGTGTCAGAGTATGTACAAGCATCATCTGCTCCATGCTGTCGCATGGAATTAATTCACGCTTGTAGATAGGCAGCGAAAAAGTTTCCTAATCTGGCTGCTGTAGTATCTTCCTTGGCAATCCATACCAGCCACTTCAATTAACTGCACGCATGTATTGGCGTTTGCCGTATCACAAATATTGGCCGCACTGAGTACATGTAATGTGAGATGGAAACCTGTAGATGTGGTGCATCCGTTGATACGTGTCTGGTTTCTGTATAGCTTTAAGTTTTCGTTCAGTAATCTTCTGAAACCTCTGATGTCCTTATAAATAACCCTATACATTAACCGATCTTCATTCTAAATATAAACATGTAAAAGTGTGATCAGCTCTTTGGAAATATCTGTTTGTTCCCATAAACAACTGTTTATATTTTTCAGTCTTTATGTTCATTACAGGTCCAATTGGCTTCACACAACGCTGAACCGAATAGCAACATCATTATAGCATGTTCGATAGCATTCGGATGACCGGTACTCTAATCAGCATGTAAGATAATATACCAAAAATTATTCTGTGTGCAGTTCGAGTACTTGCCGTATATTTTTCTTGAAAACGTCGGAATAAAGTCATAGCGTTTCGTATTAATATATGATTAAGTGATCACTCGCTTCAACAGAATGGGTTCCACAGAGTAATACAGAGTGTATCAAAAAGAATGATCTGATTTTAAAAAATCGTAACTATTTTGTTATTTGAGATATGTGCTTGAACAATTTACTGTTGGAAAGAGTGAACTCTCTAGTTTCACATAGTTTCCGCTAGGTAGCAAGAGTATGCGCCCACTTCCGTTCTAGTAAAAATGGTGTCGCGACAAGAGAAAGCGTTGTGTGTCCTACGTTTTGCGCAGTGCGGGTCAGCAATAACTGTTCAGCTTGACTTTCGTTCTAGGTATGGTGTGGATCCTCTTACAGCACAGAGCATTAGACGAGGATGTGAACAATTCCGAGAAACAGGTTGTTTGTGTAAAGGCAAATCGTAGGACCGTCCCCAAGTGGCTGACACAGAAGTCGAACGCATCTGCTATAATTTTACAAGGAGGCTGCAGAAATCCGTTAGTCGTGCAGCTTGACAGCTCACCATGCCCTCGATGTCCGTCTGGTGTGTGTTGGGTCGACTTTTACACATGAAACAATACAAGATTAAGCTACTGCAAGTTCTTCGTGAAGGTGACAAACAACAACGTGTGGAGTTCTGTAATTTCGATCTAGGCAAGATGGAGGATGACAGTTTACGAAATAACCACATGAAGCTGTAAAACATGAGAGGGATTCTCCAAAGTTTAATGTGTTTTGTGCAGTTTCACAGGAAAAGGTGTATGTTCCATTTTCCTTCGCTGAGAGCACTGTTACACGAAGCACATATCTTGATATGCTTGAGAACTTTCTTTTCCCACAGTTGGAGACTGGTTCGAGCGACCTCATTGACCAACAGAAAGGGGCACTACCACATTGGCATCTGGAAGTGCGGGGATTTTTAAATCAAAGGGTTACTGAAAGACAGATTGGTTGCACTGCACCAAATGATTCACCCGTACGTAACTGGCTTCCAAGGTCACCGAACCTGACTGTGTATGATTATTTCTTGTGGCGGTTTATAAGAGACTCTGTTTATGTGCCTCTGTTATCAACAACAATGGATGAACTCAGACGTAGCATAACAGCAGCTGTGAAAGCTGTAATTCAAGACATGTTTTGTGCCGTGTGAGAAGTCTGAATACCGCATTGACGTATGCCGTGCATCTCAAGGAGGGCATATTGAACATCTATGAAATGGTATGAAAAAAATTTGAGTTTTCCATTCATAAATAAACAAAATTCGTTATATATGTTTATCAGTTTCTGAAATATAGACGCGCAAAATCGGGTGTCCTTTCGATACACCCTGTATAATGGTTACAGAATAGGTAAGTCACAAGTTTTGACTGTCCTCTGCCTCCGTATGCCCGGTGTGCCATGTATTTAATCGGCTTGCGCCGTTTCTTCATTTGCTTTTCGGCAGTGCCGTAGCTATTGTATTTTCTGGGTGCTGGAATTTTAGGCTTTTTCGAATACTTTCGACGCAATCTCTCATCGGACTTGCGTTTTCTATAATTCCGAGCATATCTGCGAGTCTTATGAGGCGACATGTTTCATATTTTGAAAGTTTCAGTTTAATATTGATTTTCACTTATGTAGCACAAACGAATTTTACTGTGTCTCTTTGAATCCAATCAGAGTCCCTCAGGTTATTCACAAAGACATTCGAATCAGTGTCGTAGCTAAACGGTTTTGCACGCTGCAACAATTTATACCTTTTCACAAAGTTAGTTCATAATAATCACGCGCATGCCTCTACACTGCTACGATTACGTTACAAATATCCCGGACAAACAAGTAGCCGGCCTGTGTGGCCGAGCGGTTCTAGGTATCTCAGTTTGGAACCGCGCGACCGCTACGGTCGCAGGTTCCAATCTTGCCTCGGGTATGGAAGTCTGTGATGTCTTTAGGTTGGTTACGTTTAAGTAGTTCTACGTTCTAGGTGACTGATGACCACAGATGTTGAGTCCCATAGTGCTCAGAGCAATTTGAACCATTTGAACAAACACGAACATACGAGGGATGCCCAGAATGTAAAGCACCGTATTTTTCTCTCGGCCGAAAACAATGCTACGAATGTGAAACGTTACGTATGTATTATTTGAAGATTCGTGAGTGAGTTTCCGTCACTTCCGAATGACAGCGTAGTGGCAGGACAGTTCCAAAATGGCGTCTGTAGGTGATGTACGTTTCAAGCAACGTGCCATCATTGCATTTGTTACTGCATAAGAAGAAACTGTGGAGAGTATGCACACACGCTCGTCAAACATCTGTAAAGCATCTGCTGTCAACAGAAATACAGTTAATCGCGGGTAATGGGGGGTGAGGTCATCAGAAGGTGGTTCGACAGAGCTGCATGATTTGCAGTGGTCGGGGAGACCATCCACGGCTGCCACGCCTGACATGGTGCAGCGAGCTGATGCTGTCATTCACGAGGACAGAGGCACTGCATGTGTCAGTCAGTAAAGAAAGTTAATGCAGCGAAGTAGTGGCTCTGCGACCAGGACAAGGATTGGTACTGACAGGGCATACACGCTCTGGTTTCGCGCTGGAGTAAGGCCACATAACGGGATGGAGTTTAATTGGAAAAACATGGCGTGTAGATAAAATACCATTCTTTCGTGTGTCTAATTGTGATTATGTTCAGTGAAGAATTGTAGAAGAAAAAATGGGACAAACCTCGTACATAATCTGTGGGAGCTCAATCATTGTTTACTAATAATTAGACTCTTCGACATTAGCAATTTAAATCTGACGGTATATTATCGCACAGAAGTTTGGCCTACGAGCGAACAGACGTGTCCACAACAAAAATAGCAGCACCCCTCTGAAGAAAAAGCAAAGTTTGTCATTACAGACTTGTATCAGCTATACCGTCTGTAAATGAAAAAACTGAAAGCAACAAATTTTAGGCAAAATTATTTATCTTCTGATACATATAAAAAAACTGTTATAATTATAAAGTAATAATAACAATAATAATAATAATAACACAGCCATAGCCACACATCGATCAAGACGCATCCAACACATGGCTAAGAAAAGGCAATACATACAGTGAGACAGAAGGATTCATGTTTGCAATACAGGATCAAACAATAAACACCAGATATTACAGCAAGCATATTATTAAAGATCACAATACAACAGATAAATGCAGACTTTGCAAACAACAAATAGGAACAGTAGGTCACATCACAAGCGGATGTACAATACTAGCAAATACAGAATACCGCAGAAGACATGACAATGTACAATGTAGCAAAAATAATACATCAAAAACTTGCCATACAACATAAACTAATAAAACAACACTTTCCCACATACAAGTATTCACCACAAAATGTACTGGAGAATGATGAATACAAATTATACTGGAACAGAACTATTACAACAGATAAAACAACACCACACAAAGAACCTAACATCATACTCACCAATAAAAAGAAGAAATTAACACAACTAATAGAAATATCCACACCCAATACAATAAATATACAGAAGAAAACAGGAGAAAAAATTGAAAAATACATCCAACTGGCTGAGGAAGTCAAGGACATGTGGCATCAGGATAAAGTTGACATTATACCGATTATACTATCAACTACAGGAGTCATACCACACAATATCCACCAGTACATCAACGCAATATAGCTACATCCAAACATATATATACAACTACAGAAATCTGTAATTATTGATACATGTTCAGTTACCCGAAAGTTCCTAAATGCAATGTAACATATACCGTACAGTGAAATGGAAGTCACGCCTGATCAAGGTCCGCGTCACTTTCCATTTCAAATCAGACATAACGTCTGCGAAAGGAGGAAATAATAATAATAAAATAATATGATAACAAAATAAATGTTAATAATAAAACATGGTTCCGATGTGCAACGTCGCTGGACCATTGTAAACAACCGAAATGTAACATAATTCAGTGTAGATAATAATAAAGAAAATATCGCTTAATTAAGAACTGGGCATCTCAGTTGGTAATATAATTAACTGAATTTGATGTCAGCCAAAAAAGTCATTTAGATGTCCCTCTTTGTCGACAGGATGCAGTGATGCGTGATGTAACGGACTGGCAGCCACACTGTGATTTGGCTTTATGTTCACACCTTCTAAATCTCCACCCATTTCTTTGAAATTGCTGCAAGTTCACTTAGCAAGAAGTTTTCTGCAGACGAGAGCGAGAATCTGAGGTGAGATATCTTGCACTCACTCTGAAACGCTTGGTGGGTGGCACATTCGCGCCCCCACATGTACGCTGAGTAGCCAGAGTCCATTGGTTTGTCTCGTCTGTCAACGCGTGTGGCAGCCACTGGGCCTCTGTGATGCAGTGGACGATTATCGCGTCCCATTAATTGTGTGGTTCCTAGTTGAGTGGGAAGAGGGGGAGGGAGGGTGAGAGGGGAGAGAGAGAGAACGAGACAGAGAGAGAGAGAGAGGGAGAGAGAGAGAGAGTAGTCTGACGCACAGGCGGCAGGCAGCGCCGTCCCACAGAGAGGCCAATTACAGACCTGCATCGCAACGGGGCAGCAATGGCAGCGTTGCCTCCAGAGACGTGACGGCCAGTCCTTAGATACACGAGCAACTGGGCACGGTTGCGCAAACACAATACTGTTCCGAATCTGGCAGACTTGACTCAGCTGCATTCTTTGCTCCTAAAGTACGTCTCATGTATTTGTTTTCTTTATTTTTCAAATTGCATTCTAATGAATACTTCCGTTTATTTTCCTTCAATCGCCGCTTCATCAAAATACAAGAATGCTTGCTCTACACTTCTTATTTATTCTCTCTAGTCAATGGCTGCATAGTTAGCTCTATATACACATTGTGTAACTGGTGAAAGCGCAGATATTTTTGTTTCTGGTATCTTAATACATACAATTATCATACTGTTGTTGGCTTTTCTCTGTGTCAAGCAGTCTTTCCTCAAACTTGTCGCAACAGTACGCAGAGTGCAACATATGCTTAAAGCTACATTTCCTAGATTCCCGCTTGGACTTCTTTCTTGACAACCGTGATGCTGCAGCCGACGAGCAAGGAGAACGATCAGTGTTAGCCGGTTACTGCCCATTGATAATCAGGGAACCACCAGCAGAAAACTACCAATGCCAAGCAAAGCGGTTGAGCCATTCATAACCTTCCCCAGAGGTATAAAATCAAGGTAAATGCATGCATAAGCTTACATAGGCAATAACATAAGGGTATAATAACTTGAAAAGAAGAGCTAATCTTCCACTTTCGCTATCAGTACATCATAAAACATAAAGATTAGCTGTTTTCAGAAAAAAGTAAAATTTTGTTAGCTAGCGTAATCTACTTCACTGACGTGCAGTGTTTTTATCGGTACATGCGAAATGTGCCCAACGGGCAGTTTTGCGCACGTATTGCTGAATTAAATTAACGTTGTGACTGATATACCAGCAAATCACATGGGAGATGTCTTTTCCAGGTAACCCAAATTGTTTTAGAGCACCACAAGCTCGCTGTGTTGCCTTTTCTGCGTAGACCTGGAGCATTATCAAGCGTGGCTGGTGGAACACTGAGAAACGCTATACAATGTCACACCATTCTCTGAATCAGAAAGCTAATTCATAAGATCCATAGGTTTCCCAGTACATCATACGACTTAACTGTTTTCAGCAGGTGCTGAAATTCAAAGTCTCGCTTTGTTTTTCGGATCTTCGTTTTTATTTAGTGCGCCCAGGAAATAAGAAGGGGAACTGTAGTAAATACTGCCTTTGGGAATACAAGCAACGCTTATTAACAAAATGCAGGGTGTTACCTTTATTTTCATGTGCGTGTTAGCATGCTTGGTTTATCGCAACCTCCCTCGAAATTAAGATGAAGATTAAAGTAAATGTGGCGTAATTGTATGAACATTATCTCATTACCGCGCAGAATTATCCTTAATTGGTTTAAAGCTTGCGCCAAGATATGGCGGGGTTAACGTGGAAAATATCGTATTTTCAGGAACACCTAAGGAAAACACAATGTGCTACTAACGTCTACAAGAGAAAAATTAGAAAAGCTGATAAAAATTACAATGTTGCTGATCCTACCTTGGTGAAAAATCTTCTGAAAACTCACGATACATCCGCGCCTCCTCGTCTTGGCAAGAAGCTAGAATTACCAGCAGAGATAGTTTTCGAATTGAAAGACAATGTTCAGACGCTCACTCCATGGCCTGTTTCTGAGCATTTGGATCGGTCGGTTAGACCGTCAGTGAGAGAGCACTTCGATTTCCTGCTGCTAATAAGGCGAGTACACCGTTCGCTTGTTACACATTTTTACGAGCTTCAAACAGGTACAACTTATTTTCAGTTATCTGGGTAGTTACTATTTTATTTTTGTAATTTCTTGCGTGTTTGAGTGCCTACTAGACACAACCTTTTATTTTAATAACAGTGTAGTGTACAGTATCGCCGTTGCTATCGACCCTCGTATCGTACAGGCTTTTGTTTGTTTGGTTAGAACAGCTCAGTGTCGGTTAGACCGTCAGTGAGAGAGCACTTCGATTTCCTGTTGCTAATAAGGCGAGTACACCGTTCGCTTGTTACACATTTTTACGAGCTTCAAACAGGTACAACTTATTTTCAGTTATCTGGGTAGTTACTATTTTATTTTTGTAATTTCTTGCGTGTTTGAGTGCCTACTAGACACAACCTTTTATTTTAATAACAGTGTAGTGTACAGTATCGCCGTTGCTACTGACCCTCGTATCGTACAGGCTTTTGTTTGTTTGGTTAGAACAGCTCAGTGTCGGTTAGACCGTCAGTGAGAGAGCACTTCGATTTCCTGCTGCTAATAAGGCGAGTACACCGTTCGCTTGTAGGGTAAACATAGTCATGTGTAGGGACTGTGGTTGTTGTGAGCGGACGCAAGGAGAATTGGCCACTCTTCGGGGGCAGGTGGAGGCTTTGTCTGTTAGGCTCATCGAGCTCGAGGCGCAGGCGTCGGCTCGTAGTGGCGTTGGGGCAACTGTGGTGAGACCTATGCCTACTTCGGTGGCCTTGGAATCGCATGGAACCCCTGATGTCGCTGCGTCTTCCGGCAGTGAGCATCTTACCGGTCAGCCATCACTCCAGGGTGAATGGCGGACAGTGGTGGGCTCGCGCGTGCCTGGCCGAAAGGCGAAGGTGGGATCTGGCCGCGTGGCAGCTGCCTTACCCCTTTCCAACAGGTACGGGGTGCTTCCTAGTGGTGATGACATCGTTTCCGAGCCACCACAGGATGCCTCGCCTGTTGGGCCAGTGGCCGATTCTCCGGCAAGGTCCCGACAGTCACAGAGGGCGGGCCTATTAGTTATAGGGAGCTCCAACGTTAGGCGGGTTATGGAGCCCCTTAGGAAAATAGCGGGTAGGTCGGGGAAGAATGCCAGTGTGCACTCGGTGTGCTTGCCGGGGGGTCTCGTCCGTAATGTGGAGGAGGCCCTTCCGGCAGCTATTGAACGCACTGGGTGTGACCGGCTGCAGATAGTAGCACATGTCGGAACGAATGACGCCTGCCGCTTGGGTTCTGAGGCCATCCTTGGTTCCTTCCGGCGGCTCGCTGATTTGGTGAAGACAACCAGCATCGCACGTGGAGTGCAAGCTGAGCTTAATATCTGCAGCATAGTGCCCAGAGTCGATCGCGGTCCTCTGGTTTGGAGCCGTGTGGAGGGTCTAAACCAGAGGCTCAGACGACTCTGCGACTATAATGGTTGCAAATTCATCGACCTCCGTTATTGGGTGGAGAACTGTAGGGCCCCCCTAGACAGGTCAGGCGTGCACTACACACCTGAAGCAGCTACTAGGGTAGCAGAGTACGTGTGGCGCGCACACGGGGGTTTTTTAGGTTAGAGGGACCCCCCCTTGGGCGAAACGATAAAATACCTGACGGCTTACCAGAGAGGACATTATCATCGTTGATAAAGAACGTCCGTCCTCAGAGACCAATAACAGGAAAAGTCAACGTAATATTGGTAAAGTGCAGGAGTATCCAGGGCAAGGTTCCTGAATTAGTATCTCTTATTGAAGGAAATAGTGCGCATATAGTATTAGGAACGGAAAGTTGGTTAAAACCGGAAGTGAACAGTAACGAAATCCTAGACACAGAATGGAATATATACCGCAAGGATAGGATAAACGCCAATGGTGGAGGAGTATTTATAGCAGTAAAGAATTCAATAATATCCAGTGAAGTTATTAGCGAATGCGAATGTGAAATAATCTGGGTTAAGTTAAGTATCAAAGGTGGGTCAGATATGATAGTCGGATGCTTCTATAGACCACCTGCATCAGCAACCGTAGTAGTTGAGCGCCTCAGAGAGAACCTGCAGAACGTCGTGAAGAAGTTTCGTGATCATACTATTGTAATAGGGGGAGACTTCAATCTACCAGGTATAGAATGGGATAGTCACACAATCAGAACTGGAGCCAGGGACAGAGACTCTTGTGACATTATCCTGACTGCCTTGTCCGAGAATTACTTCGAGCAGATAGTTAGAGAACCAACTCGTGAAGCTAACGTTTTAGACCTCATAGCAACAAATAGACCGGAACTTTTCGACTCCGTGAATGTAGAAGAGGGTATCAGTGATCATAAGTCAGTGGTTGCATCAATGACTACAAGTGTAATAAGAAATGCCAAGAAAGGAAGGAAAATATATTTGCTTAACAAGAGTGATAGGGCACAAATCGCAGAATATCTGAGTGACCACCATCAAACGTTCATTTCTGAGGAAGAGGATGTGGAACAAAAATGGAAAAAATTCAGAAACATCGTCCAGTACGCCTTAGATAAGTTCGTACCGACTAAGGTCCAAAGCGAGGGGAAAGATCCACCGTGGTATAACAATCATGTACGAAAGGTACTACGGAAACAAAGAAAGCTTCATCATAGGTTTAAGAGTAGTCGAATCATAGCTGATAAGGAAAAGCTGAACGAAGCGAAAAAGAGCGTAAAGAGAGCAATGAGAGAAGCATTCAACGAATTCGAACATAAAACATTGGCAAACAATCTAAACAAGAACCCTAAAAAGTTTTGGTCATATGTAAAATCGGTAAGCGGATCTAAATCCCCTATTCAGTCACTCGTTGACCACGATGGCACCGAAACAGAGGACGACCGAAGAAAGGCAGAAATACTGAATTCAGTGTTCCGAAACTGTTTCACTGCGGAAAATCGTAACACGGTCCCTGACTTCAGCCGTCGCACGGACGCCAAAATGGAAAATATTGAAATAAACGATATCGGAATTGAAAAACAACTGCTATCACTTAGTAGCGGAAAAGCATCCGGACCAGACGAGATACCCTTAAGATTCTACAGTGATTATGCTAAAGAACTTGCCCCCTTTCTATCAGCAATTTATCGTAGATCGCTGGAAGAACGTAAAGTACCTAGCGACTGGAAGAAAGCGCAGGTCGTTCCCATTTTCAAGAAGGGTCATAAATCAGATGCGAATAATTATAGGCCTATTTCGCTTACGTCAATCTGTTGTAGAATAATGGAACATGTTTTGTGTTCTCGTATTATGACGTTCTTAGATAATACAAATCTCCTTCATCATAACCAACATGGATTCCGCAAACAGAGATCATGTGAAACTCAGCTCGCCCTATTTGCCCAAGAAATTCACAGTGCCGTAGACACTGGCGAGCAGATTGATGCCGTATTCCTGGACTTCAGGAAGGCATTTGATACGGTTCCGCACTTACGTTTAGTGAAAAAAATACGAGCTTACGGAATATCGGACCAGGTTTGTGATTGGATTCAGGATTTCCTAGAAGAAAGAACACAACATGTCATTCTTAACGGTTCAAAATCTGCAGATGTAGAGGTCATTTCGCGAGTACCGCAGGGAAGCGTGATAGGACCTTTATTGTTTACAATATACATAAATGACTTAGTTGACAACATCGGTAGCTCCGTGAGGCTATTTGCAGATGACACGGTTGTCTACAAGAAAGTAGCAACATCAGAAGACTCGTACGTACTCCAGGAGGACCTGCAGAGGATTAATGCATGGTGCGACAGCTGGCAGATTTCCCTAAACGTAGATAAATGTAATATAATGCGCATACATAGGGGCAGAAATCCATTCCAGTACGATTATGCCATAGGTGGTAAATCATTGGAAGCGGTAACGACCGTAAAATACTTAGGAGTTACTATCCGGAGCGATCTGAAGTGGAATGATCACATAAAACAAATAGTGGGAAAAGCAGGCGCCAGGTTGAGATTCATAGGAAGAATTCTAAGAAAATGTGACTCATCGACGAAAGAAGTAGCTTACAAAACGCTTGTTCGTCCGATTATTGAGTATTGCTCATCAGTATGGGACCCTTACCAGGTTGGATTAATAGAAGAGATAGACATGATCCAGCGAAAAGCAGCGCGATTCGTCATGGGGACATTTAGTCAGCGCGAGAGCGTTACGGAGATGCTGAACAAGCTCCAGTGGCGGACACTTCAAGAAAGGCGTTACGCAATACGGAGAGGTTTATTATCGAAATTACGAGAGAGCACATTCCGGGAAGAGATGAGCAACATATTACTACCGCCCACATATATCTCGCG
The DNA here is from genome assembly GCF_021461395.2 of Schistocerca americana. Lineage (NCBI taxonomy): Eukaryota > Metazoa > Arthropoda > Insecta > Orthoptera > Acrididae > Schistocerca > Schistocerca americana. Next base: position 289,724,682 of record NC_060123.1, on the reverse strand, counting down.
TAATGATCACAACGAAAAGATCCGAGAAATTAGAGCAAATACGGAGACTTACAAGCAGTCGTTCTTCCCACGCACAATTCGTGAATGGAACAGGGAAGGGGGGATCAGATAGTGGTACAATAAGTACCCTCCGCCACACACCGTAAGGTGGCTCGCGGAGTATAGATGTAGATGTAGATGTAGAACACAAAACATTCAGTAACGAAAATTCTTCAACTGATTGAGCTGATTTCTAATGCCGAAATTACTCTAAGGCAAAGAGAAGGGAACAAATGGGTCTTCAGAATCCAATGAAGAAGGAGCACAATCCAATTCCTAAAATAATCAAAAGCTCATAAAAAGGTGCAGATTTCAGCCAAATCGAATCTACAACAACAACAAAAACCCCACTGCAACTTCCAAAAAAACTGTCCGAAACGGTGTGGCCCTGGTGCTGCGATTTAGCTGGCCGCTGTGGCCGAGCGGTTCTAGGCCCTTCAATCCGGAACTGCGCAGCTGCTACGGTCGCAGTTTCGAGTCCTACCTCGGGCAAGGATGTGTGTGATGTCCTTAGGTTAGTTAGGTTTAAGTAGTTCTAAGTCTAGGACACTGATAACCTCAGATGGTAAGTCCCATATTGCTTGGAGCCATTTGAACCATTTGATCAACTATTTCAGCAGAATGAGAAGCAGGGGTAACTGCTGTTATAGCTGAAAAAGCTGCTGGTTGATGTATTCTGTCAATGTTGATTTCTCCATGAAAACGTCTAATACCCCAATTACAAAATATTATCCCAACGGTTTTTCACACAAATGTTTCAAAAATCAATGGATCAGTTCCGAGTTTTTTTTTTCGATTGAGTGACTTGTTCCCTTTCAGTTCTTCTTATCTTTAACAATCAATCAAGATACATTTCATTTGAGAGCTATGAATTCTACAGTCTTGCACGTAGTGCTCAATTTCGTTGATTTTTCTTTTTTGATGTAATCTGATTTTTAATCGCATCAATAGAGGCAAATGACGGAAAACCTAAACATGCGTTGCCGGACGAAGTTTACAGAATTGTCAACTTTAGTAGACTGACTCAATCATAGTAGAACCCAGCTCAGTATCGAGTGTGTGTGTGTGTGTGTGTGTGTGTGTGTGTGTGTGTGTGTGTGTTTGGGAGGGAGAGACAGAGGGAGGGAGAGAGAGAGAGAGAGAGAGAGAGAGAGAGAGAGAGAGAGGCGAGATTTTAAAGCACAACTACTAAAGATAATGTAGTGTCATCGGATTGTGTAAAGCATCACAACAAAAATTTCAAACTCGCTACAAACTACAGGATTCGGAAAGACAGATACAATTATTATACATCTTCGTTAGTTATGACTTAAGAACCAAATGTTGCACGCTACCCGGAGTATATTTTTCCTAGAATTTTGCTGACATTGTAAATTGCTAGTAGTGAACAGTATGTTATATAGCAAATTAAAGAAAAAAATTATGCGAATATTAATATATGAGATCCTGATGCAAATTCTTTGATGAGAAAGAAAGAGTAAATAGCAGGGAGAAATGTAACGACGGTCTGATGATAGAAGAGAGTTTTTATAATAGAAGTAAATCCACCGAAAAGTACAACCTTTTCTAACGTATTTTTCTTGTACTTACTGAGTCGTCTCAACTGTAGGACATGAGCATTCTTCCATAACTAATGAAGGATTCATCCAGCTCATCTCTGATAACTCCGATTCCAACATCTGCACGACTGACGGGTTAAATGCTTTCCATTCCATGGGAGCAATCATGGCAGTCTCTCCCTGCACAGCTATGGAATCTGACATGAACATTGGTCGGGAAAGTAGATGTTCAACTTCTGAATTTTTGTCTACCCAAGTGATGCTTCGCAAAGGGAAACAAAGTCCTCTGAAAGATTTCGTCGTTTCATGACACCAGATTCTTCATCAGATATCATTTTCGATGAAGATAAAAGAAGTTTCTCGCAGATAAGAGTAAAAAGAACCACTTGATTTTGACGCTCATGAGGAAATTTGAGGTTGGAGATATTGAAGTGCTGCAGGCAGAAGAAAAAGGCGATGCATTAATTGTGGAAACAGTTATATCCCAAGTTTGCTGAGTCTGATAGTATGGCAATCGTAAGCGAGTTCGTAGGCGTGCTTATTGTCACAACGGTTCGAGGAAACAACTAGAACAACCCGTACCACGATAAGCCAGAAAGAGAACAATCAGCAAGATATTGAAACTGCAGCAGTTCTTTCAATTTCGATCCTGCGTTTGCCTTTATAGCCATGTCTTCATAGGATGTAATACCACATACTCTTTTCTTAGTCAAGTTTATGGAGCAACAGTCACACCTCAAAGTGCAAACTGCTGAATTAGTTAAAACCTCAGTCACTCAAGACATAATAGTACAGGCAGTAGAGCAGTTGATGTTAGCAACTGGACGATTATGGACGAGCGTTTTGTAAAGTCTGCCCCGCGAAAATCTCTCCAACATGAAAGGCAACAGCCAACATTGGACGCAGCAAGTTGTCACTCACTGCGATGCTACCATAAAGCGCAATCTTGCTGGGGAAGGAAACTGATCCATGCCAGTGGGACTGGAAGAAAAACTTATCAGGCTTGTTTGCCGTGAGGATGACCAAAGATGCGGCACCGCACACGCTGCTCAAGATGGTTTCCTTCGATGCAAAACAGGATGCGCAGAACTATGTCGATGTCGCAAATCTGAAGTAGTCGTTCGACGTGCAACCACTGAAATTGGGCTCGACAAGGACGAGGAAAAGATAGAAGGTATGATCTAGGACGAGGAAGTTCGCGAAATTGCCGAAATGGATCCTGAAGATTTAATGCTGGACCGGGACACGCCGCAGCCTCCCAAACGACCTCAGTGGAACTGAAATTTGATAATATGTTTATCTTTGATATTTAAACTGTTTTTTAATGTTGTCATGCTCTTTAATTTGTTCGTTTGTACAAATTTTGTATTACTCATACGTAAATACATATTGTCCATTACCACTGCTGCGGCTCGGTTCCTTTTTCTACCTTTACGTGCACCTACCCATGAGTTTGTTGCAGCAGATCGCCGGTAGGAAAGCCGAGCAGAAACCCACCGTACTGTAACTTGCACCAGGCTGCATAAAACATAACTATTCTAAGAATCGGGAAAAGGTCTTTATTTTGAACGAAAGGTGGAAATACTGGCAAAACGTCAATATATTCTGAAGTCAAGAATTGCACGTTCACTGCCAAGCCCGTGCAAATCCTAACGCAGTCATGCACAAACCATTTCACTCACGTTAGCAAGTTTATGGTAACATATTTCCCGAAATCAGAACAGCTACTAAGCACGGATTGTTAAATGAAAATGCTCGCTACACTATTAACTTTATCGATGTCTAATGCACTCAAGTTTTTAGTCACCGATCTGCTCAATATGCCACAGGGAATTACTGTCTTTTACCGTACAAAAAATTAGTTAAAAATCCATACTTTCTAAAGAAACACACGGAAACAAATATACATTCACTTTAAAGCATGTTTGAGGCACGCAGCACAACTAAAACCGGCAAACTATAACGTCTTTCGGAGCTCGTAGTACACACGGCCGTAAAATTGAAAGGCTGGGCTCCGACTAATTTAAACTGCTGTAAGCATTCTCTATCTCCAAGAGAAAAGACCCGCCAAGAATGTTCCGCTCTCATTGGTCAGTTTTCTTTAAGGCCAATAGAAAACCATTATTCTCTCGCGTTGGTTTGCGCTTTTCATGACTAACCAATCAACAAATAACACGCTTTAGAACTGTACTTTTTCCCGTAGTAAATACATAACATTCTAATATTTTGTTTATACTTTACATTCCTTTTGCCATAAACATACTTAACATATTATGGTACTAAATTCCCCGTCGTCTGCATTCATACTGTCTTAAAAATTTCTCACGCTAGTTCGTACAGCATTTATCAGTAGAACAATGATCTACAAATTTACTTTAGACCACATTCACGCATCATTCACACTACTAAAAGAATATTCAAAACTGTACAAACATAAATAAACAAGCTTTCAAGAAATAAACAGAACAATTCAAAAAACATTCTCTTCGCATGTTTCTTGAATGTCTCTGTCCGCTACTGTTCTCAAGTGGATGACAATTAGAACTACGTACTCGACTGAACCCGCTTCAGACCATCTGTCACTCTACATGCATGAGTCATTCTCCCGATATACAAGCTCTAGACAGGAGCGTTATAAGGCGCTACGGCACACCATGTACTTGGTTTTCACCTAAGCAACCCGGTCTTACCAATTAAGGCATGGATAAAAACGAATAAAAATATACATGAATAAAAAAAATTAAAAAGATATACATAGAGAACACATCGGTGCTCATTAAAGAGCAGTCTTTCTGCTGGAAATTACATTTCATTGAATAACTTTGATTTAAAAGAAAGACAACAGAATTGAATTACTTTGGCTTTGAAGTGTATGATCGTTTAATAGTGCCTAAACCTGAAAAACTAGATGCTTTTGTAACGCGAAACTTTATGCTCTACAGCTTTGATACCTGAAATTTTTCATTTCGAGTGGTCGGTTTTGAGTTACGGGCGCTGGAACCGACTTTTTAGCCAAATTGGTAAAAATGAACGAAATTTGCAACCGATTACAGCCAAACGACTGCGTCAATTTTGTCATTTAAATAGGTCATTAGACGCAAAATTTAATGTTCCTTCATTTTGGTACGGGTAACATTTTCCGTAGTATGCATAGTTTCCGGGTAATAGGGAAAAAACCTGAAAAAAGTGCCAAAATTTCTTAGTTTCTTGGCAGCAAAAAGTTGTCCCGAGGGTGCTGGAAGTCGAAAACTTGGCTTCAATATACTTTCAGTTATATATACAAGAGAAAAGAATAAAATCTTCTACCTCATTTTCTGCAAGCAAAGGGCCTCTTTAGTGACGCCGTTACTGGACTATAATGCAACGATGTATTTCACAACAAGATACAAGAATTACCGGGTGATCAAAAAGTCAGTATAAATTTGATAACTTAATAAATGGCTAAAATGGTTCAAATGGCTCTGAGCACTATGGGACTCAACTGCTGAGTTCATTAGTCCCCTAGAACTTAGAACTAGTTAAACCTAACTAACCTAAGGACATCACAAATATCCATGCCCGAGGCAGGATTCGAACCTGCGACCGTAGCGGTCTTGCGGTTCCAGACTGTAGCGCCTTTAACCGCACGGCCACTTCGGCCGGCGAAAACTTAATAAACCATGGAATAATGAAGATAGAGAGGTAAAAATTGAAACACATGCTTGGAATGACATGGGGTTTTATTAGAACAAAAAAAAAAAAGTTCACAAAATGTCCGACAGATGGCGCTGGACAGCAAAACGTCAGTGACTGCTACCGTGACGGGTGAGAGGTATGCCGATATGTTACAGAATCGCATCGTCCCCAACCTAGCTGATAAACACCTGCTCGAACGTACGATGTTTATGCAGGATGGCGCTCCACCCCATTTTGCTAGACGCGTGAAAGAACTCTTGCATGCGTCGTTTGGTGATGATCGTGTGCTCAGCCGCCACTTTCGTCATGCTTGATCTCCCAGGTCCCCAGACCTCAGTCCGTGCGATTATTGGCTTTGGGGTTACCTGAAGTCACAAGTGTATCGTGATCGACCGCCATCTCTAGGGATGCTGAAAGACAACATCCGACGCCAATGCCTCACCATAACTCCGGACATGCTTTACAGTGCTGTTCACAACATTATTCCTCGACTACAACTATTGTTGAGGAATGATGGTGGACATATTGAGCATTTCCTGTAAAGAACATCATCTTTGCTTTGTCTTACTTTGTTATGCTAATTATTGCTATTCTGATCAGATGAAGCGCCATCTGTCGGACATTTTTTGAACTTTCGTATTTTTTTGGTTCTAATAAAACCCCGTGTCATTCCAAGCATGTGTGCTCTCTATCTACATTATTCCGTGATTTATTCAGTTTTCAAATTTATACTGACTTTTTGATCACCCGGTATATACAAGACAAAGAAATAAAATATTATACCTTACTTTTTGCAAGCAAAGGGCCTCATTAGTGACGCCGTTACTGGATAGTAATGCAACGATGTATTTCACAACAAGATACACGAATCACATTTGCTACGAATCGTCAGGACACTTACTTTTGTGAGAAATCTAAAGATAGCCCATACAGTAAGTTTGATATTCTTTCCTATGTTTTCTGTTTCTGTTACAATAGTTAACTCAACAAAAAAAAAACTACTTCTCTTTTTGAAAGTAAGAGAGTATAGTCAAAAAATCATGGATATCTTGTATCTAAAAATTGAGAATCAAATTAATATACAATCCAGGGCGTTCACGGGAGATTTTGTGAGGATACGCGAAAATCGTATGCACCTCGAGAGACAGGAATTCGGCTTGTAGGAAGATGATAGTAATTGGCATCAGAACATACCGTTTCCTTCCAAGATCTTAGTAGAGATGGGTAAGCAGAAGGATAAGAAAGAGCGGCAAATATTGGAATCTGGAACAAAACTACTGTGTGCGTTGAAGACAAAGAGCTGTACTCAGACGAGGGAGAAGTATCGGACAGGACATAATCACAACAGAAACTGACACAGTAAAGATAAAAGTACTGAAGAGCAGGACAATTCTCCTTTCACTCGTCCCTCACTGTGCCGGCTGGAATGTGAGTCTGCAGTAGCGACTGGCCGTCTGTCATCCCGAGAATCCGGTTGAGTGACCACCCCAGAGGCAGTACTGCCACCAGCACTGTTGCCGGTGCCCGGGACGCGGCTTCATTACGGCCCCTTGTTTGCTGAGACGTCGTCACAATGGCGCCTCTGTCCGCGGCGAAAGTTTCACTGCCATTACCCTTCTCGAGAAGACGCCATGAAGGCGCCCCATGGCCCGTTTACACTAATTAGCTGCCATTGTAGTTTGAGAGAGTCTGTTTGCATCACGAACAGTCCGCGGGAAGGGAAGCCCCCGAGATTCTCTCAGACTTGGAATATCCTTCCGAAATATCTTCAGACATTAATAGTATACACATAATGGCACAACTCTTGTGGCATCAGTGGGAGGCCTTCTTATATGTTTCCTAAATTTTAGAATGAGGTGATTGGGCCTGTTCAAAAGAATTAGGGATACACGTGTATCAACGGTATGTTAAATCTACTTTTATACAGGCAGTAGCTGTGGTCTTATTGCATGGCTTGATATCTTCGCTTAGAATGTAGGCAACAATTAATATCGTTCGCTACCTTTTGGGTGTGTTCTGCGTTACAGTGCCAGGTGACCCTTCAGGAGGAAGTGAGTACCGGTATCCCAATGTATTCTAGTGAGGTACACAGATAGCAATTGGCACCTACTGCCGTTGTGTCCAACCCACCACATGCAATGCGAAATTTTAATGCAGTCCAAATTTTAAGGACGGTCTGTTTGATCGAAAAAGAATGTACTTTCGGTCTGATTCCAGCAGATGGCAGTGCCTCTACATTTGTCATCCATAGGTTGTAGGCACGCTACTGAGAGACGGTTCAGAACACAAAGCGAGTTGGACAAGGTTGCCAACATATTACAACTCCACGTGATGACCGATAAGTGGCCATCTCTGCGTTGCTGTGTCCCGCGGATGCCGCAGAGCACTGCATGACGACCTCAGAAGGACCACTGGAACCGCTGTGCCCTATCAGACTGTAATGAACGTGTCACTAGGGAGGACCTTACCAACGAGACGCCCTGTTCGTATACCTCCCTTGACATGATAACATCTTGCAGCTTGCCTTCAATTTGCCGTTTCCCTGTCGAAAGGAAACTTTGACACTGGCGAAACGTGTTGTTCACGGATGACTCCAGACATCTTCTGACGCTGAAACTAGCGGTGAGCAGTACATGATATACTGTGTCCACGATATCAACAGATTTTCCACGTTCTGTGACGCTGTGGGGAGGCTTCATTGTTCTTGGCCGCCCTTACCACTAGATAGTACATCGAACAGATCCTGTCTGGCTATGTGATGGCTGCATAACAGTGATGGCCCTGAATTCCTTCTAATGCCAAGGCACGTGAAACGGGCGTCAGCAGGGACGTCTTTCGAAGCCTGGGCATTGAAGTAATGGAATGGAAAGCAGTGATTGCAGGACAGGATTGACAGATGTGTTCGTGTTCGTCCTATTCCAGCACAGACTCTCCAAGAACTCTCAGGCGCTCCCATTGAAGACTGTGAAGGAATACCACGGGGCTCCGTGGACTCACATAGAGTATGCCACGTTGCTGTCAAACGCGGAGAGCATGCACGGTACTGAAGCTCTCAACGTCCTGTGAAAAGCACCCAGGATGATGAGATGAATGATTCTTTCCACACTGTTTTTGACAATGGTTAGACATTTCAGATATATGTCAAATATAGAGAATGAAATGATGTTTCGATGTGTACTTCATTTCTGAAAGATAGAGGTAAAATTTGGTAACATACCTAGTCCTCAATTATTGCTCAGTAAAGTATGGCTGACAACCAAATATATGTTCCCCTAATACTTTTTATCAGTGTACATCATCACGAAAAGTTTCTAAATTTATGAAGTTTGATTCCCACTTTTTTGTTTTGAACCCACACCATACAGCGACGAACTAAAAATAGTTATCGTACTCTGAATAAAAGTTCCGTTCTGCAAATCAAGCTTACTGAAATACACTACTGGCCATTAAAATTCCTACACAAAGAAGAAATGCAGATGTAAACGGGTATTCATTGAACAGATATATTACACTAGAACTGACATGTGATTACATTTTCACGCAATTTGGGTGCATAGATCCTCAGAAATCAGTACCCAGAACAACCACACCTGGTCATAATAACGGCCTTGATACGCCTGGGCATTGAGTCAAACAGAGCTTGGATGGCGTGTACAGGTACAACTGTCCATGCAACTTCAACATGATACCGCAGTTCATCAAGAGTAATGACTGGCGTATTGTCACGAGTCAGCTGCACGGCCACCATTGACCAGACTTTTTCAGTTGGTGAGAGGTCGGGAGAACGTCCTGGCCAGAGCAGCAGTCGAACATTTTCGGTATCCAGAAAGCTCCGTAAGGGACCTGCAACATGCGGCCGTGCATTAGCCTGCTGAAATGTAGGGTTTCGCAGGGATCGAATGAAGGGTAAAGCCACGAGTCGTAACACATCTGAAACGTAACGTCCACTGTTCAAAGTGCCGTCAATGCGAACAAGAGGTGACCAAGACGTGTATCCAATGGCATCTCATACTATCACGCCGGGTGCTACGCCACTATGGCGATGACGAATACACGCTTCCAATGTGCGTTCACTGCGATGTCGCCAAACACGGATGTGACCATTGTGATGCTGTAAACAGAAACAGGATTCATCCTAAAAAATGACTTTTTGCCATTCGTGCACCCAGGTTCGTCGTTGGAGTACACCATCGCAGCCGCTCCTGTCTGTGATGCAGTGTCAAGGGTAACCGCAGCCATGGTCTCCGAGCAGATAGTCCATGCTGCTGCAAACGTCGTCGAACTGTTCGTGCAGATGGTTGTTGTCTTGCAAACGTCGCCATCTGTTAACTTAGGGATCGAGACGTTGCTGCACGATCCGTTACAGCCATGCAGATAAGATGCCTGTCATCACGACTGCTAGTGATACGAGGCCGTTGGGATCCAGCACGGCATTCCGTATTACCCTCCTGAACCCACCGATTCCATATTCTGGTAACAGTCATTGGATCTCGACCAACGCGAGCAGCAATGTCGTGATACGATAAACCGCAATCACGATAGGCTACAATCCGACCTTTATCAAAGTCGGAAACGTGATAGTACGCATTTCTTCTCCTTACACGAGGCATCACTACAACGTTTCACCAGCCGACGCCGGGCAACTGCTGTTTGTGTATGAGAAATCGGTTGGGAACTTTCCTCATGTCAGCACGTTGTAGGTGTCGCCACCGGCGACAATCTTGTGTGAATTCTCTGAAAAGCTAATCATTTCCATATCACAGCATCTTCTTCCTGTCGGTTAAATTTCACGTCTTTAGGACGTCATCTTCGTGGTGTAACAATTTTAATGGCCAGTAGTGTATTTAAGCCTTAAGTGTCATTGAAACCCAGACTCTTCCGTTTCGCTGATGATATGACACTAAAGTAAGTAACACACCACACGCTGACGATATAGGTCAATCGAGCAGAATATTGCCCGAAAAGGTAAGGAAGTATGTGGGATCTTGGTTCGAGGCACGGTTTCTCCATGTCACCGTATATCTTTTTGCTAGACCATTTCCCTTTTATGCATACGATATTTTGTGACTACATAAAAGTTTCAGTTTTGAATTGCAATGAATCTGCCAAGAGACATTTTTTGCTGCATTTCATAAGAGGTATGTCTTCACTCTTGAGATTTATATAGTGATGTTATCCCTTAGTTTTTGTTACCAAATATTGCCTGCAATGACACAAACAAACACGTTGGGAAGTAATGTTTCTGACGCGAAATAATAACGACAATGATGTGTGACTAGATTCAGCTATATAGCAGTGTCAAATTTTGTTAAAGATGGCCAAACATCATTGCAAAATCTCAAAAATGAAACAAAGGGAGTATTTAAATAGTTCTGCAATGTCTGCCTATTTAAATACATTAACAGGATGAGTCAACACTCTCTACATTGTACTTGACTCTGTTCATCAAATAAACATGTTTACTAGTGTGACAATAAGAGACAGATTTGAGAGTATAGCATTTACGGGAAATTGCTAATACAGCGTTCGTAAAACCGATCTGAGGTTGTTAAGACCTACACTAGGAGTATGATGAAATATTTATAACTTCTACAGGACTCTAAAGTTCATCAAAATTGATGAACTCATATGTGGCTCTATGACACCCAAACACCAGTTACGACTTTACCTCACTAGGCAAGATTCGTGATGGCCTTTCCACCCCCTACCAAGATACGAAAATCAAAGGCCCAAATGCCTGCCCTAACCACAAGCTCTTCCTTATTCTATTTAATGGTGTTTATAGTAAAATTTTGTAACTCTTTAATAAATAGATTTGCAATATTGGCACACTAAGTTGTATATACTTTCACGTTGATTTCAATCGCTCTCATTGAGTGTTCAAGTCGTCATTATCTAACTAAATACTAACATTTTACGAATATGTAACATCTTTCGTAATTGCGTCAATTTTACACAAATAAAAATTCCCCCAGAGTTTATCACAGCGCTTCATTTGATAGATGATTCTAACCTAACTTTTTCCATTTTTATGATTTATACAATTTACTAGATAATTCCTGTTTACTGTGTTTCATTAAGAAACTGTTTGACCTCACTGACCAGAGTGTGAGCTGATTGAAGTACATTATATTGTGTATTACTAAAATTGTCATAACGTTTATCCTTTTATTGCTTAGGCTATATGTAGTTTACAAGGAAATCTTCAACTAAAGTATCATCGATTTTTGTTGGTTCTTATTTAACTTAGCGGACAGATACTGGCGCTGATGTTCTTCTTTAGATAGGGTTCTTAACAATATGGGCAGCAGGTACAAGGTGATTCAGGTGCTCCTACCGATATCATTTCATGCAACCTGCTGTGTTGTATGTGGCCTTAAAAAAAACCGTGCGTGAGATTTCATATTCTCTCGATCGCTATGCGGTTACTCCTACAGAAAAAAAATGAACGGACCTTTTTGTAGGAAATTTAATGTAGTTGAATTTGATAAGGGATACGTTTACTACAGAGGCCGTAGTTTTCGAGTTATTCAAGGAAAACATACTAAGTTGACCTTTAAACGCATCCCGAATGCCACACTCAGCCTCCAGCGGTCAGGATTCCTAGTGTGTTGCTCATGGCACTTCGTCCTACCACTGTACAACCATTTGCAACTGCACGAATTATTTCCCACACTTGACCTTTTATGGTCTACATTGACAGGCCTTAATATGCCGCAGGCTTTGGCGAGCTCTTACAAAATATTAAATTGACCTTTGTGTAAATTTTACCTAACAGTTTTGTGAATTTTAACAGCATAAAATAAACAATTACATCGTTATATTCGTCATACCTTCTCACTTCGAAACCACTGTGCTTGTTAGTGTTAAGTGTGGATGTAATTGTCAACGCAAGTAGTTTTAGCGTATCTCCTGTAAAAGTCATTTTTTTTCTTATCATCCAGATGGGCACGGATAAATTAATCATGTTAACGAAATAGCCGCCTATGTTGGTTCCGCATAAGCCCTATCACTAGAGACCAAAAAAGACGAATATCGAAATAGTTCGTGTAGTATAAATTTTTGTGCAGTGTTAGGAGGGTGTGCCAAGAACAATGAACTTAAAACCCTGACTAGTGTGAGATAAGTGCGTGGGTGGAGCTGCGTTTCAGGGTCACGTTTTTCCATTTTTTTTAATAATTCGAAAACTGTGGTCTCCTGCGAAAACCTATCCTAGTAGCAGATTTAACTACATTAAATTTCACTGCAGAAAGGTCTCGTTCTTTTTTCTGTACGACTAACAGTTAGCGCGTAGCGAGTGAGAGAATATGAAAATATCGTGTGTGGGTTTTGAAGGCAAAATATAACATTGCCGGCTGCATACAAATAGATCAGAAGGAGAAGCTGAATCACATTGTATAGTTTACTGCAAATGGCTTGCAATTTTTTGTTTTGTTCTGGCAATTATTAATAAAGTATTATTAATATTGTATTATTTAATCATTATTAATCATTGCTACTGACAAACTAACACCTGCAGTCTTGTCACCTAATGCAGATTGTATAACGTAAGTTTTAATTGGCTACACTCATGTAATCATTATTTGGTGTTGGATAAATCTGCTGTAGCTAGAATAATCTACTCTAAGAACACATCGCCTAATCCCTTAAAACAAAATTTTACGATCATGTCATTTTGGCTACAGGTTCCATTTTGTTTAGGGTTCATTACCTGCTATTTTCGGAGCAATAGGTGCTTTGACACGAAAACTCCATAGCCAGTCATTTGAGAAAAACTAATTATAGCAACTGACTGTAACTATGCGCTGTATTACAACAGTCAGAGTACTAACGGTTTCCTGTGACCGCACTTGAAGATTTAGTTTTCGGTCCACGTCATACGTTTGCTTTTTATACTTTTTCAGCACAATTTTTCGTTGTATTCGGCGTTAACACCTCTTAAAGAACAAAAGGCATAAGGCGTAAGTAAATGTATGCTGATGATGTATGAAGCGAAACTCGGGTAGTCGAATGTAAATTTCGCTTTTGTAATTGCACGCACGCACGCACGCACACACACACACACACACACACACACACACACACACACACACACACACACTGAGGGGTCAAAACATTCCACCGCCAGCTTAACAGTTGATTGTTCCATATCTGGAGCTCAATGTACCAGCGATTGTGCATTATAGAGATGAGGGAAGTCCTTGGTAGCTTTCCATACGTATGACTGTCCACATTTCCTAAAATTCCCGCAAATTGCTAACTTATTATTGAGGGTGCATGCATCTACGTACTGATACATTTCGGAAGTGTGTCATACAACCATTGTCCCTTCTCCATAGGCAAGGTGGTCCCAACTTTTGTAGCTGGTCCTTGTACTCTTGGATACTGGCACCGCTTCAGCCAGACATTTTCTATCGAGAACACATTTGGGGATGTAGCTGACCACAGGATTACTACTACACCATGAATACGGTTCATAGATGAACGTGCCATGTGTTAACGAGCATTGTCGTGTTGGAAAATGGCACCACTATACTCTCGCATCAGAGGTAACACATGAGGACGCAAGATGTCGGGTCACGTACCGTTGTGCCGTCTGATTCCCTCGACCACTACCAGTCCGTCTGCTAATGTCATAGCCGATAGCTTCCTACATCACAAAATAAGGAGTAAAGAGCGCTAATCCCCAAGCAGCAGCCATGCTCATCGACGAAATTCATACGGGTTCATCACTGAACACAATGCGACGCCGTTTTTCAGCAGTCCTACTTCCTGGTCGCAGTACCACTCGAAACGTAGCAGCTAATGTGTTGGTGTTAATGGCATCCTTCGCATGAGGCAGCAAGTCCCTAATCCTGTTGAGAAAGAAGTCCATCTCTTGTTCTCGTTTGGAAGGTGCAGATATAAAGATGCTTCGATCGTTCCCTTGCGACGGTCAGATGTGGTCAGGTATATGCCTGACAATGAGAACGTCTGCAATCATGTATCCATAAGGTCCGATATCGGCCTCTGCCACATACGAATGCCAAACAATTCTTGATATTACACTATTCGACCAACTGGCCAAATTGATAGTCTCAATGTGATCCTTTTAAGACACTGTCACGTGCAGATAACGCTATCTCACATGAATACATGGCATCTTCTTATCCCTCCCAGAATCACTCAACATGTGACGCTATTCACCCTTTCATACCTCCTAACAGTCCTGGTAACAACACTAAAGTTGAGCCAGAGAAATGCACTCTCATGACCTTTCTACATGTCAGAGACAACTGTAACTCTCGTTATTTACATACTCACCGAGAGTACGTCTGAGTACAAATTTACATTGACGTCTGACCATGTCTTCTGTGTGCGTTTCTTTTTTGTTAGGCGGTCTATTTACGCCGCTAACGTTGTCAAGGCGGTGAAAAGTACAATGCTGATGTAATTCCACTCAAGAAAATGTTTTTTGGAACGGAACGCACTACTCTGTGAAGTTCGCGCCATCGAGTCGCAGTCGCATTCCTGCCGCCTACATGCGTGTCGGTTGCGCATTGTACAATTGAGACACCTTGCCGACGGAGCACGTGCTTTGACGGAGGGTGGGGAAAGGGACGAGGAGATGGGAGTACAAGTGGAGGAGGCCAATAACGGCTCGCCAGCAGCAGAGAACAGAACAGAACAGAACAGAACGCAGCAGGGAAGAGTATACGGTTGCATCGCGCCGTGCTGCTCTGCGTCGAACAGTACTCGGCGCCAACGACCCGACCCGGTCGCGTGCTCGCCGCCCCCTCCCCGTCTCCCCCGCCCACGCTATTGATTGTGGCGAGTGCTGCGCGCCCCTAGTGCCCACGGCCGACTGCCGACTGCCCGCATCCCCCCACCACAGCGACCACCGACCGCCGCCTCTCAACAAGTTGCCCTCGTCCCGCAGAGTGCGTCTCCCCCCCACCCCCTTCCAACAGCCGTCCCACTCGAATGAAACACATTTTCCTACCGTGCCTTGACCTACTTTGTGCTACGGTTCGTCGCCCCCTTGTATTGCCAGTTGTACTGTTCGTTGCCTAACACTCATTCACTTCCTTGCGTTTCACAGGCGTTTTAAGACCTCGACAAACTAACGAAATTCTCTGTAAATCATTTCGCTAGTTATTGCCCACAGGAAAAAAGGAAAAGAGTAGGCATGCAAAGTGAACTTCTGACAAAATTAGTGCATTTCAAAGGAAGCAGTAACCACCGTATCTTTAACTCATCTCTTATGTTTTGCAGCAGAGAACGGTTTGCTGATCTGCTGCACACGTAAGTGCAGTGTTTTACACAATGACTACCAGTTCGTCCTGAAAAGTAATGAATCCAAATCTTTTATTACGTTCTCAATACAGGTTGAGTTATTACATGTCATGCTTATTACTCGGTAGACTTTCCTCTTGGCTGACGCTACATGCAATCCTCTGCTGCTGGAACGGCACCCGATTGTAGTGTGTGGCGTAGCAGTGTGTAGCGTAATTTGTTGGCGGGTGAGAAACTGCGTGCAGCATTACCTCGGAAAACTGAAAGCTCGAATTCGAAGACTTCGTTCACACTTGTTGCATCCTCTCTTTCAGCATGGCAATGCCAAACCACGCATTAGCACTGCGGTATCTGCTACAATCACACGCCTCCATCCTGTCCCGACTTGTCCCCATCCGCTTTTCACCTGTTTGCGAAACTTAAATAACAGATTCGGGGACTTATTTTCACAGTGATGAAGCTCCGAAAAGCAGCTGTGAGGTTGTGGCTCCGCAAAAAAGTGAAAATTTCTAAAGTGACGGTGTAAGCAAACTGGCATTTCGTTAGGAGATATCTGTTGGCCGCCAGGGTGATTATGTTGAGAATTATATATGTAGACATCAAGAACAAAGATGTAGAACATTAATAAAGTTTGTTCCATTTGAAACCTTTAAGTAGTTCCACATAAAAATTCAGAGGTGTAACTTTTCAGCAATTCCTCACATTACAGGCTGCAGGGAATCTTAGAAGAGACTGTCTAGACAAAGTTTCGATAAGGAACCTACGTGCAGAAATGTTTGTAGAACATTAACAAAGTTTGTTCCACTTGAAACGCTTTAAGTACTTCCACATAAAAATTCAGAGGTGTAACTTTTCAGCAATCCCTCGCATTACGGGCTGCAGGGGCTCTTAGAAGAGACTGTCTAGATAAAGTTTCGACAAGGAACCTATGTACAGAAATGTTTGTAGAACATTAAGAAAGTTTGTTCCACTTGAAATGCTTTAAGTACTTCTACATAAAAATTCAGAGGTGTAACTTTTCAGCAATCCCTCGCATTACAGGCTGCAGGGGCTCTTAGAAGAGACTATGTAGATAAAGTTTCGATAAGGAACCTTTGTCCAGAAATGCACTGTTTTAATGTGGAATAAACTGTAGATTCAAATGGTTCAAATGGCTCTGCGCACTATGGGACTTAACATCTATGGTCATCAGTCCCCTATAATTTAGAACTACTTAAACCTAACTAACCTAAGGACATCACACAACACCCAGTCATCACGAGGCAGAGAAAATCCCTGACCCCGCCGGGAATCGAACCCGGGAACCCGGGCAATGAACTGTAGACAAGGATGATATTCAAATCCCTCATTTCACAGCGCGCACAAACCAGAGACTCTTAGCTCTGATTGGTGTGCGCTACTCGAGCCCATAACTGGACAATGTTTCGAGTGAAACTTCCTGACAGATAAAAACTGTGTGCCAGACTGAGACTCGGACGTGGGAGCTTTGCCTTTCGCGGGCAAGTGCTCTACCAACTGAGCTACCAAAGCACAACTTACGACCCGTCCTCACAGCTTCAATTCTGCCAGTACCTCGTCTCCTGACATCCAAACTTCACAGAAGCTCTTCTGCGAACCTTGGTAGAGCACTTGCCCGTGAAAGGCAAAGGTCCCGAGTTCGGGTCTCGGTCCGGCACACAGTTTTAATCTGTCAGAAAGTTTCATATCAGCGCACACTCCGCTGCAGAGTGAAAATCTCATTCTGGAATGTTTCTAGTACTTGTCATCGGGTTTTCTTCTATGTGACGATGAACCTCTCGTCAAAGTCGAACGTGGAGCAACACAGTTAACCCTCCTAGTTTCAGACATACCAGTTTCTGGCAACGTTGTATTCAGAAGATAATGATGTTATAATGACGGCGCTCGGTAACCAGTTCGTGTGTGTATCATGACATGAGATATAGCCCACCTTTATTACGGATCTTGTAACGAAACTTGATCTACCGATTACCCTATACTACAGTCAGAAACATGTAATAGGAATTGTGAAATATCTGGTTGCAGCTGACCAGCAAACAATTGTATAGTAGACGATAACCGAGATTGATATAAAGTTGCGAAGTATAGTGCTATTTAACCAAATGTACCTGTTTTCACAGCAGTTCACTGAGCAAACGAGCTCTTTCTTTCTTTCCTTCTTCCAGTGGGGGATAACCGGCGAAATATGATTTACAGAGAATTTCGTTAATCTCTTTTATCTTGATATTCAGTAAAGAGAATTACTATTGGTCATCAAACGGAACAACTGGCAGACTCTATGACTTTTGTTTAATGATGTCACCTGGGATGCGGGCCGCGGTGGTCTAGCGGTTCTAGGCGCTCAGTCCGGAAACGCGCGACTGCTACGGTCGCAGGTTCGAATCCTGCCTCGGGCATGGATGTGTGTGATGTCCTTAGGTTAGTTAGGTTTAAGTAGTTCTAAGTTCTAGGGGACTGATGACCACAGATGTTTAGTCCCATAGTGCTCGGAGCCATTTGCACCATTCACCCGGGACTTTCGCTGTGTTCTTTATCACTCTGATCATTATCCGATGCCGTAAAAACTAAAGTACTCAAGTACATAATGATAAACAATAGACGACAGATATCGAATACAAAGTCACTCATTTTATTTGATTATTCCGTCTCTCCTTGGAGAAAGACGTACATACTTAGAAATGAAAAGAACAAAATTGTTGACATTCTATAAAGGCAATATGCAGGGTGGTCAGGAACAGACTGAGAAGCTTGTGAGGCTGTTACATGCAAGGTGGCTGTGCTGTGAAACAAATGTTTAAAAAAATTCACCGTTTCCGAGTTATTTGGCATTGAAGTTAGCCGATTAGGCAGTTGCGCTCACAAACTGTAGCAGCCTGCCAGAAGCATCGTCGTCAATGGTGCTCTTCGTTTGGTTTCCGCAAACCGAACAAGTGTAGTGTTGACTCACCACCTTAAATTTACCATTTCTACAGTGAACATTTCAATAAGAGGCAGCTCCTGGACCAATAGATATCTGTGCATTACCGCATCTTGGGGGGTGCAAGTGCTTGAAATAGCGCGTTCAACGACCTGATTCGATATCTTCAGTGCTTACTAATTCGGAAATGGCACGATGTATGGAATATTTTACTAACAAATATTTTTCAGCCCTTCTCCCATGCAACACACTTCCAAATTTTTAAGACTATTTCTCGTCACCTTGTATTTAGCCTTTATGTATAGTGGTCCACCGGAGCTAGGACGATCAGAGTCATATTTGAGACAGAAGCACACAGTTTTAATTTAATAATTTAACCGGTTTTTGAGTTACAAGGTCATCTCACTACTTTAAGCAAAGGGGATGCAGTACAGGTAACCAAAATTGAAAAAGGTGTTATGCATGGAGACTGAGATGCAAACCACCATCACATTTGACGATGCGATAGTAATGTAGTTCGAAATTCTAAAGTTAAGGAGCAGTATTCTGCAGAATAAAAGATACGCATGTGATATTAGAAATACAATCTGAAATATAAGACAGGCGCCTAAGATAATAGCGTTTTTGTTTGCGTTTTGGTATTCCAGTGTCATTTTTTATCTGTAGCTCGCAGTTGCTATTTGAGTTCACATACTGTCATCTTGAGATAGCGAGTGGATATTGGACGAAAAAAAAATGGAGTGCCAAGTGGAGAAATCGTAACATTTCCAACATATCCTCCTTTTTGAGTTAAACAGAGTGGTTACGGCAGCTGAGGCAACCAGAAAAATTTGCACCATATATGGGATAATGGCATCCGACAGAGTAAATCAAGAAAAATGGTTTTCTCATTATAAGGACATCGACTGGAAGTTAGTGACTCTCCAGCTTCAGGAAGAATTTCGGGTTTGATGAAGATCGCTTAAAAGTATTAATCTACAGTGATCAGCGCCAGTGTGTTCGAGAAATGGCATATTCCTGTGCTCATGCCACCATCGTGCAACTTTGACTACAGGGGGAAGATTCCAGAATTGGGTATATGGGTGTCGAATGCTCTAAGCCAAAATAACAAAAATCTACTGGGGCCATACGTCCATCTCTGCTTGCTCGTCATCAATCGTAAAGAACATTCTCGTCGCGAATAGTTAAAAAGTACAGGCGCAAAGGAATATTTTCTTGCAACAATTCAATAAGAGTTCCTTTTTTATTACACAAGATCTTTAACTTTCTGTCGTTTCTGTAAGGATTTCAAATATTCCCAAAAACTTAACTGATAATATGTTTACCAAGGACGTAATGACAGACGATAAATCTTCATCACATGAAGAGCATTCTTTACGTTATTAGTGCCGGTAGCGATCAAGAATTCACTATAGAGGATTTAAAGAAAGTAAACCGAGAATCCGACACTGACAGAGTTTGCAGAGAAATCTGTTTTTGGAGAAATACAACGCCGACAGGCGCACATGCAGCGGAACATGAGTGCCTATGCCAGCAGCGCAGTGCAACAGGTCAACGACAATGCAATATCCAGCAGAGCGGTGGAAGCCAATAAAGTCGGAGGCAGTCCGAGAGAATTGGCATGCTTCCACGGCGATCGCGAAGGAGCGGTGTGGGGATGCTAGAGCCGCAATTTCCACCATCGTTCTGAACTGCGAGGGCGAAATGGGGTGCGCTGCTCAGCAATGAAAATGCTGATACTCTCTAACTACCGACCACGGACAACCAGACCAAATGGGAGATATTTGTTGATATCAGTTTCCACGCTATAATCCGCTAGGACGGCTTTCAATAGTGAGCAGTATCGGCATTTCGCGACAACGCCACAAAAGGGTTCCCATACGACCAGTTCATTCTTACAGCATCGGGTATTAATATCCCTTTCTCCTGCTGACTCAAAGTTGGCTGACACCCCATTTCGAATTGCCATATAACTTTAATATAAGCTCTAGAGATTGATCGATGAGATGATACGAAACAAAATATGTCTAATGAACTTATATCCGGAAATGCATGTTTTACATGCTAGAGACTATTTATTAAATCATGCTTTGTTAGATAGACCGCATTTAATACACGCTGTACCCTGCAGCCGAAGTTACAGTATGCGTGGTTTCTATCTTGGGATGATAGTGTTCCTTACGCGTCATGTCCCAGCACTCTCTCCTGCCACAGTCATTGGCAATATTGTGTTCTACTCACTTCTCTTGGTGACTCACACTGTAGTGGATGTGATACAGCGTTGTACACAATGGTTCCGTATTTGAATGGAGAGCTTTACAACATGGTATTTACTTATGGGAAGGCAAACGGCAATGGGCGGCGAGCAGCAAGATTGTATTAAGAGACCTATCCCCGCCGACAACAACCACAGCATCAATGTTTGCGACAGTGTTTCGCCGTTTGTCTGAGACAGGATCTTTTCAGGAAGCAGGAAATGATGAAGGACATACCCGAAAGGTTCGGACACCAGACTTAGAGGAACATGGGTTTAACACTGTGGAAGGCGCCCGTCGTATCACTACCAGGCAGATGGGTCGCGAGTACAGGGTAAACAAAACGATCGTGTGAAACATTCTCCATGACAATTGTTACTACCCTTATCACTTGCAGTGTGTGTAGGGCTAACTAGCGACTGAATATCCACATCGGACGTAGTTTTATCACTGGTTTCTTCACCAGGCAATCACGATAGTGGGATTTGTGTCATCAATCCCATTCACAGATGAGGCCACCTTTACAAGGAGTGGTATCTTCAGCTTTCATAATATTCATCTGTAGAATAGTATGCAGAACCTCCCTGGTATGGTGACAGCGAAGCATGAACATCAGTGCAGCCTGATTGCGTGGGCCAGGATAATTGGTGACCATATTTTGTAACCAGTCTTCCATCCACATCACCTGACAGGTCGGAACTATCGGCGTTTCTTGAGGATGACTTTGCCTCCTATGCTAGAAAAGTGCCATTGATAATTCGAAGGGTTATGTAACAGTTACATGATGGTGCTCCGGCCCTCTTGGCCCTTAACGACCAGAAACATCTCCGTTAGTCGTGTCTTCCCTGGTCGATGGGTCGGACGAGGTGGTCCAGCTGCATGACCTGCCCGTTCACTGGATCTGAACTCGTGTGAATCCAGGCTATGGGGTCACCTCAGAAGTATCGTGTATTCACAGCCCGTTCCAGATGTGGAACACTGGAGCAGCGTATTCATGCTGCCTTTGACACTGTTCGGATGCAAACATGACCGATGAGAAAGTGTGAAACACAACATGCTATGAAGCGTACACGCATCCGTTCAGGCACATAGAAACCATTTTCAGCGCATATTGTAACTAAAGCTGTAGGTACAGCGCTTATTAGACCGCGATCTCTGTAACTACGTATGACTGAACAATGGATCTCTAGCAAAAAAACCATGCATTTCCGGACATAAATTCATTAGACCTTTTGTTCCGTATCCTGTCATCGATGTTAAACGAGTTGAGTCGGTTCTCCTGCCAGAGTGGAGACATGGATTCGGATTCTCAGTTAGTTCTGCAGGGCTTTAATATTTTATGAATGTTTAAAATTTATTTCTTCAATGTCTCCAAGATGCCTGCAACAGTCGATTTTTAATTGATGTTCCTACTATTGCACATTTTCGGTCTTAGATCATTTTGAAATACCCTGTTAAGACATGTTTTACAAATAATACAACAGAATACATCATTTAATTAAAATTTGAATGTGTGTGAAATCTTGTGGGACTTTACTGCTAATCTCATCAGTCCCTAAGCTTACAAACTACTTAACCTAAATTATTCTAAGGACAAACACACACACCCATGCCCGAGGGAGGACTCGAACCTCCGCTGGGACCAGCCGCACAGTCCATGACTGCAGCGCATTAGACCGTTCGGCTAATCCCGCGCGGTGAATACAACATTCTTAGTGAAAAGTTACAAACGAAGACTGAGTAAAATGTAACGTACCTTATATGTAATAACTCACTAAGTACATTTGTTAGCTGAACTGACAACTCTACACTACAATTTTATTCGGAGATGAACTACGCCAAGTCGGTACATCAGCGATGAAACAAGGCAGTGGTACTTGTTATTCTCTCGCCTCGTCTGCAATGTAGATATAACGGAACAAGGACATTTTGAACACGATATCAGATTTGGAAATTTCAAAGTCTGCGCTGCTATGTACACTACTGGCCATTAAAATTGCTACACTAAGAAGAAATGCAGATGATAAACGGGTATTGATGGGTAAAATAAATTATACTAGAACTGACATGTGATTACATTTCACGCAATTTGGGTTCATAGGTCCTGAGAAATCACTACCTAGAACAACCACCTCTGACCTTAATAACGGCCTTGATACGTCTGGGCATTGAGTCAAACAGAGCTCGGATGGCGTGTACAGGTACAGCTGCCCATGCAACTTCAACACAATACCACAATTCATCAAGAATAGTGACTGGAATATTGTGACGAGCCAGTTACTCGGCCACAATTGACCAGACGTTTTCAGTTGGTGAGTGATCTGGAGAATGTGCTGTCCAGGTCAGCAGTCGAACATTTTCTGTATCCAGAAATGCCCGTACAGGACCTGCAACATGCGGTCGAGCATTATCCTGCTGGAATGTAGGGTTTCGCAGGGATCGAATAAGGGGTAGAGCCACGGGTCGCCCGGCCTGTGTGGCCGAGCCGTTCTAGGCCATTGGAACCATTTTGAAGCCACGGGTAGTAACACATCTGAACTGTAACGTCCACTGTTGAATGTGCCGTCAATGCGAACAAGAGGTGACCGAGAGGTGTAACCAATGGCACCCCATGCCATCACGCCTGGGGATACGCCAGTATGGCGATGACGAATATACGCATCCAATGTGCGTTCACCGCAATGTTGCAAAACACGGATACGACCATCATGATGCAGTAACCGAAAAAATGACGTTTTGCCATTTGTGCACCCAGGTTCGTATTTGAGTACACCATCGCAGGCATTCCTGTCTGTGATGCAGCGTCAAGGGTAACCACAGCCATGGTCTCCGAGCTGATAATCCATGCTGCTGCAAATGTCCTCGTACTGTTCGTGCAGATGGTTGTTGTCTTGCAAACGTCCCCATCAGTTGGCTCAGGCATCCAGACGTGGCTGCACGATCCGTTACAGCCATGCGGATAAGATGCCTGTCATCTCGGCTGCTACTGATACGAGGCCGTTGGGATCCAGCACGTCGTTCCGTGTTACGCTCCTGAACCCACCGATTCCATATTCTGCTAATAGTCATTGGATCTCGACCGACACGAGCAGCAATGTCACGATACGATAAACCGCAATCGCGAAAGGCTACAATCCGACCTTTATCAAAGTCGGAAACGTGATGGTACGCATTTCTCCTCCTTACACGAGGCATCACTACAACGTTTCACCATGCAACACCGGTCAACTGCTGTTTGTGTATGAGAAATCGGTTGGAAACTTTCCTCAAGTCAGCACGTTGTAGGTGTCGCCACCAGCGCTAACCTTGTGTGAATGCTCTGAAAAGCTAATAGTTTGCATATCACAGCATCTTCTTCCTGTCGGTTGAATTTCGCGTCTGTAGCACGTCATCTTCGCGGTGTAGCAATTTTAATGGCCAGTAGTGTACAAAGTCATGTTCTAAGATAACTGACATTCCGTTATTTTACTAGCAAAGGTTACGTAAAAGAAGACAGCAATGATATTTTTCGTCAAAGGCAAAGGCTTTACATGAGGTAAAAGCAGCATGAGAAACAATAACAGAGTTTTGAGTGTCATAAAGCATTTTCTCTAACGTACAGAAGTTTAACAATGGATTCCAGATAAGAGTGGTAAAAGAGGTAGCGTAAATATATGTCCACAGGTATAGCAAGTACGTCAATATTCGGAAGAGACATTCAATTTCAGCGTCTTGCACTGAAATACTGTGAGTCGATGATTTATGGATTTTTATAGTGAGAATATAATGAGATAGTAAGTAAGGATAATGAACTATTATACTGACATTTATGGTCTATGATATGTAGTATTGATGTTTGAGATTGTTATGGACTGCGTGAGGATTGTACCCTTGGAGCATGCCTTGTTGATTGTGTTTTGGTGTACTTCTCTGATGAGTGTTATTTCTACAGATTTGCAATAAGGTGTTGCGACACGATAACACAAGTTTATAAAATTACAGGAAGATAAACACTTTGTTTCAACAATATGCATTTCTTTTGTGAACAGCAACGTGAAGGATTGAAGATGCTTATTGCATGTGCTTGCTTTGATGACTCTGTGACTTTTCTTGCGCTAATGGATTTTTTCTCATTCACAGCATAATACCATTTCTCATTCTTTTTCTGCTGTAGTTAAATTACTTCATCAGAAAGACATAATGTTTTAATAATCTTCTTTCCGTATGTTTATTTTACTCCCTCGTAGATCTTACGTACCCTTTATGATACCACTTAAATTTGGCATTTGGAGTAATTAAAAGTAATTGGCATGTGCCTAGGTTAAGGTTTCGTCATCACATTTTCATTTAGTTTATATTTAGTGACTGACAAACGACAGACAAATGCAATAATTTCTTTTTTTCTATATCGGCAATATATTGTGCACCTTCCTTTCCATTCCTTCCCTTTACCCTGTATCCTTATGCGCATTCACTTGAGTTTATAAAGACATACACTCTGCAGTAATCATTATTGTACTCTTGCATAACAACACGAGTAGTCCACTCATATCCACGTAAAAAGCAAGAAGACTGATAACAGTGTTTATCACTTATATTCTCGCAATGCATTGTACATGTAAAGGTTTCTTTCCTCTTGGGCCGTGGCGGGACCGATGCCAGTAGTATCTCTGTCATGAGTACGATCGATTACCTAGTACAGAGGCTTCTCTTGGGGCTTGGGCTGGCTTGGGATATAAGCGAGTGCCGACCGCGAGTAACGGGAACAACGCTTTGAGAACGGAAGGCGGCGGTGCGCGAGTCGGCGATTGGCTGGCGGGCAGAAGCCGTGCGGCGTTTATCACGTGGTTATACTGGAGGCGGCGGGAGTTGGCCGGCGCTGTGCTTTCTTCGGCAACCCTCGTGAGCTTCGGATGTGCCCTCTTCCTTGGAAGACACGCTGTTAAGGTCTTGCGAAGTAATGGTCTGACATCTTCGCAAACTCGCCTCAGCATCAAGACACCCAGTTAAGTACTCTAATTACTAAGAGCGCTTAGTTAACTGTGATTGTGATCGCTCTTGGTACAGTAAGACACTTGATGCCTATTATTAAGCGTGTGCTCTGCTTCCGCATAATATAGATGTATTTCCTGAATATTAGTTCATTAGCTATTATTAGCAAGTCTTTAATTTGCTTACGATATCGGTTAATCCATGTCAATATGTCCTCTGCGGGCAATCTGAGCTTTTATTTCTAAGAGTTACCGTCTTGAGCTTTGCAGGTCCACTTAATGTGTCGAATATGTGCGTTATTAAGTTCTAGTGAATGTCAATTCTCGTGAGCCAGTTCATTTCCCACTCTTACAGTTTGTTTATCAGGTACTGTTTCACTTAAAGAAAGGACTTGCGAGTGTAATTAGTTGTTGTTTAGCCTTGATTTTATAGTGTTCATTTACTGGTCAATCTTGAATGTTAAAGTTAAGAAAAGTTTTTGGCCTCCAGTTGTCGGGTATGCTCTGTGTTTCAATGAGCTTCCCTTTAGATTACAAGTTTGGCTTACGAGCGGTGGACTTCGCCTGAGCTCGTGTGTTCCTCTTCGGTAGCGTTTGTTAGGTTCACATTTCGGTGGCCTACTCGATGTTGGGTTGGAAACGGAACCACGTCTTTGTTCGAAGTTAAGTATTACTTCCCTCAGTCAGCTCCACCGATCGTGGTTAAACATCGGCTTTACAAGCTTGGGCCTTACTTCTGTTGTAACACATTTATGATTGTACAATGTTGTAACCTTCTATGACCTAAAGCCAATGGGCATTTGAATAAATTCGTGGTTCGCTCTGAAAGGTTCTCTAGTTGGGAAATTTGCAAGATTTCCCAAGTTATGCTTTAATAAATAAGTATTCGTGTTAAAACTGAGGCTATGTGTCCACTGTTATTTTAATGTAACGTTAAAGGATGGGAATTGAAAGGGTCTTAAATAACGTGTCTTGACTAGAGTTGTTTTGTTAAAGTTATGGTCAGATTCAGCCTTAGTGGCTTCTGAAATTTTTATATGAGATCGTTGCTAATGGTTTATTAGTTTATTAATGATGTTATGCAATGAGAGAGTTTGTTAAATATTTTGCCTGAGTGGCGTTTCTCAATACTTGTGGGAGATCGTTGGCTGATGATTTATTAACTTGCAAATGATTTTCTGTTTTGCGTGTTTCGAAAATAATCTTGCCTGAGTGGCGTCTATCAACTTCTGTCAATTTTTATGTGAGATTGTTTTTGGTAGTTAATAAACACAGTGGAATTGAAACGTTCACTTTATTAGGTCAACCCTTCCACTCCCTTTAGATTTAAAGATGAAAAAAAGCAGGTGTTAAGTGAAAACGTCCCTCCTCTCAGCGTATAAAACAGATTCGGATATGATTATTCTGTTTGAGATTCACTATGGATACATCTATATAAGTCGTAATTTCGATGTTCGTAAGGAATATTTGCCATTTTTTGACATGTAATTTGAGAGTCTACCGTACGTAGACCTTGAAAAATATCTTCGCTTTAATTTCTTTCACTGTGCTGTAGCAGAATATGTGTACACTGTAAAAGCAGCACATTCATGGACTCTCACTTAGTTACTCTCTGCACTGTATGGAAGTTCGATGTATCATGAACGTTTTCTTTAACACGACGTGCCACAGCGATTATCACGATTATAGACGACTTCGTAGACATTTGGTGAGAGTGACATCGCAGTTGCTTTTGTGAGTGCTCAGGCTCCGAGTTGTCACTCGATTCATTAAGGACAAGTACTTCATCCACTGAGTTTGCTCTCACCCGCCTCACATACAATCATGGTGCAACGCTTTGACTTGATGAGTTATTACAAAGCTCTAAGTGCTAAAAGACACTTCAACGTGTGCTGGTAGTGTACTGTGTACACTCATATAAACAGCTTCGTGTACGACAGTCACGAAAAGACATTGCTGCGATATGTATTTGCTACGCTTAAAATACAATGTAATCACAGTCAGTCTCACGAGATTTTGAGCAGAATAACAACAAAAATAACAAAGCCACGAATGTCGGTTTTTTTCCACCATTGAAGTGTTCGTAACTTGTGCACGCTATTGTAATAGGCAATTTTCTTGAACTTGTGCCACTTCTTTCAAGCAAAATGTAACATATTCTGCCTGTACCTGAGCAACAATGTAAGCAACATTTTAACTTTACTTGGAGTGCACCTTAGCACGAAATGTACAAAGCTTTGTGTAAATTGATTTATGTGCGACTGTCACTACATGCAAAGCAAATATGTTTTCCATGACTTCTTTACAGTGCATGTATGCACATCACGTGTATATATTATATATTCTGTAGTCTTTTTATGTTTCTCTATGATACATTGTACTACTTCCTAGCATAATGCTACTTTTGTGTACTGTACAGAGGAATATTTCACTACAATCTTTGCCAAATGCAAAAATCATCCTGCAAAACTTTGTCTGGAATGCCGTGGGATAGTGAAACAGGTCAATTGGGAATATTTTGTTTGCATTTGTGGAATTTGGAAATACTTTGGATGTCTCAAACGGTAAGTGACAATTTTGAATCGCTTATTATTCGTGTACTTTCTTTGGCCAGAGTAGCTGCCTCGCTGGAAGAACTGTTTGTTTCAATTATCACTGCTTTGCAATGTGGAGCGCAGGACTTCTATCGCTTGAGTAATAGCGAGACAAATGCCGAGCAGAGGACTTTGGGCAATGCAGAAGTAAAGTTAAGTGCAAAATAATTTTTGATTGTATAGTGTGAAATAGGGGAGAAGCATTTGATTAGCGATTTAGAATGAAAAAGTATGAAGAAGAATGAAGGTAATATTTTTATTTAATGACACCGCAGCCGCACGTAGATAGAATTCGTTGTTGAATGAGACATCCATGTCAGCGAACTTTAGATTTTTCGTTAAAAATTGTGTAATTTTCACTGTAAGGTAGTTTTGGTGCTTATTATTGATTTGTCTAACATTTGTGAGGGTAAGAATTTGGTATCAATGTTGGCCATTGTCAGCGTTAACGAGTGTTGTAACATGAATTGCACACAAGTAATCACGTAATACAAAGTTTGGAAACATTTGTTACAGGAATATTTCACTTAAGAGCATTGTCCACGTCCTTGATCCAAGTCATTTCAATTTAAAGAGTGTCTCACTCAGTGAGTCGGCCGGAGTGGCCGAGCGGTTCTAGGCGCTACAGTCTGGAACCGCGCGACAGCTACAGTCGCAGGTTCGAATCCTGCCTCGGGCATGGATGTGTGTAATGTCGTTAGGTTTGTTAGGTTTAAGTAGTTCTAAGTTCTAGGGGCCTGGTGACCTCAGAAGTTAGACCCCATAGTGCTCAGAGCCATTTGAACCATTTCACTCAGTGATGTTTATAAAATAGTTTACTTGGTGTCTGGAGCATTGCACTAAAATCTCGGCTGCTGTAGTTAGAAATTTTCTGCTGGAGTACAGAGAGCAGCAAGCACCACGTTTCAGAGGTATTGCATTATGAGGTAAGATATTCTCATTTGAGGATCGGTTTGCTACAAAAATTATCAACATACAAGGACAATTTCATGAACAGCATTATTAGGCACATCATTAACGCACTGGACCACTTTGTTTAGTTGAATAGATTAATAGTAAAGTTCGGACTTTAAACAGTTTGCACATTTTGTTAGAGAGGTTATAAGGCAGGGCCAAATTTATTTTGTATTCTTGCAGGCAGATATATTTGGTTTGTCCCGCAGTTGAAAATTCACCCAATGATAAACAATAGCAAAGTTACAACCAATCAACCAAGCCAGTACGAAATCACAAAACAAACGACAGGAATTATTTTTTAACGAAATCTTCAGTTTGAACCTTAATATGTCTGGAGTGATTCGTTTACAGTGTTAAGCGAGTTTCAGGAATTTGGCACGCCCGTGTATTTCGAGTGACCGAGTGCATTTCTCAGTGCGTGCATGTTTGTTATTCAACATTATTAGTACTCGTGGGAAATACATTTGATGAGCGAAAACGTAGTTTCTCTAGTACTCGTGATTCCACTTTTTGCAAAGGTACACGTTGTGTATTTATATACAGATTTATTCAGTTTGAGTTGGACAGTAATTTTAACTCACATCTTTCCAACTCAGATACCCACACATGGTATTAACCATTCATGACTAAAGTACTTAAATTCATCCAAAGTAAAAATTTTTTATAGATTGGATACCACCTAATTACAAGGTCATTTCATTATTTAAATTTAGGTTGACCACCTCATTTATTTATACGCCATATTACAGTTTTCCGATATATGGTAAAGACTTGATCTATTTGCGTTGTTCCTATTTCCATGATCTACTCGATAACAGAATGTGTGCAGAATGTTCACTACTGACCATTGAAATTGCTACACCACTAATATGACGTGCTACAGACGCGAATTTCAACCGACGGGAAGAAGATGCTGTGATATGCAAATGATTACCTATTCAGAGCATTCACACAAGGTTGGCGCCGGTGGCGACACCTACAACGTGCTGACATGAGGAAAGTTTCCAACAAATTTCTCATTCACAACCAGCAGCTGACCGGCGTTGCCTGGTGAAACGTTGTTGTAATGCCTCGTGTAAGGAGGAGAAATGCGTACCATCACGTTTCCCACTTTGAAAAAGGTCGGAATGTAGCCAATCGCGATTGCGGTTTATCGTATCGCGACATTGCTGCTCGCGGTGGTCGAGATCCAATGACTGTTAACAGAATATGGAATCGGTGGGTTCTGCACGAAAAGTTCGACAACGTTTGCAGCAGCATGGACTATCACCTCGGAGACCAAAGCTGCGGTTACCCTTGACGATGCATCACAGACAGGAGCGTACTCAACGACGTGCTTCGGTGCAGGAATGGCAAAACGTCATTTTTTCGGATGATTCCAGGTTCTGTTTACAGCATCATGATGGTCGCATCCGTGTTTGGCGACATCGCGGTGAACGCACATTGGAAGCGTGTATTCGTCATCGCGATACTGGAGTATCACCCGGCGTGATGGTATGAGGTGCCGTGGGTTACACGTCTCGGTCATCTCTTGTCCACATTGACGGTACTTTGAACAGTGGACGTTACATTTCAGATGTGTTACGACCCGTGGCTCTACCCTTCATTCGATCCCTGCGAAACCCTACATTTCAGCAGGATAATACACGACCGCATGTTGTAGGCCCTGTACGGGCCTTTCTGGATACAGAAAATGTTCAACTGCTGTCCTGGCCAGGACATTCTCCAGATTTCTCACCAACTGAAAACGTGTGGTCAATGCTGGCCGAGCAACTGGCTCGTCACAATACGCAGTCACTACTCTTGATGAACTGTGGTCTCGTGTTGAAGCTGCATGGGCAGCTGTACCTGAACACGCCATCCAATCTCTGTTTGACTCAATGCCCAGGCTTATCAAGGCCGATATTACGGCCAGAGGTGGTTGTTCTGGGTACTCATTTCTCAGGATCTATGCACCCATATTGCGTGAAAATGTAATCACATGTCAGTTCTAGTATAATATATTCGTCCAATGAATACCCGTTTATGATCTGCATTTCTTCTTGGTGTAGCAATTTTAATGGCAAGTAGTGTATTTGGGACCATTACATATACAGTATCAAGATAAAAACCGCTGAGATCTGGAACGAGAGCAGTATTTTAATCAAATTTCGGCTTATTATTCTGTGGAGTTCCTGTCACGTAAATGCCATTTAGTCAACGCTTTCCCCTCCCTAATAACAGTTATGGATGACTCGCAAATTACCCTATTAGGCTGCCACAGCAATTGCGATCATTGTCAGCTGAACGTTAAATTCTAACATTTCTTCCTTTCTTTGTGGCCTAGCCTTTTCATTGGTCACAAACAGTTTCTTCATGTGCATAATATTTAGAATTCGTTAATTTAATGATTGAGGTCCATCTTCAACCTGTTTATACTTCATAACCAAAAATAAAGTATCTATATAAGTAACATGGAGATTCCACAGATTTAACATTCCTTCATCAGAACAAACAGTCATCAAAAATAAAACACACAAATTTGATTATGAGCTCCATTCTGCGAATTGTGTAGTACCTTACTGGCATAGAAACAGAGAAATTCGACACGTTTATCGTTTTATGAAAGGACAGAATCTCCCTGCAGAAAGTTTTCAGATAGCAATCATGCTGTTATTCCAGATAAATTTTAAATATAGTCATGACCTTAGTACAGGCAGTGAAGGTAAATTCTTTTAAATAGCAGCTACTGAATTAGTAGAGCTACACAACAAACAAGAAGTTAAAGAAATGCATGTGCGATGACTACCTAGTGGTAATGTGAATACTTAATTTAGTAAATTAATAAAAGAGCTAGACAGACTTTCAACTACAAAACTAACATGTTTGTGTGGAGAGGAACACAGATATCACAGATGAAAGCATTAGTACCTTCATGGCCATCATTTACAGTTTTTGCCTGCTCTTGTTAGACAAAAGTGCAGCATGAGTTGCTACAACTACAGCAACGATAATTCACTACGTGTCACAGATATGGACAGGGAAAAGGGTGAAGCAGCTATTAAGAACCTTGCACTTCCAGTCAATTTCTGATAAACAATAACAGTAAAATCAGTGCAGAAGTATCCCTAATCTGCTGGCTTGATAAAGGCTTTGATTACAGGTAAAATTGCAAATATTCCGTAGAATTAGAAGACAAATCCAAAGGTGACGAGATCAGCAGTAATTTCACATAAAAAATGGAAAAGAAGACAAATCCAAAGGTGACGAGATTAGTAGCAATTTCACAGAAGAACAAAGGGAAAACGCCAGTTAATAGGAAGTCCACCTCATGCTCTTTTTAAATTACAGCTCATATCTCACTCTCACAGTCTCTCATAACTGTAACTCGCCCACCCCCACTACTCCGTCAGTGTAAGTCGCTCATACCTACCCAACCCCGCTTGCCCATTGTCACTCACTTATTCATCACAACTCATTTCCGTTATTTCTTTGTGTCTCTCTTTCAATGTCTCCTGTCGCATAGCCAAAGTCTCCTTCGCTCTGTCCTAGTAATATTATCTCCTCTCACTGTCATTGTATTCCTCTTACTCTCTCTTACTGCTACTTTCTTATTAATTCCTTCCAACTGCTGTTCTCTCCTCCCACTGTCTCTATCTCTCTCTTTCTCGTTGTCGTTGTCATAGACTATTTTTCATTATCACTGGCATTCAACCACCTCGACTTTGTCCTTCTCTCTAATCCTCTCCCACTGGCTCTGACTTCTTCAGTC
Organism: Schistocerca americana; assembly: GCF_021461395.2. NCBI lineage: Eukaryota > Metazoa > Arthropoda > Insecta > Orthoptera > Acrididae > Schistocerca > Schistocerca americana. Next base: position 289,691,672 of record NC_060123.1, on the reverse strand, counting down.
TTTTACTAAAACTGTTCTGTCACTGTAAACTATGTTCCACTGCCACTGTATCCTTCTCTTTCTCTCACAAAGCCACTGTCCCCTTCGTTCTCTCCAAGTATAACAACTTTCAACCGTCTTCCAGTGTTCATTTCTTCTCCGTCTCTTTCCTATTGACACTGCCTTCTTCTCCCTCACCTTAAAAAAAAAAAATAAAAATAAAAAAAAAAACAACCACACACACAAATAGGTTCTCGTACCTCGTACCCACCTTTTCAGTCAGAGTCTTTTATAAAAGGCGCTTTTTTCCTGCTAACCGGTAGAAGTATGTTTCCTCTGGTTACATTCTTTTCCCTGTTACAGCGGTACACGTCACTTATATGAAAAGAACTTTATGTGTCAGCAAAAATGTTGATAGTTTACTTATGTGAAACTGAAATAACGCAAAACTAACTTTAAACCTCAGGTCGGATTTTACGCGGATAAAAATATTGCATGTTCATCAATATCACAACATTGGGTTCCGGGAGTCCCTCTGATGGTAACAGAGACACTTTGCAGCGTATTTCCTTGTTCTAAGATACTTTATATGCTACGTTCTCGTCTAACCCTGCATATTACTTGCGTATTTTACGTATACAGGTAGGGTAGCTTTGAATCTCTATATCTCGAAAACAAAAATATCAAGATAGTACGAAGTCATGTTCTTGGGAATACACTCCTGGAAATGGAAAAAAGAACACATTGACACCGGTGTGTCAGACTCACCATACTGGCTCCGGACACTGCGAGAGGGCTGTACTAGCAATGATCACACGCACGGCACAGCGGACACACCAGGAACCGCGGTGTTGGCCGTCGAATGGCGCTAGCTGCGCAGCATTTGTGCACCGCCGCCGTCAGTGTCAGCCAGTTTGCCGTGGCATACGGAGCTCCATCGCAGTCTTTAACACTGGTAGCATGCCGCGACAGCGTGGACGTGAACCGTATGTGCAGTTGACGGACTTTGAGCGAGGGCATATAGTGGGCATGCGGGAGGCCGGGTGGACGTACCGCCGAATTGCTCAACACGTGGGGCGTGAGGTCTCCACAGTACATCGATGTTGTCGCCAGTGGTCGGCGGAAGGTGCACGAGCCCGTCGACCTGGGACCGGACCGCAGCGACGCACGGATGCACGCCAAGACCGTAGGATCCTACGCAGTGCCGTAGGGGACCGCACCGCCACTTCCCAGCAAATAAGGGACACTGTTGCTCCTGGGGTATCGGCGAGGACCATTCGCAACCGTCTCCATGAAGCTGGGCTACGGTCCCGCACACCGTTAGGCCGTCTTCTGCTCACGCCCCAACATCGTGCAGCCCGCCTCCAGTGGTGTCGCGACAGGCGTGAATGGAGGGACGAATGGAGACGTGTCGTCTTCAGCGATGAGAGTCGCTTCTGCCTTGGTGCCAATGATGGTCGTATGCGTGTTTGGCGCCGTGCAGGTGAGTGCCACAATCAGGACCAAGGCACACAGGGCCAACACCCGGCATCATGGTGTGGAGAGCGATCTCCTACACTGGCCGTACACCACTGGTGATTGTCGAGGGGACACTGAATAGTGCACGGTACATCCAAACCGTCATCGAACCCATCGTTCTACCATTCCTAGACCGGCAAGGTAACTTGCTGTTCCAACAGGACAATGCACGTCCGCATGTATCCCGTGCCACCCAACGTGCTCTAGAAGGTGTAAGTCAACTACCCTGGCCAGCAAGATCGCCGGATCTGTCCCCCATTGAGCATGTTTGGGACAGGATGAAGCGTCGTCTCACGCGGTCTGCACGTCCAGCACGAACGCTGGTCCAACTGAGGCGCCAGGTGGAAATGGCATGGCAAGCCGTTCCACAGGACTACATCCAGCATCTCTAGGATCGTCTCCATGGGAGAATAGCAGCCTGCATTGCTGCGAAAGGTGGATATACACTGTACTAGTGCCGACATTGTGCATGCTCTGTTGCCTGTGTCTATGTGCCTGTGGTTCTGTCAGTGTGATCATGTGATGTATCTGACCCCAGGAATGTGTCAATAAAGTTTCCCCTTCCTGGGATAATGAATTCACGGTGTTCTTATTTCAATTTCCAGGAATGTATATCGTAAAAGTTACAGCCATCAGCTGTTCATGGCGGTCTTGAAATCCACTGCTCGCTTTTAGTACCCAAAAAATCATCTTTTGGGTATTCTCAGAAACCGCCTATTAACTAAACGGTGCCTCAATATGCTCCTTAAGGCACTCCACAGACCACGTAATATTCAAACTTTGACCCTTTCCTGTGGATGAATTTCAGTAAGATGATCGTTCTGTTGGGTACAAAAATGGTTCGTAGTCTACGGGCTATCCAGAACAGTTTATCTGATCTTTCTAGCACCATTAGAACCAGAGGTATGAGCCCGGGAAAATCTCATTTTTATGCGCGGCGTTATTGAATATATAACACAACAAACAAGGGGGGCATGCAAAGAGCGTCAATGAGCGAGGATTTGTCTTGATCACTCTATCTGCTGCATTTTCGACTGCAATACACCCTGGTAACAAATGATTTCATTATTACCACTGGAAACGCTGTCTACTACATAATTTACAAAAAATGGTACAAATGGCTCTGAGCACTATGGGACTTCAGATCTAAGGTCATCAGTCCCCTAGAACTTAGAACTACTTAAACCTAACTAACCTAAGTACATCACACACATCCATGCCCGAGGTAGGATTCGAATCTGCGACCGTAGCAGTCGCGCGGTTCCGTATAGAAGCGCCTAGAATCGCTCGGCCACCGCGGCCGGCCATAATTTACATTATTATGTAAGGCTGTATTACATTTTCGTCTTTGAATTTAACTATCATATAACATTCCTGTTGCTGCGGTTGAAGCGCATTTCTTGGTCGAAGAGAACCATAAATAATACGTTTACATGCATGTTGAAAGAGAAACCATCAATGAGAAAGATGGCACAGTGGTGAAAGCATTACGATGTGCGGGAAAAAGTAGAAACAGCTGTCCAAGAGTAGTAGTTCAACAATGTCCTTAATACGGGAATGAATGACAAGTCAACGGGATTTTTAACAGCATTCTGCTTTCTTTTGATGCACGTGATGAGTTATAAGTATTTAGTATCCAATGGACCTAAAACCTAGAGGCTGAACAAATAGCATCTTTGGAAATATAAACCCAATTTACGCATTCACTGTCGTTCCTCAGCCGCAGCAGCTCACAACTACCTGTGAACAACAAGACAATCGTCAAATGGAGACTCTTGGCACCACAGCTAAAGTCGAGAGTTGACGCACTAAGCTGTTTGAGAGTGGAGTGCACACGATCTTATGGGAGACGACACCCCAAAGCCCTACGAGTGAATGTAATTCAGTTTAATTAAGGAACGACAAACACTGAGCGTTAACGAACTGATAATAACAGCATTGTCTAGTGTAAATTGCACCACATAAGTCATTAAATGCAAATAATTGTTACTGCTGAAAGACGCACTGAGCACGCTAACGAGAACGGCCGATCCTAGCGAGCACATTAAAGATTTCCTAACTAATGACAACAGTTTACAGCAGTGAATATCAGTGAACTATCAATTTAGTAAGTCACGGTTGCAAAATACTGACTCGAGATACATTGACGGAAAAAAAATCGCATCGCCAAGGAGGAGTTCTGCGACACAAACGAAAGTTGTTAAGCGTGTTTCTACATCTGAAATACGATGTCTATTCAGATTTTGTCACATACGAAAGGCGCTAGTGATGCAACAGTGAGGATACAACTCAGGTTTGTATTAAATACGCACTGCAATAGTTGTAAACATTAGTTACCTTGACGTTATACGGTCAAAATGCCTTGAAGGTGACAAAGATGCTATTATCAACAATTCACTGAGCTTGATTCAAATGGTTCAAATGGCTCTAAGCACTAGGGGACTTAACATCTGAGGTCAACAATCCCCTAGAACTTAGAACTACTTAAACCTAACGAACCTAAGGATGTCACACACATCCATACCCGAAGCAGGATTAGAACCTGCGACCGTAGCGGTCACGCGGTTCCGGACTGAAGCGCCTAGAACCGCTCGGCCACAACGGCCGGCTACTGAGCTTGAACGACGTCGTATAATAGGGCTACGAGAAGCTGCATATTGCAGAAACACTTGGCAGGGATGTAGCCACTGTACGTGAATGCTAACTGCGGTGGTCACAAGAGTGTACGGTCACTAGATGACTGGGATCCCGACGTCCACGTGGCATTACCGACAGGGAAGACCATCGTGTTTGGTGTATGGCTCTGGCGCATCGTACTGCATCTGCAGCAGCAATTCGACCAGCAGTTAGCACCGTAGTGACAATGAACTGTTACAAATCGGTTGCTTCAAGGGCAGCCCTGAGGGAGACGACCTCTAGCGTACATTCCACTGATCCCAAACCACCACCATTTGCGACTTTATTTGTGTCGAGGTGCTGCAATCAACCTCTCTGCATGCTAGATACAGTGGACCTACACTCCTGTGGTTATGGCATTGGGTGCAGTTTCGAATGACGGAAGGAGCACTCTTGCGGTTATCCCACGCATCCTGACTGCAAATTTCTGTCAGTCTGGCGGTTCGACTTCTTGTGCAGCCATTCATGAACAACATTCCAGGTGGTGTTTTCAAACACGATAACGCTCGTCCACATACCACTGTTACAGCCCAACATGCTCTACAGATTGTCGACATTTTTCATCATACAACAACTCCAGTGTCATCCACAACTAGCATTAACGTCCCTGTATTGACCGAGTAAGTGCAATGGAACTCCATCCACGAACTCACATGCGGCACCTGTACAACAGAATGCACGTTTGCTTGCTTGCACTCAACATGCTGGTGGTCACACAGGCTTTAAATGTAGCAGCATGTCACAGTTGCAATAGCTTAAGTCGCACTTACATTAGCCTGTGATCTTGCGTTCTTAATCACTTACGTATGTTACCTAGACAAAAGTCTTCCCGAAATTTCGTTACTAGAAATTAATTAATTCTTTTTTTTTTTTTTTTTAGTTTTGATCATGCAATGCAATACTGATCCTACAACTTATTTTAGAAGATAATGCTATAATCAGTGATGCTACTCAGTCTCTGAGAAAAAAAACTGTAAGTCTTTAGCAAAGGAAATACGAGATAGTGAGAAAGCCGACACCAAGCACTGCGCTAGCAGCCTCATGATGGTAGCCACCAATGCGGTGAAATGTGGATCACAGTAACAGGCTGGCAAGGGGACTGCGTGGTGAGGATAACACAAAACAGCAGTAAACTGCACAGCAGTAAGCGGGAAACAAGTAGGGTGATGTCACTACACTGAAGCAAATCTGTTGTTATAGGCGACGTGGCTAGGTGCTGGGTTTTAGTGAAAAAAATGTCCACCAGAGACATATGAGTACAGGTATAAATAAGTCTAAATTTTGAGCCGAAGATCTCATCGCTGGAGACCAGCAGCACCACCATGATACCAGAGCTAAGCGTGATATAGAGACGACTGGGCACTGCCAGCAGCAGCCATAGGTTCGAGACTGAGCTGAGCCTGCTGCCAGCACTACGTTCTTCACAAAATTTAGCACTACAGCCCCACTGACTTGCTATCTGTACCTGCTACCCCCAATGCTGAGTTCCTAGTGGGACTTGGCGCCAGGGGGCCAGTCGCTGTCTGACTTCTGCCAGAGGACAGTGTGTCATAGCCCTGTGCGCAGCCATCTCCAAGGGCCACTAACACAGTGATGCATGTGGAACGCGGGCCTACCGGGCATTCACGTCAGCAAGGGAAGTAGCAAACTGCTGACATCAACGATCATGACGAACAAAGCTGCTGACCTATCAAAGATTTGCCGCCAGCATCGCAGAGTGCCAGCTCAGCATCTAGAGTGGAAGCTACCGGCCAGACATCAACGCTGGCCAGGGAAAACCGAAGGACGAGCGTTTGCCTCGTTGAGAGGTGTCATCTCAGGTACTGAGTTGAATAAAGTTATTCTTCGCTACGGTCGCAGGTTCGAATCCTGCCTCGGGCATGGATGTGTGTGATGTCCTTAGGTTAGTTAGGCTTAATTAGTCCTAAGTTCTAGGCGACTGATGACCTTAGAAGTTAAGTCGCATAGTGCTCAGAGCCATTTGAACCTAGTTATTCTTCACTGTAAACATTGTTTCCACTGTGCCGCCTCGTCCCTTCGCTACCTCACTCACGCTTCAGTAGGTTGAAGAAAGGCAAACTTACGTTTATCGCTTTTGTAGACCAACAGCCACCTTTTGACAATGTTGACTCTAATACACTCTTTGTAATTGTGGAGGTAGCAAAGGTAAAATACTGGGAGGGAAAGGCTGTTTACAACTTGTGCAGAAACCAGAGAGCAGTTATGAGAGCGAAAGAGCATAAAAGGGAATGAAGTGAGATAGGATTGCTGGTTGCGCAAATATCATTCAGTCTGTGCATCGAGAAAGCAGTAATCGAAGTCAAAGAAAACTTTGGAGAAGGATTTAATGTTCAGGAAGAAGAAGTACAATGTTTGGTGTTTGCTAGTGGCATCGTGATTCTGTCGGGGACAACATAGGAGTTTGAAGTGTATTGAACAAAATGAATGTTGTATTGATAGCAGGATATTAAACGAACATTAAGAAAAGTAAGTCAAAGGTAGTGGAATATAATCGAATAAACTCAAGCGATGCTGAGTGAATTAGATGAGAAAATGAGACACTGAAAGTAGTAGACGAGACCTGCTACCTTGGCAGTAAAATAACCGTGGTCACTGAGGTAAAGATAATATAATACGTAGACTGCCGATGAGAGGAAACGAGTTTCTGAAGATAAGAATTTTGTTAACATCGGTAAGTGTTCGTAAGTCTTTTCTGAAGGCATTTCTTTGGAGTGTAGCCTTGTACAGAAGTGAAATGTACTACAGAAGAACGTTGAAGATTAATTGGGTCAATAACGTAAATATTGACGAGGTACTGATAGAATTGGGCAGACAAGCAATTTTTGGCACAGTTGACTGAAAGAAGGAATCGGTTGACAGGACACATTATGAGACCTCAAGGTTAGCCAGTTTAGTACTGGAGGAAAATGTGACGGGTAAAAATTGTAGAGAGAGAACAAGAGATGTATATAGTAACCAGGTTCAAAAGATTGTAGGTTGCAGTATCTATTCGGCGATGAAGAGGCCTGTACAGGATTGAATAGCATGCGAATCTGCATAAGACGTGTTTTAGGACTGAACACCACAACAGCAACGCAACAGCTGACGCCAGATCCCTATAATCTGATGACAGCTTTAAGTCCTGTAGTACTCTGGGGTATTGTCATTTGCATATATCACTATGCTGACCGGTGCTGCGTGTGAAAAAGAGCAAAGAAGTATTAAGTATACTACGCTACACTGAAACTACACTAAACTAATCGTAGATCTTCGTTAATACTAACCCATGGATCCCAAATCATATGCTTTGTTTGAGCGCGCTACACAGTGCGTACTGGAACATGACAGTAAACAGTCAATGGCGCAGGGTATAAAATGCAAGCAGTAAAACAGTAATTAATTACGCTTTGCTTACCTTGTAACAGTGGCAGCCAGTTAATGTTCGCTATGAGGTGTAGCTCCACAGTGAGTGAGAGGTTATGCGGCTAGCCGACGCTCCGGAACCCACTGACTCTCTGACGGTCCTGCTAGATGGTTCGTTAACATAAGCAACTGAAGCTCTAGCGCAGATGCGTAACCCTCTTTTCTCCATACTCCTTACACAATACTCCAAAATCATATCACTTGATCATATCTTCTCCTGATTAAAAACATTTCCTTGTGTGGCCTGCTTATTTCATCTAACACCATCAAGCTGAGTGAGGGCAGAGTGACTGCAATTCAGCTTGATTTAGATTTCCCACTTTTTTCCCGAATCGCTAGAAATAATTACTGAAAAAATTTCTTACACCCAAACAGGATCGATATCCTCCTCCCATAGTGTCCAGCTTGTACGCTGACTGCAGTGACCGACGCGGACAAGACAATCTTAAAACGTGTGATACTGAACTTAATGGTCACTTAGTAGAAGCTGCTTCTCAAAAACGAAGAAAGTTTGCGTGGTACAGCAATCTGAACACGGCATGAATTGAAAGCAACATAAATGTGTAAACTTACAAAAGATTCACATCAGGAGGAATAACACAGAAATAAAAGTTCTCGTAAGGAGACTATATATTTTCGGTCAAAATATACACGAATAGACAATGAAGTAAATTACACGTCCTTTAGCTGACACTAAATACTGAAACTAGTAGACATACCTTGGAAACGGAACAAGGAAATACCTGCTATATAAGTTACAAAAATAATACAATACCGCTACAATGCACCATGGACGAACAGATGAAGATGCAATTGCTTCAGTGCAGTTGATGCTACCCGTATTCTCTTCTTTCGTTGTGGAAATGTCTTATATTGGTTTCTTTTTTATTTAGCGAAAAGAAAACGTGATAGCTGAACTTCCTTTTAACCTAGTCGTTATATTTGACAAAAGCTATAACACATCATTAGATGTAAATTCACATGAAATTTTCACTTTTAATTGACTTAATGTGAAACATGACAGTTTCACGCACATACATAAAGTGATTCAGCAGCCCCTACCGATTTCTATGCTACCTGCAATGTTATATCTGGCCTTCATCAAACATATTCCCTCGCCCGCTACGGTTAGACTATTACCCCTACAGGAAAAAGTGAACAGGACCTTTCGGTAGGATATTTAACACAGTCCGCATATTGGTGCATACATACACAATAAAAGTGTAACAAACATCGTTTTAGTTTCATTATTTACTTACTGTTAGTCCACGTGCTGCATTTTAAGGTTCTTATTGTCTTTTCGTACTCTATAGTTAACTATTTTCTTTTATTTATTTATTTATTAATTTTTTTTTTTTTTTTTTTTTTGAGGCTAGGTCAAATTACATCTTTGACTACACAATTCTTCAGATGCTATCAATTAACATTTCTGCATGGATGTGTCACAGACTCTCAGCGAGTAGTGTAAATGTCTTTGTATAGGTAGTTACTACTTGAACATGAGACACAGTATAAAAATTTGTACATAAAAAGTTTTCTTGTGAATAAATTTTAACTGCAAATTCGGAGCTGTTTTTCTTCCCATATTACAGGGGAGCTCATATGTGGAGTCTAAATGACAGTTTCATTATTTTCAGTAGAGATTTTTTCACACGTATACTTTTTCACATTGAGCAAATACGAAGAGATAGTAAAGCTGTACAGTTTCATTCTGCATCACAAGATACATATGTTATAACAATCACGCTGCTCGTCGACGTTCGAACCAACCAAGTAACGTTCTAAGTGGCACAAAAGACCAGAATTTAAACCGTATCTTCGTCGTTGCTAGTATTATTGTGTTTCGATTAATAAAAACTTCAGAAGCACGACGAAAAAATTCTTATCTCTCATTACGTCTATTTTTCGGTGCCAAGAGTTGGTTACAGCAAGGAGAAGACGTTACGGTCCAGATGCATTGTTCCTTTTAATGAGATCCGCGGAAGTTTCTCTGAATGGACTCCCAGTGAATAGGCATGAAACTCGAGAAAATGGCTTCAAGTTCTCGTTGTAGAATTCACTTTCGCTACATTTCTAGCCACTCTTGTTGATGTAATTCCTGCAAGTTCCAACCCGTGGCCAGTTTCACCAAGAATTCAACAATTTTTTTAAGCGAGAAGACACGAATCATCACACGTTATCCATATTGTTTCCTCCATGTACACTGATACAGACTGATTTATATGGTGTAAAAGAAAGAGGGCTCTTTCTAAATATTTTCCTTAAAATGAAGCAGTAACCCAAGTCTTTGTAAAATTAACACAGCTCACGAATTACCTCGTACAGGTCAATAACGATCCGAAAACTTACGCAGCTACTATATGACGCACATTAGGCAGTGGCACAATGCATTTTTTTCAGGAACATACGGTACACGTGCTAATATGTCACATGCAAGTCAAAGCAAGTGTGATAATTAGGGTCCGATGATACTCGTTGGTGTACAGAAGAGTTCTTTTTTATTTTCGAATTTTGTTAAACGTAAAGTGATTGCTTTCAATAAAGGTGAATAACATTGTACTCCAAAACGAAGAAAGTACTATTGTACTACTATTACTTGCGGGAAGACATTCAGTGCAATTCTTTCGACCAGTTCATATTTTAGGCGATCCTTGTAGACAAATCTTTCATCACTCAAGAGTCGTATCCGAAGCAATAAGACGAGATTACAGGTACCCGGCTAGTTATAAACATTATTTTAATAAAAAGAACATACTTTTATCTTGGTAGATGTTACTCAATGATGTAACTCAGAAGTCAACTTAATCTGCTGAATAGTTTGCGCTCAGTACCTTAAAATATCTTTCGTTCGGATTAATAAGCTGAATTGTTGTATTAAGATATAATGCCTTGTTCGAATAGGCTGTTAAAAAATAGAAATTCATTTGAAGTTCGTGGAGATGAATGGGGTGTCCTTTATTTTCTACAGTAAAAAACAGGTAGCTACGTTTGATCGTGTTTTTTCACGTAGAATATTGTTAAACAAGTCTGTGAACCATCTAAACAATCAGATGATGTTGAAGTAACCAGGACTGCTAAAGAATGAGTTTAGAAAGAGTATAAGTTAATAAAATTGACGATTGTAGAGATCTGAAGTATGTTTCCCAGGAAGATAGAATAAATATTTCCGTGTGAAAATGTGAGGTTTTACCATTTCTTTCTTGTACTACATGTTTCAGCAAAACCTGCTCCACGTTAGCTGGCGGTCTCAGTAAGACTGGTCTATATCTTGTTCGATCGTTATGGACAGAGCAGACTGTGCAGTAACTGTAAAGGTGTATTCGATATGCTTGACTAATAGGTAAATTTCTTACATGATGTCTTTAAAATCGTCAACGTTTTGAAAAAAAAAAAAAAAAATAAATTACGATGAGCCTGATTCCTATTTTTCGGTAATATTATTATGGCACTTTTCTTTTGTTTTGAAAAATGTGTTGATAATTTGTGCATTTGCTCCCTAGAAAAGAATTCAGTAGCGAAGAATTTAGTGCACATAAGAAAAGTATGTAACTAGAAGACATCTTGTGTTGCACACTGATTACAGGACTTCATGGGTAGAATGTGCTGAACACATTCTGTTTCCCATTGTTTTTGTGCGTTTACACCTCTTCAACTGAGAATCTACAGGGTGATTTTTTCCACTTTGTACACGCTGTAGGGATTGATCGATTAGAGGTTACAGAACAAAAAACGTCTAATGAAATTATCTTCAGAAAGGCATGGCTTCCATGCTAGAGACCATTTATTCCGTCATACATTGTTACAGAGACTGGTTTCTAATACCTGCTGTACTATCCAGTCACAGTTACAGTATGTGTTGAAAATGGTTTCCATGTGCCTCAACGCATGGGTGTACGCGCTGTAGCATGTTCTGTCTCTCACGTTCACATCGGCCAGGCCGCATCCGAAGTGTCAAACGCAGCACGGATACACTGCTCCATTGTGTCCACATCTGAAATGAGCTCTGCGTTCACGATACTTTTGAGATGGCCCCATAAGAAGAAATCGTAGTGCTTCAGATCCAGTGAACGGGCAAGCCGTACAGCTGGACCCGCTCGTCCGATCTATCGACCTGGTTAGACACGTTTGAGAGGCGTCTGGACGTTAACGGCGAAATGGGCAGCAGCACCATCATGTAGTGGCCACATAACCTTTCGAACCATCAATAAAACTTCTTCTAGTATAGGAGGCAAAGTCATCCTCAAGAAATGCCGATAGTTCCGACCTGCTAGGCGACGTGGATGGAGGATTGGTCCCAAAATACGGTCGCCAACTGGCGGGCCAGCTACCTGGTAACAGCATGACGGTCGCTTTCCAAAAATTTAATCAGATTTTTTTCCAAGTCTGTTGTCCGAACATTTCGAGTACCCCTTCATGATTTCCTACTTGCTGAAACGATCTTGTCTTAGACAAGCGGCGAAACACTGTTACAAAATCGAATGCTGGGGTTGTTGTAGGTGGGTAGGTCTCCTGATTCAACCTTGCTGGACACTGCCCGTTGTCATTTGCCGTTCCGTAAGTAAACACCATGACGGAAAGCTCCCGATTCGAGTACGGAAGCCGCGCGGGATTAGCCGAGTGGTCTAGGGCGCTGCAGTCATGGACTGTGCGGCTGGGCCCGGCGGAGGTTCGATTTCTCCCTCGGGCATGGGTGTATGTGTTTGTCTTTGTCCTTAGGATAATTTGCGTAAAGTAGTGTTTAAGCTTAAGGAGTCATGACCTTAGCAAGATTTCACACAGTTTTTTTTTTTTTTTTTTTTTTTTTTTTTTTTTTTGAGCGAGTACGGAACCTTTGGGAACAGCGCTGTATCACATTCACTACAAGGTGAGTCATCAAGAGAAGTGAACCGGACGGACACAACATTACCAATGATTATGGCGGTAGAGCACGACGTATGAAGAACGGTTCAACCCTCTAGAAGGAAACCATGGATAATTTAACTGTGGCTATACGGTGCAGCGAGTATTAGACCACGGTCTAAGTAAATGGTCTCTAGCATGGAAACCATGCATTTCCGGACATAAGTTCATTAGAACATTTTTTCCGTATCATCTCGTCGATAAGTCCCTAGAGTTTGTACATGTTGGAAACAATAACACTGTATATTCGTTCCTAGAAATTTTCTAATTACTACACAGCCTACATTTAATTTATCAGTGTCATTTACTGTTTTAAAACTTAAATTCACGGCATTTGTTTTACGTGCATTCATTGCAAGCTTATTACGGGAAGTTTCTACCCACGACACCGAAGTCGTCGTAGCACTCGCACACACGAAGCTGCGGAAGTTACTGTTCTCGCTTTCGTTGCTATGTATCCACATGTGAGCACACGACAGCTTGAACACGACATCAGCATTCTTAAAACCAGTGTGCATCGTATTTGAGACCTGGTGGTCAAGGAAGGCAGGTTTCGATTACGATTGTGGACGGGGCCGTAATCAGTTACTATGGGTTGGCTTTTCTTTTAATCATACACAATTTATTTAAAATCAACAACAAATTAAAATAATTGCAATAATTTAAGAATTGTTTCACGGCTGAAGGTCTTAATGGCAATAAATTAAGAACTGATTAAACTTGCTGCAACTTACAGTTACAGTTATTAAAATATAAGAGACAAGTGACCAAGGTCTTATAGCTAGCTGCAAAAATACAACTGCCAAATTAAAATTGTAAGGCAAGTAACGACACTCACGGCTGAAGGCCGCAATGGCAATAAATTAAGAATTGTTTAACTTGTTGCAACTTACAACTACAGTTATTGAAATATTGAAAACAAATCAGCAAGGTCTTAAAGGTTAACTGCTAAAATACAATTGCCACACAAAAATTTTAAGACAAGCAGCGACAGTCACGGCTGAATGCCTTTAACACCAAGAATGGCAATTATTAAAAAAATTTACAAACATACTGTCAAAATGCAAGACAATAGCAAAAGTTTATTTTAAACAACAGGCAACTGTTCACCAAGCAGGTGAGACAAAATGATAGTAAACTTGGTAGCACAACTGTTTAAACTTGCTGTAACGCCAAGAATGGAATTATATTAAAAAATGTAGATCATACAATAAAACAACAAATACAGTAACAATGTGAATCCAAAAGGACAAGCAACTGATCACCAAACAGGTGAGACAAATGATGGTAACTTAGTAATACAATGATAAGATAATAACACAATAATAAAACACAAGGGCCAGGCACAGACAGTTCTCCAGAAATCGACTGCTGACTAGGTCAGGCCAAAACCTCTTTCGCGAGCAATGAGAAAGATCCAAGAGCTCCATTCACAAGATGGTAACTCAGACTAGTGTCAGTCTAACGAATAACTAATGATAACTTGCTGAAGCTACCTAACGTCCGATAACCAATGCAACAATGGAACGCCACGCCAAAGCCGCACCGGCGGTCAGCACTATGTCCTCAGAATGCTGTATTTAGAGCGTCCAAAACGAGAAAGGAACCACTACTACCAGAGTAGAAGAAACACCAACCGACCTACAAATCAAAGAAACTGTCAAAACTACAGGCCTTACTGAACTGCAGGGGCAAGGCTAGGAAACGTACACTGCCGTTACATACACTAACCTCCAGGGCAATTACTAGGGCGTTAGCGGCCAGCAGGCAGGAAAAATACTGCTGGTTGAACTTAACTAATAGCAACAAATAGAATGCAGCAATTAGTAACAATAAGTCGAGGAGAGCTAATCAAAGCCACCTTCCCCAACCACTCCACTCGCTGCTCTTCGTCTCGGCGACACTACAGGCGGCAACACGAACCCAAGTCACTGGAGAATCGCGAGATCTCACAATGGTGGAGTTTTCACTGCTAGGATTAAAATCCACTTGACTTAAAGCTTGTTGGATCCGGTTGACGAATAGGCTGTGTACCCTCGCGACCACAGAACTTCCATTCAGCAGTGCATGCGAGCCACCAGCGGTCCCTGCGTGTTCTCGCACTGCACTCTTGGCTCTTCCAGAGACCCCAACCGAACTGCTCACTCACACGCCCCGGAAGAACAACGACGTCACCCCAAAGATAGGGCCACAGTTACTACATATCGATAACGCCACTGCTGCCACCAGCGGACAGGCAATGCTTGCGAAACTAAGTGGCGCCAGTCAACAAAAGAAGAATAAAAAAACAACCACAACCATGTCAACTAAACGATACTGTCTGGCCTCCAACTGAGGACGGAAACCTACAATAGCACGGCTCAGTATTCTTACATGTCACCAGGTCCATCCTTACCATGTACACCTACATCAAGAATTGCATTGGAATGATTTCCAAAATAGTGTACTGTTCTGTCAGTGGGCACAACAGCAAATCCTCGCCAACCCGAACTACTTCTCTTGTGTTCTAGTTACCGATGAATGTTCCTTCTCAAACAAAGGACAGGTAAATACAAGAAACATGCATTAATGGTCCAGTGGCAACCCACTATGTCTTAGACAGGTAGAAGGTGAAAGGAGAGTTAATGTCTGGTGTGCGATGCTTGTTACTACAATTATTGGCCCTTATTTCGTCAATGATAGTCCACACGGAATAGCATATGTCAACTTCCTCAGACGAATTCTTCCTCCTCCTCTGGATGAAATGCCGCTAAGAACCAGAATTCTTATGTGGTATCAACGTGATGGAAAAATGGCTCTGAGCACTATGGGACTTAACATCTGAGGTCATCAGACCCCTAGAACTTAGAACTACTTAAACCTAACTAACCTAAGGACATCACACACACCCATGCCCGAGGCAGGATTCGAACCTGCGACCGTAGCAGTCGCGCGGTTCCGGACTGCGCACCTAGAACCGCTAGACCACCGCGGCCGGCAACGTGATGGATGTCCAGCACATAATGCCTTGTGTGCACCTCGTGTTCTGAACTTAAGGGATCCTACCACATGGATAGGTCAAGGAGGAACAGCTACTTGGCCAGCTAGGTCACCTGATTTAAATGCTGAGGACGTTTTTCTTTGGGGATGCATTAAAGGCGTTGTTTATCGCGATATTCCACCAACTCCAGAGGATATGCAGGAACGTATCGTGCTTGCTTGTAATTCTTTTCAGCAGGCTACACTGGAAGCAGTAAATAATTTTTTTCATTCAACAAGTGCACCAGTGTATCGGTGTCCAGGCCCACCACTTTGAGCACCTTTGAATGTTCTACTCCTGGGCATGGTACAGGAGAGTCAAAGGTAGTTTTCTGTTAAGTTTTTACTTGGTTTTCATTTGTTTTCTGGTAATTCTAGCAAGTGGACCAGTTTGTGGTCCCAGTCTCAAAGGCAATGTTGTGTTATTAATGAATAACGTTGTCTTTCAGTGAATGGTACACTGTGATATATTTTTGAATAGATTTTTGGGAGAGGAATGGAATTATCGAATAAAAATGTAGGGTACCATTTGAAAAAGTCATACTGTTGTTCACATCTTTGTAAAAAACAAAGCTACAATGAAGGCAATCATGCTGATTGATGTCACCCCGACGGCTAAAGAACATTTGATTGAAACCTTGAAACATTTTGTAATTTGCATCTGGACAGACAGTTATTTAGGGTTGTCAAGATAAATTGGACACCCTATATATAGGAATGGTATTGGTCCTATTTTGCTTGTCTGTGGAAGACCTATCTTAATTTTGATTCTGGTATGCGTTCCACTTAAGGTTTAACCTAATTTCAGGTTTTATTAACTCTAAAATTTGTATCCTGTCTGCTAGGTATGATCAGAATCAATATGACTCTTTCCTAAGGTTCCTAGCTTATTTAATAAAATATTATGGTCCACAAAACCTTAATGTACAGAAAGTTGGAAGAATATGTCTGTGACACATATATCTTTGACAAGACAATTAAATACCAATTTTGTAAATTCTACTGGCGCTGATTCTGTGTGTCTAACAGAATGGAACCCAAACTACCCATGACTTTTTTTGTTGCCTTTGCCTGTGGTCACTTTCAGAACTCAAGTTAGTGATAAAATTAATTAACTCAGTAAGACTGAACCTTAAATTGCTGGTGTGCCGATGTACCACTGCAATAAAATAAAGCAGTGAATAGTTGACGTAGTATGAATGAGAACAGTGGCTATTTAAGTTTAAAAAATAATGACAAGCTTTTTAATCCTTTTTTTATCTACAACAGCTGATAAATCTTGCGCAGAAATGACAATCACAGGTCAGAAAAGGAATGGTGTTTGATTGGCAAAGCGTACATTCGGGTGGAAGTTACACTAATTCGCTCCTGAACTAATTCATTTTACAGCACAATTTGACTTTGTTTAAATGAATCCCTGTGAGACCCATCTCTATTCAAATGGAATCCACCACACACTATGCTTCACCTGAGAACAGAGAGCTGTGAATATCATTTAACAACCCCACACCAGTTCAACAGTATCTTACCCTCTCACCTTCGTTTAGGTTGCAGCAGAAAATGGTGCCCTCTGGGCGAGAAGTGATGCGCTGCGGCAACTGTAATGTTCTGACACATCCGCAAATATTTGGAAACATTGCTAACGGAGCCCAAACAGTATAAACAGGGGATAGTATACTAAAAGTATTATAAAGAATACAGAACGTAAGGAACTGAAACATGCATAACGAAAGCCAAAAACATTCATCGTTTTCTACATTAACGGTTTTACACACGCCTTGTTAATGTGCTCCGTGTGAGGTTTGACCACCTCTGTTGGCAATATAGGCCTGTCAACGATAGCGAATGCTATGAATGATGTCATCAATCTCATCTTGTGGCCATAACGACATTTTTACCGCAGATCTGCTCACAAGTCTTGGAGAGTGGTTGGTGGATGGAGACGTGGTGCCACCAGTCTCCCAAGTGCACCAAAGATGTGCTCTATGGGATTCAAACTGGGATAGCGAGCAGGTCACGCCATGCTTGAAATGTCTTTCGTTTACAAGAAAACGTCAACCACCTCTGCTCTATGAGGTCGAGCATTATCGTTCATTAATACGAAGTCTGTGCCTATAGCCCCTCGCAGTAACCGCACATGAGGTCCCAAGATCTCTTCACGATAACTGACAGCAATTAAACCTTGCCCATTCCCACATACAATTTCATGACGATGCGTTCGAGTGGCCAACATAATCTCTGCTCACGCCATCAGCGATCTTCTTCGCTCGACCGTCCAGGTGCCATGTGAAAGACTTAACTCTAGACGTTCCCTTCTGTGGAGACTAGTCAGAGGTATGCATACACCACGTCTCCGGCAATACATGCCACTCTGCCGAAACCTTCTGCACACCGTTTACCTCGATACAACGCGTCCAGTGGATGCTGAGAGATCAGATGCCAGTTGCCGTGTAGTTCAAAGGCGGTACTGTCGTGCCCTTACAGCAAAATAACGGACCTCTATTCTGGTGTCATACGTGGTCGGCCCTACCCTAGTCTTCTGAACAAAGTTTCGGTCTCTATAAACCGTCGCCACATCCGAGAAACATCAGAACGATTAACATTAAGCTATCGGACCATATCAATTTGCTTGTCCTGCTTCCATTCTTCTTACGGCAATCCATCGCAGAGAGAGTGGTAGGCGTCTTCTCTGTGCCAGTCTGTAGCTGTGTACACACCGACTGTGGATGTGGGAAGACACGGAAATCTCTATCCCGTTTGATATGTGCCCTGACGCCATCATCGGCGTGTTGTCCGTTGACCGTAATACCATCTTACGTGCAGAAAGCGATCATACGGACGTCTGTTTAGAGTTTGTGTGATTATATCGTGAATTAGACACAGGACGGGGAAACAGCGGTTTGTTGCTTTAACTATGGGCACCAGTGTACCCTCAGAAAAGACATCCTAACTCTTAAAACTTACACTTGATGTTAAAAGAAATCTCTTTTTCAGAAACGCTTTTCTTGCCATTGCTAGTCTACATTTTATATCCTCTCCACTTCGGCCATTATCAGTTATATTACTACCCAAATGGCAAAACTCATCTACCCCTCTCAGAGTCTCGTTTCGTAAACTAATCCCCTCTGCACTGCTTGATTTAATTCTGCTTCATTCCATTACCCAGTCTTTTTTTTTTTATTATTGATGTTCATCTTACATCCTATTTTCAAGACACTATCTGTTCAGCTCAACTGCTCTTCTATGTCCGTTGCTGTCTCTGACAGAATTACAATGTCATCGGCGAACGTTGAAGTTTTCATTTCTTTTCACTGAACTTCAGTTCCCCTGACAACATTCTCCTTGCTTTCGTGCACAGCTTGTTCAGTATATGGATTGGGTGACTCGGGGATAGGCTATAATCCTATTTTACTCGCTACTCAACCATTGCTTCTCTTTCATCTCCCCCCCCCCCCCCCCCAACACCTGTGGACAGGTTTTCACTCCCTATATTTTACCCCTGCTGCTTCCGGAATAGCAAAGAGTGTATTCCACTCCACATTGCCAAAAGCTTCCTCTAATTCTACAAATGCTAGAAACAAAGATTCACTTTTTCTTAAACATTCTTCCAAGAGAAATCGAAGGGTCAGTATTGCCTCACGTGCTCCTACATTTCTCCGAAATCCAAACTAATCTTCCCCAAAAGCGGCTTCTACCAGTTTTTCCATTATTCAGTAAATAGTTCATATTAGTATTTTGAAACTATGACTGATTAAGCTAATAGTTAGGTAATATTCATGCTTGTCTGCACCTGCTTTCTTGGAACTAGCGTTATTACATTATCCTAGGAGTCAGAGACATCTTGCACACCAAGTGGAATAGTTTTGAGTTTTGTGGCTTTCCCAAGGATATCAGTAATGCTCACGGAATGTCGTCTACTCAGGGGCCTTGTTTCGACTTCTCGCAGTGTAAAACCTCCGATCTCATCCTCATCTACGTCCTCTTCCCCTTTCTATAACAATGACTTCAGGTTCATTTCCATAGTGCAGCCCCTCTTTCCACCTCTCAGCTTTCCCCTCTTTCCTTAGTACTGGTTTTCCATCTGAGCTATTGATATTCATATGACTGCTTCTGTTTTCTCCAAAGGCCTTTTCAACTTTTCTAATGGTAATATCTACCTTCACCTATTCATATATGCTTCTATATCATCACATTTATGCTCTCGTCATTCCTGGTTAGCCATTTTGCACTTCCTGTCAATCCTTTGTGTTAGACGTTTGCAGTCCCTTTCACTTGTTTCATTTCGTGCATTTCCATATTTTCTCTTTCTATCAATTAAATTCAGTATCTCCTGTGACATCAAAGTATTTCTACTAGGCTTTGTCATTTTGCGTATTTGATCCTTTACTCCCTTCACTATTTCATCTGTCAAAGCCGTCCATTCGTCTTCTACCTTATCCCTTTCCCCTGTTCTTGTCAGTCGTTGCTCAATGCTCCGTCTGAAACTGTCAAAAACCTCTCGTTCTTTCAACATATCCAGGTAACATCTTCCTAACTTCCTACATTTCTGAGTTTTTTCAGTGTCAGTCTGCAGTTCATAACAGATAAATGGTGATAAAAGTCAACATCTGTACCCGGAAATATCTTACAAATTAAGATCTGATTCCGAAGTCTTTCTTTTAGTATTATGTAATGGATCTGAAACATTCCGGTGACTCCAGGTACCTTTCACGTACACAACCTTCTTCCACCATTCTTAAAACAGGTATCAATCATGATTAAGTTGTGCTCTGTGAAATATTCTACGAGGTGGTTTCCTCTTTCATTCCTTTCCTCCAGTCCATATTCTCCTATTATTTTTACATCTCTTACTTTTCCTACTGACGACTTCCACTCACCCACCACAATTAAATTTTCCTTTCCCGTAACTATCTGAAAAATTTCTTTTATCTCATCACAGGTTCTTCCAATCTTTTCATCACCTGCGAAGCTAGCTGCCATATAAAATTTTCCTATAGTGCTGGACGTTGCCTTTGCGTCTATCTTGGCTACGATAAAGAGTTCACTATACTGATCGTACTAGGTTACCCTCATTCTTTTTGTGTTAAATATTATTATACCTACTTTTGCATCACCCGTACTTAATTTTGTGTTTACAATCGTGCATTCATCTGGCCATAAGTCCCGTTCCTTCTGCCATCGAGTTTCACTAACACCAACTACACAGATCAAAAAAAGTTTTGCATCACCCTGGTTCCCAAAACTCTTCAAAATAGACGTTGAATGTGGATATTGCATCACAGACACAGTCCCTTTGACGTTTCAGAGATGTCACTAAACCCGCCCAAAGATGTAAACGGTCATGCCTGTCAAGCGCCTTTTAGACGGAAGGGGTCCGGCAGCCGATCAGTTCCAGTCATTCCACCAGGACGGAGGTACACGGGTCGTGTTGTCCGTAGTTGAACAATGTCTAGACGGTCAATACCGCGGTTCGGTTGCGTCCGCATTGTTACTTTGTGCCAGGAACGGCTCTGAACTAGGGAAGTGTCCAGGTGTCTCTGAGTGAACCAAAGCGATGTTGCTCTGACATGGAGGAGATACAGAGAGACAGGAACTGTCGATGACATACATCGCTCAGGTCGCCCAAGGGCTACTGCTGCAGTGGATGACCGCTATCTATGGATTATGGCTCGGAGGAACCCTGACAGCAACGCCACCAAGTAGAATAATGGTTTTCGTGCAGCCACAGGACGTCGTGTTACTACTCAAACTGTGCGCAATAGGCTGCATGAAGTGCCACTTCATTCCAGACGTCTATAGCGAGGTCCATCTTGGCAACCACGACACCTTGCAGCGCGGTACAGATGGGCCCAACAACATGCCGAATGGGCCCCTGAGGACTGGCATCACATTCCTTTCACCCATGAGTTTCACATATGCCTTCAACCAGACAGTCTTCGGAGACGTGTTTGGAGGCAACCCTGTCAGGCTGAATGCCTTAGACACGCTGTCCAGCGAGTGCGGCAAGGTGTTTTGGCCGACGTACGCTGCTGGTGGTCATGGAAGGCGCCGCAACGGCTGTACGATACGTGAATGCCATCCTCCGACAGATAGTGCAACCGTATCGGCTGCATATTGACGAGGCATTCGTCTTCATGGACGACAATTCGCGCCCCCATCGTGCACATCTTGTGAATGACTTCCTTCAGGATAACGACATCGCTCGACTAGAGTGGCCAGCATGTTCTCCAGACATGAACCCTATCGAATATGCCTGGGATAGATTGAAAAGGGCTGTTTATGGACGATGCGACCCACCAATCAGTCAGACGGATCTACGCCGAAACGCTGATGGGGAATGGGATAATCTGGACCTACAGTGCCTTGATGAACTTGTGGATAGTATGCCACGACGAATACAAGCATGCATCAATGCATGAGGACATGCTACTGGTATTAGAGGTACCGGTGTGTACAGCAGTGTGGACCACCACCTCTGAAGGTCTCGCTTATGGTGATATAACGTGTAATATGTGGTTTTCATGAGCAATAAAGAGGGCGGATATGATGTTTATGTTGATCTCTATTCCAGTTTCCTGTACAGGTCCTGGAACTCTCGAAACCGAGGTGGTGCAAACCTTCTTTTGATATGTTTATATTTAACTGAAACTATCCATTCACCTTTTTAAATTTTCTAACCTACCTGACTAATGCATATTACATTCGTCACTCGGACCTGTAGAATGACAGTTTTATTCCTCCTGATGCTGATATGCTCATGAGCAGTCCGAGACCGACGATCGTGATGGTGGACTACTTGACTTCCAGAGTATTTGACCCATGAAGATGCCATCATCACTTAACTGTGCAATAGAGGTACTTACCCTCGGAAAAAAGGCTATATTTTCCCCGTGATTTCAGTCGTTTGCAGTACCAGCAGACCAGGCGCATGTCGGTTGATGTTACAATGCTAGATCAGTCAATCATCCAGATTATTTCCCCTGTAGCTAGTGAAAAACCTACTGGCCCTTTTCAAGAACCACACGTTTGTTTAACTTATTAACTCCTGCGTTGAGATTATACCTATGTTACTGCGGCTACCGGTATCGTTAAGATACGCAAGTTAGCCCACCTCGGCAAGGTAATTTTATTACGTAAAGGAACATTAATTTTATCAATATCTGTTCTTACGACTTCAGGGTAGAATTAAAGTATTACTTTCTATACATAGAGAAATGTGTTAGGATGTTACAGAAATACTGCAAGTTAAATTTAATTGTTACATATTAATACCATTCTAGAGCCAGAATTGTTCGAACTGCATGACTACAACATTGAGGCAACTCCAGATATGAGGATAGTATTTTCAAAGTAATTATCCGAGTTAATAACTAAAATTCAACGAACAGTGCAGGAATAGTTTTAGAAAAATCTTTTATTGTAACTCTATCGCGAACGCCAACCAAAATTAATCGCCCAATATGGGATTTCCACTCAGGTGAATAAACTTAGGAAAATAGAAGATATGAGGAAGCAACATGCGCCGAAGGATTGAGAATATCGTTGTAACTGTCTGAACATTTCCAAACGAATTTCATTTCTACCGGAAATCGAAGATGAAGTTTTACAGTAGCCAGTTTCAATTTTCGTAAAATTCGTTTATTTGATTACTACTAAGCATATACATCTGTTCCTGCTTTCCGTTATTTTAAATGAAATTGTACTATTGACCACGTTTCCTAACTCACACATTAAAATTGGACGCCATGTTACAGCCACTATCCAATTTTTTTAAAAATAAAGTTAAAGGCTTATCCTAAGCATATGAATTCGTGCAAAATTTTATGTGTTTGGATATAATTTAGACTTTTGGCTACGTTTGCGAGCACTGCATCTACTGCGCAGCCCAGTGGAGAGAGTGTGGATTCGCAATAAGATATACCGAGATTTAATTTCCCAATTGACTTCCAGGATTTGCATGGTTTCCTAGGTAAATTATAAATAAATTAGTGCTGGAGCGTTTCCAGAATGAGATTTTCACTCTGCAGCGGAGTGCGCGCTGATATGAAACTTCCTGGCAGTTTAAAACTGTGTGCCCGACCGAGACTCGAACTCGGGACCTTTGCCTTTCGCGGGCAAGTGCTCTACCATCTTTCTTTTTTTTTTTTTTTTTTTTTGATATGGGAATCAAGGTTAGGGCTATCCGTTGCCACTTTTTCTTTTTTTTTATATGATTACATTTAGGGAGCGTGTACAAATGAGAAGTCTAGTAACTAAGTGTTACAAGTAAGTGTTACAACAACAAAGGTGGCATAAAAGAGTAATCAAAAAAATAAAAATATAAACCACTGATGTAATTCTAACTAAAAGGTTCTTCAATAATGTAACTGGTTCCACTTGGAGCCTTGCCATCGTTATCTGAAATCTCCAATAGCGCCTTTGAAGGGCATCTGCAACGGAGGCATTCTGCTTCGCTAGTGCCTCAAGGAAAACAGTATCCTTGCAGCAGCTTGTCTCTTCCTTTGGTCATGGCTGACAAAGCAGAACGTTGAGCCGTTAGTGTGATGCGGCACAGCACATTAACCACAGCCTGGCACTCCCCAGCTGAGTGGGGGGTTAACGAAAACGCTGCGTAAATAATTTGCGAAGAGCGTACGGTATTTCGGTGCGCGTTCGAGGGCATTGTGAGCATTTTGTAGGAACCACCAGTAATCAAGCTGCTCTTTCTCTCCGTCGCTAAGGATGTAGGCGACGGTAAGTCCTTTGAACCATGTAAGCGCATGATACTTTGCAGCCGGAAAGTAAATCTCATCGGGACAGAGTAGGGTCTGCGGGTCAATCATATCAGGTGTGACCCGGAGATAACAAGCCAATATCTTCTGTGTTAGTCGCCAAACTCCGGACGATGATGCGCAAGTAAAACGATGTTCATCGGTATCCAAAAGGGGACAATCTGGGCAATAAGGGGAGTCTGCCAGTCCAATAGTGTGAAGTCGCTGGCGTGTGGCATATTTTTTGTTGGCGATCTGATACCACTTCGAACGCACCGTGGATGACAGAAAGTGGTGGTGTATCGTTTTCCACACTCTTGGCCAGTGAACCGTAGGGTACTTGTTTTCCACCACGTTATGGTGAACAGCCCGCAGAAGGTTGGTATAAAAATCTTTCGCCTTTGGTGGACGTGTGGCGGAGAGGTTCAAGCTGACATAGCTGTAATCAAGAATGAAGGTCGACACATGGGAAAGCTGTGGTGCGACGTGCGCAACCGACACCGGCGGGACGTGAGTGGCTGGCATCAGAACCTGTAGTAAACGACCCGTGAGAGAGGTATATTGACTTTTCCATCGTTTCCTCATGTTGCTCATGTAAAGGGCAGCTGCTCTCGCCCTGACGTTGACCAATCCCAGCCCTCCTTTGTGCACTGGGAGGGTAAGAGTGTCGTATCGTACTTTAAAGATATGACCTGCGGAAACGTAGTAACTGAAGGCCGCCTGAAGCCGGCGACCTATCTGCAGCGGTAGTGGGAGGACCTGTGCCACGTGGTTGAGTTTGGATGCTACGTAGAGGTTCAGGTATTCAACATGTTGTAGCTGATTCAAGTCCCGGAGCAGGTTCTGTCGCACCATTGCGCGTATGATCTGTAATAACCGTCGGTAGTTTGCTGCAGCTGTTTTACGTACATCTTTCTTGAACGTGATTCCCAAATATCGCAGATCAGAAACTGGTGGGAGGGGAGCGAGGGCTTCCGGTCCGAGACCACGCCCAATGTCCAACGCCGCCGACTTGTTGATGTTCAGAAGACTGCCTGCGGCCTGTCCGTATCGCTCAATCCAGGTTAGTACGCTTTGAACTTCGTCATTGGAACGAACCAGCAGTAGCAGGTCGTCAGCATATGTCCTATAGCGAAAGGTGACGTCCCGCAGCGTGATACCAGATAGGCGGTGGTTAAGTCCCCCTAGGAGTGGCTCGAGTGCGATTGCATAAAGGTAGGTAGAAAGGGGACAACCCTGTCGTAGAGACCTCTTAATGGGTACTGGTCCTACCGTCCTTCCATTGACCTGGACGTGTGAGCTGGCTGCGGTCCAAAGACGCCGTAGGGTGTCGATGAGGCCCGGGGGGAATTCCATACAGTCCATCACTCGTAGGAGGAAGTTGTGGTGCACTCTATCAAAGGCGCGGTTGAAATCGACGGAGACGATCGCCGCTCTCAGACGGCACGCAGAAGCGATCGCTATTAAGTCCCAGCAGTCACCGGTGGCCATGTGTATGTTGGCTTCTCCCCCCTGCGACGTCTGTTCTGGAGCGAGGATCATCGGCAAAGTCGTCTTAATACGGCTCGCCATAATCCTGGTGAAAATCTTGTAATCGGCGTTCAACATTGTAAGCGGCCGATAGTCGTTAATCGATAGCCCTCCACCTGGCTTGTGTACTGGTATGAGGAGACCTTCTACAAACGCTGGCGGCACAACACAGTCTGGAGACATAAGTTCGCGGAACATTATAACCCAGCGAGGCATCATGATGTCACGGAAAGTCCGGTAGAATTCGATGGGCAATCCATCAGGTCCAGGAGATTTATTGGCCGCACCTTTGTCCACGGCGTCTTCGACTTCTTCGAGTGAGATTTCCTCTGTTAGTGCATTCACGGTAGCCTCGTCGATAGTACGTGTTATCTGCTATAACACTTCAGTAGTGGCCTCGTCAATGACGGTTCTTTCCTTGTAAAGATGACGAAAATGATCCTCCACCGCCATTACTATGGTTGCTTGGGTCGTACATAAGCGACCGTCGTGTGTCCTGAGTTGTGTGATTAAATGTTGACGTTGTCGGCGCTTATCCGCCACAACGTGGTGCATAGTGGGTTCCTCTGCAACCGTTCGGTCGTGCCGTCGCGAGCGGACTACTGCACCTTCTAGTCGACGCTTCGTCAATGATAGTATGTGAGCCTTGATTCTGCTTTGGTCATGTTGTCTCTCCGGGGAAGGGGGTAAGGCGTCGAGGTCCCTGAGTGGCGCGTAGTAAAAATCGAGGGTCTGTCGATGCCACGCAGTCACGTCCTTGCCATATCGCATAAGTGTCCTACGGATTGCTGGTTTGGCACAGAGGAGCCACCACTCCAAGGTCGAGATGTATCGTGGGTGACGGCGTTCACAGTCAGTCCACGTTGCTGCAACTTGCCGACGGCAATCCAGGTCCTGGAGATGAGTTATGTTGAGCTTCCAAAAGCCATTGCTGCGCCAGACTTGTTGGGGGCGTAGGTGTATATTGCAGATATAGGCACTGTGATCGGAATAGGCTTGAGGCCATAATTCGGCGTCCACCACACCTTGTGTGAGATCTTGTGACACATATATGCGGTCAAGTCGGCTGGCCGAATGACTGGTAAGATGAGTGTGGCCAGAGCGGTTACCGTGGACTTTTTCCCACGTGTCGCACAAGTGAAGTTCTTGGATCATCGCACCCAGTTCCGGACAAGGCATGTAGTGTGGGATTTGGTCCTTGGGGTGAAGTACGCAATTAAAATCGCCGGCGAAGACGCTGTGGTCGTATCGTCCAAGGAAAAGGGGAGCGACATCTGTGGAGTAGTATCTGGCGCGGTCGTGACGTCTTGTGGTACCCGACGGCGCGTAAACGTTAATGAATCGGGTGTTGAGTGCCGTAAATGCTATTCCCCGCGCGGAGGGAAGAAACGTGACGTCGGTAACTTCAATACCTTCACGCACTAATATTGCCACTCCGGTGTCTGCAGTGCTACCGGGCGTCACATGTGTGGCGTAACCGTAAAAGTGCGGGGGTGCAGTCGTTTGCACTTCTTGTAGGAAAGCAAAGTCAACTCCCATGGCTCGTATGGTTTCTTTCAAAAGTTGGATCTTGACAGGAGAACTGATCATGTTGATATTCATTGTCGCCAGGCGGTAAGCCAGGCAACGCATTGTTTGGGCGAGGTTATCCATGTTGAAGTTGGAGAGAAGCGAACATCGGAAGTGATGTCACCCCCCGCCAAAAGCGGTCCTCCTTGTGCTGCTTATGCTGCATGATCCGGCGGCGCCTCAGCTGGCCGCGGGTCGGGATCTTGTCTCTCGACGTCCTCGGCCCATGAAGCGGGCGCGGATGTCTGTTCATGTTCCATAGCCTCGGAATGGTTGGTAGTAAGGGACCGGGCGACTTCGCTGCCTGCACTGGTACCTTCCCGCTGCTCACTGTTTCTGTCAATGGGCTGATGTTCGAAAGCTGCATGTTTTTCTGTCTGTTCTGCAAGGTTGGAGTCAGTGGCAACAGCCTCAGCTTCGCGGCTGGCTTCTTGAGGGGTCAGTTGTTCTACCCCGGCCGAATGCGATCCGCTGTGTTCTGACACGGTCCGACGACGGCGCTTACGGCGTTTCGGTGATCGCTGCTTCCGTACATGGCCTTCATTGTCAGAAGACGGCACTGACTCACGCTCCGCCGGAACAAACGCTTCGGTCGGTACAATAAGGGAATCAATTGCCATCTTGCCGGCGTCAATGACTGTCGCGTTCGGTAGCTCCAGAGTCGTAGTAGTATTTTCCACCACTGGCCAGGTCGGCGGATCATCCAGGTTTTTGTCCGTGGAAAGTGATTCTTGTACCGCTGAGGCGGTCGGCCGTGTTTGTTGTGGGGAGAACGTCGTGAGCGCCGCCGCGTAAGTCACGGGTAGAACAGTCTTCGCCGCTGGTGGTGCAACGTCCTTCGGTGGGAGTTGTGTGATCCGACGCTGGAGGCACTCGGAACGAAGGTGTCCTTCTTTGCCGCATCCGGAACACGTCTTCGGCTGGCCGTCATAAATAACTATGGCCCGGCATCCTCCTATCTGTAGATAGGATGGCACGTGTCGTTGGAGATCTATGCGTACTTGGCGTACTCCATTGAGTACTGGATACGTCTTAAACTGGGTCCATTTTTCAGCCACGTGTTCGTGTAGCGTGCCGTAGGGGCGGAGCGCCGCTACAACTTCTGCCGCCGGGAGTTCAAATGGAAGTTCGAATATGCGGATAGTCCGCAGTCCCATTGCGGCATGGCCGACCTCGACGTTGCCAACATTGCCATCTGCATGGCAGAAGCGGAGTTCTTGTTTCATCTCACGAAGCACCTTGTCGCATGTAGTTTCGTTTATGAGCTTTACATAGACCGTGCTACTGACGATCGAAAAGTGAATGCCGACAATGTCGGCAGCCGGGATCTTGGCTTCCTCTTTTAAAAAGCGTTCGACTTCGAGCGCCTTTGGTCGGGTAAAGTCGTTCCGAAATGTGAATTTCAAGGTTGATCTTCTGTATTGGTTTGCCATGGTCTTGTAGCGCTACGGCGTCACGTTAGTGTCGGCGGAAGAAAGTAAACAAGGCGCGCGGGCTCTCTGACAGCGGAGAGCACACACCGCACGTCTGCTTCGCTCGGCTGCGAGAGCCGCACTCCTTCCAAACTTTACAGAAGCTCTCCTGCGCAGGAGACGCGATACTGGCAGAAGTAAAGCTGTGAGGACCGGGCGTGAGTCGTGCTTCGGTAGCTCAGATGGTAGAGCACTTGCCCGCGAAAGGCAAAGGTCCCGAGTTCGAGTCTCGGTCGGGCACACAGTTTTAATCTGCCAGGAAGTTTCAGTGCTGGAGTGGTTCTTTTGCAAATTACGAGGACAATTTTCCCTGTCATTTCCAAATCCTAGAGTGTGCTTCTCTAAAGAACTTACCGGTGACGGTTAACTGAACGCTGTTGTTTCTTCCTGTTGCTGTTCTGGGCACCAACCGCACATTCGCAAATTACTGTTCTCCATTCGTAACTTCAAATGGTTCAAACGGCTCTGAGCACTATGGGACTTAACATCTATGGTTATCAGCCCCTAGAACTTAGAACTGCTTAAACATAACTAACCTAAGGACAGCACACAACACCCAGTCATCACGAGGCAGATAAAATCCCTGACCCCGCCGAGAATCGAACCCGGGAATCCATTCGTAACTCTTAACCGTTATGCTCATCGTTTCTGTGTAGCTGTGGCACCCTACATTATCAGTAGCATACTTTATACGCTAGATTTTAAGCCTAGCGCCGATTTTGTTTCCTTGCCTCACCCCTTCAATTTCAGTTTTAAGTGCTACTGATGTTTGAATAGGTGCCTTGCCCACTGAGTCTGTCTCTTGTCTCTTTGATTGATTACAGTTTTTCAACAGAGCGACTCGTTGAAGTATGCATTCATGTCTCAGTCCATCAACAAATATGAAGATTGTCACACGAGGACTGGTCAATATTAAGGGGTATGACTGAAACGATCATTCGAAGCAAAATATCTAATAAACATGGGCTCTAATGGACATACATTAAGAGCTATGCGCACTTATTTAGTTGAAGAGATGTTTCGCAGTAGCGAATGTGAACAAGTGCTCATAGCTTTTAAGGTGTGCACTCTACAGTCCAATTTTTAGCACATTCTTTTGTTGTTTTGGTCCGTACTACGTCCTCCCAAAATACGGAGAGCGAAGGGTTTGCAGTAGAAGAGATTTGTTTCACATTATCGAAGATGAAGAAGTGCCCATACTTTTTAAGGTATGGCTTTTAGAGCCCCTGTTCAGTTAAATATGTTGTTCCTTTGAATCCCGATCGGTTCTGGTGTAACAATCAGTATAATTGCAAATGTCCAGGTAGCAGAACTGCGTTAGTGACGTGTAATTTTAAAACTGACGCTCGCGTATTTAAATTAATACTAGAACAACAATGTGTACTGGATAAGAAAGCAAAATGATGCAACGGTTTTTAGAGCATTGACAGAAGACGGTCAATGTACGATAACCGAAACTCGTAGCCAGTTAACACTTTCGTTGTTGATGGGACAGTCATATGCAGTTTCGAGCGAAATGACGTCTGTATCCCTTGCCTGTCTAGTACTGGAATGTAACGAGATGCCTTAGGTACGTGCAGAAAAATAATGCTGATCATGGGGTACATGTATAGAAGACCGTGAGCAATCAGATGGTGCGGCTTATATTTATAGGTGACAATGTACGTTTGTTTAAGGAAAATCATGTCGAATCATCATCTTCTCCCTTCCAAGAATGTCTGAAGTAACTAACTGTATTTTCTTATACGTCATAGACATTGACTTGAAAGATATCAGTAATTCTGCTTATTAGTGTATAATTTGTATTCAGTGGGATATATATGCCTCAGAAAACTACACAGAGTGTAGAAGACCCTGGTGTGTGGTATATCAAAGCCATCTTCTAATGTTACGTTAAAATCTTGCATGTGGTATTTCATGTTTTTCACTGTCGAGAGATTAAATGTATTTTGGTACGGTTTTATTAGACTTTTTTGAATAATAGCCATCCTGATAAAATCATTCTAAAATTAAAAATCTTGCTCTGACAATGCAACGTTCAGATGGTAACAAAGATCTAGTTAGGTTCGTGGGACACATGCGACCCACTTCACCGATTTTCTAAATCGATCAGATTTCAAATTTTTGGTAGTTAAAGTGTACTACCTAACACAAAGGATAGTTTTCGACATTTTATGTTGCAAATGTATAACAAATAAATTTTAAATACCGAAGTTATTGACCGTAACAGTCGCGTAATCATATAAATATGTCTTCCACAAAACGTTCTCTTCTTTCGATAACGTAGACGAAGAGGATATTCCAGACCGCTGCTGTTGAAGTGTCACTGAGCGAAATATTTACAAAATCCCTAAAATCGCACACGAGTTGCTTAGAAGCGATTTTGATGGTATATGAGTGGCCCCGGCCGGCTGTGTGAATCTATGGTGGCAGTGAAATGATGTCTATGCGGCAGTCGATTCTGTGAATAATCGGAGTACGATGGGTCGACGTAGAGATGCGATAGATTGGCATGAAAGAGCTGTCATGTTTATTCATACTCATGACCATACAGTTTACAAAAATTTCCTGTTTGTCGGTATATGAACGCAGACTGCCTAACTTCCCAATAACGAATATTGCATCACTGGTAGCCATGCAACACAGCGTAACTGCGTAAAAAAGATAAAGATTCCAAACGACGATAGTGTCACAACTTGTCAGTGACTACAGGAATTGTTACTGTCAGTGAAGATAGGGCCATCTGGTCAGTTACAGAGTCAACATTCCGACAGGCTGGCGTACATTGAACATTTGTAATCGAGTACCTCACAAAAAGTTACCGCACGGAGATGGGCATAAAGATGCAGGTCTTCAGAGGGCCTAACAACACGGAAACCGACCAACAGCTGATTTGAGAATTGTGGTGTGGTCCGTTGAGTCGCGAATTTCCCCCCCCCCCCATTTTTTAGCAACGCTCTGCGCTCTGAGAACGCCGAATACAGAATGAGCTTTTTAATACGCAGTTGTGGAGGATACGACTCAGGTAGGAAGGAGGTGATTCTATGAAGTTTGGTGTAATGTATCCTTGAAGCAACAAATTATTTCCCTGGTGTACTTATTTTATTCCATTGGGTACAAAGGTCAAGTTACGATGAGTCAGATCATAACCTGCCGTACGGGCGTCAAGCGACTCGCAGTTCCTTTTTTTTTTTAAGTACAAATGAATTTATGTGACTTTTACGGTTTACCCAATCTTGATCTTAACTTGTGTTTATATGCTCTTCGAAGAATGTCACTCAACGTTACTTCTTTCACCCAGATACACGGGTAGAGACCGCCGGATCTCTATTTTAGAGTGAAAATAAATGACTTACCACGCTAATGAACGCCTCTGGAATCTGAACGACGGCTTGTCAGAAGGGGTTAGGGGGGGGGGGGGGGCGGTTTCTGCTGGCTGCGTCGCAGCGGTCAAGGCTGCGGCGGGATCAAAGAGCCTCGGGCCAGGCGCCTGACACGCACTCGCCACCCCCTCCCCACCGCCTCACCTCTCCCTCCAACCCCCCTGCCCCTCCCCCCCAACCCCTGGCCGCGAACCACGCCGGCGCCGCTGTCATTCAATTACGACCTACGCGGTCGACGCCTGTGTACACTGGCGGTGTTTACGCACCGACACTGGCGCAGCGCATAGCGTGGACCCCATGTCGCCCACGGCCACCTCGTGGTGGACCCACGCCACCATCGTGCCACGCCATAAACGCTGCCTCGCTGCGCAGTGCTCCGCATCCGTAAGGCAGCCAGCTTCGACCACCTGAATTTCTATTTTCGGACATAAAATGTATTCTTGAGAGACCTACAAGGTATGAATCCGAACTCTCTGATGAAAGCGTACCAATCGGAACTCTGTGTAAGATCTTGGACTTCGGCGAGCTGCAGTGCACCAACTGAGCTATCACAATGCATCAAAAAGTTTCGGAATCAGTTAATGCAGAATAGAATCAGATAGAAAAACGAAGCGTAATAGAAATCCTTGGCGAAAAAAGGAAATACAGTAATGCACTACATGAAACGGGCAAATGGGAATACAAAAGTCTAAAATATGAAGCCGGCAGAAAGTAAAAAATGGGGAAAGTAGTATTAGCTAGAAAAGAAATGTATATTTGTAGAGGCGCGCATGACTATAGGAAAGACAGAAAAATAAAGATTTGTTTAGCCCGAATCATCCCAGCGTTGCCATACGGCAACGCAGCGCAAGCGTCGTCGTTACCGCGAATCTGCGCTACAGGCTTGTTGCGTCGCAGATAATCGCATCGGAATTTCGATGTTGGAAACTCGAGCAGGCGTCTGGTACAAGTTTGGATCGGCTGTTGCTTTGCCATCAGCAAGAGAAGACTTGGAAAGTCAGCACGATGTTGGAGAAAGAAGATTCCTCGTATGAGACAAGGTAAAAGGTACTTTTAAATTATTTACTTATTCAATGTAGTAATGATACCTATTGGAGATTCTTGTTGAAATATTTAAAAACAATGGTTCAAATGGCTCTGAGCACTATGGGACATAATTTCTGAGGTCATCAGTCCCCTAGAACTTAGAACGACTTAAACCTAACTAACCTAAGGACATCACACACATCCATGACCGAGGCAGGATTCGAACCTGCGACCGTAGCGGTTGCGCGGGTGCAGACGGTAGCCCCTAGAGCCGCTCGGCCACACCGGCCGGCCTGTTGAAATATGTGTCTTTATTTTAGTATTATTGTTTTCTAAAAGAAATTGCATTTTAAAAGTAGTTTTATGGTATATTGTATTTCTGTTGTCTGATGGCAATGCTACGTGAAAGAGGGCTTTTCCCTATTGTTGACATTTTTGGTACGCTATCACATATTTTACGGTGTTATGAATAGTTTTATTTAGAACTGAAGCTTGGTTTCAATATATGGGTAACTGTATCTCTGTGTTCACTTTATTTTAGGCCCATTTCACTGAAAGAAGCCCTTGATTGCTTAGAGGAAATGATGTAGGTGTTAGCGGAGAAGATGACGAGGTAGATGAAGAAGGTGGGTTACCAGATAATGTATGCCATGGACAATTAAAAGATAATTGTGAAATGGTTACGAAAAGTGGCAACAGTATTGAGAATATTGAACAAATGAAATCGCAACGAAACGTGGAAGCAGAAGCTGGAATAAATGACAAAATTTTGACTGAAGTTTTAGAATGTTCTCAACAAACTATGAGTATTAATAATGATGATATTATGAACAAACAATCTTGCAAGCCTTCAGTGAAGGTACAACGTGTTCAATCAACGAGGTCTACACGTACAATTCCATCATTCAACAGGAACGCAGATTTTAATTGCGTGGAAGACGAATCTGAACCAATTATACAGTATTTCCTCCCGCTAATTACCAGGATTGTTTTGTAATACAACCAAATCAACAATTTGACAAATTTTTCGATGACGCTCTGCCGCGTGGAGTGGCCGCACGTTTAGAGGCGCCATTTCACTAATCGTGCGACCGTTTCCGATGGAGGTTCGAGTCCTCCCTCGGACATGGGTGTGAGTGTTGTCCTTAGCGTTAAGTTGGTTCAAGTTGTGTATTAGTCTAGGGGCCGATGACCTCAGCAGTTTGGTCTCTTAGGAATTCACACACATAAGATCATACGATGACTCTCTATTACAGCATATTTGTGATGAGTCAGGAAAGTATTCTGTATTTCTTGGGAAGAATAATCCAAACATTACCGTGGAAGAGTAGAAAGTCTTTATTGGCACTTTACTTGTAACTGTATACAACTATCACTCACATGTACGATCATTTTGGAGGAATGATGATGATCTAAAGAGTGAAATAGTCTCAAACGCTATTCGAAGAAACCGCTTTCAGCAGTTACTGCAGTTTCTTAACTTTGAGGACAGTCAGAAAAAAGGTAGTTCAAGAGTGTGAAGAAAGATAAGGAAAATCGGCAGCTCCAGTTGTTACTGTGAATGATGAGTTTGAAACAGGTGTCCAGCAGCTCCCTTTCTGATTTTATTTTCATAATTTATATACTGGATTTCCATTGCTAGCAGAACTAAAACTCGTGGGTTCTGTGGAACAGGAAGTATCCGTGAGAACAGAATTCCGAAAAACTGCCCACTTGAAAGCAAAGCAGTTCTAAAGGAAAGGCCAAGAGGATATGTTACACCAAATAGTTAGATAATGCTGTTGTAAATGTTGCATCGACATCATGTAGGAGGAATCCCGTTTCATTGGTGCAGCGTTAGTCCAGAGAACACAAAAAGAAAATCAATGTTAGCATCCCCTGTGTTATCAAAGAATACAACAGGTCAATGGGAGGCGCGGACCGAATTGACCTGAATGTAAACCTATATCGAATAGGGAATCGTGGTAAAACATGGTGGAGTTGCATCTTGACATGGATGGTTGATATGTGCGTGCATGACGCATGGCAGCTACATAGAATTGCCCATCCTACTATATCTCACTTAGAATTTCGCTGCCACATTGCCATCTACTGCTTCAATCACTTTGGAGAAAAATCCAAAGGCCCAGGACGCAAGCGTGGATTACAAGATACACCTTATGAAAATCTACATTATGATGGACTTAGCCAATGCCCAGTTCAAATTGAGAAGAAAAGGAGACGTGCTGCTGAAAACTGCTCCACAATCGGTCGAACTGAATGCTGAAAGTGTGAAACTGGACTATGCATAAAATGTTTACAAAATTGCCATAATTTAAAAAGGTACTAAGCATATCCAACATATTATTGTATGTTCGTATTTCATGCAAATAACAAAATTTCTCATGTCCGTGCGCCGTAAAAGCTAGTATGGAATGAAAAATGCTTCGGAGTATTATTTTCCTCTGTATGATCCAACGTTGCCGTATGGCAACGCATTGTTGGGAGAAAGTGAGAATTGTGAAAAGTATTGATAGTTTTTAGTTACAGGCATCTCTCTAGTTATGGTTAAGAACATTTTTCTTACGCTTTTTTGAAAAATTAATTCGGGACATAATGGGTTAATGGAAACAGAAGGATCTCTATGAATATTGAGAGCTCAGATGGCAAGCAGTAACTATGCGAAGTAAGTGTGGCATAATAGTTGGAAGTAATGTACAGGCTTCTAAGGGAAAGTAATATACAAAGAGTTGATAAGAAAACCACGGCCGGAAATGAACCGTTTCGATAAAAAACAAATTTGAAGATACGGTCACTTTCAAGTCTCCTGTTGCACGGTACGTTACGTAATGGTCGAACTATACAAATCATCTATCGAGAACATTTTCCGGATGCTCTTAGTCCATTGTATATTATTTTCATGCATCTAAAGCTACGATGGCGAAAAAAAGGTACCTTTGCAAGTGCGACGGTTCACTTGGTGCTCCACGGAGGAGCATCAAGGTTTGTGGGCCGAGTGTATGATAGCATGCACCGCAGTTACATCTTGTACGGACAGCAAGGTCACGGCGTGGAGCATCTCGTGTCAACCAAACAGGTGAAAGGTCATTTTATTCGTTGTGTGCGCAATCTAAATCTGGCGATTTCAAACTGATACGATTTTAAAATTTATTTTACATCAAAAGGTACATTTTCGGAAAAGGGGTTCTTCATCAAAACTTTATCTACTAAGTCTTGTCTACAAAACACAGAAGTGTGTAATAGGAATTGTGAAACACCATGTGTAGAACGGCTCTTCAAAGATGACAAACTTGATGAGGACTTTTGCAAAGGCGAGAGGAAATAGACGAAAAGATAGATATACTGCGAAGAGAATTTTACAGAACACTAAAAGGCATAAGTTCCCTTCAGTAGACGACAATCCCTCAGGATTGCTAAGATTCTTGGTAGAATATAACGCGGCAAAAGCGTTCAACCTGGTTGGAAGATACATAAAACAGGCGAAATCTCTACAGACTTCAAGAACAATATAATAATGCCAATCGCAATGAAGGCGAAGGCTGACAGGTGAAAATATTATCGAACCATCAGGTTAATGAGCCATGTTCACAAAATACTGACACCAATTATTTACAGAAGAATGGAAAGGCATGTAGAAGATGAACTCGGGACAAATCAGTTAACGTTCAAGAGAAATGTAGGAACACGCAACGCAATATCAACCTGATGAATTATCTTAGACTGAAGAAAGACAGAACCACATTTATAGCATTTATTAATTTAAAGAAAGATTTTCACAATGTTAAACAGAATAAACTCTGAAGGTATCATGGATAAAATACGCGATAAGTTAAATTCACAATTTATGCGGAAACCAGATTGCGGTTATGGGAGTCGAAGCACATGGAAGATAAGCATTAGAGACAAGAGTGAAGCAAGAGTGTAGCTATCCCCTGCGTTATTCAGTCTGCACAATGAGCAAGCCGTAAAGGGAGACAAGGAGAAATATGGTATGTCAGAGAGAAGACACGAATACTTTGAGTTGTGCCGATGGTATAATTCCACTAAAGATGGAAACGGACTTTGGCAGTAAGTTGAACAGAATGAAAATAGTCATGAAAAGAGGTTATCAGAGGAAGGCCAGAAAAATCAAACAAGGGAAACAGAGTGTATTACAATTAAGTCAGGTAATGCTGAGCGAATTTGATTAGGAAATGATATACTAAAAGTAGTAGTAGAGGTTTTCTTTTTGGCTACGGTCGAAGTAGAGCAGGTATAAAATACGGACTGGCTATACGAAGAGAAAAGGAAGAAAGAGTAATTTCTTATCAATGAATATACAGGGTGTTACAAAAAGGTACGGCCAAACTTTCAGGAAACATTCCTCACACACAAAAAAAGAAAAGTTGTTATGTGGACATGTGTCCGGAAACGCTTAATTTCCATGTTACAGCTCATTTTAGTTTCGTCAGTATGTGCTGTACTTCCTCGATTTACCGCCATGATTTCATACGGGATACTCTACCTGTGCTGCTAGAACATGTGCCTTTACAAGTACGACACAACATGCGGTTCATGCACGATGGAGCTCCTGCACATTTCAGTCGAAGTGTTCGTACGCTTCTCAACAACAGATTCGGTGACTGATGGATTGGTAGAGGCGGACCAATTCCATGGCCTCCACGCTCTCCTGATCTCGACCCTCTTGACTTTCATTTATGGGGCCATATGAAAGCTCTTGTCTACGCAACCCCGGTACCAAATGTAGAGACTCTTCGTGCTCGTATTTTGGACGGCTGTGACACAATACGCCATTCTCCAGGGCTGCATCAGCGCATCAGGGATTCCATGCGACGGAGGGTTGATGCATGTATCTTCGCTAACGGAGGACATTTTGAACATTTCCTGTAACAAAGTGTTTGAAGTCACGCTGCTACGTTCTGTTGCTGTGTGTTTCCATTCCATGATTAATGTGATTTGAAGAGAAATAATAAAATGAGCTCTAACATGGGAAGTAAGCGTTTCTGGACACATGTCCACATAACATATTTTCTTTCTTTGTGTGTGAAGAATGTTTCCTGAAAGTTTGGCTGTACCTTTTTGTAACACCCTGTATATTAAGTAGTATTTTCAGCTTATGAAATGTAGTGTTATAGAAGAATGCATCAGATTAGATCGGTAGAAAACTAAAATCATGGCTAATTATGGGAAACAGCTCACACTCTAAAAAATAATACACCACTTGAGAGGTCTCGATTTCAATTTTTTAGGATGCGGTGTAAGCTATGACATGGACAAGAACATAAAAAATAAGATTAACAAACACTTATAAATATGCTGAATGATCAACAAAATATTCCGGAACAAAATACGGAAGGAAACAAAATTAAAATTTTATAATACCATTGCTACATCTGTCCCTGAAAATCGCGATGAAAGCAGATTGGTGTTACTAGGGAAGGTCGTACAAGAAATTAAGGTATCAGAAATGAACGACGTATTTATAACTTAAGTGAAAAGATTGAACAAAATAAAACATTGTGGCAAAATCGCCTATGACGAATGAGTGCGGAGAGAATACCGCATCTAGCCGTTCTGTACTAGCCAAGAGGCAGAAAGGATGTAGAAGGACACAGAATCAGGTGGCAGTGCAATGTGAAGATGGAATAGGCACAAGTTACTAAGCCTTCAAGTGCAAAAGAAGAAGGAGACGATAATTTATGTCACAACAAAGATACGACATATCCAGAGATACACTCCTGGAAATGGAAAAAAGAACACATTGACACCGGTGTGTCAGACCCACCATACTTGCTCCGGACACTGCGAGAGGGCTGTACAAGCAATGATCACACGCACGGCGCAGCGGACACACCAGGAACCGCGGTGTTGGCCGTCGAATGGCGCTAGCTGCGCAGCATTTGTGCACCGCCGCCGTCAGTGTCAGCCAGTTTGCCGTGGCATACGGAGCTCCATCGCAGTCTTTAACACTGGTAGCATGCCGCGACAGCGTGGACGTGAACCGTATGTGCAGTTGACGGACTTTGAACGAGGGCGTATAGTGGGCATGCGGGAGGCCGGGTGGACGTACCGCCGAATTGCTCAACACGTGGGGTGTGAGGTCTCCACAGTACATCGATGTTGTCGCCAGTGGTCGGCGGAAGGTGCACGTGCCCGTCGACCTGGGACCGGACCGCAGCGACGCACGGATGCACGCCAAGACCGTAGGATCCTACACAGTGCCGTAGGGGATCGCACCGCCACTTCCCAGCAAATTAGGGACACTGTTGCTCCTGGGGTATCGGCGAGGACCATTCG
Organism: Schistocerca americana; assembly: GCF_021461395.2. Taxonomy (NCBI): domain Eukaryota; kingdom Metazoa; phylum Arthropoda; class Insecta; order Orthoptera; family Acrididae; genus Schistocerca; species Schistocerca americana. Next base: position 289,652,132 of record NC_060123.1, on the reverse strand, counting down.
CAACCGTCTCCATGAAGCTGGGCTACGGTCCCGCACACCGTTAGGCCATCTTCCGCTCACGCCCCAACATCGTGCAGCCCGCCTCCAGTGGTGTTGCGACAGGCGTGAATGGAGGGACGAATGGAGATGTGTCGTCTTCAGCGATGAGAGTCGCTTCTGCCTTGGTGCCAATGATGGTCGTATGCGTGTTTGGCGCCGTGCAGGTGAGCGCCACAATCAGGACTGCATACGACCGAGGCACACAGGACCAACACCCGGCATCATGGTGTGGGGAGCGATCTCCTACACTGGCCGTACACCACTGGTGATCGTCGAGGGGACACTGAATAGTGCACGGTACATCCAAACCGTCATCGAACCCATCGTTCTACCATTCCTAGACCGGCAAGGGAACTTGCTGTTCCAACAGGACAATGCACGTCCGCATGTATCCCGTGCCACCCAACGTGCTCTAGAAGTTGTAAGTCAACTACCCTGGCCAGCAAGATCTCCGGATCTGTCCCCCATTGAGCATGTTTGGGACTGGATGAGGCGTCGTCTCACGCGGTCTGCACGTCCAGCACGAACGCTGGTCCAACTGAGGCGCCAGGTGGAAATGGCATGGCAAGCCGTTCCACAGGACTACATCCAGCATCTCTACGATCGTCTCCATGGGAGAATAGCAGCCTGTATTGCTGCGAAAGGTGGATATACACTGTACTAGTGTCGACATTGTGCATGCTCTGTTGCCTGTGTCTATGTGCCTGTGGTTCTGTCAGTGTGATCATGTGATGTATCTGACCCCAGGAATGTGTCAATAAAGTTTCCCCTTCCTGGGACAATGAATTCACGGTGTTCTTATTTCAATTTCCAGGAGTGTATATGGTAATATCCAGTCTGGTTATGGGCGAAGTGTTTCCTGTCCCTTTGCAAGTCTGTGGTATGCTTCAATCACAGAGCAAATAACTTAGAAGTGCCGGAGAGTGTAGCTGCAGTGTCTGGCAACTCTGTGATTTGTTATACAGTACCGTGTCCTGTAACACTCCATTAATTGTAAAGTAACATTTGTGCAAAGTATCTTGTATTTTGTTTCGACATTTGAGTGGAATTAAGAGAAAGACAGAGACACGCTCTGAAATTAGATGTGTGACCTCAGGGGCCTGGGGCCTCCAGGTGGACTGCTGTACACGGTCGTGATGTATGTTAGGGCCTCTTAATATTCCTCTCCGCAAGCTATCATTACAAGACTTTCGCCAGTGTGATGTGTAGAGCGTGCGATGTACAGCGTGGTGGACACTGGATACACGACGCTAACGTTGCTTGTTGACTTCTTCAAGAAACTGGCAAAAGCAAGAATTTGTCTCCTGCTGGGTTCTATTTCAAAGCTCTGGCAAGACCTCGGAATAGCAGCGGATGTGAAAAAAGTCGTCCGTGTTGTTTTCGAAAGAATTGGCATGGATTCATAACGAAGCGAATGTCATTGTAATTGCCAACTTACTGTGAGAGTAGTTTTGAAATGTTGCCTATTGAAGACAGTTCATCAAGACCGATTTCTCTGGAGAGATCGGTGCGTCCATCTAAATACACTAACGGAAAAAAGAAATCACAATACCAGAAATTAATTAATGTATCGTAGAGTAATGAAATTTCAGACCTGCCAGGGTAGCCGAGAGCGCTAATGCGCTGCTTCCTGGACTCGGATAGGCGCGCCGGCCCCAGATCGAATCCCCCCAGCGGATTAACGGCAAGGGCCGGTATGCCGGCCAACCTGGATGTGGTTTTTAGGCGGTTTTCCACATCCCGATAGGTGAATACTGGGCTGGTCCCCAAGTTTCGCATCAGTTACACGACTCACAGACATTTGAAAACGTTCGCACTATTTCATGACTTACACTAGACGCAGACAGCTGGGGTACACTACTTCCGTCCTGAAGGGGGGGGGGGGGGGTTCGGGGTGGCGTCAGGGAGGGCATCCGGCCACAATCTGCAATTAACACTGCCAAATCCGTAATAAAAGAAAAGCCGATCCCGCGTTGGAGCGGGACAAAGGCCCTGAGAAAAAGATAGAAAAGAAAAGAGAGTAATGAAATTTCGGGAATATATTTGTCTAGGTAACATATTTAAGTGATTAACATCACCGATTTACACGTTAATGTAAGCACGAAAAAGGTCACTTTAAAAATGAAATGCTGTTACATTAAAAACCGATGTAGTCGCCAAAATGTTCAATGCAAACATGCAAATGTGCATGCATTGTGTTGTACAGGTGCCAAACGTCAGCTTGTAAGATGGAGTTCCATGACCGTTGCACTTGCTCGGGCAATAAGAGACGCTTAACGCTTTTCGTGTATGGCACTGGAGTTGTCTTCCGATGATGTCCCAATTGTGTTCGATTGGAGACAGATCTGGTGATCGAGCAGGTCTAGGAAACACGTTGACAATCTGAAGAGCATGTTGGATCACAAGAGGGATACGTGGGCGAGCGATATCCTGTTGAAAATGATCCACTGGGATGATGTTCATGAATGGCACCTCAACAAGTCGAACTACCAGACTGACGTAGAAATCTGCAGTCGGGATGCTTGGAATAGCCACGAGAGTGCTCCTGCTGTCATACGAAATCGCACCATGGACCATGTCTCCTGGTGTAGGTCCAGTGTTTCTAGCACACAGAGAGATTCGTTGCAGGCCCTCAACTGGTCTCCTCATAACCAATACACCGCCATCACTGGCACAGAGACAACAAAACAGACCTCCAACCTGCCCTCCAATTAGCTATCACTTGACACGACTTAAGTCACAAATGGTGGTGGTTAGGAGTCACTGGAATGCACGCTACTATGTGCTTGGCTCGGAGCTGTCCATGAAGTAACCGATTTGTGACAGCTCTTTGTGTCACTGTCGTGCCAACTGCTGCTCACATTGCTGCTGCAGATGCAGTGCTATGGTCTTCCCTCTGAGTAGTGCCACGTGACCGTCCGGAGCGCGGTCTTCTTCCAGCCGTACATCCCGTGACCACCTTTACCAGCAGTCATCTGCAATGGTTAAATTCCAGCCCAGTCCTTCTGTAATATCGCAGAAGCATCATCTAGCTTCTCGTAGCCCTATTACCACGTTCAAACTCAGTGAGGTGTTGATAATGGTATCTTTGTCTCCTTAAAGGCATTTCTTTACTAACATCAACTCATCACGTCCAATCTCACAGACTGCAGTGAGACACGCCTGTATTCGTCGTGCATACTATCTACAGGTTCATCAAGGCACTGTTGGCCCAGATTTTCCCACTCCTCATCGGCGATTCGGCGCAGATCCCTCAGAGAGGCTGCTGGGTCACGTCGTCCATAAACAGCTCTTTTCAATCTATCCCAGGTCGGTTAGATAGGGCTCATGTCTTGAGAGCATGCTGGCTACCCTAGTCGACCTATGTCGTTATCCTGAATGAAGTCATTCACAAGATGTGCACGAGGGGGGCGCAAATTGTCATCCATGAAGACGAATGCCTCACCAAGATTCTGCCGATATGGTTGCACTATCGATCGGAGGATGGCATTCATGTATCGTACAGCCGTTACGGCGCCTTCATGACCACCAGCGGCGTACGTCTTCCCCACATAATGCCAAATCAAAACAGCAGGGAACCTCCACCTCGCTGCACCTGCTGGACAGTGTGTCTAAGGCGTTCAGCCTAACCGGGTAGCCTTCATACACGTCTCCGACGATGGTCTGGTTAAAGGCATATGCAACATAAAGACAATCCTGAGCGGTCCATTCAGCATGTTGTTAGTCCCATCTGTACCGCGTTGCATGCTGTCGTGGTTGCAAAGATGGACATCGCCATGGACGACGGGAGTGAAGTTGCGCACCCATCATGCAGTCTATTTCGCACAGTTTAAGTAGTAACACAACGTCCTGTGGCTGCACGAAAAGCATTATTCAACACGTTGGCGTTGCTGTCAAGGTTCCTCCGAGTCATAATCCGTAGGTAGCCGTCATCCACTGCAGTAGTAGCACTCGGGCCACCTGAGTAAGGCATGTCATCGACAGTTTCTGTCTCTCTGTATCTCCTCCATGTCAGAACAACATCGCTTCGGTTCACTCCGAGACGCCTGGACACCTTCCTTGTTGAGAGCGCTTCCTGGCACAAAGTAACAATGCGGACGCGATCGGACCGCGGTATTGGCCGTCTAGGCATGGTTGAACTACACACAACACTAACCGAGTACCTCCTTCCTGGTGGAATGCCTGTAACTGGTCGGCTGTCGGACCCCCTCCGTAAATAGGTGCTGCTCATGCATGGTTGTTTACATTTTTGGGCGGGTTTAGTGACATATCTGAACAGTCAAATGGACTGCGTCTGTGATAAAATATTCACAGTCAACGTCTATCTTCAGGAGTTCTGGGAACCGGGGTGATGCAAAACTTTTTTTGATCTGTGTATATAAAAAAAATCACAGTAAAAATTTCTGACGAATCCAAGCCAAATAATAATTGTTCCCCTGAATCCATGTCTCAGCAGTCTCCAGTTTAATACAGTGTGCAACGTCTTCAGATCCTGTAGATCCATTATAAAACCTGCATGCAGGCGTCAAGTACTTCTACGCCGCTCCCGAACCTCTTCAATGTGTAGAACAGTGTATCTACGGCTATTTGTACAGTATTTTTCAGAAAACTTAAATGTTTTGTAGAAGGCTCACAGAATCACGTTCGAATTATTTCTGTATTGGCTTATTCTCGAATAGCACTTGGGATAACTGAACACCTTTCCTTCGAGATATGATATTATTATTTTATCACAATTGTCATTTCTTTAATATGAAGGTGGACGTTCAGAGGAGAAAGTTTGTGATGGAAAATTCGTGAAAAGAACTCGCTGCAACTTTGTTTTAATGACTACCACCCCAACCAGATTAATACATGCGTAACACTATCTCCCTTATTTCACGACAGTACAAAATGAGCTGCGTTTTATTAGGCTTTTCGATGTGCTTCTTCAGTCCTGTCAGGTAAGGATAATGATCTTATACGACGTAGTCCTCCAGAAGAGGACGTACAAGCTTAGTGTAGGCGTTCCTCTTGGTAGATTTCAATATTTTCTGCTAATAAAACATTGTCGTTGGCTCATCTACTTTGCAACATTTTCTACTTGATTATTCGAATTAAGTTGTTTATATTTGTAATCCCTATACATTTAGTTGTATTAACTACTTCAAGTTTGCGTGCTTTATTGTGTAATTTAAAATTAATACAATGTCTTAAATACTTACACAGCTGATCTCACACTTTTTATTGGTCAGAACTAATAGCTACTTTTCGAACGATGCAGAAATCTTATCTACATAATTGTATAATCCGCTTTGAACTTCTGATGACAATGATAGATGGTGAACAAGTACATCATCAGGGAATAAGCTAACAGGGTTTATAATTCTTTCTTTTAAATCGTCCGCACATATTAAGAACGTTTGTTTAGGGGCGCCAGATATTTATTCAGTTCAAATAGATGACTTAACGTCGAAAACAACGAATGTGACTCTTCTGGCGTGAAATCATGAGTCCAGTCCCACAGAAGAGACGATACTGCATAGTCACACAGTTTGTTTGAAACCCCTTCGCAAAAGCGGTGGGAAAAACTTTATGGAAATAAAGAAATGTGGAAAACATCTGTCGTTAGCACCCAGTACATCGTACGTATCAAGAACCAGTTGTGTCTTAGAAGAACTATATTTTCACAGTGGGTCCTGCAACTCGTTGTATAAGACTGCATACTTAGAAGATACATACCGTGTGATCTTGAAGACTACCCTCATTCGAGAGACCTAAGTTACTTCGCCATAGCGTGGGGATATACGTCCAAATTTCTCATGTTGGCAGCTTCTCTTGACTCGCATGCTGGAGTATTAACAGTACCTTCGTTGGTGAAAGAATTTCGTCTAGTAACTCCTCTTTAGTGACTTTGCCGTCGGTAATGTGTGTGTGTGTGTGTGTGTGTGTGTGTGTAGCGATGAGAAAATATGTCACAGGATGAAGATTCTGCTTTTATCGCTAGTGGAACCATTTTTGTAGAGAGATACTTATATATATTTTTTCTTTCTATTTAAGATTTAAAGTCTACAGAATTCAGAGATTCTGTGACTCTGTGCGTTTGCTTTGGAGCGCGCGCGCGCGCGCGTCTGTGTGTGAGATCGTGCTTGGCGTGTGCGTGTGTGTGTACATGATACTCGAGGCCGCCCACGCTTTCCACACTGTCTCATATGCATCTAAATGAAAATGTCTCTCTCCACTCACTCAGGCCGATAAAGGACAGTTAATTGCGTTGCTGAAAAAGGATTAAAACAATTTAACCGCAATATCATGCCTCATTTCACTAAACTTTGTTCGGCGTGCTGATATACTGCGTAACGCAGCCAAATTGCCCTGGTTCTGGGCCATGTTCGCCGCACTTGTTGCAGTCTGACGAATGAGATCGATATTGCTGCCGCTGTACCCCACTAACAGAGCCGTCTGGCGCGCTTAATAACTCCCACAACGTGTTTTCGACATCAGATTTACCTGCTCAGTATAGTCTGAACTGACAATCTGTCAGAGCGAAGACACATTTTCCTCACTGTTTTTTAGAGTTGCATTTTATCCTCTGACGGAGGTTAGCCATTGTTCGCACAGTTGATAGACATCTAAATGTGCAAATATTTGTGTTGGTAGTAGGTAAATGTATATCATATACGTAATATAATGGTGTAACATAATTGTGGTGGCTATCGAAATCATGTCATTTGTATGCTAATGTTATATTTTGTCTCTGCTGCTCACACACCTACTCATTAATGGGTAAAATGGATAGCACCTATTTAGCTTCAACAACACTGTTCATTTATAGCCAATGAAAAGGACCACAAAGTCACAGAATTTTAAGAGGCAAAGTTTCCCGAAACGATGTTGTCTTATAAAAAGTGCTCCGTCTTCTTCCCGCATCAAGTTAAGGGTAAGAACACAAACCCTGGAATATTACTTCCATCACCTTAACCAGGGCAACCGACGGCCTTTTATAACCAGCAATATGTCAGTGAGTCATCGGCCACATACGAGGTGCATTCAAGTTCTAAGGCCTATGATTTTTTCTCTCCGGACTGGAAAGAGATAGAAACATGCGCATTGTTTTAAAATGAGGCCGCGTTCATTGTCAATACATCCCAGAGATGGCAGCACCGTATGGCAGATGGAATTTTACCGCCAGCGGAGAGAATGAGAACTGTTTTAAATACTTAAAATGGCGACGTTTTCCGTACTTGAACAGCGTGCAATCATTCGTTTTCTGAATTTCCGTGGTGTGAAACCAATTGAAATTCACCGACAGTTGAAGGAGACATGTGGTGATGGAGTTATGGATGTGTCGACAGTGAGTTCATGGGTGCGACAGTTTAATGAAGGCAGAACATCGTGTGACAACAAACCGGAACAACCTCGGGCTCGCACAAGCCGGTCTGACGACATGATCGAGGAAGTGGAGAGAATTGTTTTGGGGGATCGCCAAATGACTGTTGAACAGATCGCCTCCAGAGTTGGCATTTCTGTGGGTTCTGTGCACACAATCCTGCATGATGACCTGAAAATGCGAAAAGTGTCATCCAGGTGGGTGCCACGAATGCTGACAGACGACCACATGACTGCCTGTGTGGCATATTGCCAAGCAATGTTGACACGCAATGACAGCATGAATGCGACTTTCTTTTCGTCAGTTGTGACAATGGATGAGACGTGGATGCCATTTTTCAATCCAGAAACAAAGCGCCATTCAGCTCAATGGAAGCACACAGATTCACCGCCACCAAAAAAATTTCGGGTAACCGCCAGTGCTGAAAAAATGATGGTGTCCACGTTCTGGGACAGCGAGGGCGTAATCCTTACCCATTGCGTTCCAATGGTGCATCCTACGAAAATGTTTTGAAGAACAAATTCCTTCCTGCACTGCAACAAAAACGTCCGGGAAGGGCTGCGCATGTGCTGTTTCACCAAGACAATGCCCCCGCACATCGAGCTAACGTTACGCAACAGTTTCTTCATGATAACAACTTTGAAGTGATTCCTCATGCTCCCTACTCACCTGACCTGGCTCCTAGTGACTTTTGGCTTTTTCCAACAATGAAAGACACTCTCTGTGGCCGCACATTCACCAGCCGTGCTGCTATTGCCTCAGCGATTTTCCAGTGGTCAAAACAGACTCCTAAAGAAGCCTTCGCCGCTGCCATGGAATCATGGCGTCAGCGTTGTGAAAAATGTGTACTTCTGCAGGGCGATTACGTCGAGAAGTAACGCCAGTTTCATCGATTTCGGGTGAGCAGTTAATTAGAAAAAAAATCGGAGGCCTTAGAACTTGAATGCACCTCGTAATTGTGATGTGAGGCCGACGGAGATCACCTCCACGCATAATGCTGAGGTGTTTTACTGATGCAACAGGTCCCGTCAGAACGTAAAACAACTAATGTCTCCAAGTTAAATCTAAACTTCCGAAGTAGTCTTTCTCCCGACGTGACTGAAGCGTCAGCTATTTGAAGCAAGTCTGATCTTTCAACACTATATAGGTTGAATTCTGTTACGCATTTCTAGTGAAAAGTACATACGCACCATATACATCATCACCAACTTCAATAAATTTCGGTGGGCAATAAATCAGCTGAAGCAAAGAAATATGGAATACACTGGTCGTTTATAATGTAAAATTTTCGAAGAATCTTTGTTGACATGGTTCTTCATTTTAACAGATAATGTCAACCGCACACAACACAACAAATTAAACAATTCATGCAGAAATATCGTCATTAAGTTCGAAAAATGTACTAAGTTAAAAGAACTTGTTTCATGTTAAGGCTGCTCCTTTTCCAGGATGAGAAATTTACCTCTTCTCCGACAATTTTCATTATTCCTAGAAAAAACTGACCAAAACATTTGATACCGTTTTACACAAATGTCTTTAAATGACTCAGCATTGTTTCGGATAACCCAACCGGTTGGCACAATGTTCAACCCAAACACGTCTAATGATTCCCACACTGAGATAAGATGTATCACTAAGAGTAAGGTAGCGACTACAGCAGGAATGCATCTTTCTTGGTTGTGATACAGCGCATATGAAAAAGACGAAACTGTTGTTCTACGTAAACAGTAGACAAACTGTTGAGGTTAAAATTGCAATATTATGGTTTCATATATTGGATTACAGTTAAGGAAATGATAATACAGTGCTTCACAACTTGACATTAAAATACTTTTGTCCTAGATACGTTAGTATATTACAATTGCTAACGGTCTATTAATTTTTTTATGGAAAGTCTTGTATATCTTGGGAACGAATTTGAAAAACTGCTACATGATTTAAATGATAAAAAACTGCAAAACTTATAATTTTTCACGCACAATATGGTGCGTTTCAGCAATGTATTCACATTTTCAAGTGCTAGTATTTACATTGGTATTGGATGTGATGCCTACAAGTTTGTTATGCTCCACTTCTCTTATCCTCTAGTCGTCTTTTTATGGTTTTAAGAAGTTAACCATAAAGAGATGAGTGCAGGACAAGACAAACAAAGGAACAAACGAATGCAGACATGACCTACAGTGTTAACGTAAATAGTATTACTTCAGAATGGGAATAAATTCCTCAAACATTTGTGCTACACATGAAAAAGCATAACTGGTTCAAAATTTTTAACCTGACTGAGAATCAGCAACTATATAAATCTGAAGAGGTTGAAAAAAAGAATCAGCCAACCAGTTGCAAACCGAACGATTTGATAGCGTGATAGTAAGGAAGGGGAAAATTATGTGACTACATTACTATTGAACAATTCATGTACTGAATCCTTCTTTTGGCTATTCCGTCCGAAGGAAATAAAAATATTTAGGTTACATGGAGAAGTATCTCACAAACATAATTGTGTCTCCACAGGTACAATTAACAAATTATACCGCAATGTCACGAAAGTAACAGCAACAATTTTGAACTTTATTGTTGCCAAAAATCATTAGTCTAACAGTTCCATTTGAGTTCTCAAAAAATATGACAATGTTGTGACTATTTATAAGTGATTATTCTGCCATAAATGAACGGAAGAAAATCATTCACATACATCATGTGCCTCGCGCGGTTAAGGTAAGTTACAGGAGAAAACATTACTAATTCATCATCTATGTAGAAGGTTGCTTGAGAGAGCGGAGACTGTCGGGGATGGAGGGTAATATTTATGGACTGGCACAGAGCGAGTATATGGAGTGCTGCACTTGGAAATAGAAAGAATTTTATGACCTCATAGGCCCATTTTACAAATACTGTTGCGGAAAGAAGAATATATGCAGGGTGGTCCATTGATAGAGTCCGGGCCCAATATCTCTCGAAATAAGCATCAAACGAAGAACAAAACTTGTCTAGCTTGAAGGGGGAAACTAGATAGTGCTATGGTTGGCCCGCTAGATCGCGGTGCCATAGGTCAAACGGATATCAACTGCGTTTCTCTTAAATAGGAATCCCCATTTTATTACATATTCGTCTAATACGAAAGGAAATACGACTGTTTTAGTTGCACCACTTTTTTCGCTTTGTGATAGATGGCGCTGTAATAGTCACAAACATATGGCACGCAATTTTAGACGGACTGTTGGTAACAGGTAGGTTTTCTTAAATTAAACTACAGAACGTAGGTACGTTTGAACATTTTATTTCTGTTGTTCCAATATGATACTTGTACTTTTCTGAACTTACCATTTCTGAGAACGCATACTGTTACAGCGTGATTACCTGTAAATATCACATTAAGGCAATAAATGCTCAAAAAGATGTCCGTCAACCTCAATGCATTTGGCAAGGCGTGTAACGACATTCCTCTCAACAGTGAGTAGTTCGCCTTCCGCAATGTTCGCACATGCATTGACAATGCGCTGACGCATGTTGTCAGGCGTTGTCGGTGGGCCACAATAGCAAATATCCTTCAACTTTCCCCACAGAAAGAAATCCGGGGACGTCAGATCCGGTGAACGTGCGGCCAATGGTATGGTGCTTCGACGACCAATCCATTTGTCATGAAATATGCTATTCAATACCGCTTCAACCGCACGCGAGCCATGTGCCGGACATATATCATGTTGGAAGTACATCGCCATTCTGTCACGCAGTGAAACATCTTGTAGTAACATCGGTAGAACATTACGTAGGAAATCAGCATACATTGCACCATTCAGATTGCTATCGATAAAATGGGGGCCAATTATCCTTCCTCCCATAATGCCGCACAATACATTAACCCGCCAACGTCGCTGATGTTCCACTTGTCGCAACCATCGTGGCTTTTCCGTTGCTTAATAGTGCATGTTATGCCGATTTACGTTACCGCTGTTGGTGAATGACGCTTCGTCGCTAAATAGAACGCGTGCAAAAAATCTGTCATCGTCCCGTAATCTCTCTTGTGCCCAGTGGCAGAACTTTAGACGACGATCAAACTCGTTACCATGCAATTCTTGTTGCATAGAAATATGGTACGGGTGCAATCGATGTTGATGTAGCATCCCCCACACCCATGTTTTTGAGATTCCCGATTCCCTCGCAATTTGTCTGCTACTGATGTGCGTATTAGCCGCGACAGCACCAAAAACACCTACTTGGGTATCATCTTTTGTTGCAGGTCGTGGCTCACGTTCCACATGTGTATGAACACTTCCTGTTTCCTTAAATAACGTAACTATCCGGCGAACTGTCCGGACACTTGGATGATGTCGTCCAGGATACCGAGCAGCATGCATAGCACACGCCCGTTGGGTATTTTGATCACAATAGCCATACATCAACACGATATCGACCTTTTCTGCAATTGGTAAACGGTTCATTTTAACACGGGTAATGTATCACGAAGCAAATACAGTCCGCACTGGCGGAATGTTACGTGATTCCACGTGCTTATACGTTTGTGACTATTACAGTGCCATCTATCACAAAGCGAAAAAAGTTCTTTACGTACTACACGAATATATAATAAAAATGGGGCTTCTTGTTAAAAAAAAAAAAACAGTTGATATCCGTTTGGCCTATGGCAGCGCCATCTAGCGGGCCAACCATAGTGCCATCTGGTTTCCCCCTTCAAGTTAGACGAATTTCGTTCTTTGTTGTTTTTTCGTTTGATGCTTATTTCGTGAGATATTTGGCCCGGTCACTATCCATGTACCACCCTGTATACAATTAGACATTATAAAGACTGAGCATCACTCATTTCTTGTGGTTCACGGCCAATAACTGATCGCCCATTAGGTCGATTTTATACGAATGAAACTGTCTCTTCATGCATCAAATATAAACCCCGACTGTCCTGCCTTAAGTTGTCCTACATACGTCTGATTTCCAGAAACTGTTATATTACAGAGATCAGTCACTCAATTAACATCACCGATAATTTTAAAGACGAATTTTGCGTTATTCGAAACGAACAACCATCGTACTGAAGAGAGAAACTCGGAAACAGAGACAATTGGACCAGAGATCGCTTCATAGGCCGTTAAATAAGAGAATCTTCCTTGGGTGCATCTTTGGTCACTAAAAATATAAAGAGTAAAAATAAACTACGCCACGCGTCCAATCAGAGAGCAGTAATAAGAGATATTTACAATAGATGGATAGTTTTAAGGCTTCCGTCGTTGTCTGCTGGTACAAGCTACTTACTCAGAAGGACTCTCCTAGTTTCTAGACCTTTTTATACGGTGTAACCAATTACTTATTCAGAAGCACCATCATCGGCTCAATTGCATTAACATTTCTTATATATATTGGGTCGTTTCAATTAGTGTGTAAAGATGACATTGGAGTATGTAAATGAAATCCCACAAATTAATGAGAAAATTAGTAGATTGTGTTCTGAAGTAACCTGAAGCGCCAGAGCGAAGAAGAAGAAGAACGCAAGACCAGAGACGGTGGTGCAGCAGCTCCTAGCTAACGCTGCACGCCCGATGGAACAAGCACCGCCTACCACAGATGCTATACCACCTTTTCCGCAGTATCATGACCAAGAAGGTATATGGCCCGAGTGGTTGTCACAGTTCGAGGCACATTTCCTAGTTCACAAAGTACCAGGTACAGTTCGAGGCACATTTCCTAGTTCACAATGTACCAGGTACTGTGAAATTTCTCTATCTATTCTCTATCTATTATCAAGAGTAGGAAGTGTAGTGTTCAGATCAATTCAAAAACTCTTTCCTAACGCCACTCCGAGTTAACTTGCATATGCCTTCAAGCAGACAGTCGCCGAAGAGGTTATGGAGGCAACCCGGTCAGGCTGAACGTCTTATACGCACTGTCCAGCGAGTGCAGTGAGGTTGAGGTTCCCTGCTGTTTAGGGGTGGCATTATGTGGGGCCGACGTACACTACTGGTGGTCATGGAAGGCGCCGAAACGGCCGTACGATACGTATATGCAATCCTCCGTTCGATAGAGCAATTATATCAACAGCATATTGGCGAGTCATTCGTCTTCATTGACGACAATTCGCGCCCCCATCATGCACATCTTGTGAATGACTTCCTTCGAGATGACGACATCGCTCAACTGGAGGAGCCTTAATGTTTTCCAGACCTGAACCCTGTCGAACATGCCTGGGATACATTGGAAAGGCCTGTTTATGGACGACGTGACCAACCAAGTACTTAGAAGGATCTCCGCCGAATCACCGTTTAGGAGTGGGACATTCTGCACCAACAATGCCTTGATGTACTTGTGGATAGTAAGCCACGACGAATGCAGGCATACATCAATGCAACAGCACATACTACTGGGTATCAGATGTACTGGTGTGTACAGCAATCAGGACAACCACCTCTGAAGGTCTCGCGGTTTGGTGGTACAACATGCAGTGTGTTGTTTTCATTAGGCGCAAACGATGTTTGTGTTGATTTCTATTCCAGTTTTCTTTACTTGTTTCAGAATTATCGGAATCGAGGTGATACAAAACTTCTGTTGATGTCTGTATTATTGAGGTCTATGTGATAAAACAGTTTTAATTTCTTGCTGTTTTACTGTTATGTAAATTTGGGAGCGTGTTAAATTTTATATATATATATATATATATATATATATATATATATATATATATATATTGATTTGTAACTTAGTTAGGAGCAGAGTTAAAAACATCTTGCTCCCAGATATCCAAGTGTTTCGGAGACGCGAATGAGAGGAAAATTATGTATTATCGTTATTTTACAGATGAGTAGTTTTGGGGCAGGTTAACGTTAATACAACGTCTTTCAAATTTGCTTGGTTTCGCCAGAGGTGGGTGCCAAGGAACAAGTGTCCGCTTAGATAGAAAGCAGAAATAATTAGAAACACAGTAATCTGAGTGACACTGTCATCAGTTAACTTGGGAGAACAAACCCGAGAAAGTCCGTAATCAGAGCCGAGTTGTCGTAATTGATCACTATACAGAGGAACTACTATTAAAAGGGCTGAGACTTCGGAGGATTTCTTCAGCAGATTTGGCCGGTATCGTTGTAGCCTCTTTTTATGGCGTCGCGTGGTTTACTGCCAAGCTCTGGATGCGCTCTACCTTGTCTGATATCGATACTGGACTACACACCGAGATATCGAGGACCATTAGCTGGTACCTTGGTTGGACGGAGGAAGCCAGGAGAGCAGTTGGGAGGTAGTTGGGATTTAGGATCAGAATGGTAATAACAGCCTAACAGATCTGCAAAGTTCCCTCAGAACATTTTTGTAAGAAGAGCACAGTTTTCGCAGGAAAGGCTGTTTATAGTGGTCATTGTGTACACTGACAGTCTGCTGTTTTCTTGCTGAGAAAGAGTTTTTTAACAGAACCAAGCGGGTCACTCAGCCTCACTTTTGTCTGTGTCCTGCTGCAGAAAACACGTAGCATCCACGTAGTGTCCATCTTACAGGGCCTCATGGTGGAGCCATGCTGCAAAAGTTTAAGGCCTCTTCCACTTGTAGGTGTGGTGACAGCCTTTGAAAATCTAGTGTGTTGTTTACTATTCTTGAACGTTAAATGATCCCCGTGATTTATGCGAGTGAAAGGCATCCGTCTGCCGTCGACTGTATACCACGACGAGATGCTGCTGCCCACAGGCTATGTGACGCGACGTCATGACCCACTGTTGTTCCACATTGCTAGCATCTCTCTCTGACGCTCGTCTTAACCGTATGGTAGCTTCATTGATATCATCCACTAGCGGATTGGGTTCAAATGGTTCAAATGGCTCTGAGCACTATTGGACTTAACTGCTGAGGTCATTAGTTCCCTAGAACTTAGAGCTACTTAAATCTAACTAGCCTAAGTACATCACACACATCCATACCCGAGGCAGGATTCGAACCTGCGACCGTAGCAATCGCGCAGTTCCAGACCGTAGCGCCTAGAACCGCTCGGCCACTCCGGGCGGCAGCGGATTGGGGGCAGGTGGCGTTAATCCCAAGAGTGAACGTGTTCTGTCTATTGGCTTACGTCGCCGAATAAACAGTTAGCACAGCAATAATAGGGCACTAGCAGTAATAGATTCACAAATGACACCACTACAACCTGCGTTAAAATGTACCAAAACACCTTTGATGACAAATTGTTGTAAAAGAGAACATAGCGTAAAAAATCTTGGAATAACTATGCAAAGCGCTATTACGTTTAAAGATCACATAAAATAAATAGAACTAAAAGCAGACGCCAGACTAAGAGACATACGAGAAAACTTAAGGAAATTAACTTGTCCACGAAAGTACTGGCTTACAAGGCAGTTTTTCGACCGATTCTTGAGTATTATTCATCAAACAGCGACCCTTAACAGGCATTGCTGTTAGGAGCGATAGAGAAGATGCGACGAAGAGTGGTTAGTTTCGTCACGGGATCGTTTTGTAAACTTGAGAACGTTAGAGAGGTGCTCAACAAACTGCAGTGGTAAACATTACGAGAGAGGCATAGTGCACAACGAAGAGGTCTACCACTTAATTTTGAGAAAGCACTTTCCGGGAAGAGTCATATTTCTTCTTCACACACACATTTCGCGAAGTGACCATGATAAAAAATTCGAGAAATTAGAGTTAACGAAGAGGCTTACCGACCGTTGTTCTTCCCATGAGGCATTCGCGAACGTACCACGGAAGGAGTAACCACTTAATGATACCAGAAGTACCCTCCACCACACATAGTCAGATGGCTTCTGGAAGTAGGAGAGATAATATCGCTGAGAAGCTATTGTACTTCAAATCCTTAGTCAATGAAATGTTTCAAGTATTAGACAAGGACATCTGACAAGGGCGAAGGTCGGCAATCTTCACCAATGATGTCTCAGTGGGTTGTTACTTTTAGACTCGAGAGTGGCAGCAAAGTGTGGGCGGCCAGAGCACGGCTTTTAGCGGCGCCTGGGCCCCGCCGCGCCTCGCCAACACGCCGCTTTCATTAGTGTCTGCGCGGCAAGCACTGTCGAGGCGGCCACGAGAGCGCAGCGCGCCCCACTTGTTGCTCGCTCAGTGGAGGGCAGCGACGGCTCCGCAGCTCGCCAGGCTCACAGCAACGTGGCTGTGTACCTGACTCCTTGCTGCTATCACACGTACCTCTCACGGCCGTATCTGACAGCTTGCGTCGCCGAGCACACTTGGCGAAGTGAGTTACAAAGTATCAGTTCAAATACACAAATACATTACTGTCCATTGAAATTGCTACACCGCGGAGACGGCGTGCTACAGACGCGACATTTAACCGACAGGAAGAAGATACTGTGATATGCAAATGATCAGCTTTTCACAGCATTCACACAAGGTTGGCGCTGGTGGCGACACCTACAACGTGCTGACATGGGGAGTGTTTCCAACCGATTTCTCATACACAAACATCAGTTGACCGGCGTTCCCTGGTGAAACTTCGTTGTGATGCCTCGTGTAAGGAGGAGCAATGCGCAGCATCACGTTTCCGACTTTGATAAAGGTCGAATTGTAGCCTATCCCAATTGCTGTATGTCGTATGGCGACATTGCTGGTCGCGTTGGTCGAGATCCAATGACTGTTAGCAGAATAAGGAATCGGTGGGTTTAGTAGGGTAATACGGAATGCCGTGCTGGATCCCAACGGCCACGTATCACTAGCAGTCGAGATGACAGGCATCTTATCCGCATGGCTGTAACGGATCGTGCACCCACGTCTCGATCACTGAGCCAACAGATGGGGACGTTTGCAAGACATCAACCATCTGCACGAACGGTTCCACGTCGTTTGCAGCAGAATGGACTATCAGCTAGGAACCATGGCAGCGGCTACCCTTGACGCTGCATAACAGGCAGGAGTGCCTACGATGGTGTACTCAACGACGATCCTGGGTGCACGAATGGCAAAACGTCATTTTTTCGGATGAATCCAGGTTCTGTTTACAGCATTAAGATGATCGCATCCGTGTTTGGCGACATTGCGGTGAACGCACATTGGAAGCGTGTATTCGTCATCGCCATACTGGCGTATCACCCGGCGTGATGGAGTGGGGTGCCATTGGTTACACGTCTCGGTCACCTCTTGTTCGCATTGACGGCATTTTGAACAGTGGACTTTACATTTCGGAAGTGTTACGACCCGTGGCTCTACTCTTCATTGGACCCCTGCGAAACCCTACATTTCAGCAGGATAATGCACGACCGCATGTTGCAGGTCCTGTATGGGCCTTTCTGGATATGGAAAATGTTCTACTGCTGTCCTGGCCAGCACATTCTCCAGATCTCTCACCAACTGAAAACGTCTGGTCAATGGTGGCCGAGTTACTGGCTCGTCACAATACGCCAGTCACTACTCTTGATGAACGGTGGTATCGTGTTGGAGCTGCATGGGCAGCTGTACCTTTAGATGCCATCCAAGATCCAAGCTCTGGTTAACTAAATGCCCAGGCGTATCAAGGCCGTCATTACGGCCAGTGGTGGTTGTTCTGGGTACTGATTTCTCAGGATCGATGCACCCAAATTCCGTCAAAATGTAATCACATGTCAGTTGTAGTATAATACATTTGTCCAATGAATACCCGTTTATCATCTGCATTTCTTCTTGGTGTAGCAATTTTAATGGCCAGTAGTTTATCTCCCGTACTTCTCCTTCCTTTGTATACGGCAGGCCAGTTATACCCTAAGGTCAGTAAAAACGGAAGAAAGACCCCAGTCGTTTTCTGAAACCGGTAGCGACGCAATGTATAGTATAATCATACTCACCTCCTGTACAAATATTGTACGACAAATCCATCATCGCAATACCCTTCAGAAAACGGCGACCCATATGTGATACAAGGCTCAATGAAGGCCACCCTAATCAGTGGTCACCAGTAGTAAAATACCTATGCATCCATAAGGGTATAAAAGACTACTACACAACCACCAAATAACAGATAAGAAAACGTCGGGCCTGAAGATGTTGTGATCTCTCATTCTTTTCTTTAACACTAAGGATCTGAGCGTGGAAACCACACTTTAACTCAACACGGCTATGCTGAAATCAACACTATTATCTTGTGGGACAACATGTGAAACTAATTTTAACACCAACAAAGTCTTACAATACTTTGTGAATAAATCGTAGGTCTTTTATTAAATTTGCTTTATTTATTATGACATTTCATCTGTCATTTTTATCCAGACACAGTACCTCCTTTAGTAGGTTCTAAGCTTTTTGACATCTACTCATGGCAGTATCCTATATACTGTGATAAGCAATGAAAGCTCAACAAACAATCCAAACGGTCTTAATTTCTTTTACTTGCAAGTCATTAAAAACATGTGTTTTCGATGACACACACACACACACACACACACACACACACACACACACACACACACATATCATTACTACGTTCCGAGGAAGCGAGCTTAGAAACTCATCGAAACAAGTCTTTCTTACTATTTACGTGTTTCTGAAGTCCATAGGACACATTGTTGATCACCTGCTTAAAAGGGCACAGTCTTCATTTTGGAGCGATGTGTATGACTTTGGCGACGGTAAATTTACCCATCACCCGCCACCCCTGCCCGCTGACGCGTCATGGATGTTAAGTGTTAACTATCTGCCACTCCGTTGTATGGAATGGACAAAATGGTATAAAAGAGTTTTCGTGTTTAGACTTGCCGGTGAATAAACTGTCACTGATGCTGTGCAGTGTGTTGCTGCATCGACGTGGACCGTCCAACGTGCCTACAGGTTACGGTGTATCACTGCGGGCATGAAACACAGCAACAAAACAGCAGTCCATAAACGTAAGCAACATTTTCTGTAGGAGAACAGCGAAGTGGCTGTATAATCTGATTAAAATAAGTCTTGACCGATAGGATTTTTATTCATTATAAATGGTTTAGGCTATAAGTTAAAGTCATCTCCAGAATGTAGGTACCCTGTGGTTGGCACTGGCGGTTCTCAGCTGTTCTGGTGGCAGCACGATCAGAACTGTTACACGGAGCTCACATTCTGAAGATGGCTTTAAGTTAAAGTCGAAACCGGCCACAATAAATAAAAATCATTCAGATCTAGACTGTTACTTTAATCACAGAACAACGGCAGTTGCAGATTCTACCTGACAGAAACTATTAATAAAAATCCACTTCAGTTACTAGCAATGTATTATTTAATACACCACCGGTTTCAAAGCCTAAAACTTCATTATCAGGTGCCACCAAATAATTATGGAACCAAAAATGTCTGGTAGTCGGGTCCCTCAGTTTGAGGGGTCACACCCGCACTAGGGAAACGCATGGGAACATTGGACCAGAGACCGGGGCGCCCACCTCGACAGCCAACACGGAAGTGACTAGCGCAGCCTACCAGAAGGCCAGCTGAGTGAGGACAGGACAGTACCTACGAGCAGGAAGCAGTACGGTCTAATTTTTTTTCTAGAGTTCCTGTCACGAGTTGACAGCTCATGCCTGTGACGTTGACACACTGTAAATGCTGCTAAGTACCCGTTTACAGCTTGGGGTCCGTCTCTAATAACCTCGTAATTGAGAGAACGTTTGAGCCTATTCTTCTTCCCCTCCCTCCTACGTTTTTTTACAAAGTTCATGATAACGAAGGCTAACATCACAATGGAACTCTACATTACTTCTTAGAAGCTTTTTGAGAACTTAGACCTGTATCACAGAACTATAGACACCAGGATACAAGTCCGACATTACAAATTTTCGGTTTTAATTATACGTCATAATATTTCGCCGAATGACGGAGAGAAAAAGTGAGAAGAGTAAAACGTGACGCACACCTGCACGCGCAGTGTTTATATCTATTAAACAACATAGAATTCATGTAAGTCAGAGTGGACAACAGGAATACGTTAATCTATAACTAATCTCATTCCTCCGGGAGTAATAAGATAACAAATAAATCCAAAAAAATTATGAACATATAATAACAGAAAGAGTTTGTATGAATGGGCCAGAAGCTAGGGAACCAAGAAAAAGGAGAAAAACTTCCTGGCAGATTAAAACTGTATGCGAAACCGAGACTCGAACTCGGGACCTTTGTCCTTCGCGGCAAGTGCTCTACCACCTGAGCTACTCAACCACGACTCGCGCCCCATCCTCACAGCTTTAATTCCGCCAGTACCTCGTCTCCTACCTTCCAAACTTTACAGAAGCTCTCCTGCGAACCTTGCAGTACTAGCACTCCTGAAAGAAAAGATATTGCGAAGACATGGCTTAGCCACAGCCTCGGGGATGTTTCCAGAATGAGATTTTCACTCTGCAACGGAGTGTGCGCTGATATGAAACTTCCTCGCAGATTAAAACTGTGTGCTAGACTGAGACTCGAACTCTCGAGTTCGCTGCAGAGTGAAAATGTCATTCAAGAGGAGAAAAGTTCAGCTGCAATGTATGGTCAGAGAAGAAATGGAGTTAGAGTGCAGTGGAAGAACAGGAATCCATGTCAACCGTCTATAAGTTGGGTGACAGACGTCAAAGAAGTTATGATTTCCAGCAGTCTCCAAGAAAGTGACTGGGAAGACCACAAACGAAGACTCAACTGCAACTGCAGAAAGTTCTGGGCCTGTTTATCCGTGACTTCTACGTTTCATACGTACTGCGTCACGTGTTTGAAAATTTTCTGGAGGGTGGAGCGTACAATGAGTGTTGAATGGGATACAACCTCCACGTCTACTGTCTCTCCATGAACCGTAGACCTTACCGATAAGGGGTAGCTTACGTGCCTCTCGAGATATATAGCCGTATCTTAGGTGCAATCACAACAGAGGGGTCTCTGTGGAGAGGCCACACGAACCCGTGGCTCCCGAAGAGGGGCATCTACACTTTCAGTATTAGCAGGAACAACAACCTGAATGCATGACCGATCACGTCGCTTAACAGCTGGCACGGGGCCTTGCTTTGTGGGACTATGAATGAGTGAAAGCAGGGGAAAACTTCAGTCTTTGCTTCTTTCCCGAGGGCATATAGGTCTATGATTTGATGGCAATACCATCCTCTTGAGTAAAATATTCCAGATGCGAAACTGTCTCACTTTCCGATTTCCGGGCTGGGACTATTCAGCTGGGACATCATCATTAGGAGATCCAAAAGTATCATTTTACCCTTATTTGGTAGTTAGGTCCGAGAATGTAAAGAGGGAAACTGATAGGCGAAAGTGAGATATAATGGGAATTAGAAAGTGCGGTGGCAGAAGGAATATAACTTATAGTCAGCTCAGGACAAGATTATGAACCGAAAATCAAATAAGGATAATGCCACAGAAGGCGTAATAATAAACAATAAAATAGAAAGGGAGCAAGGTACTATTAACAACATAGTGAACACATTATCATAGCGCCGAGTGACTCAAAAGGGGTTGAGAATTATCGAAGTGAACATTGAATCGTTAAGCAGTGGTGCATAAATTGGGACTAGTAGCAGCAAGATCTGGCTCCTTGCGTTCGGGAGTTTCGAGGGCTTACCATCCACCTGCAGACCTTAAGCCACAAACTATGAACGATATACCGGTGCCGAAAGGCTATTTGCAGGCGAACTACGAAGAAAACAACGCATATGTAATACCCACTTATTCAGTGGCATAGCTTTTGCTGCGTTTTCGTTGCTTGTTGCAAAGCATTCTGAGGTGTTTTACATGAACTGGGCTCATCCTGAGCTGAAGAAGAAATAGAGTATCTTAATGAAATAACACTTTTGTATATATATATATTTATTTGTAATTGTACGTTCTGTTTCACTGATGGTTAAAGGATTCATGTTAAAAAAAATTGACTCGAAGCCTGCGACCACCACAGTGGGACAAGCTTACATACCAACTAGTTCCGCAGATGGTGAACAATTTCAAAGAACGTATGATGAGATAAAGGAAATTATTCACATTGTTAACGGCTACGATAAATTATCTGTGTTTTGTGACGGTAATTTAGTAGCAGTAACAAGAAAAGAAGGATAAATGAGACGAGATCATGGACTGGGCGAAAATAATGAAATAGGAAGCAACCTCGCAGGATTTTGCATAGAGCAGAAGTTAATCATCGTTAACACGTGGTTTAAGAATCTCAGAAGAATGTTGTACATGTGGAGGGGACTTGGGTCACTAAAAGAGTTCAGATGATTACATAGATATAAGACAGAAGTTTCTAAACTAGTTTTTAAACTGAAGGGCATCTCCAGAGGTAAATGTGGACAGTGACCATAATATAGTGGTTATTAACTATAGTTCAAAGTGATGAATTCACAAAAAGGTAGGAAATTAAGAGCTGGGACATTGATAAATTGAAGGAACCACAAATTGTTGAGATTTTCACAGGGAGTTACAAAACATTTGGCTGTAACAAGGGAAAGGAATACAATAGAATAAGAATTGGTAGTCTTGAGAGATGAAATAAAGAAGACAACAGATCAGTTAAAAAGATTAGGCCTGGTAAAACTCCATGGATGACACAGAGTACAATGTAATTAACTGAAGCAGCAAAAAAAAAATTAAAAAGGCAGTGAATGAAGCTTCTAGGAGAAGAAGAAGAAGAAGAAGAACTGAATGATGTAGGGGAAAGGGAACACACAAGTCAAAAAATATGGCTGACAAGAAGAGCAAAATGGCTATGTAGGGACGTCTAGGACAAATGTACACTACTGCCCATTAAAATTACTACACCACGGAGATGACGTTCAACAGACGCGAAACTTAACTGACACGAAGAAGATGCTGTGACATGCAAATGATTAGCTTTTTAGAGCATTCACACAAGGTTGGCGCCGGTAGTGACATCTACAACGTGCTGACATGAGGAAAGTTTCCGACCGATTTCTCATACATAAACAGCAGTTGACCGGCGTTGCCTGATGGAACGTTGTTGTGATGCCTCGTGTAAGGAGGAGAAATGCGTACCATCACGTTTCCCACTTTGAAAAAGGTCGGATTGTAGCCAATCGCGATTGCGGTTTATCGTATCGCGACACTGCTGCTCGCGTTGGTCGAGATCCAATGACTGTTAGCGGAATATGGAATCGGTGGGTTCAGGAAGGTAATACGGAACGCCATGCTGGATCCCAACGGCCTCGTATCACTAGCAGTCGAGATGACAGGCATCTTATCCGCATGGCTGTAACGGATCGTGCAGCCACGTCTCGATCCCTGAGTCAACAGATGGGGACGTTTTCAAGACAACAACCATGTGTAAGATCAGTTCGTCGACGTTTGCAGCAGCATGGACTATCAGCTCGGGGACCATGGCTGCGGTTACCATTGACGCTGCATCACAGACAGGAGTGCCTGCGATGGTGTACTCAACGACGAACCTGGGTGCACAAATGACGAAAGGTCATTTTTGCCGATGAATCGAGGTTCTGTTTACAGCATCATGATGGTCGCATCCGCGTTTGCGACACCGCGGTGAACACACATTGGAAGCGTGTATTCGTCATCTCCATACTGTCGTATCACTCCGCGCGATGGTATGGGGTGCCATTGTTACACGTATCTGTCACCTCTTGTTCGCATTGACGGCACTTTCAACAGTGGACGCTACATTTCAGATGTGTTACGACCCGTGCCTCTACCCTTCATTCGATCCCTGCGAAACCCTACATTTCAGCAGGATACTGCACGACCGCATGTTGCAAGTCCTGGGCCTTTGTGGATACAAAAAGTGTTCGACTGCTGTCCTGGCCAGCAAATTCTCTAGATCTCTCACCGACTGGAAACGTCCGGTCAATGGTGGCCGAGCAACTGGCTCGTCACAATACGCCAGTCACTACTGTTGATGAACAGTGGTATCGTGTTGAAGCTGCGTGTACCTGTACACGCCATCCAAGCTCTGTTTGACTCATCGCCCAGGCGTATCAAGGCCGTTATTACGGCCAGAGGTGGTTGTTGTGGGTACTGATTTCTCAGGATCTAGGCACCCAAATTGCGTGAAAATGTAATCACATGTCAGTTCTAGTATAATATATTTGTCCGATGAATACCTGTTTATCATCCGCATTTCTTCTTGGTGTAGCAATTTTAATGGCCAGTAGTGTAGGTCTGTAGAATCACTCATGACTAAATGACATGCCGTCTATAGAAAAAAGGAGACATTTGGCGGAAAGGTAAGCAGCAATATAAAAATCAGGATCTTTGATGGCACAGCAATGCTGAGCAAGAAATGGAATGTTGAAAGGCGGAAGTAATTTACAGAATGTCTGTATAAGGGAGACAACTTTTGTAGAAAAAATTAAAGGAAGTGAGGAGGAAATAGAATATGAGATGGCAAATATGATACTGCAAGAAGAATTTGTTAAAGTACTGAAAGACCAAGTGAAGACAAGGCAACTGGAGTACAATACTTTCCTCATAATTACTGATAACTTTTGGAGCGCCAGCCAGGATAAAATTACTCCAATAGCTGTGCAAGATGTATGAGACAGGAGAAATGATGTCTGAGTTCAGATAGAATGTGGAGATTCCAATTCAGAGAAGGCAGATGGTGACAGATATCAGTACAATCTAACCATAAATTTAGTACATCCGCATTTACATGCATACTCTGCATAAGTCGTTATTACCGAATACTAACACGAGTTATTTACAGAGTAATGAAAAAATTGTTAGAAGCTAATCATGCTCAGGATGTTTTCGGATTTTGGAGAAGCGTGGTAAGAAGAGAGGCAATACTGCTCCTGCGATTTATCCTAGAAGATAGACTGAAGGAAGGCAAACCTACGTTCTACGTCTACATCTAAATAATTACTCTGCAATTCACAATTAAGTGTCTGGGAGATGGTTCCTCGAAAAATCTTCAAGCTATTTCTCTACAGTTCCATTCTTGAACAGCGCGCGGGGTAAATGGACTCATAAATCTTTGCGCGAGAGCTCTGATGTCTCTTATTTTATTATGATGATCGTACCTCCATATTTAGGTGAGCGCCAACAAAATAATTTCGTACCCTGAGGACAATGTGGGTGATTGAAATTTCATGAAAAGATCCCTCCGCAACGAACATTACCTTTTCTTTAATGATTGCCACCCCAGCTCGCGAATCATATCCATGGCACTCTCTCCTCACCTTTGCGGAAATGCAGAACAAGCTGCCTTCTTTGAACTTCTTCAGTGTCTTCCGTCAATCCTACCTGATGCAGATTCTACACTACACAGCATTACTCCAGAAGAGGACGGACAGGAGTAGTGTAAGCAATGTCTTTAGTTGATCTGTTGCATTTTCCCAGTGTTCTACCAATGAATCTCAATCTTTGGTTTGCTTTTACCATTACATTTTCTACGTGGTCGGTGTCCAATTCCTAAGTCTACCCTAAGTAATTAATTAAATTTACAGCCTTTGGATTTGTGTGTTTTATTTTGTAACCGAAATTTAGCGGGGTCCTTTTCGTGCTCATGTGGATGGCTTCATTCTATTAATTTTTCAGAGTCAATCGTCACTTTTCCATTCCTACTGCTAAATTCTTTAGCAGTTTGTTTTATTTTTTGATGACTTCATACGACGGTAAGTGACAGTATCGTCTGCAAACAATCTAGTATGGCTGCTCAGACTGCCTCTTAAATCGTCTGTGTACGTCAGGAACAGCAGAGGGCCCTCTGCTATAACACTTCCTTGAGTAAGCCAAGTATTACTTCTGTTTACTCGATGATTTTCCGCCAGTTACTACAAACTGTGACCTTTCTGACAGGAAATCACGATTCCAGTAGCATAATTAAGGCGATACTCAATAGGCACGGAATATTATAAGAATTCGCTTGAGAGTAACGGTGTGAAAAGCCATCTGGAGATCTAAAAACACTGAATCAATTTGACATCCTCTCTCGATACACTCATTATTTCGTGAGTTTCACAAGAGTGATATTTTCTGAATCCCTGTTGGCTGCTTGTCAATAAATCGTTCTTCTCGAGGTAATCCATAACGTTAGAACACAGTATATGTTCCGAAATCCTACTACAAAGCGACGTTAGCGATATGGGTCTGCAAGTCAGCGGATTACTCCTATTTCCTTTCTTTGGTATTGGTGTGACTTGCGTAAGTTCCCAGTCATTAGGTAAGTATCTTTCTACGAGCGAGTGGTTGCATATGATTGATAAGTACGGGGCTGGTGTATCAGCATATTCTGAAAGGAAACTGATTAGTATATAATCTCGACCCGAGGCGTTGCCTTTATTAAGTTATTTAAGCTGCTTCGCTACACCGAGGATATCTACTTCTAAGTTACTCATGTTGGCAATAATTCTTCATTCGAGTTCTGGAATATTGAGTTCGTCTTTTTTATCCAAGCAACTTCGGAAAACTGTTTAGTTACTGCGATTTAGTGGCTGTTTCATCCGTAACATCATTATTGTTAACGCGCAGTCAGCGTATTGATAGTGTCTTTCTGACGATGTGCTTTACATGCGACCAGAATCTCTTTGCGTTTTCGCCTTATTTCAAGACAGAGTTTCGTTCTAGAAAGTATTAAGAGCTTCTCGCATTGAAGTTCGCGCTAAGTTTCAAGCTACTGTAAAACTTTGCCAGTCTTGGGGGTTTTTCCTTCATCAAATTTGGCAAGCTTGTTCGTTGTTTCTATGACAGTTATCTGACCTGTTTGTATACTATGGGTATCAGTGCCATCCATTATTAGTTTATTTGGTGTATTTACCTCTCAACTGCTTTGAATTTAAACATCATCGGGTCTACTCTTACATAGATTCGAAGGACTGGAGACTGTCTCTTAGGAAGGTTTGAAGCGAATTTTTGTCTGCTTTTCTAAATAGGTGTATTTTCCGTCTTGATGTTAAGGTATTTAGACTCGCTACAAGAACCTTGAGGTCAATAACTCCTGTGTCTGCCATGATTTTCCCTATTTGTTAAGGATTATTTGTTGAAGAAAGATGAACAATGTTTTCACAACCATTTACACTTCGAGGGACTTCATGAACTAATCGTTCAAAATAATTTTCTGAGAACATATTTGGAAAGGTTTCGAACGTTGTTCTATGAATCCCAACGACTTTAGATATGTATTTTCGACAACTTACAGAGGGTAGATTGAAGTCAAAACTAACCATAACTGACTGAGTGGGGCACCTGTTTGAAATGATACGTTGTCTTTGAACTGTTCAGCAACTGTATCAGTCAGGGGTCGGTAAAAGGAACCAGTTATGAATTTATATCGGTTGTGTAGTATAACTCCTACCCATATTAACTTAAAGGAACTATCTACTTCATTTTCACAGGAATAAACACTCCACCACAAACTGTATTTAATCTACCCATCTTGGTCCTTCGTAAAAATTTCGGTCGAACGTGTTTCCCACTTTAACAGCTTTCCGTACCGATAGCGATTTTGGCTTCAGTGCTCTCTATTACCGTT
This sequence comes from Schistocerca americana, assembly GCF_021461395.2. NCBI lineage: Eukaryota > Metazoa > Arthropoda > Insecta > Orthoptera > Acrididae > Schistocerca > Schistocerca americana. Next base: position 289,624,359 of record NC_060123.1, on the reverse strand, counting down.
TGGAGCCCTAGTTCTTCCTCAACACTGCTACGACAATTTACGACTATAATACTGATTGTTTCTAAATCTACCTTCCTGTGTGTGTCCTGCTCCCTTGTAGACTGATGCCCTTTCTGTAGTTTCCTGAGACCATTTAACATAAAAAGAAACTGCCCAGTCTCATTTACACACCCCCGCTACCCAAGTAGTGGTTTTCTGTGTGTAGTGGACTGAACTGTTAAGCGGAATCAGGAAACTCACCAACCTATGGAAAAAGTCGAGGAATCTGCAGCGTACACTGTCACACAACCGTCTGAGACTGATTCAGACCCTTCCCTCGGCTCTGTACCAAAGGTCTGCAATCAATTCTGTCGACGGTGCTGCAGATGGTGAGCTCCACCTTCTTCTCACAAGTATTACTGACAGTCTTCACTACTTCAGCTAGCTGCCCGAAACCTGAGAGAATCTCTTCCTATCCAAAGCGACACACATCGTTAGTACCGACATCAACCACCAACTGGTTGCACTCTGTGCTCTTCATGGCATCTGGAAGCACCTGTTCCACATTTGGATTCCTTCCGCTCTTTGGCAGCCAACTTCCTAAGAGGCCCCACTACGCACCTAACGTTGGGGCCCCCAACTACAACTAACCCTAAAAGGAAACTCCGTCCGAATAGGCTCTGGAAGGCCCAACGGTACCGACCGGCCGTCGTGTCATCCTCAGACCACGGGCATCACTAAATGCGAATATGGAGGGGCATGTGGTCAATACACCGCTGTCCTGGCCGCATGTGTTTACGAGACCGGAGCCGCTGCTTCTCAGTTTGCCTCACAAGGGCTGCGTGCACCTCGACCAGTAGCCCTGCCCTCTATTAATAGCACTTGTAGTTTTGGGAAAGCTTTTGACCATTTGGAACGAACTATGCTGTTCGAAGATTTGAAGGTAGCGGTGATAAAATACCACGAGCGAAAGAGATTTAAGGGAACCTACAGTTGTGAAGGGTGTGAAATCTATCCCTGAGATTATTAAATCTACACACTAAGAAAACTTGGAAGGAAACCAAAGAAGCACTTGGAGAAGGAATTAAAGTTTAGGGAGAAAAAACAGTTGAAGAGAATAAAAAGTGTCTTAAAAATATATTATAAGATGAACTTAAACAAAAATAATTTAATATAGTCGAATTAAATCAGGCTGTGCTGAAGAAATGCGGATAGGAAATAAGACACTAAAAGTAGTAGATAAGTTCAGCTATTTGGGAAGCAAAATAACTAATAATGGCCAAAATAGGGAGCACTTGAAATGCAAAGAGGGAATCGCAATAAAACTATTTCTGAAAAATACGTATCTGTTAAAATTTTTCTGCATTTTGCTCGGATCTAGGGTACGCTTTAGCAAAGAGGTCTGCTAGGGCTCAGCAACCTACAACACTTAACATACTCTTACGTCATTGTAACAGTACTTCAATGTGGCTACGACTACCGTAGAGTGAGTGACATTGAAAAAGTCAAAGAAGGCAGATCGTTTTGTATTGTCGCTAAATACGGGGGAGAGTATCACTGATATGATAAGCTAGTTGGGCTGGTTATCATTAAAACAAGGGCTATTTGCGTTCTGGCGAGAACTTTTAACGGTCACCAAATTCCTCCTCTGAATTTGGAAACATTTTATTGACGCCGTTCCACATACGAATGAATGATTATCATAATAAAATAAGAGAACTCCTTTCTCCTAGGGAACGATTGTAGTTGGAACAGTGGAGAAACAGTCTGAGGGTGGTTCCATGAGCCCTTTGCAAAGCATTTAAGAGTCAGCTTCAGAGTAATGATGTACTTGCTGATTTCAGTTCCGGTTATTTTTCTTCTACCTTCCGAATTGCAAAAAACATGTTTACTCAAATGTCAGCGATGCAGCAGCGTGCTGACACATTATCAAGCTATAAAGACAAGCGACATTGCGCTATACACATTCCAGATTTCAGTGAAGTGTATACATTTATATCCTATATCTTCTATTAAAATGTGAGGATTAATATTGTTGATTCTCCTTATTATTAATTCGGAAAATGCACTTAAAATCCGCTGTTTTCTGCAAAAGTCCTCTCTAGCCTCTGGTTCAAAGTAGTATTTACACCTTTTAGGTTTTTTTTGTGCTATAGTGCTTCTTAGGTGCTGTAAGATCATAACCTTAAAATCCGGAAAAGTTTGGAAATTTGTGGTAAGGTCTTATTGGACCAAACTGCTGAGGTCATCGGTCCCTAAGCTTACGCACTACTTAATCTAACTTAAACTAACTTACGCTAAGGACAACACACACACCCATGCCCGAGCGAGGACTCGAATTTTCGACGGGGGGAGCCGCACGGACCGTGACATGGCTTCAAATCCGGTTTACGTAAAAAACACATCTGGGAAAACGCTATTGTCTAGCAAAGTCAAAGTTCAGTTGCAAGTCTTCCACTGTTGTGCTTAACATGCCACTATAGATGTGATGCGGTCTTCAGACTGAAGACAGGTTAGGCGCAACTTTCCATGTTAGTCTTTCTCATGTAAGCCTTTCAACTCTGCATGACCAACACAAATTGTATCCATTTGAAACGACTAACTAAATTCAAGCCTTGGTCTCGCTGTACAATTTTTACCTCCATTAACAAACTGACGATTCCTTCGTGTCTCAAAAACGGGCGAGGTGGCGCTGTGGTCAGCAAACTAAACTCACAATGTCGAGGTCGACGGTTCAAATCCGTGTCCGTCTATCCAGATCCTAAATCATTCCAGCAAATGCCAAATGGTTCCTTTGAAACGTCACGATTGATTTTCTTCCTCACCCATGGCACAATCCGAGCTTGTGCTCTGTCTGTAATGATCTCGATGTCGGCGGGACGTTAAACCTAGTTTTCCTTCCTTCCTGCCTCAGGATGTGTCTCTTCGACGAATCCCTTATTTTAATCGATTCGTGCGATAAAAATCTTCTTTATTCCCCAATTCCATTATGAACTCCTCTTTTGTTTTTTCAGTCTAACCATCTAATCTTCAGGATTCTTCTGCCGCATGACATTTCAAAAGCTTCTGGTCTCTTTTTTGGATTACCATTCAAGTTCCACTTCCATACAAGGTTACACTCTAAATACCTCCAAAAAAGCCTTACTAACGTTTTAATAGATATTGGCTGAGTTGTATCCCACAGGGCACAGAGGCTCCTTACGTACAGAAGTGTATTCTGGCTTGCCTAAGCACCAGGGGTTTAGCGGCGAAGCGACGTACAGCCAAGGTCATGATACTACTCTGCCCTACAGCCGACGACACGTTGGGCGCCCTACATCGCAACGCCTATCACGTGGGGCGGCACACAGCTTTACTCAGTATCATCTTTAAGTGTACAGAGTCGACTGCACAGCTAATCGCTGCGTCCACTTATGAAGATGACGCCAGACTTGCTATTGTCAATAATGTGCCTGACGGTAGATCTCTCCCAAACAAGGGTCAAGTAACGTTCATACCTGGTCTCTTAATATATAGTGGGAACTTAAATTCTCTAAATAAACAACAGACTCAAATATTAATTTCCTCTTTGCCAACGTAGTGGACATCTTTAATTTATATTTGTGTGAATGTTTAATGTTGCTAATGTGCCGTGAAACCCTACTTGAAGTGCTTTCTGGAGACTGTTAGCGGCGGCTGTATACCGAGTGAGTCAACACTGCGAAAAATTTACTTGAAACAGATTAATGAAAAGGCTATTTCTCCTATAAAAATAGACATTGGTGGCCACTAAATGTGGCTGGCTGTCGACGAGAACACTAACAGTTGTAGCAGATTCGTAGGTAATGTCACTGTGGCGATATCTGATTCAATGGAAACGACAAAACCCCACCTACTACTACGTAAAGAATAGGAGAAGGCGAGGTACAGTTCAGCAGCCCTCACTGTCACGGGTACTCTACGCATCCTATGCCAGAGAGAAGATAGGGATGAGAAATTATTGTTTTTGGTGTCAGATTGTGCTGCCTGTACGTTAAAAGCAAGAGCGATACCTAAAAAAACTATCCCTGTATGATCTGTTGCACCGTTTTTGCAGAGGAATTCAGAAATTATTTTCGTGTGGTTAACATTATCATTTCCCCTACTAAGAAAGTGTTTTTCAAGTGGGACGCGAAATTGAAGCGTCACCCATCCACCAATGTCAACCCAGTTTGCAGGTGAATATAAGTTTAATTTAGTTTCTATTTATGTATTTTTGTAATATTTGTAATGGTTGTGAATTGTCTAAAGTTTTGTATTTATTTTTTATGTTTCATGTACGGAGAGGGCGGTGCAACGAACGGAGACAGCATCTTCGCTGCCGGGACCAGAGAGAAAATTGCTGGCCACTATACGTCGCGGGTCGACAGCCAAAGAGCAACCGAAGATCCTGAAACCGAGTTGTTGCGTCGTACTTCTAAAAATTAAAAATTAAGAATTTGTGATGTTCCTACAACAATGACGTCATAGAATGTTTAAACATGTTGTAAATGTTCAGTTCTGTCTTGTCAAGGCTCTGGTTCACGTCTATATGTAGTAAGATAATAAACTAGTGGATGCTACAAAAGTTTAAATACGTGTTCCGAGAATTTATTTATGAAGAATTATGTGAATGAATTAATAATATATTTGAAAAGATTATTAATTTTTGACAACGTTCATCGCGAGTTTGAATCACGAAAGTTTATTCAATGTGGTTCTAATATTTATTAAATCAGATAACCTGCATTAATATAATTTCTGAGGAGAAACAAACGACATCTAAATCGAAAAGTTTGCGCAAACCAATTGGACTGAGTGACGTAATTCTGCGCATACGACTCAAATGATGATGTTATAATTACAGTTTCGTTCAAGAACCATTCAGAGACAAATTTAAAAAGCATTTAAATAATTTTGAAGTGTATAGTAACTGACGTAGGTGACGAAGTCTGCACATGGTCATATGTCAAAAGAAAATCATTTATACAAAACTTACGTCGTTACACTACACTACCCACATTCAGTCTTTCAACAAAATAGCTCTAAACTTGTCCCTCCCATCTGTACCCATATTTGTTAGTTGATGTACCTGTCTCTTGGTTTTCGTACACATTCGATTCTAGAGAATTAGCTTTTACTGATAAAGCGAAGACTCCAGAATGAGATTTTCACTCTTCATCGGAGTGTGCGCTGATATGAAACTTCCTGGCAGATTAAAACTGTGTGCCGGATCGAGACTCGAACTCGGACCATTGTAGAGCACTTACCTGCGAAAGGCAAAGGTCCCGAGTTCGAGTCTCAGTCCGGCACACAGTTTTAATCTGCCAGGAAGTTTTAAAGCGAAGACTGCCGTTAAGAATAATAGGAAAGTTGCATACTTGGGATTTTTAAGAGCTCTCTTCCAACATCTAATGGCTGCAATTCAACTCCTAGGATCCGCGTCTCTACCACTAAGAGAGGCTGCAGATGTGATTTTCGAGGTGTAGATACTTATGGAGGAAATATCTTGTTCAATGTATACCTAATGCGCCACTAAATTCAGAAATATTCTGATGATGGTAACCGGATATGAAGATATGAAGAAAGTGTGCACTATTATTCAGAAGGAGAAGTACGATTGTGGTTTGAATTCAGGCTCCCGAGTGATTAGATGAATGAAATATGCACCACTAATTTCTCATGCTGTAGGGAGATATTTCTCAGCCCACAAAAACGTACTTAGGGACAGAAGACAAAGTTTCACTCTATAAAAATTAGAAATGTGGTTAATTGTGTGCTCCTGTACGAAAATATAATTCAAATTTATTGTTCATTGTAACATTAAGACATGGATTAAGGTCATGCATAGATACAAATATCGAGTGTGTTTTTATGTGAGTGACAAACGAGAAGAATTTTTCAGTGAAAGACTTCTCATTAAAATATAACAAAAGGAGAAAATAAATTTATAATGGGTAAATATTTGAGTTGTGAACGCATTGTTTCGGGTGTCGATGTAAGGAATAAAAACTGGGTCAAAATTATAGTTCAATTTTCTACAGTAGATTAGTGCATACAATATTTTCATTAAAAGACTCTAAAAATGATGAAACCTTCTAAAACTAAAAAGGACTGTTCCAAGAAAATAAAAATCTAAACGTCCAGGCCCTTCTCGTAACGATGTAGTAAGATTTCCGAATCACCTTGTATCCAATGTTTTTCACATAATCCTTCCTGTAACATCTTTGTCACATTTGGTTAAAGTCATCGAAACAATAACTTCACCAAACTAAAGAAGGAAACATGATTTCTGTGTGTTAATAACACATAACTTTTTAAAATTACGGAGTAACTGACTTATTTCTTGACCTCCTCTTGGTTTTGTCTCTCAAAATTGTTCCTTTCAGTACCTCAGTTAAAATCTTATTCTGTCGAAGAAAATGTTGAAAAATTTTTCTTTGCGTGTTTTGGATATTTCTATAAGGTTCGTCTATTCGTTGGTATCTTTCAAAACATCTTCCTCTGTTTCTGTCCTTGTCCTGCTGGTTCTGCTTGACGACTTTCCAAAGCCACGTTTCCATCTCTTTTAAGCACTTTCTTTTTAGGTCACCTTCAGGTCTCCGCTTTCATTCCCATACAGAAGCACACGTCATGAAAGTCCTCTTAAAATAAATACATAAATAATAAATAAATAAGTCTTCACCAATGGATATGTTTGCTGGCATTTCACGCAACTGTTTTAGTTCATTGACCTGTTTCAGATCAATCTGCAATTTTCACGCTGCACCTGTTGTCCCATCTTATTAAACTGCCTACGTAATACTTGATGCTATTCCTCTGATGATCCTTGCTGCATTTTCAATGCAACTTTTAAACAAATAAGGTGACAATCAAAATATTTATATTACGAGTTTTCTAATTACATCATCTAACCAATACAGTATTTTATATCACAAAGGAAACCTTATATAACAGTAGTTTTCACTGTAATTTACTGTGTAAATCTCTCGGAAAATATCGTCGGTATATTGGAAACTCTGCCCCCCAACACTGTTTTGCTCATCTGTGAGATACTTACGCCGCAGACGTATTTGTGTATAAATTTTCTCGATGTTTTCAACTATAAGTGCAGAATGTAGATGTGTTCTTGTCCTTTAGGTGTGTTGAATAATCAGTAAAACTGTGACTACGTTAGTTCTTACCACAGAGTTTCATTACCTACTCCTTGGTTTGCTTTAAGTTTTGGCTGGAATTCCTGTTAGCATGCACAGTAGGATGGCAAATATGTACCTTGAGATCCTCTGGCTGGCGCCTGTACGTCGCTTACGTGAGCTGTGCGTCAGATGTCTGTGCAGCAGTTTGCCCACGCAGCGTCGTAGTTCCATCCGGCTCTCCCTGCAAACACATCCATCAACATAGGGGCAGAGCTCCCTAGCCGTAAACAAGGGCGTGAGTTGGCGTAAACAGAGCAGTGCAGTGTGACGTAGTAACCCCGAGAGCTTGTAAACGCCGTCGCCGCCTACGCATGCTAGTTGTGCAACTTGTCAGTCTGATCTCCACAGCTCAAGATGCCTTTCTGCTGCGTCCCATACTAACAGAGTACACATCTCCGAGAGAATTTGAGATCAAGTGTTTTCAGACTGTATCGAACTGGGAGATGACGTAGCAATCAGATTTTAGTAATTTTCTTGCGTTTATGGTACGTGGAGTGCAAAACGTAAATACCAGTGTCCCAAAGCATTTTTGTTTATTATCCAAAATTCTCCAGAAAATCTACTTTTTCATAGCTCCTGCTAAACATTTCGGGATGTGTGATCGTGATCCTAGAAACTCTTTAGAAACTCTTCTGTTAGCGACGTTTCGTCCAGGAATGCGCTGGGCATCCTCAGAGGCGCTCCTCCGCTAAGTCTTGGCGAGTGACCGGTCGGACGCCACAGAGCGACATATATACTGTAGAAAAGGGGGCGTGGCCGAAGTAACACTTGATGAGGAGAGATAATCCTTGTCAAAGATCAAAGTTAACTATCGATTGTCGTGTTGTCAAAGATAAAATTGTCTAGCGATTCTGTAGAGCTACTGTTTATATGTCGCTGAGTTTCTTTACCTCCTTTTTCCTATTAAAATTATCCTGATACTTATAAATTTCAAACTACTTCGAAATTATCCGTGCATCTTTAAATCGCTAAATGCAGGAATTTTTTGATGGGTGTTGTGGCTCTTGTGATAGAATGTACTTCTGCCATCTGGGCGGCCCCCAGTTCGAATCCTGGCAGATGCAAATTTTTGAGCAAAGGTCCATGTTCTATGACTATTTACGTAAAGCGTAATAAACACTAAGAAGAAAGAATTAGTCTGAATTTTTTAAAATCCAAACACTCTTTATTAACAGAGCTTTATGAATGATTGGTAACTAAGAAATTGTATTAACAATGAAAACAGTAATTTTGCTGGTGACATTTCATTAAAAATACCCTAACGGAAAAAATAGTACACCTGGAAATACGACGTCGATTGTCATCTGATGACGGCATATGCCACTTGCTAGATAGCGAATGTAGTGATAATGGTCGTCCTCCAATAGATAGTCTAGTGTCTCAGGTACGAGAGCGCCGTCTGTTTCTACCCTTTGATAGGTAATGCTCACAACCAGAAGGTTCAGTATGGTGCAAAAGTGTGAAGCAAGCAAGTAACCATGCCACAGATCCGCACTCGAGCTTCCTACAGCCAAATTATGGAGTTTGGAAGAAGTCAAATTGTAGCCTTACGAGAGGCAGAATGGTCCTTTCGAAGAATTGGCAAACAAGTTGGACGTGCTGCCCCTGTTGTGCAGCGTTGCTGGTAGCACTACTTACGTGAATATTTTCACACCTGTAAACGAAATTCAGGACGTCCAGGCAACACAAACACCTGCCAGGTTTGTCATATTGTAAAGGCAGCAGTGATAGATCATACACCTAATACAGCACAAATACGAGGGCTTGTCAACACAAACTGTTGTGAACCGCTTTCCAGCAGTGGGACTAGGACACGCACACCTTCTGCCCATCTTCCACGCTTGCCACAGCATCGATGTGCACTGTTCGAATGGCGCCGTTAGAGGTTCACTTGGAAAATTGAACTGCGCGCCGTGGTCTTCAGCGGTGAGAGAAGATTTTGCCTTTACGCAAGTGATGGTCTTTTGTGGGTACGACGTAGGCTTGGTGAGCGCTGTCACGTAGAGTGCATTCGTCCAAAACACACTGGCCCCATCCCAGGTCTTTTGGTCTGGGATGCGATAAACTACAACTCTCGTTCAGCTCTGGTGTTTCATGAGAGGAAACTCGGTATGTGCAGAACGTTGTTAGAATTATTCTTTTGTCGTTCTTCGAAAAAGATGGCGATACGTTTATCCAACAGGGTAATACTCGCCTGCACACTACCCGAGGAGCTCAATGTGCTCTGCAAGACGTACAGCAACTTCCCTGGCCTCCAGTCGAGCACATGGCGGGACACGATGGGACGAGAAGTGGCTCATGCTGCTAATCAGCCAACAGCTCTTGCAGAACAACGTAAACGTCGAGGAAGTGTGCAATAACGTATGTCAGGACAGTATTTGCCGTGTGTACGATCGACTGGATGCCATAGCCAGTTCCTGCATTGTCGCCCGTTGAGGCTGCACCACATACTAATATGGGTGTTTCGGTATAGGTCGATACCGGTGCCTCAGAACCTCTTGTGCTCTTAATCTGTAAATATAATCGTTTCGTGTGCCCCATATGCACTGTTCAAAAAATAAAATATGGAGGGAATTTTAAGCATGTAGAATGGTTCACCAATATCATTTTCTGGCAGTGTAAGGAGTCGTCCATTTTTCACAAAAAATTAAAATTACATGTGTGTTATTTAGCATATATTTGATAAATTTCGAATTTAAATGACGTAGGTATTCGAAATTAACGTAAAAAACGAATAGGAAGTCGAAAAGAAAACCTCAGTCAGTGATTACCAGTCTCGAGCACTGACAGTGTTTTTCAACTTCGAGTAGTTTGGGCTCCGCAGATAAGATCGTAGTTCACTGAGCTATATTTAAAATTTTTCATCGGCAAGGAACCAAACAGGATCCCACATGTTGCAGGCAAGCATTCTATCACAGAGCAGCGAGGTATACCATAAAGCCCTTCCAGTCTTCGCGATTTGGAGATGCTCCGAAATCTTCAAAGTCGATTTTGTCGAGAATTATTGAGAGTTGCATCGAATTGCTTTGGCCAGTTGATGTTTGAGTTCCGAGCTACATGTGTCACAAATACACTCCTGGAAATGGAAAAAAGAACACATTGACACCGGTGTGTCAGACCCACCATACTTGCTCCGGACACTGCGAGAGGGCTGTACAAGCAATGATCACACGCACGGCACAGCGGACACACCAGGAACCGCGGTGTTGGCCGTCGAATGGCGCTAGCTGCGCAGCATTTGTGCACCGCCGCCGTCAGTGTCAGCCAGTTTGCCGTGGCATACGGAGCTCCATCGCAGTCTTTAACACTGGTAGCATGCCGCGACAGCGTGGACGTGAACCGTATGTGCAGTTGACGGACTTTGAGCGATGGCGTATAGTGGGCATGCGGGAGGCCGGGTGGACGTACCGCCGAATTGCTCAACACGTGGGGCGTGAGGTCTCCACAGTACATCGATGTTGTCGCCAGTGGTCGGCGGAAGGTCCACGTGCCCGTCGACCTGGGACCGGACCGCAGCGACGCACGGATGCACGCCAAGACCGTAGGATCCTACGCAGTGCCATAGGGGACCGCACCGCCACTTCCCAGCAAATTAGGGACACTGTTGCTCCTGGGGTATCGGCGAGGACCATTCGCAACCGTCTCCATGAAGCTGGGCTACGGTCCCGCACACCGTTAGGCCGTCTTCCGCTCACGCCCCAACATCGTGCAGCCCGCCTCCAGTGGTGTCGCGACAGGCGTGAATGGAGGGACAAATGGAGACGTGTCGTCTTCAGCGATGAGAGTCGCTTCTGCCTTGGTGCCAATGATGGTCGTATGCGTGTTTGGCGCCGTGCAGGTGAGCGCCACAATCAGGACTGCATACGACCGAGGCACACAGGGCCAACACCCGGCATCATGGTGTGGGGAGCGATCTCCTACACTGGCCGTACACCACTGGTTGATCGTCGAGGGGACACTGAATAGTGCACGGTACATCCAAACCGTCATCGAACTCGTCGTTCTACCATTCCTAGACCGGGAAGGGAACTTGCTGTTCCAACAGGACAATGCACGTTCGCATGTATCCCGTGCCACCCAACGTGCTCTAGAAGGTGTAAGTCAAGTACCCTGGCCAGCAAGATCTCCGGATCTGTCCCCCATTGAGCATGTTTGGGACTGGATGAAGCGTCGTCTCACGCGGTCTGCACGTCCAGCACGAACGCTGGTCCAACTGAGGCGCCAGGTGGAAATGGCATGGCAAGCCGTTCCACAGGACTACATCCAGCATCTCTACGATCGTCTCCATGGGAGAATAGCAGCCTGCATTGCTGCGAAAGGTGGATATACACTGTACTAGTGCCGACATTGTGCATGCTCTGTTGCCTGTGTCTATGTGCCTGTGGTTCTGTCAGTGTGATCATGTGATGTATCTGACCCCAGGAATGTGTCAATAAAGTTTCCCCTTCCTGGGACAATGAATTCACGGTGTTCTTATTTCAATTTCCAGGAGTGTATAAACACGTATAGAAATCCGACTGCCTGAGATCTCGTTGTAAGCATCATTGTCGTATTTTGTTGCCTTAACATAACATTTAACAGCTGAAATACGAGGGCTAGTCGTAAGATTTTGAATATCACCTCAGAACTATTAAATTGTGACGATGAAACTTGGTTTTATTGAGTCCTTGTCCCAATACTCACCCTTAAAAACGACAAATTTTTTTCGAATGATGGTTGACATGGAGGACATCTTCGTTGAAGGAGTACGAATATTGGTTGCTTAGTGATATAACTTCCTTTGGACGCTGTGTGGTTCTATAGTGGGTGCATGAGCGAGGAACAGATGCTGTTCATGAACAGAGGATTCAGATACTAATTTTTTCTACATTTAATATAAAATGAAAGAAGTAATACATAGCTTTGTTGCCGTAGATGCAGCGTCAGTCGCAAACAATAGTTTTGAAGGTTGAAACACATACAGAAACGAAAGTTAATGAATGTGCCACTCTTCCGTACAATTTCTATTCAGGAGGCGTCGAGCCCTGTCCACTACGAAAGTCTGTAAAGGTTATTCAACCGGCAAATATACAAAATGGAGTCTCTGCGTGCATGTACAAACCTAAGTACACCTGCCGCTGGAGTTCCGGAGAAGGAATCCTTGCATCTCATTGACAGAGGCTTAATAGCTCATGGCAGCGCCCTCGTGCGGCGGTGGTGGTTGTAGGAAACGCTTTGGAGTAACTGGCTATCACAGTAAGAAACATTATGCATCGAAAATTAGCTCGTCGTCATTCTGCAAAATCCCCGCTAAGCTGTTGTGTCTTCATCTGAAGGATGTTGAAGAAGTCTCTGTCAGGGAGAATCTTTGGATGTTCACAGAAGCGGCGTTGCCGTGGACGAAATCACCTCTCTTGGCAGCTACCATTGATACCTCGTCTTGACAACCTCCAAAACCTCGTGAGAAGTTCCGACAGTATTCTGCCGGGGAAAGGATAATCTGTTAGTACCACAATACAGGAGGGGGAAAGAAAAAACACAGCATCAGTTTGCTCAATCATGGCTGGCTCTTCCCATTTTCCGGAGACCGTACAACCATAGGCTTCCACTGCTTCTGTTGTTCCTTTGACCTGTGGTCACAGAGATAAACCCAGCATTCGTCCACGCTAAATGACGTGAAAAATATCATCTGGATTGACCTGATGCAATTGCATCATTTTCTCGGCTGTCTCGTTCGGTCGCGGAACCCAGTGGACGCTGACATTTATTATAGAAGATGTCGTGCAGGATGATGAAATCTGATCCATGGCTCATTTTCACTTTACCCATTTTCACCTCGAACGTTATACTCTGATAGTCGATTACCAGGATTTCACAGAGATATTGTCTACCATTTATTATAGAAGATGTCGTGCAGGATGATGACATCTGATCCATGGCTCATTTTCACTTTACCCATTTTCACCTCGAACGTTATACTCTGATAGTCGATTACCAGGATTTCACAGAGATATTGTCTACCATATTGTCATTCTTCATTGTTCAGACTTGGTGGAACACACGGGACGCGTGTGCGCTCTCTAACCATTGTGTCATATGATGTTGTATTGTTGGTCTTCACTTTCACAATTAAGCATGGATCGCTGCGGCGTTGCTACTCTTTGAATGCAGATATCGTATTACAGAAAAATACTCTGCTTTGTCAATGGACTGCGACATTTTGTTTTGACTCCACTAGCTGTATGCTACGATACTATGGCACGAGGATTTTAGTGTGTACTGGGACTGCAAGCATATATCTTCCAATAAACTACAAATTAACTACATAATTTTATTTCCTTGGGGTATAAAACTGTATGAATACACCTCAAACATCTATTCTACCATCCATCAGGATCATTTATCAGTAAAAATCTGGGCTTGTATACAGCCTATGTTTGGAGATGATGGATTTAAAGACAAGAGAGCAAAAGTTTAAGAAGAAACAGAACAGCATGACAGACAACTACGTCACACTGATTCACAAATTTACAGATGAGGTATTACGTGGCAAGAAATATAAATGTATGCTTGCTGCAATATATGGTAACAGATGTTGCCGTTCATTCTTCCCTTTTCTGATACTGAAGTGGAGTTTCATGAAGCAGCAAAAACATAGAGGATTGGAACAGTTCGCACATTCGACAAGGACAACATGTGGCCACGATTCAACACTTTGGGTGTTCCCGCATTCCATTAGTCCAGCATCAAAAGACACAGTGATCAGATTAACCATATCTTGGCCATCCCGCTGAGTTTTGATCGCTTCATTGAAACTCTGTACTTGCGACTCGTTGATAACATACTGCAGCGGCTTTCTATTTTTCTATTCATGTTTTTCGATTCTGAGCGGCAATGCGTCTGAAACATTTTTCTCAGCTACGCATCAGAAAATCACGTGATTTCAACGCTGGGCATCGCGGTTCTGACCTCATTTGCAGGGACATTAAGAAAACGGGTGAAATGTGGCTAAGACAAGGTGTGAAGAGTTTGCCAAAGTATGACACATCCACAGTGGCGCTGAGCAGCCTGGTGATGAACTTTCGTGCTAAAGTGACATCAGTAAGGTACACGTCACGAGGGCCGTTTTTCGCATGTGTCCACAACTTGTTGATACAAGCGTCGACGACCCCAAGAGTGACGTCGCTGGGTACCACGCTTTTGCATCATTACAGAGGAAGGTCATAGGCACCTTTGAGGCAAATTTCACCTCTCTGTGTAGCAAGGGGGAAAATCACGGGATTCAGAAAAGCTGCTCTTCTACACAATCTTGTTGTCTCCGGCAAGCGTTGTTGTAGCATTATCCACCTTTTCCATACGTTACTTATCCCCTGTTGTCTGTCTCTGGGGGACTGAATTAATAAAAGGACGTAAGATAATAACGGAAATGTCACTGACTTTAGTATTATAACGAAACATAGCACTGCAGACAGACTATCACGAAGCTGAAAATTTTTGAGACATGGTGATCCATTTACTATCCTGGGAGCACGTGGTTGACGAGACATCCGATCTGCTTAACGCAGCGGGTATTACGTCAACGTGTGGAATGGCACTGTAACTACGCGTCTACCCTGAAGTGCATCTATCGGCTGTGCGTGTCATCTCCAGCAGACAGCGAAATTCATATTTGTTGGACGTTGCACTTATGCACGCTTGATGGCCTACCAGCAGCCAAGAGTTCAGAGTTCAGTAGACATGTGTGAAGGGCCAGACAGCTTTCATCAGACAGCTGCCGGTCTTACTCCTTATGGTCCGACGTTCGCCCCGCTGTCTATGGAATCCTGCAGACACGGTGAACCTATGTCAAGCACACGCCGCCTATGTTAACTTTGAGGCTTCTATTTCACGATCGCTTCCCACACATCTGAAGGCCGGCACTTCTACCGCAGTGGTGCGTCAGCATTCTGTACGCCAGCAGCGCAATTGGGCTTCCGGTACGACCGTTTCCGCAGCACTAGATACGGATAGTATGTGGATGAAGCTAGTCAGCACCTTCTGAACGGCGACGAGCTCTTATATGTAGTCCAGCTTGATGTGACAGTAAAGGGTTTTCTTGAATTCGATCATCTTGCTGCAGCCGTGTTCTGTTCACTTTCGACAGATAATGTCCTCCCTCTCCTCGCCAAGTGACCGACAAAGTCTGGGTGGAAGAGCCGCTACGCCACCTTGACAGTCAGAAATAACGCTCCTCTACCTCTTGGCAGGAATGAGCCGTGGTGTCTTCTGTTACAGAAAACATGCAACGTATGGTATTGTGGTTGGAAACTAACCACTTTTGATAAGGAATCCCCTATCTCAATATTGTTGTATTAGATACTATTGATATAAGGGAAATTTGATACCAAATTTATTATTATTTCGTTTGGTGGCATAATTAACACAGCTTCATCACCAGAGACAACTGAACGCCCAGAATGGTCCTAAAGCGTTCCCAGTGTTGTGTCTTCCCTCACTCCATGGTGTCCATCCTAGTTTTTAGGTTATTTAGTGGACAATTTGCAATGACGATGTTCACTGCACTTGGCCACTACGTATTAGTGTACTGCCATCCTTACTGTTGTTAACAAA